>NC_091130.1:24957858-25590358 GCF_040183065.1 Periplaneta americana
TATTTATTTTAAAACTATATTTTTGTAATACGTTTTCTCATATTTACATGAAAGACAACTTGACTTAGCTTCCCCTGCTCAAAATTTCATGCTACGCCACTGGTTAGAGGTACATTCCTCTAATATATATATGGAATAAATCAAGTTTTGTTAACAATATCAGAAAAGCCGGTACCTTTACGCTTGTAAGCTTCACCGTAAAAGAGATTGTAAATGTTTGTTTGGGCTTGTGTTCTACACGAGCGTTCAAGTCTCCTACGGGCACCGATTAGTACTAACAAATAGCCTTCCTTCTGTCACATTCTTTGCTTTGTAATTGGCCATGCTCCGGGCGGTCTTATCCCGCCATCGGACACCAAAGGTTAATTTATCCCCAACTACTAACTCCACCGAAGCTATTGCATCTGTAAATTAACTCCGTTGTGTGACTTGCTTTAATTGGAATCTACGTGACGTTATTTTTATGGCGGGATCCAATATTAACAGCAATTTAGATTCTACCACTCGTGTGGTGGGTCTCGACTAATCACACGTGGTCTCAAGCAAAGCGAAGGATTCGGGACATCATTTCAGTTACACACGTCCAACTAAATCTTCATTAACCCTTTGCTCTCCAGCCGACAATGAAAATTTAAGACTTGTATCCCTGTACGAGGTATACGAATAGCTGCTAGAATACATTTAAAAAATGTAGGCTTAGGCTACATATATTTTTAGGTTTATATATGTCTGCATATATATGATTAAGAACACTAAATCCGCGTATTCATACGTGTATAAGTCTATATGAATGCTTAATTACATATGGGCTATTCCATATGAAATCGATCAGTAAAAAACCTCGCATTTTTTAATACTCTAATTTTTTTCCTATTTATACAAGATGCTGAGGAGAGTGCATTTTGAAAAATACACTATCGAAAGCCAAACGGTTTTCGTATTGTTGAGCGACAAATTTAGCGTATTTTATAAAAACAAGCCTCTTTCAGCGCTCAGAACTGTGGAACCATTTACTGTAGAACATTGAACGGGAGCTCATTTTGAAGCTGACATTTGGTAGGTTATGTTAAGAAGTAATCCTTGTTTTTATTGTACACAGAAAGACAGATAATCTGATTTTACTTACTTTTAGGCTTTTTGCCCATTTGTAAAAATGTAAAAAATATTGAGAAAAAACCTTGCATTATTAAGAGGGATTCGTCATTGTTTGCTTAGTGGCTCGGCAATAAGTTTCGAGGGTATTAAATAAATTATTTTCACACGCCTAGACTTGAACGGCGCAGTACCGCACGAACTGGCCGAGAGATGAAGATAAGCGAGCATTGGACGTCATTTTACTCCAATGTTTATGAAAAGTTGTGATAAAGCTAGCCCAACTATGCGCTACTAGACGCAACATCACGTGTTTATGTCTTCTGGCCTTGCTTGCCTAGGCTAGCTCCTGCCTCACAGTCAGCTGGTTAGTTCACGTGCGTACTACGAGTATTTATTTTCTTTATTTGATATTTCAATACTTTATCAACGGTGCACCAGTAAAAAATATGTGTTTATTTGTACTTTCAATGCGGAATCTAACCATATATTTTAAAAATATTTTTTTCGTGGGCAAAGGCGTCTTAATGAGGAAAAATCTAAATTTCTCCATTTCCATAAAAAGTAAGAAAAACTGTTTACATGTCAATATAAACTTTAATTTCTCAGCATCAAAATAAACCATGATTTTGATCACTGGGTGAAAGGGTTTCAGAGCCACAACAGTTTAAAGTTGCTAATTTTATGAAAATACGATAAATTTAAATATTTTTAATTTAAACACTATCAAGTTCTGATGCCTCAAACTTTGCACAAAGCATTGTATCACAGTTGTCAACGGACAGAAAAAGTTTCATTGTATTTAAAAATTGCAAGGTCAATTTTCTCTATATTTCGGTCGATTTGAGCTGGAATAGCCCATATGCACACTTATGTATGCCCATATCAACCATGTATTTAGTTAGTTAAAATGAAAGTCGGAAGAGGCTTATTTTATGCAACAGAAGTATCGCTTCGGGGTTATTGGCAAAAAATGGTTACAGACTTCTTATTGGTAGGCAAGGTTAACACGCCTGTTATTGTTGCTCCGAATAAATGAAAAAAGAAAAATGAATGGTGCAAGACTAGTGTGTCCAAAAGTGTTATATATATATATATATATATATATATATATATATATATATATACACATATATATCTATTCATAGTATCTCTCACTGCAAACCTAGCATTCTCCAGTCTTTCCTATTTTCGGCCTTCCAGTTTGTCTCGTCATATGATCCACATGTCTTAATGTCGTCTATCATCTGATATCTTCTTTCACCCCGAACTCTTCTCCCGTTCACTATTCCTTTCAGTGCATCCTTCAGAAGGCAGTTTATTCTCAACTATTAACCCAGCCAATTTTTTTCCTCTTTCTGATCAGTTTCAGCATCATTATTTCTTCATCCACTCTTTCCAACACAGCTTCGTTTCTTATTCTGTCTATCCACTTCACACACTTCATTTTTCTTCACATCCACATTTCAAACGCTGTCGACCTGGTTGGCGAGTTGGTATAGCGCTGGCCTTCTATGCCCAAGGTTGCGGGTTCGATCCCAGGCCAGGTCGATGGCATTTAAGTGTGTTTAAATGCGACAGGCTCATGTCAGTAGATTTACTGGCATGTAAAAGAACTCCTGCGGGACAAAATTCCGGCACATCCGGCGACGCTGATATAACCTCTGCAGTTGCGAGCGTCGTTAAATAAAACATAACATTTAACATTTTAAAATGTTTCTATTCGCTTCTCTTCACTTCGTCGTAATGTGCATGTTTCTGCCCCATACAATGCTACACTCCACACAAAACCTTCACTAGTCTCTTCCTTAGTCCTTTGTTGTTTTGCTGGCAGTTAAATTTTGTGTACTTTATATAATAAACGCAGACAATGCTGTACGTGTTTTAACGGTGTGAAACCTTAGCATCAACTGTACCAACCCTTACTTGTCTGTTAAATTTCTCAGCAAGGATGTTTGGCAAAAAAGCGGAAGGCTATTCCACCAATTTACTTGTTATCCCTTATTCGTAAATTAAAAATATGGTAATTTTAGAGGTGTAATACAATTATAGCACATGAAATCGCTCTATTTCTCAATTAAATTATATTCTATGGATTCTCGAGAAAAGACTTATAAATAGGGACCGGATTTTTTATGTAATTACATATTATATTCCTTTCAACCCAACCGTATATAAATAACAAATCTTTGCGAATCTTGTAATTACCATTAAAATATTAAAATTTGATACTACATATTTTCACATATTTACCCCACATTACATATTACGGCTTGATATTACATAAATCTACATATTTAGGGGTTTTATTCATTTTTACTCCTCTAAAAGGAAAAAAAAAACTTCTGCTGGGGAAGTTTACAATTTCAAATACACAGGTTTAAAAAGCCTTTTTACCTACCCAAGAAAGGATATATTTCGGGAAGAAACATAACGTCCTTAGTTCCAAGAAGTAATAGAGGTACTCACTCCATACTGTAAATATGAGTGAAGAAAAGGCAACCTTTTTCATATAACTACCTAGTATTGTAAAAATCACTCAGAAAGTAGCGTTGCCTTCATGCGGTAAAGTGGGACAAGGACGACATGATTTGTCTCAAACTATAAATTGTTCTGCACACGTCTAACAAGCCGTTCTCATGCAATTTGCAACCTTACCCACCCTCGGAAAACCCGTGTCAAGTCTGAAATGAGCCGCAATAAAGCAGCCGACTTTTGAAAAGAAGCTGGAGTAAAGGAACAAGCTGGAAAGATGTTGAAAGATTAAAATAAATAACTTTTCAGGTTATTGCTTGACCTCTTTACTTTAAATTTAGTAGACCTATATGAAAATGGGATTTTCCGAGCAATTAGAAAGTATGGTTCTCGGCTGGAATAATTCTACCCTTCAGAATGAAATAGGAATGTCACTTTTCAAACAACAGTTTGTAAATGCCTATAGTTTGAGATTTTAGTAGGTACTTTCTTTCTTACAGGGAGGAGCTAAAATGCTTGTGTCCCACATCTCCTCTTATTTTCTCCTAATCCAGTAAAGCGAAACAGTGCTTGCAGTACTGTTGTGTCATTCATTTCACTCAGTTCTTTAGTTTTAGTACTTACAGGATAAAGTAAAAGTGAGTTCATCTACTGCTTTTAACTAACTTTAATAGCCCCTTTATCTTCAACCCTAACGACAAAAATAAAATCATGGATTGCGATGGACGAAGCTTTCACTACAGATGGAAAAATAGCAATGTGTCAAGTGTGCGGTAAAAAAAAGTCAGGTGTTCTATGAAATCACAACTGGAGAGTCTTACCTATCCTATACCTGCTAGATATTGATATTAAATATTTTCATGATTTTATATATTTTTGTACATATTCTTACATAAATATGTACATATTTCACACCTTCATATTACATAAAAATCCTGTCCCTACTTATAAACCATTGATAGAACAGCCTCCATATGTTCAATGCTATTTCTTAACGTGAAATCCTCTATAGTTATCACACACTTAAGCTGATCACAGATAAACAAATAAATTCCTATTCATTGCATATAGAAAGAAGACAGAGTCCGAAATTGCAGTCTTTATTTCATTTAATTAGTTATTTCATACCTTTACATTTGCATAAGGAAAAATGAATTCAATACAAAACGTAACATTACACTGCTAAGTTTATGCCGCTGATATTTATGGTTCTTTTTATAGTGAATGTAGCTTTACAAAGAGTTAACATTGTCTTCTATTGCAGATCATAATAATAAAAACTAATAAACGGACATTTCCATGGACAGGAATGGTAGATAGAGATCACTCCTTGTTAATGAACAGGGCACCGCGTGTTTCAATAGTACGATAATTGCCATGATACAATGTCAACGAAACATGCAATAGCGACAGTGGCGCTAATGTCGTTTTATAAAATTTATTTCTGAAATTACTTCTCACTGCCAGTTTGCAACATGAATATGCCTGATAAGTGTTATTCGTACTCTGTTTAAATACTCTATTAGCAATTTATGCTTTTAAAGCCACACGAAGCGTTAAGCTTAGCTCTATTTTAAGAAGTAAACTTGGCCGCGTGGAGTTAATTGTGGCTTCGAATCCAGTATAGGATAATCGTATTCGGTGGTCTAGCGGTAACCAGTTAACTTTTAGTTCCTATATTCAAGGGTTCAGACTCAAGACCAAGGGCGATGGTTTTTAAGGACAGAGGAAGGTTAAATATGGTAAAAAACAGTAAAGTTCCAAAAAAATATTTTCCTTTAAAATAATCTTTGATAATTACTTACTTACTGACTGGCTTTTAAGGAACCCGGAGGGTTCATTGCCGCCCTCACATAAGCCCGCCATTGGTCGCTATCCTGAGCAAGATTAATCCAGTCTCTATCATCATATTCCACCTCCCTGAAGTCCATTTTAATATTATCTTCCCATCTACGTCTCGCCCTCCCTAGAGGTCTTTTTCCCTCCGGCGTCCCAACTAACACTCTATATGCATTTCTGGATTCGCCCATACGTGCTACATGCCCTGCCCATCTCAAACGTCTTGATTTAATGTTCCTAATTATGTCAGGTGAAGAATACAGTGCGTGCAGTTCTGTGTTGTGTAACTTTCTCCATTCTCCTGTAACTTCATCTCTCTTAGCCCCAAATATTTTCCTAAGTACATTATTCTCAAACACCCTTAACTTATGTTCCTCTCTCAGAGTGAGAGTCCAAGTTTCACAACCATAAAGAACAACCGGTAATATAACTGTTTTATAAATTATAACTTTCAGATTTTTTTACAACAGATTGGATGATAAAACCTTCTCAAACGAATAATAACAGGTATTTTCCATATTTATTCTGCGTTTAATTTCCTCCCGAGTGTCATTTATATTTGTTACTGTTGCTCCCAGGTATTTGAATTTTTCCACCTCTTCAAAGGATAAATTTCCAATTTTTATATTTCCATTTCGTACAATATTCTCGTCACGAGACATAATCAAATATATTGCATAAAATTTAATGCGCATTTATGGTCTTGTCAGATGCCATTTCTAAAGCTCTGGTGCAAAGTTGTTTAATGACACTAAACTTTGATTGCCATACAGTTTTTTGCTCTATTCGATACAAAAGGTTTTGTATCTTCGAAACTATTAATGCTACGTGCATGATATTTGGTACGGACAATCTTTGGGGGTTGGGAAATTTTTCTCTTGAACAGAAATTTGTTATTTTGATGAATTTGAAAAATATGCCTTCATATTTATATAAAAGTGCCTCCGAAATTCATTCCTAAAATTTAATTGTTTATCTCACAATTTTGTACGCCAATGTCGAAATTTATAGTACTCCAGACATTTTAAAGAATGTGCTTTTAGGATTGAAATAGCTTAAAAATTTGATTTTTTTTATTTAGAAATGACCGAGATGCATACTGTACAGTACGATTATATAGTCCTGACAGTCCCCGACAATGTGCGCCTGGGTCAGGCGAGTCCATTAAGTTACGCCAAGAGGTGTTTAGGTTAGTCAGTCGCTTGCATTCTGAGAGATCGGATGTCACGCATGCGGTAGAGCGGTGTGTTTCCTGTGCAGTTAAGCTGTACTGCATTTCTTTACTGACGGCTCGCTCCTGTCTTTACTCCGGAACTCTCCCCACTACTACTATTACTTCCCCTCTTTCGCGTCGCAGAGCTGTCAGGACTAAATAATCGGTCTCTACATTTTAGTGAATTACTGTGTCCCGAGGAAAACAAGGGGAACACAAGGAGAACAAGTGGAATACAAAGAGAAGAAAAAGAATAAAATGAGATCAGAAGGAATACAAGAAAACAAGAAGAATGCAAGAAGAACAAGGGGAATTTATGGCGAACAAGGGAATGCAAGGAGAACAATGAAAATACAAGGAGAGCAAGGAACGATAAGGAGTATAAAGGACGAAAAGGAGAACAAAAGGGCGAAAAAATAACAAAGGAGAAGAATCGGAAGACAAGAAAAAGAAGGGGAAGACAAGGGGCAGAAGGAGAATGCAAGTAGAACAAAGGAGAATACAAGGAGAACAAAGGCAATACTAGGACAAATGAAGGAAACAAGGAGACAATGGGAAGAATAAAGATGAGCAAAAAGAACAAAGTGAATAAAAGGAGTACAAGGGGAATAGAAGGATAGCAAGAAGAAGATAAGAAATACAAGTGAAATACAACGAGAAAAAAGTACTGTGGGGAGCTGACGAGAAGGTCTCTGCGAGGTGTATTTCAATTAGGTGCGGTGCGGGGAGGTATTCCTAGAACTGACCAGAGATAAGATAAGTTGTTGTGAATTATGAGTCTTGTGACACTAAACAGATGACATCACTGTCAGTACATGATGTTTAATTATATTGTGGCTGAAAATATCAGGTAGTTTGAGACTAGCTCTGTGTCGGTGTGTTGTATAAGTTGAAACTGTTAGTTTATATTTCAAAAGTTGATCGAATGTTTTCACATTGGTTAGTTACTGTAATGTAGTTTGTAGTGTGTCATTATGTCGATTTCTACGAGCAAGAGTGGCGTTATGCTGGAAGTTGTCTGCGTGTAGGATTGGCATTACTCCACATTCCTACCAGAGCTGATCTCGTGAGCTCCACACAGTAAATATAATGAGAATAAGGAGAACAAGGGAAATACAATAATGACAATTGGAATACAAGGAGAAGTGGAAGAATAGAAAAAGGACAAGTGGAAAACAAGAGAATAAGGAGATCAAGAAGAAGAAAAGGAAACCAAGCGGAATACAAGGAGATCAAGGGAACTCCAAGGAGAACTCAGGGTATACAAGAACAGCAAAGGGAATAGAAGGGGAACTAAGAGATGGGGCTGCATTTTTATGTAACGGTTTATTCCCAATTTACCCTCCCTTCATATCTTGTGAAGAGAATGCCGTAGTTCTCCTATTTCCTTAATTCCCTTCCACGCATCTTGTGTTCCTCGTCTCCTTCCTCTTCCTCTTTCCTCAATTTTTCTCCCTTCCTTCTTCCAGTTTAATTTCTTCTTGACATTCCTCTCCTCTGCCTTGTGTTTCTTTTTCCTTCCTCTTTCTCCTTTCCTTTGTTTCGTTCTTATTTTAGTTCTCTTCCCTGTCTTCTTCCCACAAGTCTTTCTTTTCCATTTTCTACCTTTCCTTTCTCATTTTCTAGCTTTACTTTCCCTTCCTTACATTCACTTTTCTTCACTTTCTCCTCTTACATCTCTTCACTCTTCTCCATCACTATTTCTTCTCCATCCTCGTCTATCTAATATCCCAGTCGGAATTCGATCCCACGCTGATCTAGAGTTGCTCAACACCCGGATAGACGGAGAACACAGTCTCACAACTGAGATGGTCAGCTAGGTACACAATAGAGATGAACAAAACTAACTGTCGCTCTCGCTCGCTGTGTTCGTTGCATTTGTCTTTCAAGTCTCGCTCATCATTCTCGAATAGCATTTGGTCGGCTTGGAAAGATTTCGTAACTTTGAATAACATACATCATTGAAATAAATAACATTATAACAGAATTCTAAGCACAACCCGCTGCCGTCATCCAGACTGTAGTGAGCTTGAAACACTTGGACATGTGCTTGGACAATGCCCTAAAGGCGAGCTGCTGATCAATGCTAGACATCATCGTGTACGACATGCTTTGGCGGCATCGTTAAAAACTTTAAATTGGGAGATTCATGAGGAAGTACATTGTGTATCATCAGATGGTTCTTTCAGACGAGCAGACATTATTGCTATTAATGGACTCTTAAAACGGGCTCTTGTTCTTGACCCTACTATCCGTTTCGAAAGAAACCTAAATCAGGCCACCGAAGTTGATATTGAGAAGAAGTCTATATATGAACCTTGTCTGCCGTATCTTTCTCAAAAGTACAACGTCTCTCTTAAACAATGGTCTGTCATTGGTTTTCTGTTTGGAAATAGAGGTTCTATTACAAAATTCACATGGAATTATCTTAAGGAACTTCACATTCCTTTTGATTATGTAATGTCTATTCTTATAAATATTATCAAGGATTATCTTCAAATATTACGTCATCATCTTTATTTCAATTAATCCACTTATATATTTGCCTTCAACAATTAACTTTCTTTTTTCTTTAATATTTCAAATCACATTATATTGTACATGTTTATTGTATTCAGGACCCTTGTGGTCACTCAAATTTTTGAGCTGATGTCTATAATGAATAAATAAAAATGAGACAAAAAGACAAAACAGAATAGTATGTTAGTTATGGAAATGCTGTGGATCTATTATCTTAATATATAAAATTGAATGTGGGTATGTATGTATGTATGTATGTATGTATGTATGTGTATGTTCTCTATACAAATCTACACTTTTTGACCGATATGTGCCAAAGTTTGCACATTTAACCTTCATAACCAGGAGAAGAACATAGGCTACATTAAAATTGTGCAAATGGAAGTTAAATTAATTAAAATTGTAAAAAATAAAAATAAATAGATCAAATATTCACGTATAATATTAAAATGCAAAATCTTCTACAGTCAATTGTTTTTTATTGTCTGTTGTATTCAACATCGACTTTCACGAGGCCTTGGAAATTTTAACACGAAATTAAATTACATTGTTGTTACACATCACGAAGGCTAAAACTACATAGATATTCATGTAATAACTATCTTTACGCAGTCCAGGACCGTAATTCCTCGATGCAGTTTTGTAGATAGTGAGCAGACTGTTTTATACAACTGAATTTTAGAATTCTTTGAAACTACAAGGTTTGCTACCACATAATTTACTTAATATTGAATAACCAATAACACTATTGCGAAATATTGACCCACCAAAATTATGCACGAATAAGAATTGGTGTGAAAAACTCATACGAAACGTAAAAGAATTGGCAATATTAACTGCAAAAATAAAAGGAGATGTTTTTATTCCACGTATTGCTAGGATACTCATTCAATTTTAAGCAACTGCAATTTCAATGCCACTAGCATTTGTAATGGCCATATTAAAAAGAAGCTCAAGGACAGTCGTTCAAAGTTACAGACATTAACTTAAAAACTGCGTGTTTTTCACATCCTCGCTATATTTTATACAAAGAAGTGGGGGAAAAAAGATTTTACACATATCAATAAGCAATTCCATGATACTTTTGTCATGTATGTGAATGTATACAGTATAAGTCCATTGAAAATAGCACTGTATTAATTCTCAAAATATTGTTGTTCACGTCCGAAAACGTGTTGCTGCGAAATTATATCTGTATAATCACGTTGCAAATGTAGTATGTTAAGCGTTGTGGAAATAAAAATCTCTTAATTTCTAAAATACCGGTAGGCCTATACGTCTCTCAGAATATTAATCTTTATGTTAAAAAACGACATTGCGAGTTTATATTGTATCTGTATTCTGTGTATAAAATTAGAATTAATATAATATGTTCTGAATTTATGAGATATAGTTTCAAGTTATATTAAAAAAAACTGGGTAGGCCTATGATATAAGTGGGTGTAGAGCGGTCAAGAGGTAAAAAATCTTCCAATATAAATTAAATTATATATGTATATATTGGTTCGATGCTGAAACTGATCGGAAAGAGAAGAAGGAATTATATTTTCGTTGGGTTTTACTTTGTTTATAGTTTGATTTTTCTATTACTTTATTTGTATTTCTGGTGGTGTGAAAGAGAAGGCCTAATGGCCTTAACTACACCAGAATAAATAAATAAATAAATAAATAAATAAATAAATAAATAAGTAACAACAAATAAATAAACAAATAAGTAACAACAAATAAATACATAAAAACAAATAACTATATAAATTTAAAACAACAGTTTAACGTCAGGCACACGATGAAATGTTTTCTTTTCGGTGCATGATTTAGAACCCTGAGTTAATCCTGGAAGGCATTTGACTAAGGAGTTCATTAATTCATGTAAGTGGCGTTAAGTAAAAATTCATCTTTATGGGCGAGGAAAGCTTAGTAAAGAAATTCGTTTTGGTTGACTGTAGTTAGGTTTCCGAGATTTCCGAAAATGTAATAACCAGTGTAATTAAAATAGAAGCAGAAAGTAAAACCCGGGCAATGCCGGGTACTTTCAGCTAGTATGGTTATATAAATAGAAAAGAAAAACAATTCTCAAATAAATTTACATTTCTAAGAAACATAAAACATAACGTTAATATCTTTTTACTTGAGACTGCACACTTGATCTCAAACAAAAGAGAAAAAAATCCTAGCCTTTTAATAAAGGCCTAGTAATTAAATAAAGACTGGGGAACGGCTTATTATACACTGAAAGGTATAGATAATGTTTCAAATAGGTTACTTGATTGTTTATACATGTATAACAGTTGCAAAAATAGATAAAAGTTCAGTCAGATATAAACAAGGCTGCTTGACGTTCGGGACTTCGGGAGTGATCAATCTCGACGTCTCGAAACACTCACAAGCAGTCTTTACGTCAACGACGCGACGTATGCAACTTTGTCGTGCGGGTTTTCGGCTTTGCGGGCGCTGTTAGTCTTGCTTTCTCGATCGTTGTTCATCTCCAGTACACAGATTCGAACAAGCCCAGTGGAGTTAAAATAAAGGAAAAATAAAAG
Organism: Periplaneta americana; assembly: GCF_040183065.1. Taxonomy (NCBI): domain Eukaryota; kingdom Metazoa; phylum Arthropoda; class Insecta; order Blattodea; family Blattidae; genus Periplaneta; species Periplaneta americana. The sequence continues at coordinate 24,969,538 of NC_091130.1, forward strand.
CATAAAAAACTGACAGTTAATCATTAAAGGATGATTTACCGTACGGAGCTCAAAACATCGAGTACAACTTATTCAGCTGATATGACAGAGGATTCGTGCCTGGCTGCAATTCATCATATCCATCTCTAATTGAAAGCGACAGATGGCACGTGACGTCACAAAAGAGAGCGGCATTACTCAGTGTGCATGCATGCCTTAATTTAATAATGGCCTTGTAATTACGCAGAATCTAAGGAAAACATTTCGACCACCTCTGATATGTTAATTCACTTATTAAACAAGGGAATACCAACAAATAATTACAGACCATAAATCTTCTCTCCAAGTTTTATCAGGCATGTTAAATTATTTAACATGTCCCGGAGTTGTAGCAATAGGCACGTTCTTTAATTTGAAACGTTAATACCAAAATGAGTATATGTCAGTCATATACTGCTGCCAACTATGATATATTGACATGTTAAGATCAGTAATTGACTTATAGATGGTGAACGGATAAACCAATTAAATTATTATAAGTCGATGAAGGTTATGTATGAACTTCTAAAATTACTTCATATGTTTTCGTTAAACTTAACAGTAATCCCATTCCTCTTGCAATATTATTATGTCGCTCTATATTAATATAACAATTAATTATTGATACTTTATCTACTGTGTATTACAACATATTACATTAATTAGTCAGGTGCGATCACTGTGTTCCCGCACGGACACTGTTTATACCACCCCTTCATTTCTCCCTCCACAAATATTCTACCTTCCTGCATATATGTACAGCCTTAGAAAAAATTTTGTCACACAGATATTTTATGTACAGTCTTAGAAAAAAAGTTTGTCGCACATATACTTTGTAAGTCCCAGAAATGAGGCAGTGCGCATAATCAGAGGATGAGCGACCTGGTTCTAATCAGGGGTGTGTAAAGTGGTGGAATATAGAGAATAAATTGAAGGGATCAGTAGAAAAAGGGACCTATCCCTCATTTTTTTCTGAAATAGAGTTACTTGCATAACATGAAAGTTCAACTATTATTCTATTTTTTTACAAATTTACAAATTTATTTAAAATTTACATTTGAATTGAATACATATGAATAGATACCCGAAATGAGCATATGCTCGTGCTCGGGTACAGTCCAGTAGTCTACATAAATTTTACAGAGTTCAAATAATAATGCTGATGATATAGATAATAGTAACAACAACAATAATAATAATAATAATAATAATAATAATAATAATAATAATAGAATAATCGTGACAGAAATGATACAAAGATTGTAATACAAAATAATTCATTAATAATAATAATAATAACAATGATAAAAAAACAAAAAAACAAAAGATTAGTTGATTTGATTACTTGGTTGGGTTTTTCCGAGGTTTTCCCCAACCAAAAGGCAAATGCCGGGTAATATTTTGGCGAATCATCTCACTACATCTCGCCAAACTATTGTAAAAAAATTGCACAAAATTGTAAAAATTGTAGAAAATTATTAAATTGTAAAACTGTAAAAATTTTTATAAATTGTAATTGTAATATTGTAAAATTTTGACTTGTTCCACATCTTAAAGCTTCATTGCTCATGTAAGATCTATGGAATAAAATAAATGAATAAATTAATGAATGAATGACTGAATGAATGAATGAATGAATGAATGAATGAATGAATGAATGAATGAATGAATGAATGAATGAATGAATGAATGAATGAATGAATGAATGAATGAATGAATGAATGAATGAATGAATGAATGGAGTATGAAAATTATGGGAAATATTAATAACGGGAAGAATCCCGAAACATTTAATAATAACAACACAATGTTTATATAAAAATACTACAATTAAAATAAAATTAAACAAAGGTATCACCAATGAAATTAGAGAAATAAAAGAGGCGTAAGACAAGGGTGCCCATTGTCGCCTACTTTATTTAACTTTTATGTAGACGAAGTCACAAGACAGTGGCAGATAAATTTAAAATCAAATTTTTATATAAATAAAGAATATTTGAACACCTTACTCTTTGCAGATGATCAGGTAATATTTTCAAATTCAGAAGATAACCTACAGACGGCCCTATATAACCTGAACATAACAGCTAAAGAATTTAACTTAAATATTTCTTTAAAAAAGACAAAAGTTATGGGATTCAAAGGAAAAACACCAATAAGATTAAAAATAATCCTTAATGATGAACCAGTAGAACAAGTGAACCATTTTGAATATTTAGGCTGCACGTTATCATATGACATTATAAATGATTTTGACAAAAAATATTAAAATTTCAAAAACTGATAGGAACAGTTAAAAGAACCTTCGTTAGGAAGGTAAGGGCAGATACAGTTCTGAAGTTTTACAAAACAATGATCATACCAACATTGGTGTATGGCTCAGAGATTTGGAACCTAACTAAACAGCAAGAAAGAAGAATGGAGGCAGCAGAAATGAAATTAAGTAATTGATAAACTAGCGGACTTACTCGTGTTAATTATGTAAGTCTGTGCGGCTTACAGCTGTTTCGGTGCTTCATCACACCATCCTCAGAGCTTACTAGATCTCGGCGTCATCTCGAACTTCTCTGCCTTTTGTGTGGATGCGTTTGATTGTTGAAAAATGTTGAAAAGTGGAGTCAAATAGTGTGTGTGTACTGAAATTGATCTGTGTGTTGAGAATTTGATCCGGGTGTGTTTTAGTGTGTTTGTATATTTCGTATTGTTCTAGTGTGTTGAGTTTTTGGTTCTTGGGTTGTATGTGTAGGATTTCCATGTCCGCATTTATGTTATTGTATATATGGTTAGCATTGATTATGTGATCGGCGTATGTAGATGTATTGTGTCCTCTGGTTATTGCTTTAATGTGTTCTTTGTAGAGTGTTTGGAATGATCTACCTGTCTGTCCTATGTAGAACTTATCGCAACTATTACATGTGAGTTTGTATACACCTGTGTGGTCGTATTTATTTGTTTGTGTTTTTTGTGTGTTGAGATGTCTTTGTAGTGTGTTTTCTGTTCTGTATGCTATGTTGTATTTCTGCTTTCTGAATGAAGATTCGATCTTATGTGTGCTTTTGTTTTCATATGTTAGTGTGACGTATTTCTTGTGTTCTTGTGTTTGTGTTGTGTTTTGCGTGTTTTTGTGTTTGTTAAGTTTTTGTTTTGTCTTTCTTATGATGTTGTCTATTATGTTTGGATTGTAACCGTTTTCTTGTGTTATGTATTTGATTGTGTTCACTTCTTCATTGTAGTGTTGTTGGCTCATGGGTTTGTTGAGTAATCTGTGTACCATTGTCCTGAATGCAGCATGTTTGTGTTGTATGGGGTGGTTAGATGTGTTCAATTAACTGTTCTCTTTCATTCAATGTGTCCGTTGCAGGGAAACCAAGCCAACTTTGGAACAAAAAGTTACTGGATTTGTAATTAGAAATTTGTAAAAACAAAAAAAACAGCTTTTTAAATGCCACGCCTCCTCACAGCCTTAATTTAAAAACATTCTTATACATATTTGTAATCAGAATTTAACTAAAACCATTTGGAGTATGAAAATATACATTCTAAGGACGTGAAATAAACTTTCTTTTTTTTATTTTCATGATTTTCAGTGGAATCTCCCCTTAAGAGTGATTTCCTTATGTCATCTTCAGAATTAATACGATTTCGTAACCTAGCAACTACATACATGTATAGTTACCATAGATTGCGTTACTATGACATAAGACGAATAGCCTCGAGGTTCATTCTAAGTAATAACGCACATATGTCTGAAGCTCAGTAGGAACAATATATCACGCAGGCAGTCGATACAGCGTCGTTAAACAAACAGGCAGACGCCGTGCAGGTGTCGCATTAATCAGGCGCAGGTGGGGACGTGACCCCGGGTGCTGGACGTCCCGTAGTGAACCGAACAGGTTTTCGTCCACTTCTCGACTTCCAAAATCTCCACCTCTGCGCGCCTATTCCCGTTAATCTAAGAATTCCACACAAAAAGGAACCGTCATTCCATATAAAGAGGAGCCCTACTGTATTTCTTGTAGGCTACTACTGTTTTATTGTACTATAGTGAGATCACGTAAGAGCAGTTCCTAAAAGGCTAATTTGGCCGTCTCTTCAGTGTTGCCAACTAATATCAAATGTCGCCAAAGAGGGTAAAATCACAATGACATGTACAATAATAATAATAATAATAATAATAATAATAATAATAATAATAATAATAATAATAATAATAATAATAATATACTAAGCTTATTAAGAATAACGATGTCTTGCTTATAACTTATACTTATTTACTACATCTCATTTTTATGTAGGGAAGTGTTTCCTAAATGGTTCAATAATGATTTGTGAAAGAGAAGGCCTATATTTTCTTCCTGGACTTCTCGCACACTATGTTGGAAATTAGTAGATTAATAAGATCTAATTTTAAAATGTATTTTGTCTGACAACATGAAATTCATTGCTTTGGCTAAACAGTTTACGATTCACGAGATCTAACCTAAAATAGTAATATATGTTACAAGAGCGGTATGTTGACGTTTTCATGGTCGAGGAAAAGATTGAAAAAGCGAAACGTAGTTGAGCTTTTTTAATTTCCGAGAACATGAAAACAAACATACCGCTCGTGTATCGTACTTTATTTTGTGCGAAGATCGTTTATTACATACCTGAAAGACGAATTTCTAATTAGTTGCAATGAAATCTCCATGTTGGTTTCTGTTTAATGACGGCAACTTCGGAACACCAAAATATCTTTCTTCGACATTGTTGCTATAAAATGTTTTCTGTGTTTACTATACTCCAGCAGGCCGTGATATACGTCTGTCTTTCCCCCCCCCCCCAGTCTATAAATACGAACTTAAAACAAACGATAAGGTTATGTAATGATTTATTTTTCATTTTAATATTTTAACAATATTATTTATATAACATATCGCAGTAATAACATCGGCATCTGGAATCTTGTTGATTTTTTCACGGCTTCCTTAATGTTACTTGTATCAGGAAAGCAATAAGTTTCGTGGAGTAGTAGAGTTTACTTAATTTTTGCAAATATTTAAAAACAATAATTAACATTGCAATTTAGGTGAAATTGCAGTGGTAAGTTTCCAATTTATAATTATTACTATGTTAAATGTCTCTAAAAATAATATGTTAAAAGCCTAAAGCAGTAAAATGAATGTCGCGCTTAAGCGGTAAGAAGAGGGAAATTGTTATGTGTGTTACGTTGGGAATACTGAATGTGGTATTTCACACTTACCGCGTATTGGTTCTGTGCGGAAAACAAGCACGATTTCGCACAAATGTATTTTGTTTCATCACGTGAAATGATTAGTACAAACTCCGAAAACCGGATGCCACTTTGAAATGTATGCATAAGAACACTTACTTATTCTTAATAATTTTGCTATTCTAGTTACAATTGCTGTCTCCATGCGCATTTTCTATCGATCACCCAAGTGCATGTATCACACCGCATGCTATATTTATTTACACTTACCTGACTATAATCTTGAATTGTAACCACAACGCAACGCAATACTTAAAATGACTGTTGTGTATTAATATAATACTGATATTAATTAATTATTAGTATGTTCGAATTTCACTAGCTTCTAGTAATCGGCTAAGAAATCTAGAAAAATTTGAATTTCCAGAATTTTCACTATCGACACAGCTGTTCTTGTTGCCAACATAACACCTAGAAAACCACTACCAGTTGTATTTCTCAGTATCGAAATTCGAAACGAGGTTGGCGAAAGAAAATTCAACCTTCAAACTAGAAAATCACCATAATCCACTAGCATTTGTAGTAATAGAGGAAAAATGGTTGGGTTTCACCCTTAGGGTATTAAGTAAGGTGATCCGGACTTTAGTTTTCGTTGTGTATGGCACCAAATTTCGTAAAGTTTTAAATCTCATAGCCTACTTGAACTTCAATAGAAATGATAGATCATCTAAAATAATTACACAGAAATTATCTTTGATTTTACAACTTTCATTTCGAAAAAAATTGTTCATATATACATTTTTATTTTTTTAAGTAGGTTTTTTTATGACGCTTTATCAACATCTTTGGTTATTTAGCGTCTGAATGAGATGAAGGTGATAATGCCGGTGAAATGAGTCCAGGGTCCAGCACCGAACGTTACCCAACATTTGCTCATATAGGGTTGAGGGAAAACCCCGGAAAAAACCTCAACCAAGTAACTTGTCCCGACCGGGAATCGAACCCGGGCTACCTGGTTTCGCGGCCAGACGCGCTAGCCGTTACTCTACAGGTGTGGACTTCATATATACAGTCTGATCCGTTTGGGAAGACATACAATAAAATGACTATAAAATTTATAATGGGGAGGGGGTGCTGTAGAATTCATTTCAGTTCCAATGTGATACTGAAGCACGGGAGTTCTGTACCATCATTGTTATCGCATAAGAAACAAAAGTAGTTACGACCGAATAAAGAAAATATCGTTTACTGTACAACAATGAGCGAAATGTGTCTTGTGGTTTGCTAAATTTTAAAAAGTGTAACATCTGTTCAACGGCGGTGTCAACGAGAGTATGAAGTTCGGAAGGGTCCGAGTTACAAGTCTTACAGGAACTGGGACTGGCTAATCCTAAAGTTAATGTTTGGTCCGCGGTAAGACGCTATAATCTGTATAGGCTGTTTATCTTCGCAGAGGAAACAGTTCAATCAGGACCATACCTGGGCATGTTGAAAAACTTTTTCGAACCACAACTGCAACAAGAAAAAACAACCTGAGTATCGTGTTCCAACAGGATGGTGCACCACCTCATTGGGCAACAGACGTCCGTGATTATCTGGATGACACATTTGGTAACAACTGGTTTGGTCGAGGAGAGCCAATTGTGTGGCCTCCAAATTCCCCAGATCTGACACCACCCGATTTCTTTCTCTGGGGTTTCGTGAAGAATGATGTGTATTCACGGCGACCCAGGGATAACTTATTTATGATCTCAGAGCGAAGATTTTCTCAGCTTTTGAGAACGTTATCCTGAGATGTTAAATCACACATGGGAGAAATTTGCCTCAGGATATGAATGAATTGAGTCGTGTTCGCAATAGTGGGCACGTTGAGGTCTAATTTGGACAAAACTCCCATTCTTCTAAAATGCATGTACAAATTATTTAACAATAAATAGCAACAGTTTTCATTTTATCACAATTTATGTCTTCCCAAAAGGATCACCCTGTATATTATGTATAGCAAAAAAAACCGTGATATTGCGACAATTAACCTGAGAATAGAGAATTTTGACTTTCTGAATATTTTCAAAATATGTACTCCAGCCAAGTCTTCACATTGAATTTTCACCTAAGTATAATTTAATAGATATGTGACTTCTGCTTGCAGAATGAATCCTCACCTTCACTATATCCTCATTAAACGGATTTGCATACAATTGAAAATCAATCTGCATGTTTTATAATCATTAAATCTTTTTTATTATTAAAATCTACTTTCAGTCCATTCAAGAGATAGCAAGAGTGACTCCAGACAAGGAAAATTATAGAAACTTTTCTTCTGATAAATTTTCTTTCCACACATCTATCAGACGTACGAAAGAGTTTATATCTAACGTTTTCGTTATTCCCATGCAAACGGATATTTAAGTTTTCAAGGTGTTCCGACATATCTACAAGAAATGCAAAATGTGTTATCCAATTTTGATCCATTAATTCAGGAATGTTTCTATCCTGAAACATAAGAATTGCATAACGTCGGTTTACAAGCAAAACACATTAAAAATAATACTTCTGAGAAAAAGGCGTATGAATGTTCTTAATAAAACTGAATCCTCAAAATGTGAAAGCATGTATCCAATGGCTACCCACTTCACTTTACGTGATTCGGGTTCCGCATATTGCGGATAGATGGCAGATCTGTGACCCATTTTCTAGTTGTACACCACTCCTCATACTCATCTTCTTTCACAATAGCCCTGCCAAGACTCTGGAATTCGCTACCTGCTAGCATCAGGAACTGCCGAAATAAAGTGGAATTCAAACGCATACTTACTAGGAACTTGGTCAGTAATTGATTTCTTGTAAATGATTTCCTTAATCTATCACAAAATATTTCAATATCTAGTAATTTAATCGCTATACAATTTTGTAATTCTAGATTTAATTTGTAATTCAGTAAATATAAAATATTCTTTGTTTCTCTATGATAAATTATCTAGCTCTAATTAGTCAGGTAATCTTTTCGTACTTTGATTTTATTGTAATTGTAATTGTAAATTTAATACTAATTGTAATGTTATTTGTAATTGTAATTATAAATTTAATACTAATTGTAATTTATTGTTCATATTATAGTTGGAATCTCCTGGTAGAGGGGCAGAGAAGGCCTAACGGCCTTATCTCTACCAGGTTAAATAAATAAATACTAAATACTTCGGCGGGCCACACTGTACATGATGTATATCTGCGGAGAGTTATGTCGTGTACTAGGATGAGTTTATGTGTAAGTGTAGTATCTGGAATGAGTGATAATGATGAAGGAGAGGAAGGGAGAAGGGAAAACCCGGTGCCGACACGTAGCCTACTCCTGTCGAATAGCACTAAGGGGGCTACCAGGCTTAATTTCCCCGTCCGACGGACGAATCACTATCAACAGTGACATATTCCTTCTCTTCATATGCACTGTAGAGAGATTTGGGGTTTAACCAAGGCATATTGGTGCACAATCTAGTGATTAGAAGTTGCGCACTACCATGTCTCCTAGTTCCAAGGTAGAAATTTTACAAGAAAATTTCTGACGCCGCTGGGAATCGAACCCGGGTCGGCTAGTCTGAAGGCAGAATCCTCAAAATATTATTTATGCAGTCCTAACTTTAAAACACGCATTTTATGACGCTATAAATCGTGCACAACTATTTGTCTAATTCTGGCAGTGGTGCCAGAAAAGGTTACCTAGCAACTAGTATTCCAAGACGTCATCACTGCCTTCACAACACAATTTTATACATCGTATAGTCCACACCTGTGGAGTAACGGTCAGCGCGTCTGGCCGCGAAACCAGGTGGCCCGTGTTCTATTCCCGGTCGGGGCAAGTTACTTGGTTGAGGTTTTTTCCGGAGTTTTCCCTCAACCCAAGATGAGCAAATGCTGGGTAATTTTCGGTGCTGGACCCCGGACTCATTTCACCGGCATTATCACCTTCATCTCATTCAGACGCTAAATAACCTAAGCTGTTGATAAAGCGTCGTAAAATAACCCAATAAAATAAAAATAAATAAATACAACGTATACAAACACTCTCTGTTATCCTGGACTTTCCTAATGGCATATTGTAGGCATTTACTAACTATTATAAAAAACAGTATTACCAGAAAAAGCAGATCTTTCCCTCATTAGTGCAATAAACTGAACTGGAGCATAATGATGTGTAACGAAACACAGGAATGGAGCCTGCTGATGTAGAATGCCACATATTATATTCCCAAGCTCCATCAGTTAGACTAAGTTACGAAGGCTAGAAGTAAAATTATCTGCTATAAGCCAACCGGTGTCATAACTTTTAAGAGAATCGCATATTATGGGCAGCTTGGATTGTTTAGGCTGCACGGTGTAAACAAAGGAAGACAACGGAGCGGGTTGAGATACTGCTTGTATCTCAGACTTTACGAGCGCTGATCTGCTCTTAGGATAACATTGTGGAACAGGACTCCATGTCTGTCACCCTCATTTGATAACTGTGGGCCTATTTAGACCTTACGAAGATATAGCGCCGTGCTCTGCTTTTAAGCCAGGGGTCGCAATATCACACCCGGCCGCCCCACGCATCTTCAAAACGTTTAGTCCCAACGTGATTACTTAAAAATTATAGGAAATTCACATGAACGCCTATACGAAAATTTTGAAATCCGAAATCGTAAATATGGTAGGTTGGCCGCCTTCTGAATTTTTTGATAGGTATTATTATTATCATTATTATTATTATTATTATTATTATTATTATTATTATTATTACTTCGGAATATGTATGATAAGAAATTTCTTGTGTTAAATATTATTTACGTACCTTGTTAACATGTTTCGACCTATTTTCGGTCATCTTCGGAACTGGTCGTTGTTGGTCTTGGCGCCTCTTGTTTCCTGTGAGGGTGCGTTCGTAGTGTAGAGTCAAAGAGTGTATGTGTTTTAAAATTGAGTTGTGTGTTGAGAATATCGTTGGGGTGTGTTTTCGTGTGTCTGTATATTTCATATTGTTCTAGTGTGTTGAGTTTCTGGCTTTTTGGTTGGATGTGCAGTATTTCCATGTCTGTATTGATGTCTCTGTAGGTGTGGTTGGCATTTGTGATGTGTTCTGCATATGTGGAGGTGTTTTGTAATTTTGTTATGGCTGTGATGTGTTCTTTGTAACGTGTTTGAAATGATCTGCCTGTCTGTCCTATGTAGAAGTTGTTGCAGGTATTACATTTGAGTTTGTATATGCCTGTGTGGTTGTATTTGTTTGTTTGTGTGTTGAGATGTTTTTGTAGAGTGTTATTTGTTCCATAACAAAATTACAAAACACCTCCACATATGCAGAACACATCACAGATGCCAACCACACTTACAGAGACATCAACACAGACATGGAAATACTGCACATCCAACCAAAAAGCCAGAAACTCAACACACTAGAACAATATGAAATATACAGACACACGAAAACACACCCCAACGATATTCTCAACACACAACTCAATTTCAAAACACATACTCTCTTTGACTCTACACTACGAACACACCCACACAGGAAACAAGAGGCGCCAAGACCAACAACGACCAGTTCCGAAGATGACCGAAAATAGGTCGAAACATGTTAACAAGGTACGTCAATAATATTTAACACAAGAAAGTTCTTATCATACTTTTTCCGAAGTGATACAGTGTTAAAAGTTGTGTAATCAAGATGTATATTATTATTATTATTATTATTATTATTATTATTATTATTATTATTATTATTATTTAATCGATTAACTATTTGGATTTAATCATCGATAGATTAATCTAGTTTTGATCGATTTAAAAAATGTTTTAATATACTGTAATACACAATTATTGTTAAATTTAACTTGTCTTCTGTGATAAGCATAAGTTTTAAATGTTGTATATCTGTATAATATACTGTATAGTTATATACAAAACAACTATTTTAATTACTTACTAACATATTTATTATGAGGCTTATAATTTATTGCGTCAATTTCTCCGGGAATTTTTTAGACAAAAATAAATAACAAAAAGTATGAAGACTCACCTAGTTAATACTGCTTCATCCATGATTTTAAACATGTGAGTGCATTCACATGCTCCGAATTAAGTGCCGCTCTACGTTTAGTAACGATGTTTCCTGCATCACTAAACACGAAAAAAAAAACTTTTTTCTGTCAAGCACTTTTCCACGATCGTTCAATTTAAATCCAAACGTTTCACCGAGTTTACCTCTCAAATTCTCATATGACATAATGGAGTTTACACTTTTCACAAACCAAAGAAAACTTATTTTTTTTCTTTATCAAACTAAACACCTTCATAGACAAACTCAGTACAGAAACTGCAACTGTAAAAGTGCAGCGGTAGAAATAGAAGACTGGCCCCTATTGCAATCGAATTACCAGATTTTAGAAAGAAAAGAAGATAGTTACGCTCTCACTTGCACACAGTGTAGACATGGCTATTTTATAAGGGATGAGGGGGACGAATCCCAGAAAAGTATGTATTTCATATGCTAGGAAGATGAGCTCACAACAACGTCGAAGTTCTCTTGGAAAACCATAAAACTTAATAACGGTTTCGCATTGTTTTTCAACTTTCAATAGAGGTAGACTAGGTCACTGTCCTCATATCTCCATCTCTTTCTGAAGTGTTTGTTCAAAGATTTTCTCTACGCTACCCGGTTTACAGTTAGAAAATAACAGTACTATTGTGCTTTTAAGTAAGCAATTTTCGAGAGAGAAATATTGTCGGAATTTTTAGTATGAGTTTGTATTAACAAAATAATAATTGTCAACTACAACCGATTAATTTTAATCGACCCGATTATTCGATTAAATATTTTTGATCGATTACATCTTACAACAGAAATTGATCGATTAATCGGTTAATCTATTATTATTACAATTGTAAGTAAATTTCAGCACCGGAGGTCAATCTTAGTAGTATTTATTTACTTATTCATTCATTTGCTTTTGTTATATTAATTCACTTATTCATTTATTAATGTATCTATTAAATTATTTAATCATTTATTCATTCATTTACTTATTAAGTCACTTATTAATTTTATATTAATTTATTCACTTATTCGATTACTTTTCATTCATCCACCTACATATTAATTTATTTATTTATTGTTATCATTATTATCATTATTATTATTACTATTATTTTTTTTTATTTTTTTTATTACTATTATACCCAAAAGTTAAGATGGCTTCTAAATCGGAACAGGTCAGAGGCTTGCCATTCATTAAATGCTGCATTATCCTACCTTAAACTATACTACTTACATTATATCTGCAGTGGACAAAATAAAATGAATTCATGAAGCAATGGAAGAAAACTAAAAAAAGTAGAAAAGAAAAACAAAAATTTAATAATATGTCCCACAATAGCAGTACACACCACAATTTAAATAAAAATGCAACTACATTAGTGAATTTTTGCAACCCCTGTTAACTCAGGGATTCTGTTTATTAAATTGTCTCGAAGTGGCGAACAGTTGCGAACAGGGAGGCAAATTTCCGGTAGGACCTGTTGAAAATGATAGAGGCAAGATTCATACAGATCAGTAAATCAAGAAAAAGTGTTGCCTGCCAATTTCATGGCAGGAAAAGGGTGGGGTCTACCAACTGCATTCCACCAGTCATGTATAATTTACCTTACCCAAGAATTGATCCCCAGCCCTTGGCTTACCATAAAACGCCATAAAGCAGATATACTTTCTTATTGCTGCTTAGCGAGGGTCCGTGCAATCACACACTTACTTAAGATCCTGAGATTAAACAACTATATTGTATCATATTTCATTCATTTAATTATTTATGTATCCATATTTGTTTTAGTGTTAATTTCGATGTTTTGTAATTCACAATAATTAAGAGCACCCTTCAGAGCGATCTTATAGAGAAGTTCGGAAAGGGATATTTTCTTATTAAAGGAAAAAAAAACACTGCATTTTAAAAATCGTACAAAAAAAGATATAAGGACAGGTTGAACTCGATTCTTTAACAAACACTCTAATAGCAAAAGCACATGGAATAGTACATTATGCAAGGAGCCTATAATGAAGGTAATTAAGAAGCGAGTATGGATATTTATGAAACGAGCGCAAGCAAGTTTCATAATTTTCATACGAGCTTCTTAATTACCATTATAGGCGAGTTTCATACGACTTTTTATGCTCGACCATATTTCTAACTTGATATTAATTTTCTTTGTATCTGACCTTGACCAATGTCCCGTATGTTGTGAGATGTGCACAGACGCGAAAGTATTGATTTTTTCCGAGGAACAGATGTCCACATTGACCTTGCTAGGCCATAAGAACCTACAGAGATAACACTGAAATTAAATTAGACATGGAAAAACGAGATGACAAATTGAATTTATTTGAATATTATTTACAATTAACGCTAATTATTATAGTAACAGAACATAACCTTCTGCGACAGTATTGGATTTCCAGCCTCCGCGACTTTTCGCTAATTCTCTTTCGATTGCATATCCGAGAATAATCGATACTTGCGGTTTTATAACGGTAGAAAGCTGACCTGTCATTGGCTGAACAGTTGTAACCTGAGTCGTCATTGGCTGAAAGACCTGACCTTTAATGAGTAGGTGCACTTTAATGACATGCATTAAAGGACTGCTACCAGGTGTATAATTACTACATTTCGGCATGGTCGAGCATGAAATATTTTATGCTTGACCATGCCGAAATGTAGTAATTATACACCTGGTAGTAGCCCTTTAATGCACCTCATTAAAGTACACCTATTCATTATAATTCAGTTGTTCAGCCAATGAGAAATCACCATTGTACTGATTGTACCATTATAAAACCGCAAGTATCGATTATTCTCGGATATGCAATCAAAAGACAATTAGCGAAAAGTCACGGAGGCTGGAAATCCAATACTGTCGCAGAAGGTTATGTTCTGTTACTATAGTAATTAGCGTTAATTGTAAATAATATTCAAATAAATTCAATTTGTCATCTCGTTTTTCAATTCTAAATCAATTTCCAGATTATATCTAGCCTAATGTTCATGTTATTCTCTAGTTATATCAAGGTCAATGACATTCGTGTTTCGAAAAAGATCAATACTTTCGCGTCTGCGCACATCTCACAATTCAGGTCAGTTCCGCTCCTCACTTACATAACCATAACATGAATACTTATGAATAATTTCAAGTTAGAAATATGGTCGAGTTTAAAAAGTCGTATGAAACTTGCCTATAATGGTAATTAAGACGCTCGTATGAAAATTATGAAACTCGCTTGCGCTCGTTTCATAAACAAACATACTCGCGTCTTAATTACTACCATAATAGGTTCGTTGCATTATGTACTAACATTACACAGGCTAAACAGGCGTTTGACATCAAAATCAGACATAGAAAATCGAAAATAATTTCATCGAGATTTGTGTACAATGTTGGTAGGCCTACATGCCAAGGTCAAGAATAAATATTTTAAAGCGCTTCTTGGAAAAAACTTATTTTGAGTGAAAACAGGAGACACTTTTTTTAAATACATTGCGAATGTGTCTTGCAAGTCTGTGCAATGAATTGTAAAGAAATGTAGTTTATGTACTGTATATTTCTGCAGTGCCTGGCAAAAGTGACATAAGTCACTTTCCACAAATCTTTTTTGATAATTTATTGACAACTTACGGAACATCTACTCGCTTGGAAAAAAAATACATAAGTATATATCCCATTACAATAATTCATATAGAAAAAAATCAAATCTACTTAAACCAGTGTAAGTTGTCAATAAATTATCAAAAAAGGTTTGTGGAAACTGACTTATGTCACTTTTCCCAGACACTGCAGATTTTTTCCTTTTCTTTTCACACACAGAAAATGATTATTTAATATTGTTAAAACATATACCTGTATGATAATGTGAACTGCAACATGTAACTTAATGTTAGACAAATTATTTAATTTCTTATGTAGCCTACTAGAAATGCACAGTATACAGGGTTATTCACGAGGTTTTACCGTCCTTTACGGAGCTTATTTCCGAAGACACTCTGAGCAAAAAATGTCAAATACATGAGTCCTATTCTCAATATATTCAGAGTTAAGTTTCGTTATTGGAACGCATTGCTGTGAACGCGTGATCTTGGTCAGCGTGCAGTCAGCAGCCAGCGCGAGAGCTACGGGAATCAAAGATAGCCGTATGCAGTTACGTAGAGCGACGAGTGCCGTTCACAAGCGTGCGGCCAAGTGTACTCAAGCGGACGGCGACATTTTTTCCAAGACTGTAAATTAGGATGCAAAATTGAACTGCAAATAATCAAGTCGGTAGAAGCGGTAATTGTTGTGATTAGTGAGTGAGAATAATGTAATTTCTAGTTAAAAATAGAAAAAGATGTCTGAACGAGGCAATTAGAAGTTCACGGCACATTTTTAGCTTCATAATAATTATGATATAAAATAGTTTTGTACAATTTTCAGTCAATAATTTATCTAAATGTGAAGGCAGAATAAATTCTGTTACATCACATTAAAATATTATATTATGTATCACGAATATTTTCGACTTTTCATATGTCATCTTCAGGTGATATAGTAATGCAGATAAATGCAATTGAACATAGGAGAAAGTAGTACAGTGACTCATTTTAAAGCAAAGTGTGGTTGTGAGTCATAGCATCATACATAGTATTAGGTTAAGACAATCAGATAAAATAAACAATCAAATGAGTAAGGCTACACTTAGAATAATTACATGTTGTATAAAATATAACAATATGTCTGCCAGTGTTTAAAAATTAAAATTGTTTAAAATAGACTGGAGGCTTAAAAGGCATATTATGTCCATTTGTGATACAATGTTCAAGATGGTGAATTCTTTGAGAAGTGGATATTATACTTGTACAGGGACATCATTTTATTTTTACTTCAATTTTTATTGTACCTGAGTTTTTGAATGTACTTCACTCCCACCCCCTCTACTAGTGAACTTCCAACTGTTCTCCACACATAACCAAGCGTATACGGTCAAAGTCGCCTTAAGTAAACACAAACAGTATTGAGTTAGTGAGTATAGTACGTTCCAGAAATATGTTCGCGTTTTCCAGTGACGAAAGAGCTTTCAATATTGAATCATATTTTCGCACAGGTACTGTCGTCCGTTTGCCTACGTCGCATCCCGATTTCCCTCACGCGCAACTGTTTAAAATAATTTAAATGAAAGTAATTAACTGTCACGTGATTTCCCCCCTTTTTACGATCCTGCGACGTAACCCCTTGGACGGATAGTAGATAGCATGTCTGAGTAATGTTATCTGTGCGGGTCGGGAAGAAATGAAGATTGAATTTCCAGTACGTAAGGTACTCTTTTATATAATAGGTACAGAATTATTTCAACATGAGTTACTAGTACGAAGGACGAAACTGGTAATAGGAATTAGATGCAATAGTCTATAGTGCGATAATATGTACAAAAGAACTGAAGCCTGTGTCGAAATGAACGGTCACCTTTTTCAAAAATGTGTTTAAATATCCATATTATGATTATTTTTCAATTTAACTTTATTCTCTATATTGTATGCTAATGTGCTGTAGACAGTATAATATACACTGCATAATGAATATGTTCGCATGAATAACTCAGTTCGTAAGTAAAAACACTTATTTTTAACACTGTACTGTATTTTGATTAAACAAAAACCTAATGAAAATTATCAAATTCAAAATTACGATATCTCCTAGTTTACGTAAATGGATGAACTACTTTTCTTCCCTCCTATACTTAGTAAAGTGATTTGTTTGTACTTTACGCCAGTATCATCGAACTTCAATCGTGGAAGGGTGAAGCAAACGGTGTTTCCGGCTCTGAACCATTAATCCAAAGGTATAGCCAGGTTATTATTAAAAATGTTAGTAAAATAAAATGATGTCCCTGTATTTTCCCAGTCTCTCCCAGCAATGAGTAGCAATAATATTATAAGTATGCAGCAGGAGCTTCAAGATGTTGCAGCCTTCTCATCGTTGCGTTACATACCATGTATTTTTCATTTCACAAATGATCCACTTACGTCTACCGGAACACTAAACAGCATGTATAGTTTAAAACAGTGGTAGAATGATGAAATATTTAATTCTCTAACGCAGGTACGAAGTTAAAGGAACACGTAATATCTATCAAGAGACGTGATCTGAAGGATGGGTTTTGGACCACTGTTACTTCGTGACGAAGCTCTCCTCCACCTCCCCATCCCTTTCATCCTCCCCTTCGTTCAAATTATCCGGTTTTAAATCAAAACGGGTATAAAAGTTGGCGCGGACAAGCAGCCAGACATTCCTAACCTTTGTGTAATGTCCGTGATAAAATACGTTAAACTTAGACACTGCCACTGTACACAAAGCGCGACGTGTTCACAGTTGCCTAGTTTGTAGGAGCGTTGTCAGGAGTACATGCACACAACTATTCCTCGGCCATATATCAACCTCGCCAGAAAGAGAAGAGAGGGCACAGAAAACGAAAGAGGTAACACGTGGGAGCAAATTAACAACAATATTATATCACACTAGGCTATGTTTAATACTACATTATACACTCTAATATTATGATTAGACGCTATTAAAAGGGCTATTCTTATACAGGGACATCATTTTATTTTTACTTCAATTTTTATTGTACCTGAGTTTTTTAATGTACTTCACTCCCACCCCTTCTACTAAGGAAGTTCCAACTCCACACAGAACCAAGACCGCAGATAGTAAGTAGTACTGAGTTACTGAGAATAGTACGTTCCAGAAATATGTTCGCGTTTTCCAGTGACGAAAGAGCTTTCAATATTGAATCATATTTTCGCACAGGTACTGTCCGTTTGCCTACGTCGCATCCCGATTTCCCCCACCTGCTTCTGCTCGCCCCTCTGTAAAAGCTGGGCTGTCTTAGCTCTTTTCTGAAAACATTAATTTCTCTTAAGATTTGGACGTTTACGTAATATTATACAGCTGTTTAATTTAATTTAAATAAAAGGGCCTCGTTAAGTAATTAACTGTCACGTGATTTCCCCCCTTTCTACAATCCTGCGGCATAACCACTTGGACGGACAGTAGATAGCATGTCTGAGTAATTTTATATTTTCGGGTCGGGCAGAAGCGAAGATTGAATTCACAGTATGTAGAGTAGGTACAGAATTATTTCAACATGAGTTACTAGTACGAAGGACGAAACTGGCAATTGGAATTAGATGCAATAGTGAGATAATATGCACAAAAGAACTGAAGCCTGTATCGAAATGAACGGCCACCATTTTAAAAATTGTGTTTAAATATTCATATTATGATTATTTTTCAATTTAACTTCTTTCTCTATATTGTACGCTAATGTGCTGTAGACAGTATACACTGCATAATGAATACGTTCGAATGGATAACTCACTTCGTGAATAAAAACACTTATTTTTAATACAGTACTGTACTTTGATTAAAGAAAAACCTAATGGAAATTATCAAACTCAAAATCGCGATATTTCCTAGTTTACGTAAATGGATGAACTACTTTTCTTCCATCCTATACCTAGTAGAGTGATTTGTGTTTTACGCCAGTATCATCGAACTCCAGTCTTGGAGGGGGGGAGCAAGCGGTGTTTCCGGTTCTCTAAAGGTATAGACAGGTTAATATTAAAAATGTTAGTAAAAATAAAATGTCCCTGTATATTTGCAAATTTTATCAACAGTAATCTCACTAGAGGTTTCGATTTATCTAGAGAAAATCAAAATTCGAGTGGGATTTAATTGACTATTACACGATTAGAAGAAAGAATATAAAGATTAGAAGAAATAAAGTACTCTAATACTTACTTACTTATTGGCTTTTAAGGAACCCGGAGGTTCATTGCCGCCCTCACATAAGCCCGCCATTGATTCCTATCCTGAGCAAGATTAATCCAGTCTCTACCATCATATCCCACCTCCCTCAAATCCATTTTAATATTATCTTCCCATTTACGTCTTGGCCTCCCCAAAGGTCTTTTTCCCGCCGGCCTCCCAACTAACACTCTATATGCATTTCTGGTTTCTCCCATACGTGCTACATGCCCTGCCCATCTCAAACGTCTGGATTTAATGTTCCTAATTATGTCAGGTGAAAAATACAATGCGTGCAGCTCTGCGTTGTGTAACTTTCTCCATTCTCCTGTAACTTCATCCCTCTTAGCCCCAAATATTTTCCTAAGAACCTTATTCTCAAACACCTTTAATCTCTGTTCCTCTCTCAAAGTGAGAGTCCAAGTTTCACAACCATATAGAACAACTGGTAATATAACTGTTTTATAAATTCTAACTTTCAGATTTTTTGACAGCAGACTAGATGACAAAAGCTTCTCAGCCGAATAATAACAGGCATTTCCCATATTTATTCTGCGTTTAATTTCCTCCTGAGTGTCATTTATATTTGTTACTGTTGCTCCAAGATATATGAATTTTTCCACCTCTTCGAAGGATAAATCTTCAATTTTTATATTTCCATTTCGTACAATATTCTGATCACGAGACATAATCATATACTTAGTCTTTTCGGGATTTACTTCCAACCCTATCGCTTTACTTGCTTGAAGTAGAATTTCCGTGTTTTCCCTAATCGTTTGTGGATTTTCTCCTAACATATTCACGTCATCCGCATAGACAAGAAGCTGATGTAAACCGTTCAATTCCAAACCCTCTAATACAATAAAATATTAATTGACTTACTGAAATTCTATTTCACCAAAACGTTTGAACGGAGCCGCCATTTTCAGTTGACTGTCTATGCTGTAAATAAATGACGATCGCAAAGCATGTTTTATAGTACCGTAAAGAATTTGAAGTTTGAAATGTTGGTAAACAAATGGTAGGAAGGTGATAAAAACAGAAGAAAGTATATAAAGGTTAGAAAAAATAAAGTACTCTAATACAATAAAATAGATATTAATTGACTTCCTAAAATTCTATTTCATTAATGTTACCTTCAACAAAATGTTTGAACGGAGCCGCCATTTTCAGTCGACTATCTATGCGGGAAACAAATTACGATCGCAAAGCATGTTTTATAGTACCGTAAAGAATTTACAGTTTTAAATGAGCCGTTGAGAGCAGAAGTGGTATAAGTCAAAAATGAGTAATGAGGGTTAAAGTAAACGTTCTGTAAAATACAGTGCAAAGCAGCAATTAATATTCAATTTATTTAAACTATTAGTAGTCAGTTGATAGCACGAAGGACATATTAATTGCCACTTTGCGCTGTATTTTACAGAATTTTTACTTTAAACCTCATTACCCAATTTTGACTTACATCACTTCTGCTCTGAACGGCTCAAATGTTGGCAAACAAAGAAACAAATGCTAGGGTAGTGATAAAAACAAACAAATGCTAGGGAAGCGATAAAATTAAACAAATGCAAGGGAAGCAATAAAACTGTGCTATAAGTAGTATTTAGTAGTAGTATTTATTTATTTAACCTGGTAGAGATAAGGCCGTCAGGCCTTCTCTGCCCCTCTACCAGGAGATTCCAACTACAATATCAACAATAAAATTACAATTAGTATTAAATTTACAATTACAATTACAAACAATATTACAATTAGTATTAAATTTACAATTACAATAAAATCAAAGTACAAAAAGATTACCTGAATAATTAAAGCTAGATAATTTATCATAGAGAAACAAAGAATATTTTATATTTACTGAATTACAAATTAAATCTAGAATAACAAAATTGTATAGTGATGAAATTACTGGATATTGAAATATTTTGTGATAGATTAAAGAAACTATTTACAAGTAATCAATTACTGACCAAGTGCCTAGTAAGTTTTCGTTTGAATTCAATTTTATTTCGACAGTCCCTGATGCAGCCATGATTGATAGAAAGACGTCCTTTCGTACCGTTCATTGGTCAAAAGTAGCATGACGTAGTAAAAGTGTAGTTCTTTAAAATAGTCCTAAAGATTTTGGTGAAAAAAATAATGGTTATAGTTTTAGATGTGAAAAAGCGATTTAGCTAGTTTCCGACTTTCGAAAAATTCGATATTGGAACTTATAAGATCCTATAATTAGTAAAGAACACGTACTTCCTTCCTAGTTATAGAAAAGAAGTTTTTTCCCCCTTGTCTTACCCGTAAGTACACTAGAATAGCACAGTTAACTACCCACAATACTATAACAGCACACTATAAAATCATTCTCATAAGTGTCATTTGTATATTCTAATAAACTAAGCCAATAAACTTGAATCTCATTGACTGTAATCTTACAAAGATATACCGTAACATAAGCAAGATTATATTATTTGAATTTCTACCTATTCCCAGGTCAACATAAATTAATTCCTTGTTATATTTTTTGTTCACGAAATAAATTAAATATATACAAGCAAGAAATAGCTATATGGACACAGTGAAACATCTCGAATATTTCGTAAATACTGGAACTAAAACAACATTTCTACGTCCGTAAGTTGGTGACATTGAACAAGATTGTATATTCTCTCTCTCACGGGATGACCTTTTGTAACTACCAGAACAAGAACATTAAACGTCGAAAATATTACAGTATGTCAGTGTTATTATTTGTAGTGCGCTCATAATAGAAATTATAATGTATTTTAAAATACATGTACGAAATGTTACAGTTGTTGGACAAGGCATATAACTACCAGACATGAGTTTGGCTACACTGAAATTAATAACAGGTATCTACAACGTCTTATAAAATATTTCTGGAGCTATTGTAAGCAGACGTCTGGGTCTAGACTTGGGCTATTTTCCAAAGTGTTACACCTTGAATATGTTTAGTTGACACGAAAGACAAAATTAATTTTTTTTATATAACAAAGATTTAAAGAGTTGACTATTACAGACAGAGAGAAACAACCTTCTTGTATCTGACGTTATCGTCAACAAACTCTCGATAAATTATTAAAAAACGAGGAATTATATTTTATAAATATATATATACATAACTTACACATAGTGTCCTATCCAAGGGCAGGTCTCTCACTGCAAACCCACCATTCTCCAATCTTAACTTCGTCTATCATCTGATTTCTTCTTCTGCCCCGAACTCTTCTCCCGTTCACCATTCCTTCCAGTGCATCCTTCAGCAGGCAGTTTGTTCTCAGCCAGTGGCCCAACCAATTTTTTCTTTCCTTCCTGATCAGTTTCAGCATCATTCTTTCTTCATCCACTCTTTCCAACACAGCTTCATTTCTTTTTCTGTCTGCCCGTTTCACACGCTCCATTCTTCTCCACATTCACACCTCAAATGCTTCTAGTCGCTTCCCTGCCGCATACAATTCCACACTCCACACAAAGCACTTCACTAGTCTCTTCCTTAGTTCTTTTCCAGAAGTCCGCAGAAGGTGCTCCTTTATCTATTAAAAACTATCTTTGAACTTTCTATCCCCTTTTGACTCATGTTACTGGTTATATTACACCCCAAGTATACGAATACCTCTGACTGAGGTTGTGCCTGATATATACATCTATTATCAGGCAGTACAACTCACTTGACGACATGTGTCAGAGGAATAACAATTGTTTCTATGCATCTGAAGTCTGATTAGTCTTATATGTAGCTAATTGGCGATGTATGAAATGGAAGGAGAAAGGAACTGGCCACTCTAACCCATTATCTTCTTGCCTAGTTGCCTCATAAGTGGTGCCATGTTGGTATCACTTGAGAGGTTCAGACCCGTCTTCGGACAGTTGACTAAACAACAAGTATTTGAAGTTTTCCAATTGTCTACCGTCTCATTTCGAATTCGCACGTTTTCTTTGTTTATTTTTCTACCGATGACCATGGCCTTCGTATTATTTCATTTATCTTCATATCATACTGTTCACAGTTGTCATTTAGCTCCAGTAGCATATCCCTTAGTATCGTCTCCTCTTCTGCTAACAACGCCATATCAGCAGCAAATCTTATGCACTTTATTCTTCTTTCTTCTACTATCACTCCTCCCAAGTTCTAAAAACTGTTCTTCAACAAATCCTCCAAGTAGATGTTGAACAGGGTAGGTGATAAAGGGCATCCTTGTCGTACTCCTCTCCCTATTTAACTTCCTTCAGACATTTCTTCTTCCATCCTGAATTTGACTCGTTTCATATAAAGATTACTGAACAGCCAAATATATTTAAAAAAAAACGGCATCCAAACGACGATGTTAATAATATAAATGACTTCTTCACTTAAGGATATTTGTGAGAGAACATAACGTAATTAATATGCAGAACTTACAACTCAAATCGTGATTATTTTAACTTTTAAAATGTCATAACATTCTTGTTCTGATTATGAAAATAGGAAATAGCTCTTATAAAATTCGCTTGAATATAACATTTGTATTAAGTATTTAATATTTGATAATTAAGACTCCAAATTGCTTAATATTAGAACTTAATAAAAATAGCTTTATATATTTAATGTTACACTCGCAATATTCGAAAATGTTATATTAGAAATTAATACGAACTCTAAAAACCTTTTGCAAATATTAAATTTCCATATGACTGCGACAAAAATTGTTTCTAATTTATTTAGAAGTTAATACAAAAATTGTTATATAACGTTTCATATTCAAGATTCCAAATTTTTATATTAGAAGTTAATACGAATACCTACAAACCTTCCTTCAAATATTAAATTTAGATATGTCCGCGATAAAAGTTGTTTCTAATATTGCAATGACTTATGACTGCAACAAAAGTTGTTTCTAATATTACAATAACATCTGACTTCGACAAAAGTTGTTTCTAATATTGCAATAACATACGAATGCGACAAAGTTGTTTCTAATTTATTTAGAAGTTAATACAAAAATTGTTATATTTACGTTTCATATTCAAGATTCCAAATTTTTATATTAGAAGTTAATACGAATGCCTACAAACCTTCCTTCAAATATTAAATTTACATATGTCTGCGATAAAAGTTGTTTCTATTATTGCAATGACATGACTGCAACAAAAGTTGTTTCTAATATTACAATAACATCTGACTTCGACAAAAGTTGTTTCTAATATTGCAATAACACATGACTGTGACAAAAGTTGTTTCTAATATTGCAATAACATAATATTATGACTACGACAAAAGTTGTTTCTAATATTGCAATAAGATATGACTGCGACAAAAGTTGTTTCTAATATTGCAATAACGTATGACTGCGACAAAATTTGTTTCTAATATTGCAATAACACATGACTGCGACAAAAGTTGTTTCTAATATTGCAATAACACATGACTGCGACAAAAGTTGTTTCTAATATTGCAGTAACACATGACTGCGACAAAAGTTGTTTCTAATAGTGCAATAACATAATATGACTACGGCAAGAGTTTTTTCTAATATTGCAATAACACATGACTGCGACAAAAGTTGTTTTTAATATTGCAATAACATTATGACTCTTATACTACAAAGTCACTTTAAATATTAAAATAACTTACAACTCCCGCTCCAAAAGCTGTATTAAATATTGAAGTACCAGCGATTCCACACAAAAATAATTTAAAATATCCAAACACGTACAACACCAAGAAAACAGTCTTCAATATGATACGATTCCTACAAGAACTGCTTTAAATATGGAACTATCATGAAACTCCGATAAGAACTGCCTTTAATCATCATTATATCATTCTACTCTGATACCTTTCGAAACAATAAAAATATTATATAAGGCAAGAAATTGTAAGGCAAGAGGAAATGAAAATATCTACTTACAGGAAATAGGGAAGGCAGCAGTTCGAAGCGATGAGATGCCACCTCTCTTCCACCTCTCTCTTTTGAAGTGATTTAATGGCATCTGATTGTATATTGTCGATTTTTTTTAAACCACAAGAACACTATGATCTGAAAGAAAAAGAAAGTAAACAAATCCAATTATGAAATATATAATAGAAAAACAAAGTTGTGAACATAAATGTTTATTTTATTTAACAAACAATCAACACCATTATTAACACCGTTTAAGCAAATATGGCATATTTCGATATCATAGATATTTTTGTCTTATGTCCCCTATACATCTCTTTCCTCGGGCGTCGTATTTCTTTTCTGCCTGTAGGCTTGCAAAGCAATAACTAGTAAGGTAATCATGCTACCTCCATACGTTGTAAATGTCCGTACCATATCTTCTTATAATATTTTATTTTTACTCGTAGGGATAATGAATCAGAAAGCACTTACTTAATATGATGCCCGGAAAATAGATTTGACATAACGTTCGATTTGATTAGACAGACGGATTCAGTTTACTTAGACAGACATACAAGCCATGTAAATAAAATTCTTCGAAACTCCCCTATATAACTGTCACAAACATTAGCGCAATTTAAAAATGAAATGACGTTATAAAATGCGTCATGTAACCTGACGGGGCTACATTTTACTATCTAAAGAGGTCGCTTGTGTAAACTTCAATGTTACGTCATTTTATTGTTTAAAATAGATTGTCACATTCGATGTTTGTTTTCAAGTTTAATTTTCTATTTTATGTTCATTGTCAAAATTCGTTATAATGGTCCATATTTCTGCTCTGGTCCTGTCTCGTGAATGTCACATTCCATTAACGATTCTGCGTGGCACTCAGGTGGGCCACTCTATATATTATTACAATTAAGTACTAACATATAATTCATATTTCTGAAATTCAAGCCATCGTAACAGAGTAAATTCTGTCGCTTTTTCAGACACGTTTTGGACTCGAAGGATGTGTATGATCGTAGGCCGTAGCAAGTGGTTTTTTATCATCCACAGGGAATCTTTTAATATGAATTATATAACACAAGCATAAGGAATATGTATTATATGACTTTCTTGTGTTAAATTCTATCGTACCTGGTTTACATGTTTCGACCTATTATGGGTCATCCTCAGAACTTGTCATTGTTGGTGCCCCTTGTTTTGTTTCCTGTGAGGGTGTGTTTTTGTGATGTAATGTGGAGTCAAAGAGAGTGTGTGTTCTGAAATTGAGTTGTGTGTTGAGAATTTGATTGGGGTGTGTTTTTGTGTGTCTGTATATTTCATATTGTTCTAGTGTGTTTAATCTCTGGCGTTTTGATTGGATGTATAGTATTTCCATGTCTGTGTTGATGTCTCTGTAGGTGTGGTTAGCATTTGTGATGTGTTCTGCGTGTGTGGAGGTGTTTTGTAACTTTGTTATGGCTATGATGTGTTCTCTGTAACGTGTTTGAAATGATCTGCCTGTCTGTCCTATGTAGAAGTTGTTGCAAGTGTTACATTTGAGTTTGTATACGCCTGTGTGGTTGTATTTGTTTGTTTGTGTTGTTTGTGTGTTGAGATAACAAATACAACCACACAAGCGTATACAAACTCAAATATAACACCTGCAACACCTTCTACATAGGACAGACAGGCAGATCATTTCAAACACGTTACAAAGAACACATCACAGCCATAACAAAATTACAAAACACTTCCACATATGCAGAACACATCACAAATGCTAACCACACCTACAGAGACATCAACACAGACATGGAAATACTATACATCCAATCAAAACGCCAGAAATTAAACACACTAGAACAATATGAAATATACAGACACAAAAACACACCCCAATCAAATTCTCAACACACAACTCAATTTCAGAACACACACACTCTTTGACTCCACATTACATCACAAAAACACACCCTCACAGGAAACAAAACAAGGGGCACCAACAATGACAAGTTCTGAGGATGACCCATAATAGGTCGAAACATGTAAACCAGGTACGATAGAATTTAACACAAGAAAGTCGTATAATACATATTCCGAAATGATACAGTGTTAAAAGTTGTGTAATTAAGATGTATGTACAAGCATAAGGTATTCTTTCATCTTATGGTTTTGTGAAGATACAAGGAGCTTTACCTCCCTGACTGATCTCAGCATACTTCGTGGGCTTCTAACTTCAAACCACGTGAAGTATGATTATTACCACGTGGCCTTTTCCCAAAAGACTACGCAAGCCTAGCGAAGGACCACCTACGGTATTATCATATGAATATGTTGACACAGATAATATGATGATATAATAGTGACGGACACGACAATGATACAATGGTGGTAAATATAAAAATGATACTGATGATTGTTGTAGCAAGTCTCGATGTAAATGATGATAAAGATGACAATTACAGTAGTGATGATTAGGCTGTTTTCAGAACATGAGAGGAGTGATAATAGACTAAAGTGCATAAGATTTGCTGATGATATGGCGTTGTTAGCAGAAGAGGAGATGATACTAAGGGACATGCAGCTAAATGACAGCTGTGAGCAGTATGGAATGAATATAGATGCAAACAAGACGAAGACCATGGTTGTCGGAAGAAAAATAAAGAAGGTAAACTTGCGAATTCTAAATGAGGCAGTAGAACAAGTGGTCAGTTTGAAATACTTGGAGTGTACTATAAGCAGTAACATGAGCTGATGCCAGGAAGTCAAAAGGAAGATAGCAGGCAATTGAAGTTTTTAATAGAAAAAGGAGCATCTTCTGCGGACCTCTGGCGTGACATGTGTTGATGAAGGTGATGATAAAGCTACAAGTGATAATTATAATTATTGTCTATAGTAATGTCACAAGAGGTCTGAGATTTGCCGATAAATCCACGAGCGAAACGAGATCTTTAGGACATTTATTAGAACTATTTCGTGATTAAAATAAAAATGTAAATAATGCAACCCTAAAATTCGCTCACAAAATATTAATAATTGTATATTTATGAATACTTAACCTATTCAGACATTACGAAGCGGAAATAGATGAATAATGATTACTGTAATAAAGAAATTGATTATTTTTCATTAATGCCAATTGATAAAAGCGAAATACAGGTTTAACAATGTTAATTACATTTACTGTGCTTTTCTCTTGTTATTATAACAGAAATACGTTTTCATTATCTGCTGAAATCATAATTTAATTTAAACATTTTATACTATAATAATTACAAATAACCTGATTAATACATTAATTAAATGAACAATTGTTATGAAGTATCATTTTCTTTAGATGCAATGGACATGGAAATAGAAGATTAAGATGAAGATATGGAAGTAGGATTTCGCACTTCATTTAGTACAATGGATTCATACTCATCGATTAACGTGGAAAAAGTTGGCGACACTGACTAAACAAAAGAACGACCATGCGATAAATTGATAGTGATAAATTGAGCTTCAGAAATTATCGCGATGTATGACTGTGATTGATTGGAATTCAAGTGACAACATTATTTCCTAAACATAATTATCCCTTCTCAAAGTTCAATTATTCAGGCACTGCACCTGACCACTTCAGACCAATATACTGTATTTTTGTTAATTCGGCCAGAGAAGACTATGATAATATGTTAGTCATACAGAGAATTAAATTCATGACCGTAAAAAATTCTGCTTGAAAGCAACATTATATAAGCACAGTCTACTATATACAGTCGCGAAGCTCAATATGTAGTAAAAATGCAAACATGGGTAGTTGCCCACCACTAGGATCGCTACTATCGCCTCAGCATCGCAGATCTCTCCTAGCGGACGAAAAATATGTTACACTTTCGTTGTGTTCTTTTGGAAAAATTAACACCTTCCTTCCATTATTGAAATATTAAATGCATAAAGTTAATTTATTATTTTAATGAAGTATATTAAATTCCACCATAAACTCGAAGATGCCTGCAAGAAATTTTATATATAATTTTTGTTTGTACAAAACGAATTGAAATTTACTATAATAGCTTCACTCATTCAAGATTATAGAGATAATTAACTATGAAACCAATAAAGATTAATTTGCATTTCCCTTTACAACAATAATAATGTAAATATGAATTAATGGAATAACTTACGTGTACCGGTACTTGTAGTGTATGCTTACGTAGTTAACAAAGTGGGATGAGGTTAAGCAATAATAATCACACCAGAATTGGAAATAAAACGTGATCAATAAATTTTATTGTAACAGACTTTTTCTACGCCTCTAGTAAAGCAACAAATAAAAATAACATCAAAATTAACAGCTATAATTAAAAACATATCCTTTGAAAAAAAAAGTAGGCCTAAGCAATAATAATCCCACCAGAATTGAACATAAAACGTGATCAATAAATTTCATTAAAACAAACTTAATTTTTCTACGTCTTTAGTAAAATAACACATAGCTACAATTAAAAATATATCCTCTGAAAAAATAGTAGACCTAACCTTTATTTCTCTGGAAATTTAGCAGCCTAAGTGACAGAACTTTAACCGGTATCTAATGTCCTTTCGGTTACACTGAAACATTTCATTGTGAAATTTAAGGATATAATCTATTCTAACAGTCACAAAGAACTTCAAAATTAAGAGTTTTGTTTTTGCACAGCATTCTTGTGGAAACCCAGGAACCTTTCTGAATCTTTCGGAAATCGGAAAAAGGATAACTCTGGCCTCTTTCTCTTACTGTTGCTACAATTTATAGCACTACAAACGTCTCCTCCTTGTCTCATATTATTATTCCAATTATTATATTTTAGCCATTAACATTTTCATTACAACCAATAACGAACATTTCACAAGCATCAATGTGAAATACGCAACGAGCTAGCACTCTATAGAAATACGACACAGTCGAAAGTCGACCATGGACAGTCTATTGTTTCTAGTTGCTAACCGCTTGAAGCGCTTTATCACGAGATTTGCAAAAAAACACCTCAAGCTTCGCGACTGTATATAGCAGACTGTGATATAAGTAGCAAAATTTGATTTGTTATAATGAATTATTTCAACGTTACATTTGCTTGTTTGTTAAAATGTGCATATGATAATGTTATGCAATTTTTGTTCTTTTGTTTTGTGAGTTTTTGGAAAATATAATTTAAATTAATGCTCCCTATAAACGTTGTAACTAAAACCTTGTGCATCCCTCGTGTTTATCGTACGGATCATCCTCTCCCCCCCCCCCACATTTTACCTGCACTTTGTTTTCGTTTTCACTGTGCCTAAAAGAGACGCTCTACTGTACTAGTAACTAAATGGAAATTTTAGCAATTTGTAGCTAAAAAGCTACATTTATAAACCAACAATTACTTACAACGAAGTAAGTGAAATTGGCAGTATCAATCTCAGCAAAATATAAAATGTTATAAGTAGGCCTATACTTGAAATGTAATACACCGCGGGCCACTGGCTGCGAACCAGTGTCTCCAGGACCTGGTCGACTAGCCCGTACAGCTCCATTAAATTCAGTTTATCGCTGATTTTATCTGGAATGCAACTCGTGGGCAGAGCGCCGTTGTGTCGCGAGATACACGGGCGAGAAGATAAAATATTTCTATGGTTTTCCGAACATTTGACCAAAGTTACGACAGCAATGGCCCATTCTTTCTTCTGCAGAATTATTTGCTTGTTTATTTTAGACCAGTCGCTTGGTTCTAAATTCGTGAAACGCAACCCACTGACTAATAGTTTGGTTCACAGCTCAGAGATTCTTCTGTAAATAATCCTCCAGTAAGCATGGAACTGTGTGTTTTAATCTAAAAACCAAACTTTGTGTTCCTAAGAGTTCTTAAATACTGGTACTAAGCATTTAATATACTTCATTATTTATATGCAACATATGTATGATTTAAGTACGTGAGTTCTAAAGTGCCTGAAATGAAAATTTTCAACATTCATTACAAAATCTCTAAAGAATTGTTTTCTAGTATTCATAATTGTGTAAGTTTAAAATTACACAAATTTATTTACCAGTTTATTTTAGTATTCCATTCTCTGACTTGCACAGCCCTATATTCCTTTATAATTGACATAATTTCTTTACATATGTTTATTAATTATTTATTTCCATATTGGTATTTAAATTAGGAAGACTGCTTACTTATTTAATTCTTATATTATATTTTATGAACTTCTTTTTCACTTTACTTTTATGTTGGTAATTATACGTAATTTACAAATATTTTATAATTTAGCTGTTCTATTGTTCACTCCTGACTAACATTTATTTAAATTTATAACGTATTTATTTAGCTGTCAATTACGCTACCGGTACATGAATAATTAATTAATTTACAAATCCAATTAAATCCAAAAGTAGTAATTTCTTAATTTATGTAATTATTTGATTGCTTACTTATTTACTTACGTACATTATTTATTTATTTACGTAGTCATTTATTTATTTATTTATTTATTCATTTACTCACTTCTTCATTCATCCATTCATTTATTCATCCATTCATTTATTCATTTATTCACTTATTCACTCACTTGTCTGTCTGTCTGTCTGTCTGTCTGTCTGTCTGTCTGTCTGTCTGTCTATCTATCTGTCTATCTATCTGTCTCTCTCTGTATGTCTGTCTGTCTATCTATCTATTTATCTATTTATTTATTTATTTATTTATTTATTTATTTATTTATTTATTTATTTATTTATTTATTTATTTATTTATTTATTTATTTATTTATTTATTTATTTATTTATTTATTTATTTATTTATTTATTTATTTATTTATTTATTTATTTATTTATTTATTTATTTATTTATTTATTTATTTATTTATTTATTTATTTATTTATTTATTTATTTATTTATTTATTTATTTATTTATTTATTTATTTATTTATTTATTTATTTATTTATTTATTTATTTATTTATTTATTTATTTATTTATTTATTTATTTATTTATTTGAAAGTACACAGGCATTATTGTCCATAAAAGCACTTTCTTAACATTTTTATTTTACAAGAAAGAAGAAGAAAATAGTTAATAATGTAAAACAAATTTATATTTACAGCAGAGTATAATAACAGCATGATGATAAGTTCTTCTTTTGTTACCAATTGTGCCAACTATACAATCTTCATTGAACTCTATGGACGATTACTAGTCAAGAAAGCTTTGTTGATTCAGTTTCATTTTTATTAAAAACAGTTGCATTCCACTTCAATTATCAATATAAATTAAACAATTTCTGATACGTGACTATCCATAATCTCATACAGCAGAAACTATAACGTAACCCAAATAATAGCAAGATAAATGATAGAAAAGTTGTAATAAGGGATGAAATAAATATGAATCATTTTAAAAGATACAATTATTGAAAGTACAATGTTGGCAAACAAAGAAACAAATGCTAGGCAGGCGATAAGAACAAATAAATGGTAGGGAGGTGATAAAAAAACAAATGCTAGGGAGGTGATAAAAATTGTGGGATAAGCAGCCGTGATTGTTTAAAAATGCCGATCCGTAGTCCTACCGTTTTACTTACTTACTGGCTTTTAAGGAACCCGGAGGTTCATTGCCGCCCTCACATAAGCCAGCCATTGGTCCCAAGATTAATCCATTCTCTATCATCATATCCCACCTCCCTCAAATCCATTTTAATATTATCTTCCAATCTACGTCTCGGCCTCCCTAAAGGTCTTTTTCCCTCCGGCCTCCCAACTAACACTCTATATGCATTTCTGGATTCGCCCATACGTGCTACATGCCCTGCCCATCTCAAACGTCTAGATTTAATGTTCCTAATTATGTCAGGTGAAGAATACAATGCGTGCAGTTCTGTGTTGTGTAACTTTCTCCATTCTCCTGTAACTTCATCCCTCTTAGCCCCAAATATTTTCCAAACCACCTTATTCTCAAACACCCTTAATCTCTGTTCCTCTCTCAAAGTGAGAGTCCAAGTTTCAGAACCATAAAGAACAACCGGTAATATAACTGTTTTATAAATTATAACTTTCAGATTTTTTTTACAGCAGACTGGATGATAAGAGCTTCTCAACCGAATAATAACAGGCATTTCCCATATTTACATAGTCCTACCGTTTTATTGGTCAAAAGTAGTATGACGTAGTAAAAATGTAATAGTCTGCATAACAACACTAACATACGAACTTAATTGCTCTTTTATTGTTTTTACATAAGCAATTATTCAATATCAATTACTCAGCAATAATTCATTTCTCTGTTACGTTATTTTTCCGTTATTATTAATCAGGTTGCTA
Source organism: Periplaneta americana (assembly GCF_040183065.1). NCBI lineage: Eukaryota > Metazoa > Arthropoda > Insecta > Blattodea > Blattidae > Periplaneta > Periplaneta americana. The sequence goes on from NC_091130.1 coordinate 25,002,800, forward strand.
TGTTTTTATTTATTCATTGATATGCTGTTATTTACATTATTTACTAGTATTTGTTTACCAATTTATTTTATTTAACTTACATCACTGTAATTAAGTTACAACAGTGAAAAGTCAAAGCGACAAGCAAAGGAATCGGATAACAGACTAGGCATCAGACACGAGTTGGAGGCTACGTTGTAGGTACACGTGTTCCAGGCTCGAGGTCGGGATTAAGGCGTGATATAGGGAGCAAGCCCTAGTAATGTACGACGCGGATTATGCGACTCGGGCCCTGTTAATTGCGCACTTCTTTTGTTCCTCTACAACAAAAGGAATCGACTTCACACCAGAGACCTGCATCAGAGCGAGCGCGGGATATCGTTATTAGTCCAGGAAGGCACTGACGCAATGAATAGCGATCATCTACGAATATTTCCGATAAATCACGAAGTAAAGAAACACACCGAGCGATCGGGTCTGAGGACGAGCGCTCGGTGTTCATGAGTGCTCTTCCGGTAGCAGTAAGCAGTAGGTGAATTGTAGGCTTGTCTAATCAGTTCGTTACATCAAAACGAATGTTGAAGATGATTCAATAGTATCGACGTCGATCTCAAGCAGAGGCTCGGACACCGCCTCTGTTGATGGTAAAAGATTACAAGACACGATGTCGAAAGTATATGCCGAAAATAAAGTTAAATCAGCAGAGTCAGAGTAGTGGAAAAAAGGGAAAGCAGTTACTAGCTCTGCTTGGACTAAATTCGGAGAAGTAAGGGATAAGAATACCTTAAAGTACATAGGATTGTCCACACCAGGTGGCCCGGGTTCGAATCCTGGTCGGGGCAAGTTACCTGGTAGACGTTTTTTCCGGGGTTTTCCCTCAACCCAATACGAGCAAATGCTGGGTAACTTTCGGTGCTGGACCCCGGACTCATTTCACTGGCATTATCACCTTCATTTCATTCAGACGCTAAATAACCTAAGCGTCGTAAAATAACCTACTAAAATAAAAAATAAAAATATTCCCAAGTTAGTATGAGTAAAGTTCATACTACGTCCGAGATGAAACAAAATATATCGCTACTAACGTATTATTTGGATTTCATACATCGATAGACATTTTTAGTTATCACGTATTAAATTGTAATTTGTCTGTTTTATATACGTTTTATAGTAATATAACCAAACATTTCATTTGCATTTACAGTAATTATCACGATTAATTGTTAAACTAAGTAGGAATGAAATATATTTATACAGAAAATCATTTCAGGCTATTTCAATCTAAACAAAGAAAAATGTGTAATTAATTAAACTTCCACTAAATATATATAATTGTTGAGAACAATCGAATGATTTCTATAATGATTATTCCATTGTAGGATGAAATCATTCGAATGCTTGAATGAATTGTTCAATAAAATTTCAGTATGTTCATTACTCATTCTATACGTAGGCCTATAGTCTGAGAGCAGCGCTCTTTTTTCTTATCGCCATGTAGGTCAGGTATTTAATTTAATGAAGATCAGGGTCAGATTCTGGGGCTGTTAGAAGAGTCAGTACGCAACACCCACACAGAACATTCAAAGCTTATCATTCTATTGTTGCGTCATATGATTCTGAACTCGAAGCTCTTATCATTATCATAAAATGGAACATATTCTGTTATGCGAGTACATATTTTGTATAACTTCATACGGCTTGTTGTGGTGGTAAGCAAAGTTAATGAATAATCGAGTGATATTGTGAATATTTCTATTATTTCGAATGGTTTTGATAATCAAATAATTCGAATGAATGCATTCAATTTTTACCAATACTGCACTACGTAGTACTGTAGCATACCGCTTCGCATACAGTCGTTGAAGCGAGCGCTCGTTCTGACAGGGGAGCGATCCCCCGGGCGATCTCGAGCGAGCGGAGGCCAAACCCGAGCTCGAGCGATTACACACGAAGAGTATTCGGTAAAACCGATCTCAGATATCGTTAAGCATCGCTCTCTTGCAGGTCTCTGCTTCACACAGACCTGCCTCGCACAGGACCTTTGCGTTTCCTTATTTGACGATGCAGTTTTGGACAGGACAGTACCGTTATTGTCCTATATCCTGGCCGTTCCGTAGTTTTAGTAAAAATGTCATTTTTGTCCCGTTTTTATAAAAACATTTAAAATACGCTTAAATATTGGTCGATCATAACCTAAAATCAATCTTGCTGTATCTGATGAATTGATGCACATTTCTTTTTCACAAATGAGTAAAAAATGCCTAGATCTTTAGGATATGTTAATGTAACAGAGTTTATTTTCTGCCTGCTAAGAAGTACGGCATCCATTGAAATAATATTAATAGACTATGACAGTAGCGTCCGGTTATCGAAATCCTCGGTGAGGTCAGATGCAACTACTGGGTATTCAGTTCAAAACGTGTCTTGGCTCGCTGCATGCCGTCATGTGGCTAGCCGATGAGCCTAGAGAATTCAATCTTCCTACACTTCCGCAGAGGTGTATAACCTAAGAGGCAGAGAAGTTGCCTAGCAAGTACGGCGTTCATTCTGAAGAGTACGTACCGATACGTACGGTAACGCCGGTAGTGGCAGGAATGTGAACTGTTTGGAAATACGTACTGTCGGGATATGGGGAGAGGGTTAAGACGATTACTTACGTATTTGTTGACATTAACTTCGACGGTCAACATGGACACGGAGCATTTGATTTGTATTGTGGAATGTTACCGTACGCAACCAATGATAACAAATACCCTGCGTACGACTTGCCGGCGCAAAACACAGTTCGAAAGAGGTTATGGTAGCACACAGACCGTACAGACCGCTATCTGTTGCTACGACGTTCAAGTTATACCGTACACGTTCTCAAGTTCAGATTGAAGAACGCCTTAAATAATAGGCAACTTCTCTAACATATAAGCTGAAACTCGCTTCAAATCGGTGACCCAACAACAGTGACGTCATGACACACTTTGAAATGAACACCCAGTAGTTTAAGTGCCTCCGATAGGAAATGTTTATTCATGATATTAATTATTATTGTTATTATATTATTAATTAGCCGTACCCGTGCGCTCCGCTGCACCCGTTAGAAATAAATATAAAGTAATAATTACATAATTAAAATAGGACGTTTGATCCAGGGAACATTCGTGTTTGATAGAAGGATAAATCGTTTAATATGTTACTTAATTTAAATTGTATTTAAATAATTAAAATGCGATCATTTTGGTCCAAAGAGCACTCATTTCGTGTAATGACAATTCCTTTAATATGTTTCTTATTTGTTATTACATGCAACCATAGTTTAATGAAGATTGGCATATTATTTAGTTTTAATGTGTAAACTTTATATTACTTGCTATATGTTTCTATTGAATTATGATAATAACTTAATTTTAACCATTGTTTTCTACGTCTTCAGTAAATGGCGCTTGGCCCACTATGGTTCTGAACCCTTCAAATAACTTACATAGTGATACAGCATACATAGTGATATGTAATTATATTTCTTTCTTTCGAAAATGTAAGAATTCCCGATCTCCTATGTACCATTGCCATGGAATAAATAAATGTGTTTTATCTTCCTACTCAAAAATATTATATTTTGCACATAGGAGTTACTGCAGGAACAACAACGTTATAATCTGAGGCGGCGGTGAAAAATGTGTTATATTGTTATTTTAAAAGTCTTGTATATCCTTAAATATCAGTCCTATAAAACTTTTACATAGAATAAAACTTATCGGAAATAATTTTTAAAGAAACTTTTGTCATGTAACATTTTTCATGAAAATCAATAATAAGCGAGATATTTCGATTTATTTAATTCAGGCCCCCTTATAACCCCACTTATTAATAACGTTTTTTGAATGCCATATAGCCCAAAATTTAAGTTACAACGAACTTAATTTATATTCCAATTTTCATCTAAATCCGTATAGCCATTATTGCGTGAAAAGTTAACAAACATCCTGACAGACAGACAGACATACAAACAAACATTTCAAAAAAGCGATTTGATTTCAGGATGGTTAATTATACATGCTAACACCAATTATTTTTGGAAAATCGAAAATTACCAGAAAAATTTTTGCTACAGATTTATTATTAGTAGTCCACACCTGTGGAGTAACGGTCAGCGTGTCTGGCTGCGAAACCAGGTGGCCCGGGTTCGAATCCCGGTCGGGGCAAGTTATCTGGTTGAGGTTTTTCCCCGGGTTTTCCCTCAACCCAATACGAGCAAATTCTGGGTAACTTTCGGTGCTGGACCCCGGACTCATTTCACCGGCATTATCACCTTCATATCATTCAGACGCTAAACAACCTAGATGTTGATACAGCGTCGTAAAATAACCCAATAAAATAAAAATTATTATTAGTATAGATATCATTATTATTATTAATGAAAAATAATAATTCGCTCATCAAATAAGCTGTTATGCTGTGAGTTTCAGTGATTGTTTCAGTGTGATGAAGCATCCCATATTATGTGTTGAAATTCCACTTTCTTTCTTTTCTTTTTATTTTTTTCCTTTGACAGCAACAAACAAGGCCAAGAGAAGTTTATTTTGCACCACATTACCACTTAACCATTTATGTTGCCCATACCAGGATGCAATAGAAACTCGCGTTTTAAGATTATCTGTCAGGAAAATTGTCAGCGATGTCGTAGGTATCTCGGTAGGCTCTCTCTTTATTTAAAACTTCCTTCCTTTCAATATTATTTCTTCTCGAAAAAGGACACTCTAACAATGAATTAACTACACCAGGATTATTTCTCGCATTTGTTTCTGTTTATATTTTCCCGAAATACATAACAACATTGGCCCAGATTCACTACTGTACTACGAAGTACAATAGTAGAACACACTCACTTAAGTCATAAACTAAGACATAAGGGGAGAGAATAGTGTGGGTCTCTGCCTGCCAAAGAACTGGAATTTTTGTTATTTATGACCTATTTAGGAAGACAAGTCACTACTGCTATTCCCACCCCACTCTACCCTTGAGGCCGGCCCATGAATGGGAGGAGTGAAACCTGGCCAGGCCAGACGAATTGTGCCTCAGCTACAATGTTTCAAGCGCAACCTCAAAGCCCGCGAAAACATACGAAATGTAGAAGCCAGACCCGGCACGAGCGATCCTGGTCTCAGGAACAAATTTTACTGCAAAACAGGTCTATATACATCATAAAGTTTTCAAATGCTTCTACAGCGATATATGCTTCATTCAAATAACTAATACATTATATAAAAACACAAAATTTGATTTCAGTTAAGGCCAGTGACTGAAGCCCGGCCTCAATTGCCTCAGTCAATGAGCCGCCACTGAACTACGATATGGGCGAAGGGGAAATTCCGATTAAATGTTGAAGCAACGAGAGCTATAGTAAGTGTAAGACAAAATTGTGACATGGAGTGTGACAGTTTGTTTTAATCCACCGGTGTACGGACTGAGCGAGTTTTCAAGTGTCATGCACAATAACACAAACGATGAAAGAGTAATGGAACGGAGAAAAATTCTTCGTGATTTAAGACGGCGTTTATTCCGTCGGATCCCGGCCAACTAGTCACTCATTACGAGTGCACCTCAGCACATATGTGGACTTCGGTCCTAGGTTCATAGATATCTATGACGTAGTGCAGAGGGCGGCCACTAGAGGGAACCCAAGAGTTGGAACTTAAAACTGAGACGATTCTTCCGACGCCGGGGTGGAATCCGGTGTGGCTTAGTGGATAAAGCGTCAGCACGTAGAGCTGAAAACTCGGGTTCAAATCCCGGCGCCGGAGAGAATTTTTCTCCGTTCCATTACTCTTTCATCGTATGATGACGCAGAATATCTGCATGGAAATATCATATGTACTTCGGTACATTATAATAATATATACAATAACACAAACTTTTAGACAAGGAGTGGTGTTGTTTTAGAAGAAAACAAGCTTAAAATATAATGATGGAGGTCTCAAACATAATCATATATATGTATAAATCACACAAATGATCAAAAGGACTGAGCGAGTTTTGGGACCACAATCTTCAATTTCAAGTCCACACCTGTGGAGTAACGGTTAGCGCGTCTAGCCGCGAAACCAGGTGGCCCGGGTTCGATTCCTGGTTGGGGCAAGTTAGCTGGTTGAGGCTTTTCCGGGGTTTTCCCTCAACCCAATATGAGCAAATGCTGGGTAACTTTCGGTGTTGGACCCTGGACTCATTTCACCGGCATTATCACCTTCATCTCATTCAGACGCTAAATAACCTAAGATGTTGATAAAGCGTCGTAAAATAACCTACGAAAATAAATAAAAAAAATCTTCAATTTCAATACTAAATAATAAAAACTACATCAACTGTTAAAATTTCTTCATATACCGGGATTTTGTTAATTAGAAATAAATCAAAATAAATTTCCTCTGCACGTGCCGTTGTTAAGGTCTCAACATAGGCCTACGCGTCTACATTTACTTCTCAAAATATGTCCTAATCCCAAACTTCTCAATTAAAATTTCACTCCAACCCTGTGACTCACCCTATAGTTGTTTCACTATAAATGAGAGGATTTTAGGTGCACTGGGGGTGGTCTAAGCTTAAAAATTATGGCGTTATATACACGGGGTGAAAGTGGCTGGTATTGGCAATAAAATAAGCTTGGTTAACCAAAATTACTCTTATTTAGGTTCAGATTCTTGCGTTACACACCCCAACCCCCTACGTACTGAGTGACGTAGTATATTTGCGGGGTGGAGGGCCCGCCTTCCGCGCAATTTGTCAGCTGAAGAGCGTCCTGGCCGTCCCGATCCGACCGTGGAATTAATGCCAGATTAGAGTGTTGCTGTGTTTTGTACAAGACATGGTCCTCCATGCTAAACATCTGCGAGTAGACAAACATGTGTGGTTCTTAGCACGTCCTGGCTATACCGGATGTTACAGAGATTCTCTTGCTTTTCGGATATACAGGGACATCATTTTATTTTTACTAAAATAATTAATATTAACCTGGCTATACCTTTAGAGAACAGGAAATACAATTTGCTACCCCCTTCCATGACTGTAGTTCGATTATACTGGCGTAAAACACAAACAAATCACTCTACTAGGTATAGGAGGGAAGAAACGTAGTTCATCCATTTACGTAAACTAGGAAATATCGCGATTTTGAGTTCGATAATTTTCATTAGGTTTTTGTTTAATCAAAATACAGTACTCTATTAACAATAAGTGTTTTTACTCACGAACTGAGTTATCCATGCGAACGTATTCATTATGCAGTGTATATTATACTGTCTATAGCACATTTACATACACTATAGAGAATGAAGTTAAATTGAAAAATAATAATAATAATAATAATAATAATAATAATAATAATAATAATAATAATAATATGGATATTTAAACACATTTTTGAAAATGGTGGCCGTTAATTTCGATACAGGCTTCAGTTCTAATGTGCATATTATCGCACTATAGACTATTGTACGTAATTCCAATTACCAGGTTCGTACTTCGTATCAGTAACTCATGTTGAAATAATTCTGTACTTACTCTATAAAAGAGACCTTACGTACTGTAAATTCAATCTTCACTTCTGCCCGATCCGAAAAGATAAAATTACTCAGACATGCTATTTACTTCTGTTCAAATGGTTACGTCGCAGAGTCGTATAAAGGGACGAAATCACGTGACAGTTAATTACTTAACGAGGCCCTTTTATTTAAGTTATTTTAAACAATTGTATGGGTATAATATGACGTAGATGTCCAATTCCTAACAGAAATTAATGTTCTCAGAAAAGAACTGAGACAGCCCAGCCACTAGCATTTACAGAGAGGCGAATAGAAGCAGGTGGGGGAAACCGGGATGCCACGTAGGCAAATGGAAAATGATGCACTGTTGAAAGCTCTTCCGTCACTGGAAAACGCGAACATATTTTTGGAACGTAGGCCTGCTGTTTACTATGACCGTAAGGCTACTATGACTGTATATGCTGTCTTGGTTCTGTGTGGAGGACGGTTGAACTTCATTAGTAGAAGGGGTGGGAGTGAAGTACATTCAAAAACTCAGGTACAATAAAAATTGAAGTAAAAATAAAATGATATCCCTGTATATATAATGGAATACCTTTCTTTGAATGGAAAATACAAATAAAGAGAAACATTCTACTTCAAAATCTGACTCAAGTAGAGATAATTGTATTCTTTCTCAACTTATGTATAATGTTGGTATGTTTCAACATCCCTTCTAACAATTGCCTGCAGCAATCACTCTGCTGCATTCCAGGAATATAAAAATGTCTGTCGCCGAGAAATGTGGAAGAATAACTACTGTTCAAATATCCGCAGAATTTTCAATAGTCATTCAAGTAAAAATAAAAAGTGTTCCTGTAAAGAATTATGGATTTAATGTGATGTGCCATGTACGAAATACACTGTATGATTCACAAAGCTGTGTTTATTCACTTGCTGATTCAGTAAGGGATACTTTATCATATTTCAGATTTTCTCCAGTTACGCCTTGTAATGTAGAAAAAATATTTTCAGGGCACAAGTAGGCCCCTATACATTTTTTAGAATAAAAAAGAGTATCTCTTTTGAGAATTGGAAATGTACAGTAGTGGCAAAAAAACCGGACCGACGGAATAATCAAAGTCCCCGAAATGAGCCACTGCGCATGCCACGCCCGCATTCACAAGATAGCGAGTAATCTATTGAAACTGTTGTAGTTTCGACTGCTGACGTAGCCCATTTCGAAAGCCATTAGAAAATAAGCTGGTAAAATTCATGTTCTGGGAATATGAAGTTACTTAAGCAGTAAAATATCGCTGCAATCAAAAAACATTGGGAATAAATTTGAATAAGGAACAAGGCAGGATTAGAACCACGAAAGTCTTAGTTACCAGTCTATCGTGCTGTCACTGTGAACAAAGCTCTGAAATCAGCTGCAAGGGTCGGTCCGGTTTTTTTTGCCGCTACTGTACATCATTATTAATTGTAACAAGGCTAGATACATATAATTATGTATTTTCTTTGTTATCCTTATATGTGTGGGTAAATAATTTTGTATTGGAAATTACGAAGATTCTAATTCTCAAATGTTTTTTTTTTTATAAAATATTATTAGTCTATTTTGTTTCTTGTTCTAAGGTATAAAGACAAGTTTGGTTATCACCCGAGTGTATTTGCTGGTGAGAGCTGAGTTAAAAAAAACACACACGCGCAAACACGCACACACACACACACACACATATATACATCTATATTTTTTAAATTTAAGACATCAGACCAATAACATTGGCAGACCACAAGGGTCCTGAATTCTAGAAAACGGAAATTTCTTAATGTTTGAAGAACAGTAAGTGATGTACAAATTAAAAAACAAAAAGTAATAAAAGTAATTAAAACTGAACATTTTGAATCCTGCCCGTAAAAATTAATCAGATACACTACATATTATTATGACAATGAGACAAATATATATATATATAACAATTAAAATGTATATCAAATTAAATTATTAGAATTTAAAATAAAGATGATAATTCAAAATGTTCAAGGAATCTTCGATGATGCCTATAATAATTTTTCCCACAGTTTGGTGTTGAATACCAAACGTTTTTAATATAAGTACCCCATGCAAATCTGGATATACTACCCCTACTGCCAAAAAGTAGTCCCATGACAGACCAGTTTTTAAGAGGTACACCGTAACGGATCTCAAGTCAGGAATACATGGTTCATAAATACTTTTCTTTTCTGAGTCAACTTCCTTTGCCTGGACAATTATTGTTTTGAAACGAACTGTATGATCGAGAACTACAGCTTTGCTTTTCTTCGGATGAATAGCTCTTCGGATGGATCCTGTTGAAGAGGTATATTGTACTTCTTCGTAGACGTGCCATTTTTGATCTCGCAAAGCAGAAGCTAACATTGATCTTATTTTGTGATGGCAAGTGTTTCTTAGTAGTTCTCCTTTACGGCATAAGCCCAACACATGGCCAAGAGTTTCATTCTCGCTACAGTCAGTATGAAGGAAGCGGATTTTTCTGGGACATCTATCAGGAACTGCTCGAAGCGCCACGATGTTAGAGGGCATTTCAGAGCGTTGGTCCATTCCGAAATTGATAAACCTTTCCTGTTGTTGACCCAAAATTAAATTTAATTTAGAATTGATTAAGAGGCCGATTATTAAACCCTGGTTGGAACGGCTATCAAATATCTATATAGCTATCAAAGTGCGTTACACAACAATATCCACCCTTGTCTAGGCAAGGTTGCTGTACATCACCAGATCTGTCTCAAATTGGGAATGACAAAGACTTTCTCGTAGTTCCGAGCGCACCATATGGCTATAATAGTCCAATACATTAATATTGTATTAGCAAGTCAGTTTTAAAAATTAAAGAGAGACAGATGGGGAGGATTAAAAAAAAAAGTGACATCTGGTGCATTCTCTATCAGAGTCCAAAACAAAGTCAAGTATTGAGGGTAACACATCGTATGGGGAAAATGATTCCCCATGGCTTCTAGCTATCTGTCTAACCAGTGACAACCAAGTCATGGTAATAAGGGGAGGGAGAGGGCGAAAAAAAATCCCTCGTCGCATGCATTTGCATACATAAAAACTGAATCAAACTTTCAAAGTAGATCAAGTGATGATGTGCAGATTGTCACAGGGACAGCCAAATTAGAAGCCGATGATAATTATGAAACCCACCCACTAATTAATCAACAGATATTAAACTTTCTTTTTGTTTGTGTAAAATTATCATTATTCTAGTCGCTGCCAAATTAAAATTCACTGTACTGAGTTTAAATTTGATTCCAATCCGCTCCGTTTCGCAGCACAGTGTCAAGGGTTGATTTGCCATCCGTTGCCATCCTAACCTCCCCCCCGACACCACCGTGACACGAGATCCCAGGGAGGAAGAGCGGCACAAGTGATTCATAATCGCACTGATTGTGAGTTAGAATTTGAAAGGCAGAAGTAAAAGCAATTTTCAGTCAGACACACTTTGACTTGGAATTGAATGGAAATTTGGAGAGGGGCGCTATGACCCAGCACTGCGGCCTTTCACGATCTATTGCGCTAACCCTCAAGCTACGTGCATTCCCAAACCCATAATGACCAACTACAGTTAAGTTTTGCTGCGTAACAAAGCTTCGAACAACCTCTGTCGTGCATAGGCCAACCCCCTCCGTGCGTCGCCAACTGATGTTCAGGGAATGCTATGGAATGATGATGAAATGGAGAAATATTACGGAATGATGTAGATTCCTAATACGGGGAACATGAGTTGTTGCCAGGAAGTCAAAAGGGGGACAGCAATGGGAAAGGAAGCTTTTAATAGAAAAAGTAGCATCTTCTGCGGACCTCTGGAAAAAAGAACTAAGGAAGATACTAGTGAAGTCCTTTGTATGGAGTGTGGCATTGTATGGGGCAGAAACATGGACATTACGACGAAGTGAAGAGAAGCGAATAGAAGCATTTTAAATGTGGATATGAAGAAGAATGGAGCGTGTGAAGTGGACAGACAGAATAAGAAATGAAGCTGAGTTGGAAGAGTGGGTGAAGAAAGAATTGTGCTGAAAATAATCAGGAAGAAGAAAGAGTATTGGTTGGATCACTGGTTGAGAAGAAACTGCCTACTGAAGGATGCATTGAGAGGAATGGTGAACGGGAGAAGAGTTCTGAACAGAAGAAGATATCAGATGATAGACGACATTAAGATATATGGATCTTATGAGCAGACAAAGAAGAAGGCAGAAAAGAGGAAAGATTGGAGAAAGCTGGGTTTGCAGTGAAAGCTCTGCCCTTGAGCAGAGCACTGAATGGATTAATTCTTTGAGATATTTCAAGCAAAAAAGTTTAAAACTATTTTTCTTGGGTTTTTTTTTTTTTCGAGATAAACATTATTTTAAATGAAGCATTTGATAGCGTGTTTTGGGAAAGCCATTGTATGTATTTATTTACACTGCAAGTGGGCATGCACCCGATGGCAGTGGTATACACAATATAAACAATACACAATAAAGAAATAATAAGCAATTTACAATAAATTTACAATACACAATACAATTATACAGTACACAATAGGCCTACAATTTTATACACAATACAATAAGAATACACAATATAATTTCACACAATAATAATAAAACATAAATAATATACCTAATTTTACATTACAACCTACATTATTATGTATAGGCCCTACATAAGTTTCAATAGTCTTTCACTTTATTCTCATCTCACTCATTGTAGTGGCACTATGACGCATTTCACTGACACTTTAGCACACATTTCACTGACACTCTGTAACACATTTCACTGACACTATAGAACACATTTCATTGACGCCATAAATTATCACTGATCGGAACTATTCACTGCACTGTAAAACCATAACTTCACTGACTCACCTCGCTTCACTGATACAACAGTTCAAATAAGTCAAATAATTACACCCTTATGCATACTGTACTTATAAACAGAACTACATTTAAACTAAACATTTCTAGTCTAAGACCCTCTTACACGCCATTTTTAAATAATTTACAATTCAAACCAAGGAAGTAACTCGTCAGGCTAAATAAATACATGTAACCTTAAAAAATTAAATGTTAAATGTCGCCTTAATTTTAATTTGCACTTTATACACAACTTTTTAAATTATTCTTGAATCTCCTTAAGGACAGCCCTCAAAGACCGCTGCAGGTAGGTCACTCCAATCATTTATAGTTCTATTTAAATATGAGAATTTACCTACATCCGTTTTCTGTTTCCTACATTGGATTTTAAAATCATGATCGTAACTCCCAATATGCTCAGTCAATTTAAGAGAGCAGTATATTATAATAATTAATTATTGAAAGAATGTTAGTTTTGTTCTTTAAATGGGCAGAAATTTGGTTCGAATAAATGCAATTTTTCGTTCTATATTAGCTCCAATTCTGTTGACCCTTGTCTCACTATGATTTTCGCATTTCCATATGAATGAACTTAAAAGAATTGTGAAGGGAAAAGCCGAAAATAATTGTTCAGTTTCCATTGTGCCATAAGTGATATCAGATTAAATTTTCATATCTAAACGTTACAACATCTCTTTTTTGTACTTCGAACATAGACGTTTCACAAAACGAAGAAAAATAAAGAAGGGACGCCTAAGTAGAATTTTAGTAATGGAATAAACTCTAAAAGAAAACGGAAACAGAGAAAAAACAATAAAGAAGGCGGAAAATGGTTATAAATTGTTGCAAAACTTTACAACCTAAGGTAGTAATATGGTCAAGGAATCTGTGGTCGACGAGTGTACACATCCTGTTAGAGAGAAAACAAGTCAAAAAACGTTCGTACACAAAAGAAAATTAATAGAAGCAACTGTATGGAGAACTTTACATCTCTCTTCCCCTGAAGTTTGAAATAAGGCACAGATCGTGGGATATCTCCTACTTTGCATTACAAAAGAACCGAGAGAGGGGGCGGGAATTCTCTCATTTCAGAGAGTCTCTAGAAACGCCCCAGAAGAAAGTACTGCAACAGTTGTCGACGTTAACTTGCGGAAGTTTCCTTCCGTATCAACAACGGAACAATTTCCTAATATAGGCTCTTTGTTACTTTAAACCACTCAATTAATTAAATCTACCCCTGCAAAGCCTGCAAAACTTGCTAACAAAATCTTAGTAATATTATTTCATTTTAAAATGCATTTACTCACACATTCATCAGAAGAGTAGCTAATGGTTTGTTATTAAATAGTATATTATGATACAAGGTTTAAAAGTTCTTTTTACAAAATCGAGAAAAAGTCTGAAAAACGACCAGAGCGATTTTTTCAATTTCCGAAATTTTGTAATGTACTTCACAAACGTGTATTGTACAAAATTTTTTGTGCGAGATCGTGCGTATTTCCTTGGTTTCCGCACAAAACCAATCCGCGGAAAGTATAAAAATCCACATTCAGTATTCCCAACCTAACACATAATAATTTCCCTCTTCTTACCGCTTAAGCGCGACATTCATTTTACTGCTTTAGGCTTTTAACATATTATTTTTAGAGACGTTTAACATAGTAATAATTATAAATTGGAAACTTACCACTGCAATTTCACCTAAATTGCACTGTTAATTATTATTTTTAAATATTTGCAAAAATTAAGTAAACTCTAAATCATTACATAACCTTACCGTTTGTTTTAAGTTCGCATTTATAGACTGGGGGGGGGGGGGAAGACAGACGTATATTACGGCCTGCTGGAGTATAGTAAACACAAAAAACATTTTAAAGCAACAATGTTGAAGATAGATATTTTTGTTTTGCAAATTTGCCGTCATTGAACAGAAACCAAGATGGAGATTTCATTGCAACTAATTAGAAATTCCTCTTTCAGGTATGTAATAAACGATCTTCGCACAAAATAATGTACGATACACGAGCGGTATATTTTCTTTCAATTCTCGGAAATTAAAAAAGATCAACTACTTTTCGCTTTTCCAAACTTTTCCTCGAACATGAAAACTTCAACATACCGCTCTTGTAACGCATATTACTATTGCACTATCATATTTTTAAAATTACAAATAAAATATACGTATTTTCCATTGAAAATTTAGAGCAATATTACCCCAAAGCCTTCGCAAAACTGTATTGTAATGGTAACTAAGTAACAATAAGTGCACTGTAATGGATCTATTTCAGTATAGTTTTATGTTATGAAGAGTGGGACTCTAGTAATAAGTTTCTGTGTAGGAATTCTAACTTTCAAAGTCTAACAACAATAGCTGTAAATATAGCAAAAAGCACGATTGTACAACAAATATTTTATAAACTACAGTAGTTAATGGTTGTAGATGTTCAAGCCGCGTATGAGCGAAGCCCGCTGAAGTCATTAAGAAGAGCTTCGTGGGAACTTCAAGTACCAAAATCGACATTGCAACGAATTGTACACAAACGTCTCAAACTGTACGCATACAAAGTGCAGTTAATGCAACGTCTGGAGCCGGATGACAAGCCCTAACGAGTGAAATTCACCAATACGATGCTAGACCGTCTCGGCGCTGATCACGATTTTATTTATGATTTTCGATAATCATTTAAAATGGAACCAACACATTAATTACCTTTGTAATAAATTACGTAAAATAGTATATTATTTTCTTTTATTGAGGAATTAGTTGTCAATAAGTTTATTACTCACAATATACTTAACTTTATTTCAATCGGTAATTATGTATGGAATTATAGGATGTGGTAGCTCATTTAAATCCAATTTTAATCCCCTTTAGTTATTACAGGAGAAAATAATTAAAATATGTCTTCATAAACCTATTGATTTTCCATCTCAAAATTTGTTTCTAGACTTTAATGTACTAAACGTAAGACAAATTTATTATATTGTATTAATAAAATTCATACATAAAAATCGAAATACTTTTGAATTGTGTTCTCATAGTTATGAAACAAAAGGTATGAATTCTTTAAGATTGTTTGAACCAAAATGCAACACTGATACATTATTTAATCATAGTAGCAATTTAGGCCCAAGAATATATAACAAATTTATATTTAAATATCCTAATCTTGTCAATTATAATAGTTCTAGTATTAAATTTAAAAAGTTATGTATGGATTTTATAAAAATTGAAAAATTGTAAATTTAAATTTATATACTATTATTGCAAATTGTATTATATAGTTATTAATTATAATTGTATTGTATAATTATTAATTTCAATTCAGGAATCCGCCCCTGAGCACGAGTTCTACTCAATCAGGGGCGAGCTAAAGTTTCTTTGTATATTTTATATTTTATGTTACAATTATTAGCAAAATAATAAATAAATAAATAAATAAATAAATAAATAAATGTCCAAGATTTTCTTCTCGGACGAAGCCACGTTCCGTATGTCAGGTAAAGTGAACCGGCATAATATACGGATCTGGGGATCGCAGAATCCTCACGCTTCGCCGAGAAATCTGTGTGTTGTACCATACATCTTGACGTGCTGGAGCAGTTCTTCTTTCCACAAATTGAACACCTGCAGCCTAACATCCTTTTCCAGCAAGATAGCGCTCCTCCACACTGGTTCAATGACGTTCGTACGACTTTAGACAACGTGTTCCCTGGCCGTTGGATTGATAGGTTAGGACCGATCGCTTGGCCCCTGAAATCTCCGGATTTAACACCGCTCGATATCTTTCTCTGGGGCTACGTCAAAGATAAAGTGTACGCCATCCCAGTCAGAAACCTTCGTGATCTTCGGGAGCGCATCATAGAGACTATTGAGAGCATTCCAGAAGACATGCTCCAACGTGCTTCGCAAGAAATCGTTCATCGCCTCGATATCGTCACAGTGACAGCTGGAGCTCACGTAGAGATATGGTGACGTGTATATCGAAACTTGTTGAGTTTTCCTTTCATATAAACGTTACTGTAGGTTTCTATCTTCAATCGTTTACCAGTCACCTACAATTGAAATTAGGTGCATTCGAGCCGTCCACACTGTATATATATACCATTCCTTAATAGACTATTTCTTTATTATTTTCAATTGAGGGGTTTGCCGGAAAAAGGGCGTATACGTCAATATGAGATACAGGCAATCTAAGATTTTAAAACGCACCTGAATAAAATGTTATACAGATAGTGAACAAAATTATACATTAAATTAAAAATCTTAGCGAGTATAAATGTTTTGTAGCATTTAGGCAATTTATATTATTAAATTTCCTTATATTTGTACCATATATAACTTCGGTCTATACGCCCTTTATCCATATAATGATTTGCTTAGGGGATTTAATGTAGATTTCAGATTTAAATTTCACATGGAATAGAAACAAAGATACATTTTATAACACTTATTATCTACTTCTAAAGTAATTTACATTATTTCAGATATACTGAGTAGACATTAAGTACGCAAAGCAAAATCTCTTAATATAACAGAAAAAGAAAATCTCCCATTTTGTGTGAACATAAATAAATAAAATTTATTCTTTGTATAATCCTGATAACAATAAGCCCAAAAATCTGAATATTGTAACAAATCTCTTTATAGAACATAAAATATTTCCGTCTGAATCTATGAGTTTCATAAGTTTGTTTACTCTTAAAGCAAGGACAATAATGAACATAAAAAGCAGTCAAAGGAAACAACTGGACTGACTAAATTGAACTATATATATTTGCTTAGTCTCTACCAAGAGAAAACACACACAGTACAGTATGCGGTAACGCGCAGCACTAGCTCTACTTGTAGACTGACTAAATCGCGCACGCACGCACGCACGCAGCCCTGTCCTGCAGGTATGTACAGTACAATCAAAACAAAATTTCGCTACTATAATTATTCACTACATTTTAAACCGTTTTCCCGAAGAAGGGCGTAGAGGTCTATCCGCCTTTCTTCCGGCAAACCCCTCAATTTCTACTTGTATGTTCAGTTGTTTTTTAATATAGTCATTCTGTCACGCGTTATTATATTAAATTAATTTGCATGATGATGTACAATTTTTCCTGTAGTTGTAATGCATTTCTGGTGGTGTGGAAGAGAAGGCTTGATGACCTTAACTCCATCAGAATAAATAAATAGACAGACAGACAGACAGGATTAGATAGATAGATGGATGGATGGATGGATGGATGGATGGATGGATGGATGGATGGATGGATGGATGGATGGATGGATGGATGGATGGATAGATAGATAGATAGATAGATAGATAGATAGATAGATAGATAGATAGATAGATAGATAGATAGATAGATAGATAGATAGATAGATAGATAGATAGATAGATAGATAGATAGATAGATAGATAGATAGATAGATAGATAGATAGATAGATAGATAGATAGATAGATAGATAGATAGATAGATAGATAGATAGATAGATAGATAGATAGATAGATAGATAGATAGATAGATAGATAGATAGATAGATAGATAGATAGATAGATAGATAGATAGATAGATAGATAGATAGATAGATAGATAGATAGATAGATAGATAGATAGATAGATAGATAGATAGATAGATAGATAGATAGATAGATAGATAGATAGATAGATAGATAGATAGATAGATAGATAGATAGATAGATAGATAGATAGATAGATAGATAGATAGATAGATAGATAGATAGATAGATAGATAGATAGATAGATAGATAGATAGATAGATAGATAGATAGATAGATAGATAGATAGATAGATAGATAGATAGATAGATAGATAGATAGATAGATAGATAGATAGATAGATAGATAGATAGATAGATAGATAGATAGATAGATAGATAGATAGATAGATAGATAGATAGATAGATAGATAGATAGATAGATAGATAGATAGATAGATAGATAGATAGATAGATAGATAGATAGATAGATAGATAGATAGATAGATAGATAGATAGATAGATAGATAGATAGATAGATAGATAGATAGATAGATAGATAGATAGATAGATAGATAGATAGATAGATAGATAGATAGATAGATAGATAGATAGATAGATAGATAGATAGATAGATAGATAGATAGATAGATAGATAGATAGATAGATAGATAGATAGATAGATAGATAGATAGATAGATAGATAGATAGATAGATAGATAGATAGATAGATAGATAGATAGATAGATAGATAGATAGATAGATAGATAGATAGATAGATAGATAGATAGATAGATAGATAGATAGATAGATAGATAGATAGATAGATAGATAGATAGATAGATAGATAGATAGATAGATAGATAGATAGATAGATAGATAGATAGATAGATAGATAGATAGATAGATAGATAGATAGATAGATAGATAGATAGATAGATAGATAGATAGATAGATAGATAGATAGATAGATAGATAGATAGATAGATAGATAGATAGATAGATAGATAGATAGATAGATAGATAGATAGATAGATAGATAGATAGATAGATAGATAGATAGATAGATAGATAGATAGATAGATAGATAGATAGATAGATAGATAGCTAATCTGCGCATAGACCTACAACTAGAGCCTGGTATGAAGAAACTTAATGCTAGTTGTGCAATGTTTTATTTCGTACACTAGAAAATTAAACGACAAAAAGTGGTCTCTTCCCTCGTGAACATCAATTCTACAACGTACGCATAATAGCAATGGTAGAATAGAAGGAAAGGTATTGTTGACAAGAAAATAATCACAAGCTACATGAAACTGTCGTGACTTATTTCAAAACGAATTCCCAAATTAAACCTGGATAAATAAAGAACAAAAATCGCAATCAGACAACTCCGTCTTCAGATATCCAAACCCAGACGATCTCAGAATAGTAAGCTATTACGCTATCCAGCGACCAGTATGTTCGGTTCCCAATCATCACGTACAAATTGCGTTCGTTTGAAGACTGTTTCCATGGCGACAAGGTCTGACCCTGCGTCATCACTCATGTATAGGGCACAAGTCTATATTGTTGAGATGGCCGGTATTAAAAGTCAGGGGGGCTCCACGGGGGGTCCAAGTGACTGCGCACTATAATCGAACACGAGTGGAGCGATGCATCCGGTTTTCACAGCGTTACGGAGGCGACGCGTTTCGATTGTTTCTTGTCGCCTTGGCGAAGCCTGACAATTGAAGAACGGCACAAGTTTCCAGGGAACCAGAGTCATGTACATCACGCATCAAGAGTAATCTCTGTATTTAATTGGAAATGTTATGTAATAATGAGATATGACTGTTCTCCTTCTTATGCTTGTCCTTCTTCCTCCATTTTTGTCTCCTCTGTCTCCCACCTCTCTCCTTCATCCCATTCTCTCTCCTTCGTCCTTCTCTTCCTCCTCTCTAATCTGTTGTCCTCTTCCTACCGCCTTCCTTCTCTTTTCCCTTCATCCTCTTCTTCCCTGTTATTCCGTTTCTCCTCCGTCCTTCTCTTTTTCCCTTCCGTCTTTCTTCCTCCATTTTTGTCTCCTCTGTCTTCCTCCTCTCTCCATTCCATTTGCCTCTCCTTCGTCCTTCTCCTCTTGTTCCTCTCTAATCTGTTGTCCTCTTCCTATCGCCTTCCTTCTCTTTTCCTTTCGTCCTCTTCCTCTCTGTTATTCTGTTTCTCCTCCGTCCTACTCTTTTTTCTCTTCCGTCTTCCTCCTTCTTCCTCCATTTTTGTCTTTCATTCTCCGTGTTCCTCCTCTCTTTTCACCCCATTCCTCTCTCCTTCGTCCTCCTCCTCCTCTCTAATCCGTTGACCTCTTCCTACCTCCTTCCTCCTCTCCCCGTCATTCTTTTTTACCTCCATCCTTCTCTTTCTCTTCCGTCATCCTCTTTCTTCCTCCATTTTATCTTTCATCCTCCGTGTTCCTTCTCTCTTTTCACCCCATTTCTCTCTCCTTCGTATCTCCTTCTCTCTAATCTGTTGTCCTCTTCCTACCTCCTTCCTCCTCTCCCCGTCATTCTTTTTCACCTCCATCCTTCTCTTTCTCTTCCGTCATCCTCTTTCTTCCTCCATTTTGTCTTTCATCCTCCGTGTTCCTCCTCTCTTTTCACCCTATTCCTCTCTCCTTCGTCCTCCTCCTCCTCTCTAATCTGTTGTCCTCTTCCTGCCTCCTTCCTCCTCTCCCCGTCATTCTTTTTCACCTCCATCCTTCTCTTTCTCTTCCGTCATCCTCTTTCTTCCTCCATTTTGTCTTTCATCCTCCGTGTTCCTCCTCTCTTTTCACCCCATTCCTCTCTCTTTCGTCCTCCTTCTCTCTAATCTGTTGTCCTCTTCCTACCGCCTTCCTTCTCTTTTCCCTTCGTCCTCTTCTTCCCCGTTATTCTGTTTCTCCTCCGTCCTTCTCTTTTTCCCTTCCGTCTTTCTTCCTCCATTTTTGTCTCCTCTGTCTTCCTCCTCTCTCCATCCCATTTCTCTCTCCTTCGTCCTTCTCCTCTTGCTCCTCTCTAATCTGTTGTCCTCTTCCTACTTCCTTCCTTCTCTTTTCCCTTCGTCCTCTTCCTCTCCGTTATTCCGTTTCTCTTCCGTCTTCCTCTTTCTTCCTCCATTTTTGTCTTTCATGCTCAGTGTTCCTCCTCTCTTTTCACCCCATTACTCTCTCCTTTGTCCTCCTCCTCTATAACCTGTTGTCCTCTTCCTACCTCCTTTCTCCTCTTCTCCTTTGCCGTCCTCTTCCGCCGTCATCCTCCGTTCTTCTCTTTTTTCCCCTTCCGTCTTCTTCTTCCTTCCTCCATTTTTGTCATTCTTCCTCCATTTTTGTATTTCATCCTCCGTCTTCCTATTTCTCCCTCCTTCGTCCTCCTCTTCTCCCATCTGTTCTCCTCTTCCTTCTCTTTCCCCTCCGCTCTCTTCTTCCCCCTCGTCATCCTGTTCCCCTACGTTCTCTTTCCCCTCCGTCTTTCTTAATCTTGCCCCTTCCTCCTACACCACTCCCATTTCTCCTCCTTTTCTTTCTGTTCATCTACTTTCTATTTGGCCTTGTCTTCATTGTCTTCTCTTTTTCGTCGATCTCTTTTTCCTCTTTATCCTTTCGATCCTCATTCTCTCCTTCGTCATCGTTCTGTTCTCCTCTCAGTCTGTCATCTGTTATTGCAGAGCAGTTCAATCATTCTCCGATCGTCCTTCAATGCTATTTTTCTCTTGTCTGGTATTCATCTTTTCATAATCGTTACCAATATTTATCTCGCCCCATCCTCTTTGTAGGAACACTCTAAGTGTCTTCTCACTCTGAATATGTTTTATATTTATTATTCATCTCTTGTTAGTCTTTTCAAATTCTATTTCTCATTTCCTCCTCCATATTCATCTCAGCTCTAGTCCTGTAGTATTCAGCACAATAATTATTATATACAAGGTGTCCAGGGCGAACATTACCTATAAGAAAGTTTTGTAACTCAATAATTATATTTACCTAAGTGCTATTTCCCGCAGGGACAGAGGAAGTCACCAAATTTTTATTGCAGCTGAACCGTAATTCATTCTTCGTGATTTCCACTAGATGTTCAATTTTGTTTCATACTAGAAACATTGTTATTCCTTTCATTGTTACTTCTGCCGAGCCTCACGAGGTGTACATGTGCAGATTTATTGATCACCATAAAAACTTGGCGATTTCCTCTATCTTTTTCAGTAAATAGCATTTGGATAAATTTCTTGGCTGTTGAGTTATAAAACTTTCTTAACGGGAGTGTTCTCCCTCGGACACTGTGTTTTGTTTTTCTCTCGATTTTCTATTAAGTTACTTCAGACCTACAGCAACGAAATATATGAGAAAAGCGAATGGCCTGAAGATTTTACGGAAGCAGTGTTGCTGCCAATACCGAAGAAAAATAATGCCAAGAAATATAACAACTTCAGGAATGTCAGCCTAATTATTACACTTCATTGCACATCCTTGATGGACTCTCATTCACTTTGGGAATCATCTAAGTACATTGATGTTTTCTCCCAAACTAACTTTTCTCTCTTCAATATGTTTTGCACTTCACATTCAGTTTTTCACCAGTCTTTTCTTTGTAATAATCACAGAATAACCCAAAGAGAATCTTGATATTTAGGTTTGGGTTAGTGGAAAATAATGGATTTTGCTATGTGGAATCGATTGTAGGTGTGACTGCAGTAAATCCCATTATATTGTTGTTCATTTTATATGGTCTGTTTTCATGGGAACTCCTTTTTCCCCTAAAATCTTTCACCTTTCAATATTTTCCTTTGTATTACTCTCAGTCTTTTGGCAAACATTTTGAAGATTTCCAAAATCATTTGACGACACACCTTTTGCTGAACACTACTTCGACGCAGAGAATATGTCCATGCATTTTCACGACTTACTTTTGGATTTTAAGTTACATTTATGACTAGTAGATTTTTTTATAAGAAGCCTGCCACTGTAGCATCCTGCAGTAACTTTGTTTGTCCACTGTAAAATATTTCGAAGAGATCTTTCCGTTCAACGGCAGTGAACTTGGAGAAACATTCCTTCTGGCAGCTGAGGTAATGGGTGCAAAAACTTACCTTCAACAATAGCACTTTTCGAAGTTACATACGTGATATCATGCTGTTTATTCATTTTTCTGTCTTCCCGTTTTAAGTTCATTTTCATGTCCTGTCTCCTCTTTTTTTCGTTTATGTTCATTTCATTCCATTTTGAAACAATTCAGATCGCACACAGATCACAACTGCTACACACAACACAATTATGCTGCTTGCAGTGCCTGCCTCAAACTGTGTTCATGTTTGCTGTATTCCACAACTACGCAAGAGTGCATGGATTCATTCAATTAGCTACCCTGCCCTCTGTGTACAAGATATTGAAACGAAACTATGTAAGCAAGTAGATTTTAACAAGGAGAATCGATTTCAACATTCTCCCGAAAAAGGGCTTATAGACCCATGGGCACCTATTCCGGCTACCGCCTCAATTATAGTCGCATTACAATATGGAAGCTAAGAACAAGTCGAAGGATTACATGAGTGCATAATATGAGCGGGAGAAGAAAGATAAATTACCCAGGTAAGCAGGCAAATAAAAAGCTTGTAAAAGTGCAAAATGTTGTAATTTCGAATCCAAAAATAGGAATAACAAGATTAAACTCTTGGATTGATATGATGTAAGAATGGATTTACTTTCTTACAATAATTAGGATATTGCATAATTATCTTATCATAAATTTATACTAACGGCTTTCAAACAAACCAATCTGTAGATGAAACACAGTAATTCCATTGTAAATAGGACTACTTGTATAGGTATAATATTATATACAAACTTTTCCATAAACATTTCTTATTTGGCAATTTAACAACGCTATCGTCGATGGAATTGGTGATAGCGAGATGGTATTTGGCAAGATGAGGTAGAGGATTCGCCATAGATTACCTGAAATTCGCATTATAGTTGGGTAGAACCTCAGAAAATCTATGCAGATGACGTGAATATGTTAGGAGAAAATCCACAAACGATTAGGGAAAACACAGAAATTCTCCTTGAACCAAGTAAAGAGATAGGTTTGCAAGTAAACCCCGAAAAGGCAAAGTATATGATTATGTCTCGTGACCAGAATATTCTACGAAATGGAAATATAAAAATTGGAGATTTATCTTATTAAGAGGTGGAAAAATTCGCATATATTGGAGCAACAGTAACAAATATAAATGACACTCGGGAGGAAATTAAACGTAGAATAAATGTGGAAAATGCGTGTCATTATTCGGTTGAGAAGCTTTTGTCATCTTGTCTGCTGTCAGAAAATCTGAAAGTTAGAATTTATTAAACAGTTATATTACGATTATTCTATATGGTTGTGGAACTTGGACTCTCACTTTGAGAGAGGAAGAGAGATTAAGGACATTTGAGAATAAGGTTCTTAGGAAAATATTTGGGGCTAAAACGGATGAAGTTACAAGAGAATGGAGAAAGCTACACAACACAGAACTGCACGCATTGTATTCTTCACCTGACATAATTAGGAACATTAATTCCAGACGTTTGAGATGGGCAGGCCATGTAGAATGTATGGGCGTATCCAGAAATGCATATAGAGTGTTAGTTGGGAGGCCGGAGGGGAAAAATATCTTTGGGGAGGCCGAGACGTAGACAGGAGGATAATATTAAAATAGATTTGAGGGAGGTGGGATATGATGATAGAGACTGGATTAATATTGCACAGGATAGGGACCGATGGCGGGTTTATGTGAGGGCGGCAATGAACCTCCGGGTTCCTTAAAAGCCATCTGTATGTAAGTAAGTAAAACCTCAGAAAAATCCAACCAGGTAATTAGCCCATACCGGGACCAAACCGACGACCGAGAACAACTCCAGATCAGCAGGCAAGCGCGTCTATAGCATGAGCTACGCCGATGGCTAATAAAGAAATAAAGAAAAATAATCATTAATAAATAATACATCAAATTAATTAAATCTATTTCTCTCTCAAGCAAATTAACAATTCTTAAATGCCGACAAGACGAAGACCATGGACATGTGAAGAAAAGTAAAGAAGGTAAACTTGCGAATTCGAAATGAAGCAATACAGCAACTGGACAGCTTCAAATACTTGGGATGTACTATAAGCAGTAACATGAACTGCTGCCAGGAAGTCAAAAGAAGAATAGCAACGGCAAAGGCAGCTTTTAATAGAAAAAACAGCGTCTTCTGCGGACCTCTGGAGAAAGAACTACGAAAGAGACTAGCGAAGTGCTTTGTATGGAGTGTGGCATTGTATGGGGCCAGAAACAAGGACACAGAAGTGAAAAGAAGCTACTAGAAGCATTTGAAATTTGGATATGGAGAAGGATGGCGCATGTGAAATGGACAGGCAGAATGAAGAGTGGGTGAAGAAAGAATTATACTGAAACTGATCAGGAAGAGGAAAAGGAATTGGTTGGGTCACTGGTTGAGAAGAAACTGCCTTCTGAAGGATGCACTTGAAGGTATGGTGAACGGGAGAAGAGTTCGGGGCAGAAGAAGAACTCAGATAATGGACGACATTAAGATATATGGATCACATGCGAAAACCAAGAGGAAGGCAGAAAATAGGAAAGACTGGAGAATGCTGGTTTTTTAGTGAAAGACCTGCCCTTGGGCAGAACACTATGGATGAATGTCCTCTTAAAGCCAAAGGAATCGAACCATTAATAAAATATATTGAACACGACTGTACAGTTATTCCGACCTCATACGCCACTCATGCACTGACCATCTGTATCGTAGATGTGTGTAGTAAAATGCTTTCATACAGAACCCCGTAGAGTTGGTTGTTCTCGGGTGGTTTCCTGATGTTTTTCCTCCCCACTCACCCCCTCTCCAAAAACTTTTATTTTTTTTTATTTTTTTTACACTATTACAGAACGTTCAGATACACACAACATCAAGTTCCAACACCCCCTCTCTGCACCCCCCGCTGGTTCAACACTCAAGTTAACTGTCGTCGTAAACCACTATCATTGTCGTGCTATAGACTCCATTTTGTGCTTTCGCCAGTAATGATCTGCCATGACGTAATGGCGTCGTTTTATAGCTCACAGGGGTTACTGCATACATGACAATGCTAACTTGCGCATCAAACACGGTGTAAACCTTTCATACTCGCTCATGAGCGTTATGAATTAATTACAGGCAACGGATCCGGTGCTCCTGAATAAGAAACTGTTTCAAAGGGATAAACGCAGCTTTAATGGAGAGTCGAAGCCAAAACCCCGCTGGATATTTGTTCGTTATGAGTGATATGGCCTGTGTTGTCTCAGGCGGAGCAAAATCCCGATTTCACGTCATTGAGTTCCGCTGTGTCAGTCTAATCACAGACAGAACAAAGAACCGAGATATGAACTCAAATCAAGATTTTATAAGTGCAGTATCCGTTTGTAGTAACCATAGCTGCTTGAACCAGTCATAGTCAGCAACAGCTATCATAGTCAGTAGTTATTTCACCTGTCGTAGTCAGCAGCTGTAGTCGTAGTTAGTAGCTGCTTCAGCAATCGCAGTCAACAGCTGTAGTCGCAGTTAGTAGCTGCTTCATCAATCATATTCAGCAGCTGTAGTCGTAGTTAGTAGCTGCTTCAGCAATCGTAGTCAACAGCTGTAGTCGTAGTTAGTAGCTGCTTCATCAATCATATTCAGCAGCTGTAGTCGTAGTTAGTAGCTGCTTCAGCAATCGTAGTCAACAGCTGTAGTCGTAGTTAGTAGCTGCTTCAGCAATCGCAGTCAACAGCTGTAGTCGTAGTTAGTAGCTGCTTCATCAATCATATTCAGCAGCTGTAGTCGTAGTTAGTAGCTGCTTCAGCAATCGTAGTCAACAGCTGTAGTCGTAGTTAGTAGCTGCTTCAGCAATCGTAGTCAACAGCTGTAGTCGTAGTTAGTAGCTGCTTCAGCAATCGCAGTCAACAGCTGTAGTCGTAGTTAGTAGCTGCTTCATCAATCATATTCAGCAGCTGTAGTCGTAGTTAGTAGCTGCTTCAGCAATCGTAGTCAACAGCTGTAGTCGTAGTTAGTAGCTGCTTCAGCAATCGTAGTCAACAGCTGTAGTCGTAGTTAGTAGCTGCTTCAGCAATCGCAGTCAACAGCTGTAGTCGCAGTTAGTAGCTGCTTCATCAATCATATTCAGCAGCTGTAGTCGTAGTTAGTAGCTGCTTCAGCAATCGTAGTCAACAGCTGTAGTCGTAGTTAGTAGCTGCTTCATCAATCATATTCAGCAGCTGTAGTCGTAGTTAGTAGCTGCTTCAGCAATCGTAGTCAACAGCTGTAGTCGTAGTTAGTAGCTGCTTCAGCAATCGCAGTCAACAGCTGTAGTCGTAGTTAGTAGCTGCTTCATCAATCATATTCAGCAGCTGTAGTCGTAGTTAGTAGCTGCTTCAGCAATCGTAGTCAACAGCTGTAGTCGTAGTTAGTAGCTGCTTCAGCAATCGTAGTCAACAGCTGTAGTCGTAGTTAGTAGCTGCTTCAGCAATCGCAGTCAACAGCTGTAGTCGTAGTTAGTAGCTGCTTCATCAATCATATTCAGCAGCTGTAGTCGTAGTTAGTAGCTGCTTCAGCAATCGTAGTCAACAGCTGTAGTCGTAGTTAGTAGCTGCTTCAGCAATCGTAGTCAACAGCTGTAGTCGTAGTTAGTAGCTGCTTCAGCAATCGAAGTCAACAGCTGTAGTCGCAGTTAGTAGCTGCTTCATCAATCATATTCAGCAGCTGTAGTCGTAGTTAGTAGCTGCTTCAGCAATCGTAATCAACAGCTGTAGTCGTAGTAAGTAGCTGCTTCAGCAATCGTAGTCAACAGCTGTAGTCGTAGTTAGTAGCTGCTTCAGCAATCGTAGTCAACAGCTGTAGACGTAATTAGTAGCTGCTTCAGCAATCGTAGTCAACAGCTGTAGTTGTAGTTAGTAGCTGCTTCAGCAATCGTAGTCAACAGCTGTAGTCGTAGTTAGTAGCTGCTTCAGCAATCGCAGTCAACAGCTGTAGTCGCAGTTAGTAGCTGCTTCATCAATCGTAGTCATCAGCTGTAGACGTAATTAGTAGCTGCTTCAGCAATCGTAGTCATCAGCTGTAGTCGTAGTTAGTAGCTGCTTCAGCAATCGTAGTCAACAGCTGTAGTCGTAGTTAGTAGCTGCTTCAGCAATCGTAGTCTACAGCTGTAGTCGTAATTAGTAGCTGCTTCAGCAATCGTAGTCATCAGCTGTAGACGTAATTAGCAGCTGATTCAGCAATAGTAGTCAACAGCTGTAGTCGCAGTTAGTAGCTGTTTCAGCAATCTTTATCAGCAGCTGTAGTCGTAATTAGTAGCTGCTTCAGCAATCGTAGTCACCAGCTGCAGTCACAATTAGTAGCTGTTTCAGCAATCTTTATCAGCAGCTGTACACGTAATTAGTAGCTGATTGAGCAATCGTAGTCAGCAGCTGTAGTCGCAGTTAGCGCAGTTAGTAGCTGTTTCAGCAATCTTTATCAGCAGCTGTAGACGTAATTAGTAGCTGCTTCAGCAATCGTAGCCAGCAGCTGTAGTCGTAGATAGTAACTTTTTCATCAATCATAATCAGCAACTGTAGTAGTTAGTAGCTGTTTCAACAATCATAGTCAGCAGCTGTACTCGTAGTTAGTAGCTGTTTCAGCAATCGTAGTCAGCAGCTGTAGTCGTAATTAGTAGTTATTTCAGCAATCATAGTCAGCAGCTGTACTCGTAGTTAGTAGCTGTTTCAGCAATCGTAGTCAGCAGCTGTAGTCGTAATTAGTAGTTATTTCAGCAATCATAGTCAGCAGCTGTACTCGTAGTTAGTAGCTGTTTCAGCAATCGTAGTCAGCAGCTGTACTCGTAGTTAGTAGCTGTTTCAACAATCATAGTCAGCAGCTGTACTCGTAGTTAGTAGCTGTTTCAGCAATCATAGTCAGCAGCTGTACTCGTAGTTAGTAGCTGTTTCAACAATCATAGTCAGCAGCTGTACTCGTAGTTAGTAGCTGTTTCAACAATCATAGTCAGCAGCTGTACTCGTAGTTAGTAGCTGTTTCAGCAATCGTAGTCAGCAGCTGTAGTCGTAATTAGTAGCTATTTCAGCAATCATAGTCAGCAGCTGTACTCGTAGTTAGTAGCTGTTTCAGCAATCGTAGTCAGCAGCTGTAGTCGTAATTAGTAGTTATTTCAGCAATCATAGTCAGCAGCTGTACTCGTAGTTAGTAGCTGTTTCAGCAATCGTAGTCAGCAGCTGTAGTCGTAATTAGTAGTTATTTCAGCAATCATAGTCAGCAGCTGTACTCGTAGTTAGTAGCTGTTTCAGCAATCGTAGTCAGCAGCTGTAGTCGTAATTAGTAGTTATTTCAGCAATCATAGTCAGCAGCTGTACTCGTAGTTAGTAGCTGTTTCAGCAATCGTAGTCAGCAGCTGTAGTCGTAGTTAGTAACTTTTTCAGCAATCATAATCAGCAACTGTAGTAGTTAGTAGCTGTTTCAACAATCATAGTCAGCAGCTGTACTCGTAGTGTCCACACCTGTGGAGTAACGGTCAGCGCGTCTGGCTGCGAAACCAGGTGGCCCGGGTTCGAATCCCGGTCGTGACAAGTTACCTGGTTGAGGTTTTTTCCGGGGTTTTCCCTCAACCCAAAACGAGCAAATGCTGGGTAACTTTCGGTGCTGGACCCCGGACTCATTTCACCGGCATTATCACCTTCATATCATTCAGACGCTAAATAACCTAGATGTTGATACAGCGTCGTGAAATAACTCAATGTACTCGTAGTTAGTAGCTGTTTCAGCAATCGTAGTCAGCAGCTGTAGTCGTAGTTAGTAACTTTTTCAGCAATCATAATCAGCAACTGTAGTAGTTAGTAGCTGTTTCAACAATCATATTCTGCAGCTGTAATCATAGTTTAGTAGCTGTTTAGCAGTTCTCGGCAGCTGCTTGTGACAATCGTAGTCAGTGAAGTTACTTACTGTCAGTGGTGAAACAATGGACTCTGGAGGTTCCGAATACAAATCCCGAGCTGGCCAATATCATCGTAGTTTTCAGTGGTTTCCTCGATCATAAGCAAATACGAATCTAGTTATATAAAAAAGGAAAACGCCGGATTGATTCCCACTTGCACTACAAGACCTGAATACAAAGTTGTACACGGTGGTCTACTCAGATATGGCCACTACATGGCAATATTTGAATAGGGGTTCGTGAGCTATATCGCCGGGTACATGCCGGTGGATCATAACATTAAATTGGCCGGTAAATGGTAATAAAACTAAAAATAAAACATAGAAATATATAATTGCCATATGACCACGCAGTTAAAGCGAGCAATAATAAAAAGAAATGTTATATAGATTATTTAGGACATGATGTTTGCCAAAATATTAATATTTTTCTCTATCCTCTGAATGAAAATTTTCCTCCATTTATCATCACAGTCGTGGATATAACTCGAGTTGACTGCTTTATTTCACAAGATATATTTCTTTTCTGTGATCCAAAGAGGCCCTTTTTTTTTCAGAGACATGTGCACCTCCAATCAATGATGACACTACATCAGTGTCGAAACAGTACAGTCTGTCAATAAGGTATATTACCATTTTTAATAGTTTTAACACTTTTAAAGTTTCAATTTTTAAGAAAATGTTATATGTTATAATAAGTGTTAAAATGAATATCAAAACCAAATGGATCTATTTTCTCTTCAAAGGAAGTGATGCTAGAAAGTTGTATCGTTCTCGTTCAGGTTTGTAGCCATGACCTTTCAGCAATCTAGGACAGCTTCGCTACCCATCAATACAGGTAACCCCAACGTTCGTCAACAATTTTTATACACCCTTATCTCGTTAACTTCGCGCTTTGGGAGTTTTTGGCGAGGGGAAAAAATGTTTAAACGCGGGGTGGACAGCAAATAAAAAAAAAAAGAGCCGAGGGGTATTTGGCATGAACCCGCAATGCTATAACAAATATATCTGCAATGTATAATTCATTTTAACTTTGTCAGCCGTACACGATTGCTCTGCATCATTTGCATATCATGCTACGTTGTTTTAGGACATGCTAGCCTGGGATCTAATGGAATTATCAGAGCCCAGCCCACCTCATCCAATGTTTGCGTGGTCAATTCATCAAAAGCACCCCCTCCACCACCCCTTTCCGACCACCCCCTTGATACAAACACATAATAATAATCCAGACGCCTAGTTGCACTTGTCACTCCAATTGTATGATAAAACTAATCTCTCCATCACAGTAGCTAGTGTTGCACCCCTCCCTCCCTCCCTTCCTTGCGACCCACCCCCGGTGGAAATATATAGATCTAGTTACTAACATGACATAGTACGGTTTTTATAAGGGATATGCGCATTATTACTGCCCTATAGGGAATAATGATACAAGTGATTGTATGAACAAAACGCAAAATTCATTTTGGAAAAAATGGCAAGGGAGGTTATTTCAATTCTCGTTTTCCATGCGAAATATTTACACATCGTTGCTATGGCATCATTTCCTTGATTTCATAGCAGCCAGGCCTATAGAATAACTGAGCCATGATGTTTGAATTATGGAGCCCTACTGGAGTGGGATGACACATCCATTTGGTTACAACTGTTTTACCTGACGTAACATTTTTATGTTGTTATTTTTGTAGGGGAAAAGATGAAATTGCGTTCATTACCATACCAAAGTACTGTTTTCATTTCAAGGCAACATTACTTTTAAAAGCAGTGGTAAACAAAATTGTATAGCTAGCATTAGGTAATATTTAATTTGTTTAATGCTACAGAGATTATTAGAATGTGTGGTTAAATCAACTTATTCGGAACCATTTTCCTCGGACAATTCAAAACATTAAATAATATTATTAATACTTACGTTCTTAATTCGAATAATTTATCTTATTTATTTTACGATAAATATACTGAACGGATTAGCCCTCGTAAACTGTTTCTGTTTCACAAAGTTTTGTTTAATTTTAATTTTAAAATTAATTTCCCCAGAGTTTTCTAGGTCTGCCATCATTTCGTTTTCCAATAACTTTATAATTATAAACTGTGTCCACAAATTATTGAACGGCTATATAATATTATAATTAGGCCACTTACAAATTGCTTTTAGAGAACACGGAGGTTCATTGCCGCCCTCACATAAGCCCGTCATCGGTCCCTATCCTATGCAAGATTAATCCAATCCCTATCATCATATCCCACCTGCCTCAAATCCATTTTAATATTATCCTCCCATCTATAGTGAGGATCACGTAAGTGTAGTTCCTAAAAGTCTACTCTTCAGTGTTTCCAACTAATACCTAATATCACCAAAAAGGGTACATTAACAATGCTACGTACCAAAATAATAACACTAATAACAATTATAATATAGTAGTTAACAATAAGTATTACTTATTTACCACATCTCATCTCTATATTGCGACGTGTTTTCTAAATGGTTCAATAATTTATGAAGTAGTAACGTATATTCTTCTCCTGGACTTCTTGCGTATTATGTTGGTAAACAGGATTAGTAGGAACTAATATTAAAATGTATTTTGTCTGACAACATGAAATGCATTGCTTTGACTAAACAGTTCATGATTCACGAGACCTAACCTAAAAATGTAGTTTGATCACGTGAAATGATTAGTACGAATTCCGAAAACAGAATACACTTCGAAATGTATAGCTCACTTAAAACACTTACAAGCACTTTCTTTCTTGGAGAAGTCTCTACTATATTTCCTCTCTTGAACATTTTAATAAAAATCTAAACAAGAAAAAATTCATTAAAATGTGTAAATTATTTACATGCATGTTTAATACCAAGCAGGTCTATAAGTAATATCTTATTTAATTACACTTAACCAATATATCTGAATAGAGAGTTGAATGGAATCACAACGCAACAGAACTGAATTAAGTGGCGATATTAATATTAATACCTTACTTACAAATAGTTGTGAGGCCGGAGGGAAAAATACCTTTGGGGTGATCAAGACGTAGATGGGAGGATAATATTAAAATGGATTTGAGGGAGGTGGAATATGATGATGATAGAGACTGAGCGATGAACCTTCGGGATATTCATCCATTCATTCATTCATTCATCCATCCATCCATCCATCCATCCATCCATCCATCCATCCATCCATCCATCCATCCAGCCTTCCTTTCTTTCTTTCTTTCTTTATTCACTTATTTATTTATTTATTTATTTATTTATTCATTTATTTATTTATTTATTTATTTACTCATTTATTTATTCTCTTATTTATTTATTTATTTATTCACTTATTTATTTTTTTACTTAATTATTTATTTATTTATTCACTTATTTATTCATTCACTTATTTATTTATTTATTCACTTATTTATTTATTCACTTATTTACTCATATATTCCCTTTTTTATTTATTAATTCACTTTTTTATTTATTTATTTTCCTATTTATTTACTTGTTTACTTATTTATTTATTTATTTATTTATTTACTTATTTATTTATTTATTTATTTATTTATTTATTTATTTATTTATTTATTTATTTATTTATTTATTTATTTATTTATTTATTTATTTATTTATTTATTTATTTATTTGCTTATTTATTTATTTACTTATTTATTTACTTATTTACATATTTACCTATTTATTTATTTATTTATTTATTTATTTATTTATTTATTTCATATAGGTTATTTCTTTCATTTATTTACCTATTTATGTATTTATTCATTTATTTATCTCTTTGTGTATATAGTCTACAGGACTTTCATTTCAAAACTTCCCATTCTTAGTAACTTAGTAACTGAATTCAATTTAAACAAAAAAATTCGTCAATTTAGATACTGAGGAAGAAATCTGAAACCAAGCTTAATTATATTCTAGATTTCACTCCTCACCCCAGCCACCACCACTTTGAAATTCCAAATGGCACCCCTATATTTTTATACTTAAATATGAAAGAGCATTCGTTTTCGCATCTTTTGTTTTCTATCGTCGCCTTGCAACCTGGATTGTTATTGTTGATTAGAGCTGAAGAGAATAAAGCTACAAAGACTATTGAGCATTTCATGTGATAGTTGTGTTTGTGTATTAAATTATTTTAAAATGGTGTATATCCTTCAAGAGAGAACATAAATCATTCTTATTGATTAAATTTAGGAAATTACACAAAATAAGCTCTTTTTTCATCCTACAACCAACTGATAATAACAAAAATACAGGTTGCAGGCAACAATAGAAAACAAAAGATGCGAAAAAAAAATGAATGAGATGTATAAACAATTGAATGCTCTTTCATATTTAAGTATAAAAATATAGGGGTGCCATTTGAAATTTCAAAGTGGGGATGGCTAGGGGTGGGAGGTGAAATCTAAATTGCAATTAAGTTTGGTTTCAGACTTCCCCTCAATATCTAAATTAACGTGTTTTTTGCTTAAATTGAATTCAATTTAAATAATTAGTTATTTAGTCTGGGAAGTTTTGAAATGAAAGCCCTGTATATTTCATTTTATTCATTTATATACGTAATTAGTCATTCATTTATTTACTTATTTAGTTGTTCACTGAAAGATTGTTTTACTTACATATTGCTATCAACGTGTTTGTATGTATCTCCATATTAATAGCGCTTTAAAACAGTTTTCAAATACTGAAAACAATACGGGACGATTTAGTAAAAGACAGCAAAGGGTACGTCATACAGAAACTCAGAAGAAACTCTTTGCACGAACCACAAGTACACGCCTTAATCCGGCCTCGCAAACAGACCCTCAGTTTCAAATTTCAAAATGTTCAGTAGATCATCCTGTATTTCCTGTTAAATTTTTGCACGCTTTTACTGAATCACCCGGTTTATCCCAATATGGGTGGCATAGAGATGGTGTTAATTGCATCAACAGAGTTCCTTGAGCACGCAATCATTATCACATCTTTAAGGGCCGTATTCATAAACGAAACTTTGGATGAAGACTTTCCAAAGTCGACTTTCGTAGCAAAGTTTAACTTCGTTGAAAGTCCTATTCATAGACAATACTTCTGAGACTTTGACTTTGACTTCGGTAAGTCGAGATTTGACGATCTTGTTCTAATGTTGGCAATCAAAATCACTGCCTTCTAAACGAATTAAATTAACAGATAGACCTATTTCAAGAAAGATTACTAAGATTTCTAAACAGAATATATCTGACTGCTACTTACCGGAAGAATGGAAAAATAGTATAATTATTCCCATATATAAAACAGGAGATAAACAGAATGTTGAAAACTATAGAGGGATTAGTATCCTCAACACATGTTATAAGATATTTAGTAGGATTTTAAATGAAAAATTAAAAAAACATGCTGAAACTTTCCTTCTGGAGTGTCAAAATGGCTTTAGAAAAGGAAGATCATGTGTAGATCCATTATTTAGTATGAAACTATTGTTAGAAAAAAGAAGAGAATTTAATTTAGAAACCCATATAGCTTTTATTGATTTTGTGAAAGCTTTTGATAAAGTCCGAAGAGACCTTTTATTCGACATATTACAAGAAAAAAATATTCCAAATTTGCTATTGCAAAATATAATAGAAATCTACACAGACAGCAAAATAAGTGTCAAAATAAATAACTGTATATCCGAAAGAAAATTGGTTAATAATGGAGTTCGACAAGGTTGTCCACTATCACCAACTTTATTTAATATTTATATAAATGAAATTATTTTAAAATGGAACCAAATCTACACATCAGGAATCAAAATAACCAGTGCTCTAACATTAAATACCTTACTCTATGCCGATGATCAAGTCATAATTTCCTATTCAGAGGATAATTTACAAAGAAGATTGTATACATTAAATAAAATATTAAAAGATTTTGGGATGGAAATTTCAGCACAAAAATCAAAAGTAATGGCATTTTTAGGACAAGACCCAGTCAGAAGTAAGATAATACACAATAACCAATGCCTCGAACAAGTGCAAAATTTCAATTTTCTGGGTTGTGAAATATCTTATCAAAATGAAAAAGATGTGAACAAGAAAATTACCAAATTTACACAAATTCTACGAATAATAAACAATGCATTAAAAGCTAAATTAGTACAAAAAACTACAAGAATAAAAATATATAATACACTAGCATTACCCACCCTTTTATACGGAAGCGAGATTTGGTCATTAAAGAAAAAAGACGTGAACAGAATCAAAGCAACGGAAATGAAATTTTTGAGGAGGACAGCAGGATATACTCTTTTAGACCGAAAAAGGAATTAAGAAATTTTAAAACAATTAGAAGTAGAGTCAGTAGAAGAAAAAATCAGCAGATACAAATTCAATTGGCTAGATCATGTAAGAAGAATGGAAAATTCAAGAATCCCAAAAATTATGATGCAGTATAAACCTAGAGGACATCGTCGACCAGGAAGACCTTTAAGAAGACTGCTAGATGGGACCGAAACAGGTCTACAGAGGCCTAATTCGTGAAGGATGATGATGATGATGATGATGATGATGATGATGATGATGAGATAGTTGAAATAGAGTAGGCATTGCCACAATCAAAGCCATCTTTTGAGGCACAAATCAATGAAACAATTGAACATCGGTACATGTTAAGCGATTGTTAGCTGTTCTTGCAGCTTTACATAAGAATAATTATTCGTGGGCTTAGTGTGAAACTAATGTAAGTAATGAATTGATATTTTTAGATCTTTACACCAATAGATAATAATTCGTTCTTCTACTTGGTCACAAAAAAACGTAACTCAGTTCCGAACAGTCTTGTATTCGTATATAATACAATAAAATTCGTAATTACAAAACATGATGGTATAATTCATCTGCAATAGTATTGCCTGCTAAGAATTTTGTTGTGAATAAAACATCGATTGTAATTACGTTAGGTTCACATTAAGCCCTCGAATTATTTCATTGTAAAATAATTTTATTCTGAAAATATGGAAGATAAGAAGATGCCACTAATGACAGGCTACTTAAAAATTAATTGAAATCAATATTCAGAAAACATTATTATGACGACCGCAGGATTAAAAATTAAGTGCATATCCAACTGTAGAACATATTCTCTATAGAATTAAACAGTCGGTTATTTCCAAGAAGTCGTCGCTGAACGATTCACATCATTTATAGTTCACTTCTGTGAACGATTCCATTGTCTATTGTTACATAACATTTTCAAGATGGATGCTAATGCTAATGTTGCGCTATAAACCAATTTTCGGCAATCTAATGTAAAAGACTGCCTACAAATATTTGGAGAGTTTCAGAGAAAATACACAAATTCAATCTTCTAACACAATTTTTTTGTTTTTAAATTAAGTAATTTGCTGGGAGGCATCGTCAGATATATAGGCCACTCTTACACTAAACCTGGGGTAATTTAACCTTATTAATCAAATAAATGATTCTACTTACTGTTTTTTATATGCTCACTTGTATGTAATTTCTATTTTATACATATTTCATTGTTATTTTCCATCCAAAGATCATTAAGAACGATGAATATTACTTAATATGTCCTATCTTTCTTCAAATAGTGTTTATATGCCATGTTAATTTTCATTTGTTTTCATAAGTTAACAATGATGCACATTGGAAGCAACATATAAGAAATTATTTTCCTACACAATCCACGCTATATTAACGTTGTTTTGGAATTATTAATCGAAGATGGTTTGCTTATTGTTTATAACACGCACATTTGTATGTAATTTCTATTCCATACGTTTTTTTTCTATCCCCGATCATTAAGAATGGTGAATATTGTTCATGCTTGTTTCCTGTGTTTCTTAAAATAATGTTATGTGGCATGTTAGTTTTTATTCGTCGTTATTTACGTAAAAATGATGCACCAAAAAATAAAAAATAATAATAATTTCGTACTCACTCCACATCCTATGTATTCACGTTTGTTTTTCAGTGATTTATTAAAGAATGTACCGGTATTTAAAAGGCTAATAATTTAGAAACATGTTACATAAATCATCCTTGTGCCAAAATAGAATGCTCCCTGGACCAAACTGTCGTATTTTGCAGTGGTCGTCAGTACTCGCTGAAATTGGTAATAATAATATAATAAAATTATGTTGTACGTAGCATTTAGAAACATGTTACATAAATCATCCTTGTGCCAAAAGAGAATGCTCCCTGGACCAAATTATCGTATTTTGCAGTGGTCGTCAGTACTCGCTGAAATGGGTAATAATATAATATAATTATGTTGTACGTAGCCAGATCGATTATTCAATTGATAGGATATTTTATGAGGTTGTCATGACTGAGATATCTATTGTCAATTGCTTTTATTTGTCAGAAGGCCTTGACTGACGGGTATATAAGCACCGGCAGTCTTAGGGGTGGAGGTCGGGGTTTGGGATGGCTCACAAGTAACAAGAGAAGGGAGAGAGATACCTAGTATTTTAAAGATTTATATCGTTCACTAGATGAGTTGATTCAACTAACCTGGAAATAATGTGAATCGTTCAGCGACGACTTCTTGTAAATAACCAAACAGTCGAATGATTATTAAGCCATCAATTACCTGAGGCGTAAAATCGCGATGAAATCACAAATTAAATTATTGGTGGAACAGATAATCCTCTTTGATTGTTATTTATCAATGAATGTTGAAACATGACGAGGATATCTAATACTGTCTACCAAATCTGTACCTTGATTTGAAGTTATTATCTGCATCTAATTATCTAATAATATGCTAAGGAACATGAACAGCTTTAATAATCCCCTAGGTGTCCTCAATATTCTCGGAAAATTCAACAATTTCCAAAATATCGGCGATTTTCCTTATGTCCACGAACGAAAGTCAAAGTCAAATTCTAGATTTTCGGCGACTTCGAAGTAAAGTCACGATTGAAGTTTAATTTCGTCGAAG
The DNA here is from genome assembly GCF_040183065.1 of Periplaneta americana. NCBI lineage: Eukaryota > Metazoa > Arthropoda > Insecta > Blattodea > Blattidae > Periplaneta > Periplaneta americana. Next base: position 25,041,584 of record NC_091130.1, read on the forward strand.
TGTCGACTGTGAATAGGAAAATGGTGACTTTGTACTTTCCAAACTCAACTTTGTTCCAAAGTCTTGTCTACGAATACGACCCTAAGTGAAATCGATAACAAAACGTTTTTGCGTCTCACTGAAATCAACTCTTGTGTTTCAGTTACTAGCCAGGGTCATATTTTTAATAACGGTAAAATATTTGGCAGCAAAAAGAGAAACTTTCAGCCCACACCCATGGCAAAATTTGTGAAATATATTTGCATAATTTATTCCCGACTACAGCAGGTAACTATTAAAGGTGACATTCAATTGTTTATAAATTTGGAGTTTTAGGAGACTGAGTTCTGTAATTCAGGGAACGGGTTTCGAGAGTCGAACTCCACGTTTTTGAGTCGCAGGGTCGGTTACAATGTCAAGGTACTGAGTAAATTCGATTCGGACGGTCCCACGGCCGTATATTCTGGATGCAAATTCAACGCTAACGCATGCTGCTCCTGCAGTGAGAGAAAGAATGGAACAAGGAGCTCTCTTCGCGGAGTCGGTGTTATAACATTTTTCTTTTTGTCTCTTAACATGTGACCATTGCCCCAAGGAAAGTCTAAGTTTCCCATTAACATAAGCATTTCCACTTTGTCGGGATGCAGACGGTTTCGCCTTTCATTGATTAAGTTTTGTTTTGGATAACAGTCTTTCTGAGGAAGTTCAAGACCCCAGTGAATATAGATACTTTCTTACTATAATAAAATTACTTAGTTGTGGGTGAATACATACTTACTGGCTTTTAAGGAGCCCTCACATAAGCCCGCCATTGGTCCCTATCCTGAGCAAGATTAATCCAGTCTCTATCATCATATCCCACCTCCCTCAAATCCATTTTAATACTATCCTCCCATCTACGTCTCGGCCTCCCCAAAGATCTTTTTCCCTCCGGTCTCCCAACTAATACTCTATATTCGCCCATACGTGCTACATGCCCTGCCCATCCCAAACGTCTGGATTTAATGTTCCTAATTATGTCAGGTGAAGAATACAATGCGTGCAGTTCTGTGTTGTGTAAATTTCTCCATTCTCCTGTAACTTCATCCCTCTTAGTCCCAAATATCTTCCTAAGCACCTTGTTCCTCTCTCAAAGTGAGAGTCCAAGTTTCACAACCATAAAGAACAACCGGTAATATAACTGTTTTATAAATTCTAACTTTCAGATTTTTTTACAGCAAACTGGATGATAAAAGCTTCTCAACCGAATAATAACAGCCATTTCCCATATTTACAGTATTCTATGTTTAATTTCCTCCCGATAACCATTTATATTTGTTACTGTTCTCCGAGGTACTTGAATTTTTTTAGTTTATCATTATTACTTCATCAAGATATCGTTCTAAAACGTTAACTATCTATCCTGTTTTAAAAGCACTATACTAACATTTCCTATTTAACACTTCACACGGTTTTACTCATTGGAATCCTTTTCTTCCTAATACACATCATTATAATAATCTTGCTAAATCTTGACATGAGTATCTAGTTCACTTAAGTTTGATCATCCATTCCTTAACCTCAAGCAACACTCAGAATAAACTAATCTAAAAATAGTAAATATTCTCACTAATATCATCTTTCATAAACTTCCCTACATCACTTTCTAAGATAACTATCGATAACATACTATCGACTATCGCCCATCACTAGGTAGTAGCAATAAGAGCAATAGTTGTGATAGTAGTACGAGTAGTATTAGTTGTAGTAGTAGTTATAGTAAGTGGCAATAAGTAATAAGCGATTGTTATAGTAACAGTTGTATTTAGCAGCAATAAGAATAGTTTTTCTTTTGCAAATTAAGCTTTCAGGAATAACTCCCTGTAAAGTTAATTTGAATAATTTCGAGGGAAAAATTGTTCCGGGGCCGGGTATCGAACCCGGGAGCTTTGGTTAAACGTACCAACGCTCTCCCACTGAGCTACCCGGGAACTCTAGCCGACACCGATCCAATTTTTCCCTCTATATCCACAGACCTCAAAGTGGGCTGACAACCGTCAAGCAACCAACATTTGAGTGCACACTAACTCTGTGTGACTTTAAATTGTGGTTTTCTGTTACGTACAGTGACGTGTATTATGCAAATTAAGCTTTCAGGAATAACTCCCTGTAAAGTTAATTTGAATAATTTCGAGGGAAAAATTGTTCCGGGGCCGGGTATCGAACCCGGGACCTTTGGTTAAACGTACCAACGCTCTCCCACTGAGCTACCCGGGAACTCTAGCCGACACCGATCCAATTTTTCCCTCTATATCCACAGACCTCAAAGTGGGCTGACAACCGTCAAGCAACCAACATTTGAGTGCAAACTAACTCTGTGTGACTTTAAATTGTGGTTTTCTGTTACGTACAGTGACGTGTATTATGCAAATTAAGCTTTCAGGAATAACTGCCTGTAAAGTTAATTTGAATAATTTCGAGGGAAAAATTGTTCCGGGGCCGGGTATCGAACCCGGGAGCTTTGGTTAAACGTACCAACGCTCTCCCACTGAGCTACCCGGGAACTCTAGCCGACACCGATCCAATTTTTCCCTCTATATCCACAGACCTCAAAGTGGGCTGACAACCGTCAAGCAACCAACATTTGAGTGCACACTAACTCTGTGTGACTTTAAATTGTGGTTTTCTGTTACGTACAGTGACGTGTATTATGCAAATTAAGCTTTCAGGAATAACTCCCTGTAAAGTTAATTTGAATAATTTCGAGGGAAAAATTGTTCCGGGGCCGGGTATCGAACCCGGGAGCTTTGGTTAAACGTACCAACGCTCTCCCACTGAGCTACCCGGGAACTCTAGCCGACACCGATCCAATTTTTCCCTCTATATCCACAGACCTCAAAGTGGGCTGACAACCGTCAAGCAACCAACATTTGAGTGCACACTAACTCTGTGTGACTTTAAATTGTGGTTTTCTGTTACGTACAGTGACGTGTATTATGCAAATTAAGCTTTCAGGAATAACTCCCTGTAAAGTTAATTTGAATAATTTCGAGGGAAAAATTGTTCCGGGGCCGGGTATCGAACCCGGGAGCTTTGGTTAAACGTACCAACGCTCTCCCACTGAGCTACCCGGGAACTCTAGCGGACACCGATCCACACGTCACTGTACGTAACAGAAAACCACAATTTAAAGTCACACAGAGTTAGTGTGCACTCAAATGTTGGTTGCTTGACGGTTGTCAGCCCACTTTGAGGTCTTTGAGGTCTGTGGATATAGAGGGAAAAATTGGATCGGTGTCGGCTAGAGTTCCCGGGTAGCTCAGTGGGAGAGCGTTGGTACGTTTAACCAAAGGTCCCGGGTTCGATACCCGGCCCCGGAACAATTTTTCCCTCGAAATTATTCAGTTTTTCTTTTATTTATTTACATTCCACATTTACAATCTGTCTACAATAGACAATAAGTAAATATTATAAAAGAATATGACATGAATGGAGATGTTATCCCATGACAACACTCCAAAAGAAAAATAACAACGTTTTAAATAGCTGTATTAAAAATGAATGGAAGGTCAAGAGCATTGGTCCTTTTAAGTCTTCTTATTATTTGACTATTATCCAGCAAATTTAATGCATGATGATTCGGATGTTGATTTATTCGGTGCAGGTATTTTTTGCTGAACTTAGAGATCTCTTCTTTCACAGTTGAAATGTTGAGGTCACGATGAATGACATCATTACGGACATACCATAGTGCAGTGACAATGGAACGTAAAGTTTTAGACTTTTACCTCTGCAGTATTTCAATGTTTGAGTTGCTAGCAGTTTCCCCACAGTTGGATGCCGTATGTCCAGATTGGTTTTAGTATGACTTTATAAACAAGAAGTTTATTTTCTAATGACAGTTTTGATTTAGGCCCCAATAACCAATAGATTTTTTATGTTTTAAAATTTAATTCTTTACGTTTAGTTTCAATATGAATATGAATAATAATAGTAGTAGCAAAAAGGTGTTGTGGTAGTGTTGCCAGTAACGGTGGTGGTGGTGGTGGTGGTGGTGGTGGTGGTGGTGGTTGTATATCCTCCCGGAGGGAGTCAGGGTCTAAATTTTATCGCTCTCAACTCAAACGCCGTCATTAGAGTTGAACCCGCGAAGCTCGAATTCCGGGGTAGCATCATAATCACTAGACACCCAAGACGACTTATCTCTTGCTGGTACTCATGTATAATCGTAAAGGACAAAGCATCGCCACCACTAAAGCATTAATGTTCAGTTAGCGATGTTCAGAAGTGTCTGACGAGTGGAATGCAAGGACGCCACTTGGACCCTTCTTCTACCCAACTGCCGACATCGGCTATTGGTTGTACGACCTTGCCTTGACTACGCACACGCTACGCAACACTACGCAGTCGCAAGTAATCATCGATCGTTGACAGCTCCACCTGAGTTTGCAAACTACAAGACAAATGAAACGCAAGACACGCTGCAATGTTTTTGAAATAAGAACACTCGCAGAGTGTTTGCACTGCTTTCATCTCACGGCTCGATTTGTTTAGTTCCACAACGACGCTTCCTAGAAACAGGACTGGGTTCGATACTAAATGGTAGGTCTATATGTTTACTTGTTTTTCTTTTCAAATGTAATGTTCCAAAAAAAAAGCCGTAGACAAAGACGCTATAGAGTACTTATCAAAATAATTAATAGGTCTAATTATAATAAACAATGATTCAAAATTAATTTCGTCTAAGTACAAATTACAAAGTACAAATTCATTTGAGAGAATATCCTACAATACATCGAATGTAAAGAGAGACAATCTCATACGCTAAACTTGGAGAACATTATTTTGATTATGATGAGTAGGGTTCTGATTTTTAGTTGCTAAAAATCGGGAAAATATTTATTTTTTATGTGCTAAAAATCGGGAAAATATACGACACAAAAGGAAAAATATTTAATTATGTTTCAGTTATTTTATGTGAATATAAACAATATGCAGTACTCAGCAGTATAAATTATACTGCCTTGCCAACTGCTGAAGAATTGCAGTACACAATGGGATTCATCCTCAAGTTGTCCGTTACAAATGACTGACGATTATCAAGGAACACTGCCTTGTAATGGGAAAAAGAGCGCTCTGGCCATTGAGAAGCAACATGCACTCCCTAGAGACATGTTTATGATTGAAAACGAAAACAGAGGCAGCTGATGTTTATGAAATTATAATAATTGCTTTCTGAATTAGCGTTATGGCAATTTCCAATGCACTCCTAAATGATACATCAGTGATTGTGTGTGTTAGTTTTTTTTTACTTTTATCGCTTGTGGTGAGAGAGCAGACTGCAGTTCCACAGAGAGACAATTCCGAAAAACAGTTGCCTGTCATGTCTAAGCAACTGCACTGAACATTCGGGTGATGATTAATCTGAAATGGGGCTTTTGTCGAAAATTATTTGTTTAAAACTTAATTTTTATGTCCTTTTGTGTGAATATTTGAAAATATGTATTTATATTTTAAAAATTCAAAATATGTGTTTTATGTGAAATAAAATTTAAACTATATGCTGAGGTGACCCTGTCTGAAACTTACGAGTAAAACACAATTACGAGTTTCTGTTACAGTGCAAATAAAATAATTATTTATCTAAAAATTCTAGCCTTAATGATGAGTGTTGGGCGAAAGATACAGACGATTAGGTTGACACACGAAGGTACACAAAAGGGTATAATGCTCTTCACGCGATTTAATTCATGTCTAATCTCCTTTGTGACTACAATATACTGTGTGGCGCATGTAATATTTAACTTACAATAACTAACAGCAACAAAGTATTAACATTACAACCAGCCAGCGTTGCTTCTTAAGCACTAATAGTTCGTGTTGTTCTGGACGGCTAAAAGATGCGACCTCCATGAACTAAGTAGCATGAAAAGGGATATAGATGGATGAAAGGACACAGTCTGATGAAAAACTTCGGAACGAGAGTGGAATGGACGGAAGGACCGAGTAAGGAAAGAACAGAGAGAAGGATGAAAGGACGGAAGAAAAGGTGATAGGAATGAATGGCAGATGAACGAAAAAGGACGAAGTATATGATAAACGGACGAAAAGGAGTGATGAACGCACAGACGAAAAGGACGGAGGTGATGACCAAACAAACGGAAAGGACGGAGGGAATGATGAACGTACAGATGAAAAGGACGAAAAAAGTGATGAACGGACAGACGAAAAAGACGGAAGGAGTGATGAACGGACAGACGAAAAGAACGGAAAGAGTGATGAACGGCCAGACGAAAGGACGGAAGGAGTGATGAAGGAACAGAGAAAAAGGACGGAAGGAGTGATGAACGAACAGAGAAAAAGGACGGAAGGAGTGATGAACGAACAGAGAAAAAGGACGGAAGGAGTGATGAACGAACAGAGAAAAAGGACGGAAGGAGTGATGAACGAACAGAGAAAAAGGACGGAAGGAGTGATGAACGAACAGAGAAAAAGGACGGAAGGAGTGATGAACGAACAGAGAAAAAGGACGGAAGGAGTGATGAACGAACAGAGAAAAAGGACGGAAGGAGTGATGAACGAACAGAGAAAAAGGACGGAAGGAGTGATGAACGAACAGAGAAAAAGGACGGAAGGAGTGATGAACGAACAGAGAAAAAGGACGGAAGGAGTGATGAACGAACAGAGAAAAAGGACGGAAGGAGTGATGAACGAACAGAGAAAAAGGACGGAAGGAGTGATGAACGAACAGAGAAAAAGGACGGAAGGAGTGATGAACGAACAGAGAAAAAGGACGGAAGGAGTGATGAACGAACAGAGAAAAAGGACGGAAGGAGTGATGAACGAACAGAGAAAAAGGACGGAAGGAGTGATGAACGAACAGAGAAAAAGGACGGAAGGAGTGATGAACGAACAGAGAAAAAGGACGGAAGGAGTGATGAACGAACAGAGAAAAAGGACGGAAGGAGTGATGAACGAACAGAGAAAAAGGACGGAAGGAGTGATGAACGAACAGAGAAAAAGGACGGAAGGAGTGATGAACGAACAGAGAAAAAGGACGGAAGGAGTGATGAATGAACAGAGAAAAAGGACGGAAGGAGTGATGAACGAACAGAGAAAAAGGACGGAAGGAGTGATGAACGAACAGAGAAAAAGGACGGAAGGAGTGATGAACGAACAGAGAAAAAGGACGGAAGGAGTGATGAACGAACAGAGAAAAAGGACGGAAGGAGTGATGAATGAACAGAGAAAAAGGACGGAAGGAGTGATGAACGAACAGAGAAAAAGGACGGAAGGAGTGATGAACGAACAGAGAAAAAGGACGGAAGGAGTGATGAACGAACAGAGAAAAAGGACGGAAGGAGTGATGAACGAACAGAGAAAAAGGACGGAAGGAGTGATGAACGAACAGAGAAAAAGGACGGAAGGAGTGATGAATGAACAGAGAAAAAGGACGGAAGGAGTGATGAACGAACAGAGAAAAAGGACGGAAGGAGTGATGAACGAACAGAGAAAAAGGACGGAAGTAATGATGAACAGACGAGGGAATGATGAACGGACAGACGAAAAGGACGGAAGGATTGATGAACGGACGGGTGAAAAGAAAGAAGGTAATGATGAACGGACAGACGAAAGATACTAAGGAAGTGATGAACGGACAGACAAAAAGGGCGAAGAGAATGATGCTCGGACAGGCGAAAAGGACGGAGGAATGATGAATGGGCAGACGAAAAGGAGGGAAGGAGGAACAGACGAAAAGGACGAAGAGAATGACGAACGGACAGACGAAAAGGACGGAAGGAGTGATGAACGGGCAGACGAAATGGACGGAAGGAGTGATGAACTGACAGACGAAAAGGACGGAAGTAGTGATGAACTGAGACGAAATGGACGGAAGTAGTGATGAACTGACAGACGAAATGGATGGAAGTAGTGATGAACTGACAGACGAAATGGACGGAAGGAGTGATTAACTGACAGACGAAATGGACGGAAGTAGTGATGAACTGATAGACGAAATGGACGGAATTAGTGATGAACTGACAGACGAAATGGACGGAAGGAGTGATGAACGGGCAGACGAATAGGACAGAGTATGATGCTCGTACAGCGAAAAGGACGGAGGAAGTAATGAATGGACAGACGAAAAGGACGGAAGGAATGATGAACGGGCAGACGAATAGGACAGAGTATGATGCTCGGACAGCGAAAAGGACGGAGGAAGTAATGAATGGACAGACGAAAAGGACGGAAGGAGTGATGAACTGACAGACCAAATGGACGGAATTAGTGATGAACTGACAGACGAAATGGACGGAAGTAGTGATGAACTGACAGACGAAATGGACGGAAGGAGTGATGAACTGACAGACGAAAAGGACGGAAGTAGTGATGGACAGGCGAAATGGACGGAAGTAGTGATGAACTGACAGACGAAATGGACGGAAGGAGTGATGAACTGACAGACGAAAAGGACGGATGTAGTGATGGACAGACGAAATGGACGGAAGTAGTGATGAACTGACACACGAAATGGACGGAAGTAGTGATGAACTGACAGACGAAATGGACGGAAGTAGTGATGAACTGACAGACGAAATGGACGGAAGGAGTGATGAACTGACAGACGAAATGGACGGAAGGAGTGATGAACTGACAGACGAAAAGGACGGAAGGAGTGATGAACTGACAGACGAAATGGACGGAAGGAGTGATGAACTGACAGACGAAAAGGACGGAAGGAGTGATGAACTGACAGACGAAATGGACGGAAGTAGTGATGAGTGGACAGACGAAATGGACGGAAGTAGTGATGAACTGACAGACGAAATGGATGGAAGTAGTGTTGAACTGACAGACGAAATGGACGGAAGTAGTGAAGAACTGACAGACGAAATGGACGGAAGAAGTGATGAACTGACAGACGAAAAGGACGGAAGGAGTGATGAACTGACAGACGAAATGGACGGAAGTAGTGATGAGTGGACAGACGAAAAGGAGGGAGGAATGAACTCACTGGAGAGGGGGCGGAGGGACAAAAATAAATTTACAGGACGATGGTTGGACGGATGGACGGACAGCGAGACTGATTAATGGATCGATAAACAAATGTATCTACGAAAAAATAGATTAAACGAAAAGAAAAGGAAAAACTGTGAAGAAATAATAAAGAAGGTAAGCAATGAAAACGTGAATTTTCGTCGACCTCTCGAAATGTATTAGGGACCTATATATTCTGAAACATGCGGACACTTCTCCATTTTACATAACGGCTATGTTTATAAGGTACGTAAATGTATTACTCTCTAAATTCAAAATCTTTTATCATTCCCAACTCACATAAAGCGTGTCAATTCAGTGTTGCTAAGATACGTACAAGTCAACGAAATGCCTGTCTGGACAACCGACGCAGCTCTCTCTCCCCACAGGAATGCCAGCTATTGGCTGCGCGAACACGCAAGCTTCCTACGCAACAATACGCATTGGTTTAAGCGCAGTCAATCGATACGCGCGCCATCTGTGTTCAGTAACTGGCAACGCATCATGGCCCCCTGGCGCATTACCGCTAACAAATGTCTAAATATTGTTAGGAGCGGATCCAATAACACAGGCGTTAACTATGCTTTGCAGTCTGTTGAATCATCGGCACATGTTGGTGATTCAGATCTCTTAATTGAGGCTCTCTACACGTTACACAGAGTTCTGCTTCCATTTTATCCCCATTTTGTAACAGAGATGTTCAAATTAAACGCCAATATGGACCTCAAAACTGAGGCAGATAATGTGAACAAAAGATGAATTCGACACAAATGATGCTGAATCAGTTTTTACTGAATGGACTATAAACGTAAGACAGATTAATCTAGGCCTGCATCTCTGAACAGAATCTATTTTTACGGTTATAAAAAGATAAGAATTCCAAATTGAACGGCTGAGTGGAAAAAGGATAATATTCAATTTACCCCAGTTTCTGGGAAAACACACAAAAAATGGTTTACTGGTGAAACTGTAAGTTTTATTGTAAAGTTTACTGTTAAGGCCTAGTCAATAAGTATTCAGTCCAAAAATATCGAATATAAATTCTGCAGTGCTCGGGAAAAGTGGCATAAGTCAATTTCCACAAACCTTTTTTGATAATTTATTGACAACTTACGGAACATCTGCTCGCTTGAAAAAAAAATACATAAGTATTTCTCCCATTACAATAATTCATACAGAAAAAAATCAAATCGACATAAACCAGTGTAAGTTGTCAATAAATTATCAAAAAAGGTTTGTGGAAACTGACTTATGTCACTTTTCCCGAGCACTGCAGAATTCTTGTTACTTTATCAATTACTAAGAATTAAACGTGATGGAATATCAACCTTTTTCCACTCAATTTTAGTGCAGAAAAAATTGCTAATAATAACAACAATTTCATAACAAAAGAATATTTATTACTGAATCAAGAACTGAAAATATATATAATGTACTAAAAGCAATGAAAGAATAAAAAAGCTCGTAACTACTGTGGTGAGCAGTAGCGGCTGGTGGTCAAAATAATGAGTGTGCTACAATCTCTATATCGGCCTACTGTAGAGGCCTACACTTATGTATTTATCTTAACTTGGAGTCTCGTCTAGTGATGAAATATGAAGTCCATACGACGTTCTTTCGTACTGCAGAACTTGTCATTTGGTGTTAAACCCCTCCATCTTGGACATTATACACTTTTCTATTGACAGTATTGCAAGAGCAGTGAGACGATCCTGGGACATAGTGTTCCTTAAAAACGTTTTTACGCGTTTCAAGGAAGAAAAACATATTTCTGGCTCAGCAGTGGTCATTGGTGTTGTAACCAAAATATTTAACAACTTCGTTACTTCACAGAATGGATCCTGTAAATTGTTGGATACTATGTATTGTGACAATTGAACAGCTCCATCTATATTTCGGAAGTCAGGTTTTCCGTATAGAAATCCAACTTGTATCTGGAACACTCTTTTGTTCAGTATAGTATAGCTGTTGACAGCAACTTTAACTGGTAGATGGCAGCAGCAGTCGGACACTTGAATTACCAAATACATTGTACATAGTTCCGAATTCTTCCACAAACAAGCATTCTTTCGTTACGCTTTACTTTTGCAATCTCCAAGCTGTGTTGTGCTGAAGCTGACTACAGCACTTTCCCGCGTAAAAATAGCCAATCAGAGCAGTGATTTCAGCTTCGCACATGCGCATAACTGTATACATTTTTCATGTGGAGCTTTGAGTAGCACAACGAACCCCCTGAGGCACCAAAGAAGGCACGAAGACTAAACACTATATAACGCGTCATGAACATAACCACGGGAAATTGTCAAATGACAGATCAAATACTATGGTGGTATTACAAATACATTATTTGAGCCAAAATTATCATTGTGCTGTAGCACTGTAGCACATAAGGACGGGCCGCCCCTGGTGGTGAGTGGTGGTGGTGGTGGTGGTGGTGGTGGTGGTGGTGGTAGTGGTAGTGGTGGTGATGGTGGTGGTAGTGGTGGTGGACCACTCATATGAAAAATTAGGTATGAACTACTGGGACAACCGACGATTATACTATTACAACAATGGCTATAAAGTTTAATTGGTACAGTCAACATTGGCTGTGCTAACGTGACACAAGAAGACTGACTCTTAAGGTTCAATATTGTAACTTAATTAAGCCATAAAATGATATTAACAGAGATTTTCTTATGTCAGTTTTAGTGTTACCACGATTTCGTAACCTTAAAACCTCGAAAAGTCAGCACAGATTATCTTAAAGTGACATAAGAAGACATGCTCTGAGGTTCAATATTGTAAATTAATAAGGCTCATAAAATGATCTCAACAGAGATTTTCTTATGTCAGTTTTAATGTTACCAGAATTTCATATTCTTAGCTATGAATAGTCAGCACAGATTAGGCCTATGTTAAAGTGACATAAGAAGACCGACTCTAAGGTCTAATATTGTAATTTAATAAGGTCCATAAAATGATCTTAACAGAGATTTTCTTATGTCAGTTTTAGTGTTACCAGGATTTCTTATCCTTAAAACTATAAAAAAAAAAAAAAATCAGCATAGATTATGTTGTGACATAAGAAGACAGACTAAGGTTCAATATTGTAATATAATATGGTCCGTAAACTAATATCAACAGAGATTTTTTTATGTCAGTTTTACAGTTTTAGTGTTACCAAGATTTCGTATATTTAAAATTATGAAAAATCAGCACAGATTATGTTAAAGTGACATAAGAAGACCGGCTCTAAGGTCTAATATTGTAATTTAATAAGGTCTATAAAATGATCTTAACAGAGATTTTCTTATGTCAGTTTTAGTGTTACCAGGATTTCTTATCCTTAAAACTATAAAAAAAAATCAGCACAGATTATGTTGTGATATAAGGAGACAGACCAAGTTTCAATATTGTAATATAATATGGTCCGTAAACTATTCTCAACAAAGATTTTCTTATGTCAGTTTTACAGTTTTAGTGTTACCACGATTTCGTATATTTAAAACTATGAAAAATCAGCATAGATTATGTTAAAGTGACATAAGAAGACTGACTCTAAGGTATAATATTGCAATGTGAGCTCCATAAAATGATCTTAACAGAGATTTTCTTATGTCAGTTTTAGTGCTACCACAATTTCGTATCCTTAAAGCAACAAAAAATCAGACAGATTATGTTAAAGTGACATAAGAGGACAGACTCTAAGATTCAATATTGTAATATAATAAGGTACATAAATTAATGATCTTAACAAAGATTTTCTTATGTCAGTTTTAGTGCTACCACGATTTCGTATCCTTAGACAACAAAAAATCAGACAGATTATGTTAAGGTGACATAAGAGGACAGACTCTAAGGTTCAATATTGTGATGTAATGAGGTACATAAAATGATCTTAACAAAGTTTTCTTACGTCAGTTTAAGTGCTACCACGATTTCGTATCCTTAAACAACAAAAAATCAGACAGATTATGTTAAGGTGACATAAGAGGATAGACTCTAAGGTTCAATATTGTAATGTAATGAGGTACATAAAATTATCTTAACAAAGATTTTCTTATGTCAGTTTAAGTGCTACCACGATTTCGTATCTTTAAACAACAAAAAATCAGACAGATTATGTTAAGGTGACATAAGAGGACAGAATCTAAGGTTCAATATTGTAATGTAATGAGGTACATAAAATGATCTTAACAAAGATTTTCTTATGTCAGTTTTAGTGCTACCACGATTTCGTATCCTTAAACAACAAAAAATTAGCACAGATTATGTTAAAGTGACATAAGAAGACAGACTTTAAGGTTCAATATTGTAATGTAATGAGGTACATAAAATTATCTTAACAAAGACTTTTTTCTTATGTCAGTTTAAGTGCTACCACGATTTCGTATCCTTAAACAACAAAAAATCAGACAGATTATGTTAAGGTGACATAAGAGGACAGACTCTAAGGTTCAATATTGTAATGTAATGAGGTACATAAAATTATCTTAACAAAGATTTTTTTCTTATGTCAGTTTAAGTGCTACCACGATTTCGTATCCTTAAAGCAACAAAAAATCAGACAGATATGTTAAAGTGACATAAGAGGACAGACTCTAAGGTTCAATATTGTAATGTAATGAGGTACATAAAATTATCTTACCAAAAATTTTCTACGTCAGTTTAAGTGCTACCACGATTTCGTATCCTTAAACAACAAAAAATCAGACAGATTATGTTAAGGTGACATAAGAGGACATACTCTAAGGTTCAATATTGTAATGTAATGAGGTACATAAAATGATCTTAACAAAGATTTTCTTATGTCAGTTTTAGTGCTACCACGATTTCGTATCCTTAGACAACAAAAAATCAGACAGATTATGTTAAGGTGACATAAGAGGACAGACTCTAAGGTTCAATATTGTAATGTAATGAGGTACATAAAATTATCTTAACAAAGATTTTTTTCTTATGTCAATTTAAGTGCTACCACGATTTCGTATCCTTAAACAACAAAAAATCAGACAGATTATGTTAAGGTGACATCAGAGGACAGACTCTAAGGTTCAATATTGTAATGTAATGAGGTACATAAAATGATCTTAACAAAGATTTTCTTATGTCAGTTTTAGTACTACCACGATTTCGTATCCTTAAACAACAAAAAATCAGACAGATTATGTTAAGGTGACATCAGAGGACAGACTCTAAGGTTCAATATTGTAATGTAATGAGGTACATAAAATGATCTTAACAAAGATTTTCTTATGTCAGTTTTAGTACTACCACGATTTCGTATCCTTAAACAACAAAAAATCAGACAGATTATGTTAAGGTGACATCAGAGGACAGACTCTAAGGTTCAATATTGTAATGTAATGAGGTACATAAAATTATCTTAACAAAGATTTTTTTTCTTATGTCAGTTTAAGTGCTACCACGATTTCGTATCCTTAAACAACAAAAAATCAGACAGATTATGTTAAGGTGACATAAGAGGACAGACTCTAAGGTTCAATATTGTAATGTAATAAGGTACATAAAATGATCTTAACAAAGATTTTCTTATGTCAGTTTTAGTGCTACAACGATTTCGTATCCTTAAACAACAAAAAATTAGCACAGATTACGTTAAAGTGACATAAGAGGACAGACTTTAAGGTTCAATATTGTAATGTAATAAGGTACATAAAATGATCTTAACAAAGATTTTCTTATGTCAGTTTTACTGTTACCACGATTTCGTATCCTTGAACAACAAACAATCAGCACAGATTGTGTTAAAGTGATATAAAAGAACAGTCTCTAAGGTTCAATATTGCAATGTACTGTAATAAGGTATATAAATTAATAATATTAACTAAGATTCTCTTATGTGAGTTTTAGTGTTACGATTTCGTATCCTTAAAACTACGAAAAATCAGCACAGATTATGTTAAAGTGATATAAGAAGACTGAATTTAAGGTTTAGTTGTATTATTAAAATACACATAAAATGAACTTATATCTCTTACATCAGTTCTGATAATAATGCGATTACATATAGCCTACTAGCAATCACATACAGTTAATTTAGACTATGTTAATTTAACATAAAAGTACTGATCCTGACTGTATTTAATGATATAGCCTACATAAGATGAACTTAACGATTTCCTCATGTCAGTTTCAGAATACTAACAGGACTTGGACATGTCTGACTGTACTCTATCGTACGATGTGTTTCCTGTTAACAATATGGACATTATATTTTCCGCCATGCCACATTTCAGTGCCATCTCTATCTTTTCGTACTTCTCCCCTCGACAACGCTTTTAAAAGAAGAATAGGAGAAGTAATGAACAGTTGTGATGTGCATCCAACCCCACAGATTAGCCCCTGAATCCACAATCATAAATCAAGAACTACAGAATGAGAATTTTTGTCACTCTGCCATAAAGTTAGGATGCCTATATATTCTCTAACCCCCAAATCGAACCACTTTCTCTCTTGTCGCTCTAAGTTGCACCATCGACGGTCAAAGATTAACAAAGATTTTTTTGTTCTGATTTTGCACGTGTGTATATAGATGTGGTTGTAATGTTCAATTGAAAAGTTTTCTTTTTGAGGGAGGGGGACAAAGAGGGGACCTGACTATGAGTTATTTATCTTTTCAATATGAATATCTTCATGCGTTCGACCATTTGACTTGTTCCGCCTCTTGGTTTTTAAGGTGTAGATGTCAAGGCTGATAATTTCAGTGCTTAATGGAGCGTTCTATAGCTAAACAGAAATTTTAAATGTTCAAAATAGTATAAAACTATATAAGTTTCTTTCTTAAGAAGAGGAAAAAAGGAAATACTAACTTTTAATTTATAAAATAACGCGAAATTCTTGTAACTTATAACTAAAGAAAAGGCAAAATACGCGGATTTTTTGGGGAAATGTTAAATAACACTAAAAATAATATTACATTATATTTATGTTCCAATCATAATCTAAATACTCGATCTCAGATCACCGGTACATTGAGTATACCTCATCATAACACATCCCGATACTCTTCATTACTCACCGTTTCAATTGCTCGTCTTTGGAACTCCCTACCTCATACCTTAAGATATATCGTCTCTTAGCATAAAAATCCACATTTTTTCCTTAGTGTCTTTCAAACTTTGGTGACATGATTTTTGGGAGTAAACTAAGCAATATAATTCAAATCTTAAAATCGAATTTGGGGAC
Organism: Periplaneta americana; assembly: GCF_040183065.1. Lineage (NCBI taxonomy): Eukaryota > Metazoa > Arthropoda > Insecta > Blattodea > Blattidae > Periplaneta > Periplaneta americana. Next base: position 25,057,772 of record NC_091130.1, read on the forward strand.
CGAAAGTATTTTTTTTTATTAGTAAAATTTTGGACTGATAGCTCTATTAGAAATTGATCTAGGGTAAAACTTCTTTCATCAAAATGATCCCTTACATATGAAAAAATTACATACTAAAATGATTTATTTATCTTGAACAATTCAAAAGATATGCAACATTACTTAAGCACTTTAGAAAAAAATATATGTACTATATTTTTATATTTTTGGGAAAAAATAATTATAATCGATTGAAAATAATTTTAGTTTACAACATAGCCACATGTTTAAGCTTCAATTTGGTACTTCGATCAAATCTTTTGCCTAATGGAAAGCTACTTTTTGTCCGTCGGAAGGATAAAAAATATATGAAAATGTGAAATAGGAGAAAATGGACACAAGACGGTGAGAGGTATAGAAAGCATGGTGCGGTTATATTATAAATGCCCAAATAATTATGAAATTGTTGAGATAATGGGCACAAGTTATATATTTTTGAAAACTAGAAGAAATGAGCTTTCAGATGAAGCAAAAACATTATTTACCAAAATTTTGCAGAAATCTGACATTTCTAAAGTCGATGTAGGGCTTATAGGTACTAGAGATGAACAAAACTAACTGCCCCTCTCGCTCGCTGTGTCGGTTGCATTTGTCTTTCGAGTATCGTCTCGTAAGTCTCGTGCGCTTCGAGTCTCGCTCATCATTCTCGAAATAGCATTTGATTGCAGTGAAAAGATTTCGTAACTTTGAATAACATACATCATTGAAATAATTAACATTATAAATTTTTAAATAAAATAAAAAGACAAAACAGAATAGTATCTTAGTTATCAAAATGTTCTGGTTCTATTATATGATATTACCTATGGTTATATAAATAAAAAAAGAAAACAATTCTCAAATAAATTTACATTTCTAAGAACATAACGTTAATATCTTTTTACTTGAGATTGCACACTTGATCTCAAACATACGAAAAGAAAATTCCTAGCCTTTTAATAAGGGCCTAGTAATTAAATAAAGACTGGGGAACGGATTGTTATACACTGAAAGGTAGAGATGATGTTTCAAATAAGCTACTTGATTGTTTATACATATATAACAGTTGCCAAAGTAGATAAAACTTCAGTTGGTATAAACAACTGTGGCGATTCAAGGCTGCTTGACGTTCGGGACTTCGGGAGTGATCAATCTCGACGTCTCGAAACACTCACAAGCAGTCTTTACGTCAACGACGCGACGTATGCAACATTGTCTTGCGGGTTTTCGGCTTTGCGGGCGCTGTTAGTCTTGCTTTCTCGATCGTTGTTCAACTCTGCTGTATACCTTAAAGGGCTGTCAGACATTGACTACTTCTATTTTTTTTTCCGATACCCTGGTCTTCGTCTTGTTTGTGTGGTATGTACGACGCGTTGTGGTGTGGTGTATGGTGTGTGGTGTGTGGGGTGTGGGGTGTGTGTGTGGTGGGGTGTGTGTGTGGTGTGGTGTGGTGTGGTGTGGTGTGGTGTGGTGTGGTGTGGTGTGGTGTGGTGTGGTGTGGTGTGGTGTGGTGTGGTGTGGTGTGGTGTGGTGTGGTGTGGCCCATGTTCCAAGATACCACTGTGCACCTGTATAGTTACATATGGTACTGTTATTTAAAACCTAGTTTTTTCAAGGAACTGGAACAGTTGATGCTGTTACGAGAAAATAACTTTTCTCATCTCTAGTTGTCAGCGGTGAGTAGGACTTCTCCAAATTCGTCTCCTCTCGCAAGATCTAGTTAAGTTTAAACACTCCGCTAATCAGCTATCTTATTGGTTGAACTGTTGTTGTCATGGTTACAGGGGAGCAGAGTGATGTAGCCGACTCCTCTCTCCCGCTCTCGCATGGACACAGTGGCTGGTAGCAGTGGCGTGTGGTGATAAATAATCCTGGTGGTGCACAAATATTTATTATGATTATGATTATATTATTATTATTAAAATTATTATTATTATTATTATTATTATTATTATTATTATTATTATTATTATTATTATTATTATTATTATAGGTACTAACTACGACATAACTAGTATCATATGTTATATAGGTAAGGTATAGATTTACATAATTTTGTTAGTCAAGAAATTGCAGTTAATTAGTTTCCTATGTTGGTCCATTAATAGCAAAGTAAAGTGTTCAATTTCTATTGCAGCACACCGTAAATAATATTGTTTTCACTATATTACTTTTTATAACACAGTTCACACGTTCACAAGCATTCGATACGTGTGTCGTCTCATCAGCCTTAACTGCAAAAAAGTCAGAAGCATTATTTATTTCTTTGAAATCTCATCAAGGCATACATCAAAATGGCTTGAAGGATTTCGTTCTGTATAGTGTTTGATGTTCTCTTAAACACTGTTCCTCTTTCCAAATGTTCCTTAAGAGTGCGTCTAATTCAGAACTGAAATTGATGAGGCTAAGAAAAATACTAGCGTTTAAAGATGAGTTTCCGCCATCGTGGCCTCTTAAAGCCAACTCAGAAGCTCCACAAAACTTCACGCACATATCTGTTCTTGGTAACTTTATCATTGCGAAGTTCGATAGTGTAATTGAATCCAATTGTGTCTGTATGTTTGTTTGACCCAACACTGCTAATTTAACATTATTGTTGATGTGTGCAGCTGAAGAATCGTGTTTTTTAATTCTTTCATTCGTGTGCTTCAAATCAATCATACCTGCAGAACGATAATCAAAATTATTTAGTTACTACGCACAGTCCTAAATTCAAACAGATAAATAAATAAAATTCATAAAACGTACTTGCTTTTGTCAATAAATGTTCGCCGTCGAACAATAGGCAAGGAAAACAAAATACAGCGTCTTTTATATTGCAGCCGCATATTGCATTTTTTGTAAGTCCGAATGTAGAATTTTCTTGTCACTTCTCTGTTACTGTTCTTCGTCATTTTTAATTTTAATTCCTGTGTACATCTACCCTCTTCTTTATTTTTATCTTTTCGTGTAAAGGTCTTACAGAAAATTACATATTTAAAAGATTTTGCACACTATTCATTGCAATATTCATGATGGAACGAGCTAACAACTACTGCAGACAGCTTGAGAACACATCTGAAACTGCTCCTAACCCCTCCTACGCACACTGTACTGGCTCCCTACCATGCCCCAAAGCCTGCCAGTGAAACAGTACTACTGCGCATGCTCCAATGGAACAGTGTGCCGCAAGTGTCGAGCGGTAAACGTAAGTCCCTGGCGTCAACAAGACCAGTGTTATTTTTACATAGTATTATAATAAAGAATTATGTCGCTCACATAGTGTATTGCAGCTCACTGATATAACTTTAAAAACGTGTTATTTGAAGAGGTGGTGCACTGCTCCTGTGCTCCTTAAGAGAAATCGCCACTGGCTGGTAGACGTCGACTATACAGGTTACAGTGCTATCTGTTATTTTTCAGTACGAATTATTTGTACTATCTACAATATAGCGAACGGGCGTCACCAACTGGATGTGGTCGACTTGACGTAACTAACATCTTAGTATAGGTGCTGCAACAATCGGTCCCCACAATTGGTTCGCCTGTGTTCAACATGTAATTAAAGCGGAAGAGAATTACATGAAGCACGACAGGGACAGCAACTAAGAAAGATTAGTGATTCACTTAGGAGAGAGTGACGACGAATAGAGGTAAGGGAAGCAAATGCTATCATATTTTATTATAAAGCTACCACTTAAGTTTCGCTGCGGATCTGGACACGAAACACAAATTTACATTATCTTCTTTCGGTGTTACTTTTTTATTATTATTGATATAAGTATGAAAATATATTAGTTTGTTGAAGTTGACCGTACAATGGTTCTATAACGGATGTTTATACACATAGTAACTCAAAATTATCCAAAAATAGAAATCCACAGGATTCAAGTCAGGAGATAGTGCTGGCCATGCCACAAAACCGCATCTCCCAATCCATTGCCCAGCGAAGAGCTGATTGGCTGTATCACGTGCCACCAAAGAGAAATGAGTTGGACAACCAACCTGCTGAAGCCACATTACTACTTGTGTTGCCAGTGAAATGTTCGTTATCGGTTGTAATAAATGTAAATGGCTAAAATACAATAATTTGAATAATAATATGGGACAAGGAGACGTTTGTAGTACTATAAATTGTATGAAAAATAGGTTAGAGTTATCCTTCCGAAAGATACATGAAGGTGAGTTTATAGAATATAATATATATGTTATGAAAATAATATATAAACCTAATGATTTTTCATATTTCAATAGTGGAAGGAAGGTTTTAATTTTTTCAAAAGAACACGATATCGAAAGTACAATACATTTTATGGTCTGTTAGGGAAAGAGTCTGTGATGAGGCGATAGTAGCGATCCTGGTGGTGAGCAACTATCTATGGATGCATATTTCAACTGTTTATGTTTGCATATTTAGTAAGTATTAAGCTTTGTGACTGTATATACTAGACTGTGGTAGTGTGTGCTAGGTTATAAGGTGTACTAGGATATGATACAAAATGGCACATGGTAAGATGATGCTAGGTCTTCAGGACGATCAGCATGTCTGACTTATAGTCAGTCATTCCGTCGTTTCATCGTTTGATTTGTGGCTGAACTATGTATTTTGGTAGTTCGTCAGTTACTTAATTAGTTGTGTGCCCGGTTGACTGTTCAGTCTCGCCAAGATATCCACAGCAAGCTGCTGCTCCATGTTCCGCTTATCCCCAAGATAAATGCACTCGGCGGGGTGAGCGATCGGCCAGCCCATCCCGGCCATTAGCCGGAGCGTGAACAATGCCGAACCCGGAAGAGGGTGGATGGGCGGCCGCCAGGGAAATTGTTGGACACAATTTAACGAGCTGTGGCCAGTGTTTTGAGGGAGAGACTCGCAATAATAGCGGCCCCACACACCCCCTGACCCCGGGAACCTTCCGAGTTGAAACTAATGCAAATCGAAAACACATTGTATTCTCCGAGCTCTAGTACGTTGCAGGCTGCCGACACCTCCAGGCGTAGCGGGGGCAAGGGTGAAAATAAAAAAAAAAAGACTAACGTACAAATTTAGAACAAGCACATCCGATCCTGTGTGTGTCTGCCTCCCTCTATCTGCATTTATAGCACACAAAACCATGCCAACATCATTGCAGCGGCTAACGAAGTCCCATTTCCTGAGCTCACTGTATTCAGCGTGCCCCCGCTGAAGAATCACATCGCCTTTAACAACGGAATCGCCATCTTGTATAAAACGAAATGGAAGTTATTCATGACATAGTATGCGCAAAAAGCAATGCCTGTGAGGATCAAATGAAATTAACAGTGCAAATAAAATCACCTTGACAACTTTCTTATGGCAGTTTTGCTGAGGTGGTTAACGTATCCTAGAAACCACCGTTTTTTGTTACATTTATTTATATGCATTTTAACGTCTATAGGCATATGTAACTATTTTACCCGTTCCAGACGTGACATATATTTCACCAAGTACAAATATAGTACTACAAGCAATAGTTTTATTTCCATATCTTATAAACTTTATAACTCTTTACCATTGCATATAAGAAACACGTCATATTTTACTTTCAGAAGGATGGTGAGAAGGACTTTGATGGCAAATCCAATCTACAATGTCAATGATTTTATCAATATTACGTTTTAGATGCTATTTGTTTTAACCTCATGTAATTTGACAAATCTGTACATTTTAACCTGATTTTATACTATTTCTTTTAAAACTTTTAACCTGTTTTTGTGATTATCTGGTGATTGTATTATCGATTTTATTAATTTGTCCTACAGAATAATACGATGAAAGAGTAATGGAACGGAGAAAAATTCCCTCCGGCGCCGGGACTATATATAATATATACTACAGAATAATATCTGTGACATTGACAATTAATATATTAATGGTGATTGTATATTTATTTTTTTTTATTCTTACATTTATTCACATTGCAGTAGCCATGTATTATATATATATATATATATATATATATATATATATATATATATATATATATATATATATATATCTACTCTGACGTTGTCTATGGCTGTAAATCGCTGAATGACATTAAATTCATCCGTCCGTCCGTCCGTCCGTCCATCCGTCCGTCCGTCCATCCATCCATCCATCCATCCATCCATCCATCCATCCATCCATCCATCCATCCATCCATCCATCCATCCATCCATCCATCCATCCATCCATCCATCCATCCATCCATCCATCCATCTATCTATCTATCTATCTATCTATCTATCTATCTATCTATCTATCTATCTATCTATCTATCTATCTAATTTGTGGATATTCGGGTATATCGGTATATCAGAAGGTACAGTATTTATTTTAGGGCCCGTGTTTATTGGACATCTTTTTCTTGTTTTGATTAATATATACTACCAACTCTCAAAATATCGAATGCTTTCTATTAACAACCTGTATAAATGTATTCAATAAAGAAAAATAATCATTGATGAATAGGTACTGTAAAATAGTTATGATAAAAGTTCGTAAGGGTTCTCTTTTTGGCATGAGTGTAAAGTTTTTGAAACAAGGTATATGAGTTAAATCAAATTTGCAAACATTTATTTACTTAAGTCTACTTACACATGGCTTTCAAGGAACCAGGAAGTTCATTGCCGCAAGATTAATCCAGTCACTACCATCATATCCCACCTCCCTCAAATCCATTTTAATATTATCCTCCCATCTACGTATCGGCCTCCCCAAAGGTCTTTTCAACTAACATTCTATATATTTGCAAACATTACTTACTTAGGCTACGTATGTCTTTTGAGGAACCCAGAAGTTCATTGCCGTCCTCACATAAGCCCGCCATCGATCCCTATCCTGTGCAAGATTAATCCAGTCTCTATCATCATATCCCACCTCCCTCAAATCCATTTTAATATTATCCTCCCATCCATGTCTCGGCCTCCCCAATAGTAATATGCGTTACAAAAGCGGTATGTTGACGTTTTCATGTTCGAGGAAAAGATTGAAAAAGCGAAACGTAGTTGAGCTTTTTTAATTTCCGAGAATTGAAAGAAAACATACCGCTCGTGTATCGTACATTATTTTGTGCGAAGATCATTTATTACATACCTGAAAGAGAAATTTCTAATTAGTTGCAATGAAATCTCCATCTTGGTTTCTGTTCAATGACGGCAACTTTGGAAAACAAATATATCTATCTTCAACATTGTTCCTATAAAATGTTTTCTGTGTTTACTATATTGCAGCAGGCCGTGATATACGTCTATCTTTTTTTTCCCCCAGTCTATTTTGAGTCTGGAATCTTGTTGATTTTTTCACGGCTTCCTTAATGTTACTTGCATTACAAATGCAGTAACTTTTGTGGTGTTGTAGAGTTTACTTAATTTTTGCAAATATTTAAAAACAATAATTAACAGTGCAATTTAGGTGAAATTGCAGTGGTAAGTTTCCAATTTATAATTATTGCTATATTGAACGTCTTTAAAAGTAGTATGTTAAAAGCCTAAAGCAGTAAAATGAATATGACGCTTAAGCGGTAAGAATAGGGAAATTGTTATATGTGTTACATTGGGAATACTGAATGTGGCATTTCACACGTACCGCGTATTGGTTGAGTGCGGAAAGCAAGCAAATAAGCACGATCTCGCACAAATGTCTTTTTCCCTCCTGCCTCCTACCTAACACTCTATATGCATTTCTGGATTCGCCCATACGTGCTAAATACCCTGCCCATCTCAAACGACTGGATTTAATGTTCCTGAAACGTTATTGGCTAATATCGCAAATTCATCCTATAAGTTGAATAGTTATCTCTATTCTTTTAGTTGTTTTTTTTTTCTGTTAATTTGTATTTCCACAATTTTTTATAAAACGACTAAGTTAAACAGAGTCCTTTGGAGTCATCTTCTTCAGAAGACAGTTGCTAATAAATAAAATAGGTTGTAATAAGTTTGGTTTGAATATGTGCCTAGTCGGTGTGTGTTTTAAAACATCTTGTTAACACGATCACCCCTGCCACGGGTCGTTAGAGATCACTTTTCGCATTAGCAACATGGAAAGGCATTCGGGGTAGTTGTCCGCTAATAAACCAAATTGCAGACATTTCCTGCCACTTCCGTCCCTTGTCATTGAGCACAAACAGACGGGAAATGGAGGTCGCTCATTCGGAAAAGAGTGGCCACTAATTCAATCAAGAAGCGATGCGGATTTCTCCCTTCGCTGGTTGCCACTTTGCCCGCAAGAGTTACTGAACTACAGAAAAATAAATAGGGGTTTCCGAGAAATACAGCGAGTCTGAGAGAGCGGAAACAACCCTTACAGACTCTCTGAAGCAATCGCTGCGCTGGTTGAACTTGCGTGTTTCATCTGCCGCTAAGGTGAATTCCGATAGGCCTATATTCTTCATGATTTAGTTTGCACTTCCCCGACTTTGGAATTCTCTCCCGCGCGAGATCAGAGACTGTCAGACCCTAACGACGTTACAGAATTCCATTTCATTTCATTTTATTTGTACAATACACTAAGGGAGTATTATATGGATTTATAAGAACAATAGAATTCGTTCAGGACACTAGAAAATTCGTAATTCGTACAAATAATTTATCAGCATATCAATAACAACCTCATAAAATTACTTACAAAAAACACTCCCAAAAGTAATATACACTTATGAAAAAAAAAAATTATTTGATTAACAATATTTTCACCGTTACAATTACACATATATAAAAACTAAATATAAACATTTACATAGAGATAATAAATTTTACAGGAGAAAAAGTTCGTCCAAAGGGCTGGACTCTGGAAGAGTACCCAAAACGCTCATTGCATTTCCGCGTTGAATAGCAATACTTAAGCGTTGACGCAAATAAGTAGTGCAACGGCGATCACCGGTAATGGAGATCAAAATTTGGCCGATTTGAGATACCAAAACTTTAGCGTCATGACTCAAAGGACCGAAGGTCTTCATAGCAAATGGGACAAAGATATAATTGTCTAAAAGATGAGCATATTTATTGACTTTCTTCTTCACGGCTAATTCAGCAGTAGATGCTGCGCATCCGGAGGTATTCGGTAAGTGAGATGGAACTAGAGTGTCAACGCAAGTGGAGTCCCAAATTAAAGATTTTCCTCTAGACCATGGAATTAAGGTCAGACCATCGGGTCGTTTACCATCCGCGCGACTAATACCTGGTGGTTCCAAAAGAGACGGGATGCCACAAGAAGTCAGAGATCTTTTAATGATATCATTGAGTGATGTATGTCTGGGAATGCGACCCTTGCTCCTCGCACAGCTGAGTGCATATTGACCGTAAATATCAGCAATTCCTCCGCAATTTCATTTTTATTTGTCCATAATATTATATAGACGAGGAAAGGTTCTTCTCAGCATACAAACTCGTGTTAAGTGACAAATGTCATAAACTTACGCCTGAGCATTTGGAGAAAATAATCATTGTGTACTGCAAATCAAAATACAACGACCAGAAAGATATCTAAGGAAGAATGTATATTGTAAGTCTCAAAATACATGGGCCTAAAATTAAAATTTTTAGACGTTTGAGTTGGGCAAGGCATGTAGCATGTACGGGCGAATCCAGAATGCATATAGAGAGTTAGTTGGGAGACCAGAGGGAAAAATACCTTTGGGGAGGCAGAGACGTAGATGGGAGGATAATATTAAAATATATTTGAGGGAGGTGGAATATGATGATAGAGAGTGGATTAATCTTGTACAGGATAGGGACCGATGGCGGGCTTATGTGAGGGTGGCAATGAACCTGCGGGTTCCTTAAAAACCATTTGTAAGTAAGTAAGTAAGTCAGTGAGTGCATGTTTAGTGCATATTTTCGAAATGGTACAGCATATTTTAGAGGTTTTAACAGCATAAATGCGTGCATATTTTAGATATTTTAGTGCATAACCTAATCATCATCGTCGTCGTCATCATCATCATCATCATCATCATCATCATTAATGTGTGGAAGTTCATACATTCGAATACTTTTCTCTGGAGGATATAACTATATGCTTACACATAATCTACAGGCTACATATTATCAATTTTTTAGTTTATTACTCATGACTCATAAGTATGGTTTTATGTTGCATAAAGGTGCATATTTTCGTCATTTCTATAAATGCATAATATAGGGTGAATCAAAAGCCTGGAACCATAGGGGAGAGTCGGGTAGTATCGGACATCGGGTAGTATCGGACAGTGCGTTTCTTTCATCTACCACCATATTGTAGTACCTGAATGACATGGTTACGTTTCTCTATGCGACGTCACAGAAACGTAACCATGTCAATCAGGTACTATCATCGTGTGGTAGATGAAAGAAACTCACTGTCCGATATTACCCGATGTCCGATACTAACCGACTCTCCCCTATAAATATCTTCCATATAGCACTTGATTTTGGATTACTATAGGTGTTACCAGTATTTGTAAGACCAAAATAATGCTCTACCAGTGACACATTCGATTCTAGCCCTCAACTATCTCAAAAGCCGCCATTTTTTATGAACTTTGAAATTTTAAATGGAAAGCGGGTCATGTAGGTGCTCAAAATCATGTGAAATTTTCTGAAAAAAAAGCGCAATCTGTTTTGAGATATCTCTCATCGTTTTCAAGTTATTTAAAGATAACTGTCATAATGTCATCTAGTAACCTTGGGGAGCCAAAAAAAGAATTATTTGATAAAAAAATAATTTTGACAGTTCTTTAAATGCCACACCCCTAACAGCCTTAATTTAAAAATGAAATTAAACATATTTTTAATCAGAATTGAACTAAATTCATTTAGAGTATGAAAATATACATTCTAAAGAAGTGAAATAGCCGATAAATATTTTTGGAAAATTTTCATGATGTTCAATGGAGTGGAGTGGAATGCGTCGAAGAAACTTTAGTCCGTAAAAGTACAGCTGGCGCCAGTGTTTTTGGCGTGTGTCCTAGATATGTAGTGTCCAGTGTGTGAGCATGTTGCTAGTGCAGCTGAGAATGGTACCACTTCCTATACACGACACATCAGCCATTTTCCAAACACAGTTGTCAGACTGACTACGACAAATGTAAAACACTCGCACATAACGTTCCCATTACTTATTTCACACGCCAAAAACGGTGACCCGAACTGTAAGTAATTTCGAAACAAAAATGACATTCGAAATGTATTATAGTACCACGGCTGACTAAAAAATAATTATTATAAATTACAATTAAAAAAAATAAACATCGATTACGATTATTTTATCCCGTAAGTAGGTATACATATATATATATATATATATATATATATATATATATATATATATATATATATATATACACAAATATTTTTCCTAAACTGCTTATTTAATATGGCTTATCTTTTGAATGTTTCAAGATAAATAATTTTGATATGTAACATTCTCCATTTATTTAATCCATTTTAATATTATCCTCCCATCTACGTCTCGGCCTCCCTAAAGGTCTTTTTCCCTCAGGTCTCCCAGCTAACACTCTGTATGCATTTCTGGATTCGCCCATACGTGCTACATGCCCTGCCCATGGATTTGCCCTGCCCATCCATTAAAATGGATTTGAGGGAGGTGGGGTATGATGATAGAGACTGGATTAATCTTGCACAGAATAGGGACCAATGGCGGGCTTATGTGAGGGCGGAATGAACCTTCGGGTTCCTTAAAAGCCATTTGTAAGTAAGTAAGTAACATTCTCCATACGTAGAGGATCATTTTCGCGAAACAATGTTTACCATGAGTCAATTTTTAATGAAGGTAGGTCGGACCAAAATTTTATTTATTTTTTTTTTTTTCAAAAACATTTTTGGGCCCCCAAATTCGAATCAATTGCTTAATTTACTCCCAAAAATCATGTCACCAAAGTTTGAGAGACATTAAGGTAAAAAGTGGATTTTTTGTCCTAAGAGTCTATGAATACATTAGAAGTCATGGCGTTTTATTTGGCATAATATTTTTACGGCACTGTACAATAATGTGGCATATTATGAACGATTTTCACTAACGATGAAGGCTGTTTATAATGCTGGATCACAAAAGAATAACTATTATTGTTCATGTAAAGTTATATCAGCCTTTGTGTGGAAATAGGCCTACATCGATATTCTAGTGAAGTTATATTGATTCCCTGATTTCCCTTGTTTTTATAAAACGTAGTTGGCAACCCCATACCCGAATCTTTTGTCCACAAAAAACAAAGACAGCGAAATAAAACAACAAAGATCTCCAGACTTTGTATCCTGAAATATGTGATTTGGCTGTAGGATGTGAGCGTTTCTACGACTGTAAAATAAAATTGCAACGTTACAACAAAAAAGCAAAGAATAGTCTTCTTCTCTGCTCTAGAATCTCTTTTCTATTCTTTTATCCACCCCGCTGCTCCATAATGGTAACCTCATTTGTGCAAAAACAAGTCATAAACTAAACTTTATATATTCAAATGGTAAGCCCTCCCCTTCCGATCCCTCGCCCACGTTTTGGTCGCAGTAATGTGCAACGGCAGAAGCTGCTCCATTATGGCTAAATCTCTGGATGGGGCAAAACCTCCGTTACACGGGTTATATGCTAGTGAACAACTAGGTTTACAACCGGGAACAAATTTTCCGCTCGGCTTCCAATTAAGTTGGTTATCCTGTCGGAGTGCATCGGAACAAGGTCTCCATCACTGCGGGGTCGAGGAGGATCCCTCGGGAAGGGCCGTGCCCCGTCTCCGAGTGAAGCCGGCGGGATCAGTAAGACGTTTCGGTTCGATTCTCCTCAGGTACAAAGAAGCTTTGGAAAAGGCTATCCTTGAATATTACGGTTTTCTTCGTATTTCTTGTTTACAGACTATTATTCCAGCATACCTTTATTGTTTTCTCGCCGTCTCTAAAATATTACCGTTTCTGAAATGATGCGTATTAAATAAATACTGACTTAACCTTACATCACATTATTTATCTCAACCCTTTATTTAATGTACGAATGAAAACTGATTGCGGTCAGTTATCTCTTATATTTTTAGATGGATAAATCAGTTTTTAATCCTAACTTACTATATACGCGTAAATAATAACACTTAATTCTTTAACGAGTGAGTGAGTGAGTGAGTGAGTGAGTGAGTGAGTGAGTGAGTGAGTGAGTGAGTGAGTGAGTGAGTGAGTGAGTGAGTGAGTGAGTGAGTGAGTATACATTAATTGCGGCCGGGTAGATCAGTTGGTAGAGCAGCTGGCTACGGACTGGAAGGTCCGGGGTTCGATCCCAGGTGGTGACAGGATTTTTTTCTCGTAGCCAAACTTCCAGAACGGCCCCGAGGTTCACTCAGCCTCCTATAAAATTGAGTACCGGGTCTTTCCCGGGGGTAAAGGCGGCCAGAGCGTGGTGCCGACCACACCACCTCATTCTAGTGCCGAGGTCATGGAAAGCATGGGGCTCTACTTCCATGCCCCCCAAGTGCCTTCATGGCATGTTGCGGGGATACCTTTACCTTTTACTATGTTGAAAATCAAGATAATTTTAGTAGCTACTACTCGTATCAGATCTCCATCTACCCTCTGTTAGTTTCAGCCAGGTTTGCCAGATTCACGTAGTACTTTAACGTCACTAAACATTTGAGGGGGTTAGAAGTAAAGAATATAACTTAAGTGCACTTAAGTTATTTTTAAGAAAATGTAGTTGAAAGTACTTAAGCGTTCGTAAATTCTGTGACTTTTTTTATTTCAATTTTGAGTGTGCCGGGTTAATATTAATTACCCAATTTTTTTTTTATTTTAGTGGGTTATTTTACGACGCTTTATCAACAGCTTAGGTTATTTAGCGTCTGAATGAGATGAAGGTGATAACGCCGGTGAAATGAGTCCGGAGTCCAGCACCGAAAGTTACCCAGCATATGCTCGTATTGGGTTGAGGGAAAACCCCGGAAAAAACCTCAACCAGGTAACTTGCCCGACCGAGAATCGAACCCGGGCCACCTAGTTTCGCGGCTAGGTGCGCTAACCGTTACTCCACAGGTGTGGACTACCCAATTTAAAAAAAAATGGATATGCAGGGTGTTTAAAAAAGTATCCAATATTTTAGGAGGTGCTAGTAACCATCAAAACAAGAAAATAATGTCTAATAAACATGGGTCCTACAACACATACTTTCTGAGATCTGAACACTTGTTCATAGGAGGTGCTCAATGTGACGTCCATTCATGGCAATGCATTCCTCTGCCCCTCGGCGTAAGGAATCACGCACTCTTTGAAATTTGTTTTAATACGTTAATAAGAAAGTCCTGATAACGATCTCCAGTTAATCTCTATGGTAGCACGTATGGCCCTATTAATCTGTCACCAAGAACGCCTGCCCATAAGTTGATTGAGAATCAGTGCTGATGTCTTGTTTCTTCAACTGCATGGAGATTTTCATCAGCCCACACATGCTGATTACGAAAATTCACAACACCATCTCTCCTGATCCCCGCTCTTAACCGCAATCAGACAGGTTCACTATTCACGTATTACGGTTTTAATCCACTTTTTAATTACTATCCTAAAGCTTTGAAGAACGAAGAGAAAAAGTTTAGAACATAATTTATTTTAAAATTTTCTCCAAATTCACATCTTCTACTCAAATAATGAACTATTTACTACGTATTAATAATTATATATTTAAATATTTTTATAATATTTGACTTGTTCCACATCTCTAAGCCACAATATTGATTTAAGATCCAGTTGGCTCTAACGAATTTCAGCATGCTATTTTGAGGGGTTAGGTTCAGCTTATAGCAGTAAAATTTTTGGAAATATTCAACATTTTTTCCTCCATAACTGTATCTTGTACAATAATGAAAATTGGTATGTGTAAAACACTGTCCTTCTGTTATATGAAAAAAAAAAATTTACGATTAAATTTTTTTTTTTTTTTTTCTTCAAAATTCCAAATGCTGGCAGTTCACTGTGCAGTGATGAAGTATTTCCCTCATAACTCATAAACTTGTTAACTTTTCCATGTTCTCTCTCTCTTATTTTATTGCTGAAACCCTAGATCATATACATATGTGATCTGGGCTGAAACTCATGTTTACAATATCATGTTCTTTCAACTACATTCCTTGATAAATAATATTTTGTTTATTTTGTGTTAGAAGAAAATACTTATATTAGACCATTTTTAAATGAATTTATTTTTTATCAGATAATCTATCAAAGGTAGAAAAGTAATCTTGCATCACATTACAGATATGACATCCATAAATACACACAAAAAATTTAATCACAGAATGTTGGATAGTTTTTTAGTTATGTGGGAAACGCTTCATCACTGCACAGTGAACTGAATTTTGAAAAAAAAAAAATGTAAAAACTTTTCTTAAATCTTAAAAATATGTTTTTCAGCAGAAGGACAGTGTTTTACATATACTAATTTTCATTATTGTGCAAGATAAAGTAATGGAGAAAAAAAAGTTGAATATTTCCAAAATTTTACTGCTGTAAGATGTACCTAACCCCTTAAAATGACTATAAGATTCAGAAATATCAAAATAACACAGAAATGGCTTGAACAATGTTAATTATTCGCATGTTATATTTTTAATTTGACGCTTTTCAAGTGATAACCTCGGTATCTTACAGTTTGTTGCAATCTTACCCGGAAATTGTTCATGACACGTTGCAATAAACGTAGGGTTTCATTAATTTCTTAGACTTCTTCTCATATCCTGTTCAGATCCTGCATACAGTGTGGTCTGGTTTGAAACACTCTTTCTTTGAGATACCCATGATGATGATGATGATGATGGTGATGGTGATGGTGATGGTGATGGTGATGGTGATGGTGATGGTGATGATGATGGTGATGGTGGTGATGATGGTGATGATGATGGTGATGGTGAAGGTGATGATGATGGTGATGGTGATGATGATGGTGATGATGATGGTGATGGTGGTGATGGTGATGATGGTGATGAAGATGATGATGATGATGGTGTTGGTGGTGATGATGATGGTGATGGTGGTGATGATGATGATGATGGTGATGATGATGATGGTGATGGTGATGATGATGGTGATGGTGATGATGGTGATGGTGGTGATGGTGATGGTGGTGATGGTGATGATGATAATGATGGTGGTGATGGTGATGATGATGGTGATGATGATGGTGGTGATGGTGATGGTGATGGTGGTGATGGTGATGATGATGGTGATGGTGATGATGATGATGGTGGTGATGGTGATGATGATAATGATGGTGGTGATGGTGATGATGATGGTGGTGATGGTGATGGTGATGGTGGTGATGGTGATGATGATGATGATGATAATGATGGTGATGATGATGATGGTGATGGTGATGATGATGATGATGATGGTGGTGATGGTGATGATGATAATGATGGTGGTGATGGTGATGATGATGGTGGTGATGGTGATGATGATGATGATAATGATGGTGATGATGATGATGATGATGATGATGATGATGATGATGATGATGATGATGATGATGATGATGATAGGTTCCAGGATGATTGGTCCACTACAGTTATATCCATTTTCCACCAAGTCCAAAGAAAAAAATGTCCATAATCATGTTATGTCCACAAGCGTTTTGTCCACTGTCATAACGTTCATAGACATTTAATCCACAAACAAATATGTCCACAATAAATTTTGTCCATATATATTATATACAATGACTTTTACTGTCAATTAATTATAATGTCCATAATACATACTGCATCACTAGATGTAACCGTATCTTCTGTTCACTGTTTATTTGTTTAAACTATAATGACCTCATAATAAGTTTCGATGGAAATAAATAGAGAAATGAAGTAAATTTTTGGAATCAGAATAAGAAATACTTATTCATATGATAGACTCTATCACTATCATTCAAAAAGTAAATATGAAACTAGAATTTGAGGGGGTCAGCGCAACAGTGGTCTAAGCCACTTTTTTAAATGTAGAAAAAGCAAGTTAAAGTTACAGAATATACAGTATATTTATAAGTAGACTTCGTGGAATTGCCACGAGAATCGCAAGGTTTACTGCGCAAGCGATATAGACTGTATGAGAAGGGGGCGTGCAAAGGATAGAGTATACCTCTGATGTAAACACTGAGCAGTATACTGCGGTTACAATAAAACCTGTATCCTGCATTCAAGAAATATAATGAATGATCAATGAATTAGCAAATGTCTAAACATGTAAATACACAATTATTTTGCAGTGAGAAATATTAACTCTTAAAATTTAATGTAATATACTCACATCATCCTTGAATATGTGTATTGCAGTAAATAGTTACGTACATTTTGAGCGACTGCAAAGTGAACCTCCTCCGATGGTCACTTAAACACTTTTTATATTGGGAAATGTACGTTCAACATCACATGATGTAATACGTGCATATTTGAAGAACGGAAAGTCACTACTTTTTAGTACACCAACTTCAGACGTCTTGTCGTGACCTGATAGTACATCATTTATAATACGAAGTTGTGAATAGGCAGAATTTTTAGCAATAATGTTTCTCAACTTACATTTCACTTTTTCTGAAATTAGTGAATTGTTATTTTGGATAACAGTTTGTGATACTTTATACACTACATTAAGGGCTTCTGAGAATTGTAGTTTAGACGATTCTAACAGGATGATGCTTTTGGACACGATTTTAAAATTAGAATCAATGAACAGAATATCTTCCAATAGCTGTTCAGAAGGCAATGATTTTACAGCTGCAACAGCGGAACTATCTGTGCTATCCAATGCATCAATTACCTCCATTATTTTGCCATAATGTTCTGCATAATAATTAACAGAATCCAACCACGTTCCCCAACGGGTCAAGACTGGCTGCGGGGGTAAGGGTATTCCAGGGGCAATTGTTTGTAACAGCAACACACTCATTGTAGTATGTTTGATTGAATTCTTGTCTGCACTGAACAGATGTTAAGCTTTGACTATTCCAACCACAGTAAGGCAAAAACAAGTGCTTACATAGGTATACATTAGCTGTAGCTGCTCTATCTATTTGGACCGGTCACATCTCTTAACATGAACTGCTTATACTACGAGACCGGGCGGTCGCTCACCTCCTCTATACTACCGTGCATCGGCAACCTGATAGCACGCTGCGTGTGGCAATTCAACGAAGTCTATTTATAAGTGATTTTTTAGAAGAAAAATTACATGCTTCCTAACAAGCTATATAATGGTGGATTGGACTTCACGTCAAAATCAACAGACGGCTCAATATTTAATTTTTCGCATTGAGGGTGGTTAGACCACTGCTGCGCTGACCTCTCATTTATCGGAGATGTGTGAAATGAGATATTTGCAATGCCAGGTGTGTTACTAATGCAAATGTCAACCAAATGCTGACAAACTGATCATTTTTTTAAATTGGTTATTACTTCAGATTTGTGAATCTTTTAAGGGAAGACTCCACTGAAAATCACAAAAATTATTCCAAATTTTTTTTAGCTATTTCACTTATTCAGAATTTATATTTTCATTCCCCAAATGGATTTAGCTCAATTCTATTACAAATACTCGTATGTTTACACTTTTTAAATTAAGGCTGGAAGGGGACGTGGAATTTAAAGAGCTGTCAAAATTGTTTTTCACAGAAGAATTCTCTTTTAAAATTTCTGATTACAAATCTAGTAACTTTTTGTTGGCTCCCTGAAGTTAGTAGATGAATGTAGCGGAGGAGTATATTAATTTACATAAATATTCATTTTATTTTCAAATCTATTTTTTTGTGTTCATTTTTGTTGATTCAACACCAACTTTCTTATACCAAATATTAATCAATCTGGATGAAATTTTTACTGCAAGTATTTATGAGGTAGCTGCATGTTTCTATGCATTTTTCTTAAGAAAAATATTAATAAAATAAACTAGCACCATTAAGAAAAATATTAATAAAATAAACTAGCAGCATTTCTCACAAAATAAATGCATAGAAATATGCAGCTACCTCATAAATACTTGCAGTAAAAATTTCATCCAGATTGATTAATATTTGGCATAAGAAAGTTGGTGTTGAATGAACAAAAATGAACACAGAAAAATAGATTTGAAAATAAAATGAATATTTATATAAATTAATATTCTCCTCCGCTACATTCATCTAGTAACTTCAGGGAGCCAACAAATAGTTACTAGATTTGTAATCAGAAATTTTAAAAAAGAATTCTTCGATGAAAAACAATTTTGACAGCTCTTTAAATTCCACGCCCCCTTCCAGCCTTAATTTAAAAAGTGTAAACATACGAGTATTTGTAATCAGAATTGAGCTGAATCCATTTGGGGTATGAAAATATAAATTCTGAATAAGTGAAATAGCTAAAAAAATTTGGAAAAATTTTCATGATTTTCAGTGGAGTCTTTCCTTAAATTATGGACAAACCATCTGTGGACACAACTACAAAAAGACTTTTAGTGTAGTGGACTTTAAATAACTGGACCTATAAATTAATGGACTTTAATGTAAAGGACAGAAGAAACTGGACATTTTGTCTGTGGACATAAAGAAGTGGACATATCATGATGATGATGATGATGATGATGATGATGATGATGATGATGATGATGATGATGACGACGACGACGACGACGACGACGACGACGATTAACACAGATGGAAAAGAGAATGAATAGTAACGAAACAATGTCACTCCACAACCGTCAAGAATGTGAGAGCGGGTATCGAACAGATCAACTGTCCCCTCCTCCCTCGACGGGCGGTACTGGAGACCCCCTGAACTGGAAAACGCGGGGATCAGGCCCTCGAATAGAGCACTGACTTCAGCAAAATGTTCTCAAATCTCACGAGAAATCGATGGGACTTTGAGAGACAAGACAAGACATCCAGTTCAGAACAACTGTGGGGAGGCTTACCGAATGGTTTATGTGCCAGATAGCATCAACATGGAGGCTGCGCGCAGAAAAAGTTACTTCACTTTAACAGGTGTACGAAGCAACTCCATCTAATGTTGCTACATACTACATACATACATTCATTCATTCATTCATAGTGTTCTACCCAAGGGCAGGTCTTTCACTACAAACCCAACTTTCTCCAATCTTTCCTATTTTCTGCGTTCCCCTTTGTCTCCGATTATGATCCATGTATCTTAATGTTGTCTATCATCTGATATCTTTTTCAGCTCCGAACTCTTTTCCCGTTCACCATTCCTCCCAGAGCATCCTTCAGTAGGAGTTTCTTCTCAGCCAGTGAGCCAACAAAACCTTCTAAATTTGTTACCTAAACATAACCTTCAACTCTGTAACAAACCCATTTACTACTGTTATATTTTTTACTATGTATGTATGTATGGGCTATTCCATAGGAAATCGATCAGAAAAAAACCTCGCATTTTTTAATACTCTAATTTTTTCCCTATTAAGCGACAAATTTAGCGTATTTTATAAAAATAAGCCTCTTTCAGCGCTTAGAACTCTGGAACCATTTACTGCAGAACATTGAACGAGAGTTTATTTTGAAGCTGACATTTGGTAGGTTATGTTAAGAAGTAATCCTTATTTTTTTATTGTACACAGAGAGACAGATAATCTGATTTTACTTACTTTTAGGCTTTTTGCTAATTTGTAAAAATGTAAAAAAAAAATATTGAGAAAAAACGTTGCATTATTAAGAGGGATTCGGCATTGTTTGCTTAGTGGCTCGGCAATAAGTTTCGAGGGTATTAAATAAATTATTTTCACACGCCTAGACTTGAACGGCGCAGTACCGCAAGCACTGGCTGAGAGATGATGATAAGCGAGCGTTGGGCGTCATTTTACTGTGTTTATGAAAACTTGTGATAAAGCTAGCCCAGCTATGCGCTACTAGACGAAACATCACATGTTTGTCTCCTGGCCTTGCTTGTCTCGGCTAGCTCCGGTCTCAGAGTCAGCTGGTTAGTTCACGCGCGTACTATTTATTTTCTTTATTTGATATTTTCAATATTTTCTTATCAACGGTGCACCAGTAAAAAATATGTTTATTTGTACTTTCAATGCGGAATCTAACTATGTATTTTTTTTTATATTCTTTCCTAGGAAAAGGCGTCTTAATGAGGAAAAATCTAAATTTCTCCATTTCCATAAAAAGTAAGAAAAACTGTTTATACTCGTATGTCAATATAAACTTTAATTTCTCAGCATCAAAATAAACTATGATTTTGATCATTGGGTGAAAGGGTTTCGGAGCTACAACATTTAAAGTTGCTAATTTTATTAAAAATACGATAAATTTAAATATTTTTAATTTAAACACTAATGCCTCAAACTTTGCACAAAGCATTGTATCACAGTTCTCTACGTACAAATAAAAGTTGCATTGTATTTAGAAATTGTAAGGTCCATTTTCTCTATATTTCGGTCGATTTGAGATGGAATAGCTCGTATGTATGTATGTATGTATGTATGTATGTATGTATGTATGTATGTATGTATGTATGTATGTATCCCACCGGCATAGCTCTGTCGGGTAAAGGCTGGTTCACAATAAACCGAGAACGGAAACGACAACGAGAACGAGAACGGAAATAATGTTAAAATAAATGTATTTAAATGTGAGCATTCACAATAGTTAATTGTGAATACTCACATTTAAATATACATATTTTAACATTATTTCCGTTCTCGTTCTCGTTATAGTTTCCGTTCCCGGTTTATTGTGAATCACCCTGTAGGCGCTTTCCTCCCGATCCGGAGTTGCGTTCGGGCGCGGATTCGATTCCCGCTTGGGCTGATTACCTGGTTGGGTTTTTTCCGAGTTTCTCCTACAACCGTAAGGCAAATGTCAGGTAATCTATTGCGAATCCTCGGCCTCATCTCGTCAAATATCATCTCGCGGTCACCAATCCGTCCACACCTGTGGAGTAACGGTCAGCGCGTCTGGCTGCGAAACCAGGTGGCCCGGGTTCATATCCCGGTCAGGGCAAGTTACCTGGTTGAGGTTTTTTCCGGGGTTTTCCCTCAACCCAATACAAGCAAATGCTGGGTAACTTTCGGTGCTGGACCCCGGACTCACTTCACCGGCATTATCACGTTCATTTCATTCAGACGCTAAATAACCTAGATGTTGATACAGCGTCGTAAAATAACCCAATAAAATAAAAATAAAATCACCAATCCCATCGGCCTTAAATAACCTCGTAGTAGATACAGCGTTGTTAAATAACCAAATAAAAAAGTATGTATGTATTAGGGTTAACATAATGAAGAAACATAAAATCAGGAAATGACTGACGCGTCAATTCGATCAACAAGAGGAAATGTACGAATTTTGTAGGAAATTTATACTGTATGTTATATGGACACTAACACTAAATACAGATTATTTACTTTAAACACCACATCAGTATCACTTATTTACTTAATATGAACAGGGTTGGTCACTTCAAATAATACACTTTATCTTTTCTATCACCTTCTTATATGGCAGGAGAGTTGCATTATTACAATTTATTTTAGCGGCAGGCCATTCATGACTGTATGTCATGACTAAAGACGAGAATTCCATGCAAATGCATGTTTTTATAGGAACATAGGACACAGCTCAAACTTAATACTTATCCATTTCATTATTTTTCGGTTCCAAATATGTGTACTTTTTCCGTGCATATTTGCATGTTTTGGCCTTTTTGGGGATGAAAACATGCATAATGCATATTTAAGCAATTTTTAACTTAATCATGCATATAATATACATTATATTCAGTTTAAATGCATGTTTTAATGGTTTTGAGTGGACACCTAAGTTTCTCGATTTTAGTTTCAG
Organism: Periplaneta americana; assembly: GCF_040183065.1. NCBI lineage: Eukaryota > Metazoa > Arthropoda > Insecta > Blattodea > Blattidae > Periplaneta > Periplaneta americana. Next base: position 25,080,546 of record NC_091130.1, read on the forward strand.
AAATCAGAAATGAAGAAGGAAAAGAAAAAAAAAAAGAGAGAAGAAAAAGGTTCATTCAAGTTTGCACCCGTAACTTCTTGCAATGTAGAAAGGTCATTCTTTGCCTACAGAAACATAATGACCGACAAGCGCAGGAGCCTCACAGAAACCAATAATTCAGAAATGTTATTACTCGTAGTTGTTAACTGTGCAAAAAAGTGAAGTGAAATAAGACATTTGAAACAAAACTTAAAGTGCATATTTATTTATTTAATTAATTTTATTTATTTATTTATTTATTTATTTATTTATTTCCTTATTTACTTACTTACTGATTTATTTATTTATTTATTTATTTATTTATTTATTTATTTATTTATTTATTTATTTATTTATTTATTTATTTATTTATTTATTTATTTATTTATTTATTTATTTATTTATTTATTCATTTATTTATTTACTTATTCATTTCCTATAGGCTATTGCTTCCATTTATTTATCTATTTATATATTTATCTGTCTATTTATTCATTCATTCATTTATTTATCTCTTTGTGTACATATATTTCACTTTATTCATTTATATATTTAATTAGTGATTTATTTATATACTTAATTAGTCATTTATTTATTTATTTATTTATTTATATACTTATTTATTTATTTATTCATTCATTTATTTATTTACTTATTTATTTCTTATAGGCTATTGCTTTCATTTATTTATATATTTATCTGTCTATTTATTCATTCATTCATTTATTTATTTATCTCTTTGTTTACATATATTTCACTTTATTCATTTATATACTTAATTATTGATTTATTTATATACTTAATTAGTCATTTATTTATATATATATATATATATATTTATTTATTCATTCATTCATTTATTTATTTACTTACTTATTTGATATAGGCTATTGCTTTCATTTATTTATCTATTTATATATTTATCTGTCTATTTATTTATTCATTCATTTATTTATCTCTTTGTGTACATATATTTCACTTTATTCATTTATATACTTAATTAGTGATTTATATACTTAATTAGTCATTTATTTATTTACTTATTTATTTCTTATAGGCTATTGCTTTCATTTATTTATCTATTTATATATTTATCTGTCTATTTATTCATTCATTCATTTATTTATTTATCTCTTTGTTTACATATATTTCACTTTATTCATTTATATACTTAATTATTGATTTATTTATATACTTAATTAGTCATTTATTTATTTATATATTTATTTATTCATTCATTCATTTATTTATTTACTTATTTATTTGATATAGGCTATTGCTTTCATTTATTTATCTATTTATATATTTATCTGTCTATTTATTTATTCATTCATTTATTTATCTCTTTGTGTACATATATTTCACTTTATTCATTTATATACTTAATTAATGATTTATTTATATATTTAATTAGTAATTTATTTATTTACATATATATTTATTTATTTATTTATTCATTTATTTATTACTTTATTTATTTATTTCTTTATTTATTTCTTTATTTATTTCTTTATTTATTTATTTATTTCTTTATTTCTTTATTTCTTTCTTTCTTTATTTCTGTATTTATTTCTCTATTTATTTCTCTATTTCTTTATTTATTTCTCTATTTATTTCTTTATTTATTTCTTTCTTTATTTCTTTATTTATTTCTGTATTTATTTATCTATTTCTTTATTTATTTCTCTATTTATTTATTTATTTCCCTATTTATGTATTTATTTATTTATTTATTTATTTATTTATTTACTTATTTACTTATTTATTTATTTATTTATTTATTTATTTATTTATTTACTTATTTACTTATTTACTTATTTACTTACTTACTTACTTACTTACTTACTTACTTATTTATTTATTTATTTATTTATTTATTTATTTATTTATTTATTTATTTATTTATTTATTGCTAGTAAGTTTGAAATGAATACAAGTTAATAAATACAATGAAAGATAAACTAGCCCACTCCTGAATGAGTAAGACTCGTGCTCAGGAGGGGATTCCAATACAGACAAAAATAAAATTAAAATTGAGAGTGAATAGAGATTAAAAAGTGTTTAATATGTTTAAACCCAAACTATAAATATTTAAATTTTCCATATTTCTATCAGACTGCATTCAAAATCGCGTAGATACTTCCATCTTTTCGGCCCAGACTTTCCTCTTATAACTGTAACACCACGAGCTACCCGCGAAATCTGTGGCATATGGCAACCCTAGTATGTATGTGTGCTTGTGTGTAAAAACAACACCGAAAATTTGGAATTATTTAACCGTAATCTTTTACCTACACTCACGTAAGTAAAATATTCACAAAATCTTAGTATTACTTCCATTTCCACCAACGAACTGCAAAAAGTCGTAAATTTTTAACCAATCTGCCTTTTAGCTCAAAGAACTTCTACGTAACCTATACCTAAAAGTAGGCTATAGGCCTAACACTAAATCTACTCAAAGAATTCATAAATAAGTTTTTATCCTATCACTTGCGCTTCGAAAATCATGCCCATTTTTGTATATTATCAGATGTCGGCGAGAGAAAAGGCAGTGAGGTCCCTGCTTTTATTTTTAAACGCCTCCGAACGGAAAGAGAATTTACGCACTCTCCCTGATCGACTGCCCGTCACAAATCTAATCTTCTAAACAGCACTAAACTGAAGCGGGCACGCCAATCACGCTGCAACCCGAGTAAAGTTTATAGCTTGCCGCGTGGTTTTATGTCGAAGGCCTCTGGAAGATTTATTCTGACAATGTCCTCCTTCCTTACTACTCCGTCTCTTTCTGAATCAAACTTACTGTACGTATGTATGTGTGATCCTTCAAAGTTGTCCAATACTGCATTCACGTCATACATACTCCATATAGCATTTTTATTGTAGGCTTTTATGCACTATATTTCTCTCAAATAGTAGGACTCTAAAAATATATTATTTGGAATAATAATCAAGAAGCTGACACAATTTTTCATTATAAATTATTTTGTGGCGCACTACCACAGTCTACTATATACAGTCGCCAAGCTTGAGGTGATTTTTTGCAAATCTCGTGATAAAGCGCTCCAAGCGGTTAGCAACTAGAAACAATAGACTGTCCACGGTCGACTTTGGACTGTGTCGTATTTCCATCGAGTGCTAGCTCGTTGCGTATTTCACATTGATACTTGTGAAATGTTCGTTATTGGTGTAATGAAAATCTTAATGGCTAAAATACAATAATTGGAATAATTATATTTTATCAGAGACGTAGAAAAATTATGTTTGTTTTAATGAAATTTATTGATCACGTTTTATTTTCAGTTCTGGTGGGATTATTATTGCTTAGGCCTACTTTTTTTTTAAAGGATGTTTTTAATCATAGCTGTTAATTATGTTGTTATTTTTATTTGTTACTTTACTAGACACGTAGAAAAAGTCTGTTACAATAAAATTTATTGATCACGTTTTATTTCCAATTCTGGTGTGATTATTATTGCTTAACCTCATCCCACTTTGTTAACTACGTAAGCCTACACTACAAGTACCGGTATACGTAAGTTACTCCATTAATTCATATTTCCATTATTATTGTTGTAAAGGGAAATGCAAATTAATATTTATTGGTTTCATAGTTAATTATCACTATAATCTTGAATGAGTGAAGCGATTATAGTACATTTCAGTTCGTTTTGCACAAACAAAAATAATATTAACCTATTTCTTGCAGGTATCTTCGAGTTTATGGTGGAATTTAATATACTTCATTAAAATAATAAATTAACTTTATGCATTTAATATTTTAATAATGGAAGGAAGGTGTTAATATTTCCAAAAGAACACAACGAAAGTGTAACATATTTTGTCGTCTACTAGGAGAGAGATCTGCGATGATGAGGCGATAGTAGCGATCCTAGTGGTGGGCAACCACCCATGTTTGCAGTTTTACTACATATTGAGCTTCGCGACTGTATATAGTAGACTGTGGCACTAATCCATAATACTGTTCAATTTCTCTATGGATACGATATGTAATATAACCTATATAAAAACTTTTATAGGCCCTAGGGCCAAAAAAAATACGTCTTTTGTTAGTTGTACTTATATTTATTTAATTGGCAACAACTTATCTTCAGCTTTTTTTGGCTTTAAAAACAACTCCAGAAGAAATTTAGATTTCAACAGATCCCGACATCATTTCCAATATAACAGAACATTGTTTATTATATTCAGAAACTGGTAATTTAGCAACAAAGAAATAATAGCATCATACATGGCTTTCCTCAACGAATAATTTTTATTCTGCGTATTCTTTTTTTTTTTAATAGTATACACAGTCCCCAGCGAATAGGGATTAGTTATACAGAATGGACACTGAGTGAATTTTCCTGTTTTGTTTCTCTGTGAGCCGGCGTTTAGTTCCACTTTCAAGCGCTAGAGGTTAGTGTAATCGAGCACACGCCAGAGTCGCACACGTTAAGATAATTGAGTACAGAGTTGAGACACAGGATCCAAACATCGCCTACCTTATTGCATAATCCAGTAACGCTTTGCTTCAAATAAATTCAAGTTAACAGCTTTTCCTTATTTCTCGTTGACAAACTAGTTGTAATAATATTTTTTTATATTTTATATGTAATAAATTATATTATAAAATAATATAATATATTATAAAATTATGTATCAAATTCGTTTAAAATTTGTATACAATATAATATAGATATATGGTTTTACTTCTCGTAGGAGTTTTGTTTTTTTCCATTTTCAGCGCTATCAAATTATTACATATTATATTAATTGCTGATGGGGTGGACGTCTCAACTCTCATTATAAAGGAACTCTAGAGTCTAGACATTACAGTTAATGACGGATTTATTATTTCATCGGTCTAATTTATTTTGAGTATATAATGTACCTAGATGTATTAATTATGTGTGTTATATTTCCGTTGTGTCGACTGCTAGCTGGTGTGATGTCAGTGCCAACTCCTGGTAGAAAGCAGAATCTCATGCTCAAACTGGTTTGAAGGTCATTGAAATCAGTCCTGCTACATCAAAGGTACTGACGCGAAGTGTCCATACTGTATAATTATCTATACGCTGCAGTCCCTAGATACCAAAACAAAACACGCAATACAAGACATATAAACACAAAGCGAATTTCTAACTTAAAACTCTTATCAAAAATATTATTTATTTATTAATTTGTCCTACAGAATAATATCTGTAATATTGACAATTAATATTTGAGGAGAAAAATTCGCTCCGGCGCCGGGGATCGAACTCGGGTCTTTGGTTCTACGTACCAAGTGCTCTGACCACTGAGCTACGCCGAATTCAATCCATAGTACCGGACCGAACCCTCCTCCTTCAATGTTTCCCTTTGTGGCCTGACTCCAAGTTAGGCATATATGTTGACTTATATGTCCAATGTCAACCGCCATTATACTAGGAGCGCACTCAGCTGAGTGACTTGTTTGGCCGGGATTCCGCAGTTACGTGTACAGTAATCTGTACAAATATATGCACTGCAGCTATGAGAATATTATAGATTTATTAATTTGTCCTACAGAATAGTATCTGTAATATTGACAATTAATATTTGAGGAGAAAAATTCGCTCCGGCGCCGGGGATCGAACCCGGATCTTTGGTTCTACGTACCAAGCGCTCTGACCACTGAGCTACGCCGAATTCAATCCATAGTACCGGACCGAAACCTCCTCCTTCAATGTTTCCCTTTGTGGCCTGACTCCAAGTTGACGTTGACGTACAGGGACATCATTTTATTTTTACTAACATTTCTGATATTAACCTGGCTATACCTTTGAATCATCGGTTGCTATCCCCTTCCACGACTGGAATTCGATGGGTAATATACAAACAAATCACTTTACTAGGTATAGGAGGGAACAAAAGTAATTCATCCATTTACATAAACTATGAAATATCACGCTTTTGAGTTTGATAATTTTCATTGGGTTTTTGTTTAATCAGAGTACAGTACAGTATTAAAAACGAGTGTTTTTACTCACGAACTGAGCTGTCCATACGGACGTATTCATTATGCAGTGTATATTATAGTGTCTATAGCACATTAGCGTACACTATAGAAAATGAAGTAAAATTGAAAAATAATCATAATATGGATATTTAAACACATTTTTGAAAATGGTGGCGGTTCATTTCGATACAGGCTTCAGTTCTAATGTATGTAATTCCAATTACCAGATTCGTCCTTCGTACTAGTAACTCATGTTGAAATAATTCTGTACCCACTCTGTAAAAGAGTACCTTACGTACTGTAAATTCAATCTTCACTTCTCCTTGATCCGAAAAGATAAAATTACTCAGATATGCTATCTACTGTCCGTCCAAGTGGTTATGTCGCAGGATCGTAGAAAGGGAGGAAATCACGTGACAGTTAAATAGTAGTATTAGTATTTATTTATTTAACCTGGTAGAGATAAGGCCGTCAGGCCTTCTCTGCCCCTCTACCAGGAGATTCCAACTACAATATCAACAATAAAATTACAATTAGTATTAAATTTACAATTACAATTACAAATAACATTACAATGAGTATTAAATTTACAGTTAGAATAAAATTAAAGTACGAAAAGATTACCTGAATAATTAAAGCTAGATAATTTATCATAGAGAAACAACGAATATTTTATATTTACTGAATTACAAATTAAATCTAGAATAACAAAATTTTATAGTGATGAAATTACTGAATATTGAAATATTTTGTGATAGATTAAAGAAACTATTTACAAGTAATCAATTACTGACCAAGTGCCTAGTAAGTTTTCGTTTGAATTCAATTTTATTTCGACAGTCCCTGATGCTAGCAGGTAGCGAATTCCAGAGTCTTGGCAGGGCTATTGTGAAAGAAGATGAGTATGAGGAGGTGCGATGGGATGGTATTGTTAGTATTGTTTCATGACGAGAGCGTGTGTTCAGATTATGGTGGGAAGAAAGGTAAGTGAAGCGAGACGACATGTACGAAGGAATAGAAGAGTTCAAGATTTCGAAGAGAAAGAGAAGTGAATGTAAATTTCTTTTCTTATCTAGTTTAAGCCAACCTATTGCTTCCAGGGATGGGGTAATATGATCATATTTACGAACATTGCTTACAAAACGTACACACAAATTATGAGCACGTTGAAGTTTCATTTTGTTGTCGCTGGAGAGGTCAGTCAGTAAAATGTCCGCATAGTCGAAATAGGGAAATGCAAGTGTCTGCACAAGGGACTTTTTTAAGCAAGAGGGGAGATGAACATTTATCCTTTTCAGCACATGGATAATAGAATATACTTTTCTGCAGGTTTCTGTGATTTGCATGTCCCAGTTGAGATTATTATCCATGTGAATGCCAAGATTTTTTACTGAAGAACTGAAAGGGATATGCACTGTACTTACTTTAACAGCGGAAATGTCGAGGTGTTTTACAGCGTCGGTTTGCCGTTTGTGTCCTAATATAATTGCTTGTGTCTTTCCAGGATTGATTTTAAGACGGAGTTTCTTTGTCCATGTCACAATCGAGTCAATGTCTTCGTTCAATTTATCTATAGCGTCATTTACTTGGTCTAAGCGGGAAGAGATGTAGCATTGAAGGTCGTCAGCATACAAGTGATAGTTACAATGCCTTACAAGAGATGTAATATCATTGACATATATTGTGAACAACAATGGTCCGAGTACCGACCCCTGTGGTATACCTGATGTTATGTCAAGCCAGGAGGAGCTTCGATTCCCAGATACAACACATTGTTGTCTTTGCCGTAAGTAGGATTCGCACCAACTCACAGCAGTCTCTGACAAATACATATTTCTCAATTTATGCGTGAGCAGGTCAAAATTTACGCGAGTTGAAAGCTTTGCTAAGGTCAAGAAGTGTTAGTATTGTTACTTCATTAGAGTCGATTGCTTCACGAATGTCTTCGGTCACTTTAAGTACAGCAGTGCTTGTGTTGTGTCCAGCTCTGAAACCTGACTGATACTCGTCGAATAGTTTGTGTTCGTTCATGTAGGTAGTAATTTGTCTGTGTACGATTCTTTCCAGTGCTTTTGAAATGGCTGGCAGGATACTGATTGGTCTATAGTCGTTCGGGTCGGTGGGATCTTTCACTTTTGGAAGAGGAAGAACGAAAGCTTGCTTCCATATTTTAGGGAAAGTTGAAGTGATTAAGGAACTATTGAATATATGTGCAATCGTAGGTATTACTATCTCTTGTATTTTCTGTATAAGTATTATGCTAATGTTGTCCGGCCCTTGGGCTTTTGTCTTGATGCGTCGGATGGCTTTCATTACGTCAATGGGAGTGACGTCGGTAAAATAGAATTTGTCTCGAGTTGGGGGAACTGAGTCAGGCAAAACTGTGTCCTGTTTCGTTGTCTCGTTCAAGCTCGGGTCCTTTACAAAGTGTTCGTTCAAGCGGTCAAGTGGGATGGAAATGTCTGCTTGTTTACTAGCCCTTCCAAGTCCAATAACCTTCAGATTTTTCCATAATTCGGAAGGGGTTGTGTTGGGTTCTATAAGTTTGTAGGAGTATTTCAGTTTAGCGTTTCTTATTAGTTGAGTCGTTCTATTTCTTAGGTGTTTATAGGAGTTAAAATATTCGTCGTTTTTGTTGCGGGTGTATTTTCTATAAGCTAAGTCGCGTTCGGACATCAGGCTACGTATTTCAGTCGTCATCCAAGGGGCTGGGTTTCTTCTGGTACGTTTGGTCTTTAATGGTGCGTGTTTGTCATAAAGTTGAAGTATTAACGTATTGAATAAGTCTACTTTCTCGTCTACAGTTCGTAATGTCCAGATCATGTGCCATGGATTAACGAGGCCCTTTTATTTAAGTTATTTTAAACAGTTGTATGGGTATAATATTACGTAGATGTCCAATTCCTAACAGAAATTAATGTTCTCAGAAAAGAGCTAAGACAGCCCAGCCACCAGCCTTTACAGAGAGGCAAATAGAAGCTGGTGGGGAAAACCGGAATACGACGTAGGTAAATGGACGACAGTACCCGTGCGAAAATGATGCAATATTGAAAGCTCTTTCGTCATTGGAAAACGCGAACATATTTTTGGAACGTACTGTGACGGTAAAGCTATTATGACTGTATATGCGGTCTTGGATCTGTGTGGAAGACGGTTGAACTTCATTAGTAGAAGGGGTGGGAGTGAAGTACATTCAAAAACTCAGGTACAATAAAAATTGAAGTAAAAATAAAATGATGTCCCTGTATATGTCCAATGTCAACTGCCATTATACTAGGAGTGCACTCAGCTGAGTGACTTGTTTGACTTCTCTTATCAAAAATATTTAATTTATGCAATTACGGACCAGTGCGCCACAAAATAATGTGTGAATCTTTAGCAAAATTCCATATTTAAATTTCGAATCACTTGCACAGTTCAGTTCTTTATGCTGCCAATAATTAGGCTTACAAGAGACGCCTCTGGGTCGGAATACTAGAACCCAGATGAAACCTGGCTCACCTTACTATAAAACACGGATTTTTGTTATTGTTATTGAGAACCTCGAATCCTCTTGTCGATTCTACAAGGAACATAGCAGCAGAAAAGAAAGTTTGTTCAAGGAAGTTAAAAATTCCACCTGAAGATCTGGATATAAGTAACATCAATGTCCATAAACTACGACAAAATCTTAGGAAACAAGAGTACGACAAATGGTGTGCGCTTCCACATAAAGGAAAAGGTGTTATTTTATTTCAAGAATATACTCCCGGAAATAAATGGATTTTTTCTAAGGAGGGTCTGTCTTCCTCTGAATGGCGGGACGCAATTAAGATGAATGCTAACGTAGCACCAGTGAGAAGTCTTCATGGGAGATCCTTGGACGGTTTCCGTTGCAGATACTGCAACGAGATTGAAACCTTACCACACATCCTAGGATCCTGTCAGCATGGAGAACTCCTGAGAAATTCACGCCGTCACAACATCCAAAAACTAATAGCACAATCCCTTAGAAAAAGATCCTTCGAGGTCCATGAAGAGGTGCACTGCCTTGCGTCTGAAGGCGGCGGAATTAGAAGAGCGGACATCGTGGCTCTAGACAAGAATAATAGTAAAGGCTTTATACTGGACCCAACTGTTAGATTTGAGATGAGCCAGACCCAGCCATCTGAGGTCAACAAATTTATGAGCCTACTATTCCGTATTTTCGAGAAAAATATCAGATGGAAGGCACCTGAGAAGTACATGGTTTAATGATCGGAGGGAGGGGCACCATCCCACGATCAACTGTAAACACTATCAAAACATTTGGAATCCATGACATCATTCCAAAAATAATTACTTCTAGCATTAAAGGGTCTGTGGCGATTCTGAAAAATCATTTATACGGAATATCATAATCCCCTCCCTCTTTCTATCCGTTAGTGTGTGATTGTTACAATATAAGTTATGTACAAATTTATTATTTCTTAAATTTAAGCTCCTAGTTCACATTTCAATTTGACTCGTCTATTTTTCTGTAATCGTTATTATTCTTACATGCAGCGGCGGTTCCTCTATATGAGCACAGGAGCATGTGAACACCTTAAAAACCAACAATAATCGTACGTATTACTGTATTAATATTATTACAGATACACCTGTTACTTTCCAATGTGCAATGACGTTCCTACATTTTTTTGTCTCGAGAGAATGTCCCGTTCGTGTGACGTGTGTCTTTAAATCTCCATTGGACACGTTGACAGCAGCTCGCACAATTTTTCTCTAGCAGGGTGAAATAACCTGAGGCGAGAATATTTTCTGGTTTGTTACAATGGTTACAATAGCTCTGGCTCGCACAAGTCTTAACGTGCTAGTGACAGAGAAAGAGATGCTCCATCTTTCTTGGGTCTGGTATCGTGTTCCTTTCTCCCTCTTTCCTCGTTTTCTCTCTTTACTCTTTTTCAAAATACCGTTACGCACGGGGGCTGATTCTGTTGTCTTTTGTTCAGAAAAATAAGGAAAATACAAGCTGCATTGGTGCATATTGAAAGTTAAACAGTAATACAGTACTTGAAGTTTGGAGACGGGCGTGTGTGAAATTGTGAGTGTATTAAATGAAAAGAGAATTAAAACATTCCTCCGTAACACCATGACAGAAAACCGATTAAGTACATGGACTATGTTGGCAGCGGGGGGGGGGGGGAGGAAAAAAACTTGTTAACATTAGAAACTTCAGTAATAGTTATTGATAAGTTTGCATCGCTCAAAACTAGGCGCATGGAGTTTCTCTACAAATAAATCCAGATCTTCAACACCATCTACGACAGCAGTTAAGGTGAGTCCTATGAATTAGTTTTACTCTACCCTTGTTTAATGGTTTTAATTGTATGTATGTATGTATTTACACTGCAAGTGGGCAAGCACCCGGTGGCAGTGGTATATACAATATTAACAATACACAATAAAATGATAACCAATACACAATAAAATTTACAATACACAATACAATTTTACAACACATATACAATTTTACACACAATACAATAATAATACATAATACAATTTAACACAATAATAATAAAACATAAAATAAAATACCTCATTTTACAATACAACCTACATAATTATCTATAGGTTCTACATAAGTTTCAATAGTATTTCACTTTACTCTCATCTCATTCCCTGTACTGGCACTATGACGCATTTAACTGACACTTTAGCACACATTTCACTGACACTCTGTAACTCATTTCACTGACACTATAGAACACATTTCATTGACGCTATAAATTATCACTGATCGGAACTGTCCACTGCACTGTAAAACCATAACTTCACTGACTCACCTCGCTTCACTGATACAACAGTTCAAATAAGTCAAATAATTACATCCTTATGCATACTTATAAACAGAACTACATTTAAACTAAACATTTCTAGTCTAAGGCCCTCTTACACGCTAGTTTTAAATAATTTACAATTCAAACCAAGGAAGTAAACTCGTCATCCTAGTTTATTTTGATGTACCGAAGTACATATGATATTTCCATGCAGATATTCTGCTTTCTCAGATGATGAGAGAGAGATGGAACGGAGAAAAATTCTCTCCGGCGCCGGGATTTGAACCCGGCGCCCATACCGTCGGACCCCGGCCAACCAGTCACTCATCTGAGTGCACCTCTACACATGTATGGACTTCGGTCCTGCGTGCATAGACATCTATGACGTAGTGCAGAGGGCGGCCACTAGAGGGAACCCAAGAGATGGAGCTTAATCTGAGACGATTCTCAACGGTGTCGGGATTGTATCCGGCGTGGCTTAGTGGTTAAAGCATCAGCACGGAGAGCTGAAAACCCGGGTTCAAATCCCGGCGCCGGAGAGAATTTTTCTCCGTTCCATCTCTCTCTCATCATCGTCATCCTAGATAAATATATGTAACCTTAAAAAAATTAAATGTTGAATGTCACCTTAATTTTAATTTTCACTTTATATACAACTTTTTAAATTATTCTTGAATCTCCTTAAGGAAGGACAGCCCTCAAAGACCGCTGCAGGTAGGTTGGTTTTAAATGCGTAGGTTTGGTGCATGCATATTAGAACTCGTTTATATCTGTCTGTGACTCAGCTATACGAGAATATATGTGTGTTCATTATTCATATTTTTTTGTGAACACCCATCCAAGAAAGGCACGAGCCGCCAATGCTTATATGTGTTTTTGGCAACCCAGGATGCCTGGGCAGACTATTTCTTGGAAATAAATTATATATTGATTAGAGCTGAAGAAAAAAAAATGTCCGTAAATGAAGTAGAAATCAGAACTGCGAGAATACGAAAGTGAAAAACAAGTAAAAAAAAATAATAGACGAAGCTGCATTGTACAGTAGCGTGTATGTACAGGCTTTCATCTCTCAGCCAAGGTATCTCCGTTCTGAGCTTGTTTCACTGTTAAAACCTATTGCTCTCCTTTCTAACCCTTCACACAAAAACGAGACGATCAACTGAACCTATACAAAAGACGGGGGGAGCCCCTTTGAACAAACGCCAGTCTTCCCTCCATCCCACCTCCAAAATGGAAACACACGCACACACTGACACACACACACTTGTTTGTAAAAGCAAATTTGTGTTTTCGATTACTAGACGTCGCTCGGGAGAACAAAAGCCGATTGAAACGGTGTGCAAGCATCGAGGAAGAGTGAACTGATGAACATCGAGAGAAAAGGAATTACAGATCAAGGAGGCCCTCGCCAGCGAGATAAAAAAAAGAAGTAACATGTTCTCTACTCTTTGTATCGTGAGTGGTTCTGTGAAATGATAGTGTTGTAGCTTATTGAGAGGAGTCTTTCTCCCTCCTCCTTCCCTAACCTCTCTTTCTACTCCTGCCGACTCCAGAACGGGTCTTAATTTTATGTACTACTTCAGCAAAAAAACAGCAATATTAAACTCACTCTAAATTGCAGATCGTGACACAGCTTTCATCTGATTTGATTTGTTTTAGGCTACTTTTTGATTGTATTTCGTCAAAGGTTTAGGGAAAAAAAGGATCTAATAAACCTTCCCCTTTTTTTCTGCCCTGTAGTACTGACGTAAAACTTTCTTCAAGGAGCTCAGACTGCAATAATGTGAAGTCGACACACTTTGCTCTACAAGCGATTTTTTTTTAGCTAGACAGTCTATTGTCATTAAATTGATTTAATGCTTTTGTTGCAGAAGAATACAAAGGTGTACTCTTACTGCCACAGGGCAAGAAGACAGAGGACGTACACTGGAAAGTTTTCTTTTCTCAATCGTACTATCAGGGACTGGAATGCTTTACCTGCAGACTTACTAAAGGCTTTACCAACAACCAAAAATGTATTTAAAAATAGGCTTAAGGACTTTACTAATAGACGGTAATTATACACAGTATTTAAAGGGGGTAAATGATATTTTGTTATTGAAGTGTTGTATCAGTGAAGTGTGTTGTGTCAGTGAAGTGTGTTGTGTAAGTGAAACGTGTTCCTGTCAGTGAATCTTTATAGTTTATAGTGGCAGTGCAAAATATTTGAACAGTGAAATGTTTTTCAAGTGTTAGTGTAATCAGGATAGAATCAGTGAAATGTGTCGTAGTTCCAGTGCAGTGAGTGAGTTGACAGCGAAATGAGTGTAATGTTGAAAGGTACTTGTGCAGATATGAACATAACATACTCGTGGGTTTTAGTTTGAACTCAGGTTTAAGATACAAATTAGATTTATTTTTAATGTTATTTTAAGTGATCGTGCTTCATTTAATTTAGGATATCCCCTGTTGTTGTTGTTATTATTATTATTATTATTATTATTATTATTATTATTATTATTATTATTATTATTATTATTATTGTTAGTATTAATTATTAGTATTATTATTAATTGTATTTTTAATTAAGTTTATTACTGTCATTATTGAGTGTAATTAGTTACTACTGCCACCGGGTATATACCCATTGCAGTGTGAATAAATAAATAAATACATACATACATACATACATACATACATACATACATACATACATACATACATACATACATACATACATACATACATACATACATACATACTGTACATACATACAAAAGAAAAAAACTGTCGAACTTTCCTTTACGCTAGAAAATTCCAACTGATTAAAACGAAAAGATATCCGACGATGTTATTCTATTAAAAAATCGTCGCCTGATCACACTGAACAACAAATTTTTACTTTTTATCATGCTCCGAAATAAAAATAGATGAATATTACTAATATGTGTGCCCTAAATCTGAATTTTAAATCCAAATTGCCCCATCACGTACCATTTTCCGAGGAAAATAAATTGAAATTTTTATAGCAAAGTTTATTTTGATGATGGAAGAGTGGAACAGAGAAAAAATTCTCTCCGGCACCGGGATTTGAATCCGGGTTTTCAGCTCTCCGTGCTGACGCTCTATCCACTAAGCCACAACGGATACCCATCCCGATGTCAGATCGAATCCTCTCAGTTTAAGTTCCACCTCTTGGGTTCCCTCTAGTGGCCTTTCCTAATGCACTGCGTCATAGATGTATGACAGTGGCACAATGTCCACACATGTGCAGAGGTGCACTCATTATGAGTGACTAAGTGGCCGGGATCCGACGTTATAAGCGCCGTCTTAAATCATAAAGTGATTATTTTTCGCATATCATTTTATATTACGATGTACCGAAGTACATATGATATTTCTGCACTGAAATATCATATGTACTTTGGTATACATCGTAATATAAAATTTATTTTGTTTTTAATTTTCCTCTGCTACTGATAAAATTACAACACTAGGGATACAAAATTCCTCATAATACGTGAAAAATGTGTACTAGATACAAAAATTATGTTGCATAGTTTAAAACACAACAACAATAAAAATATTTCATGCGTATCATGAGAAAAATATCGAAATTTACATTTAAAATAATTTTCTGGATGACTTCTGTTTATAACTAGACCCGGGACTGTATTTTACAAGGAACTAACAACAGTCTGCATGTGTACTGAATTATCGAGGAGGCTAAGGCTCGACTTTGGGCTGTGATGTCATCGTAGTAGTAGTAGTAGTAATACTGAATTATCTTCCTTTATATCGCCTTTCCATTTCAGATATTTCTTGATGAAATCTTTCCCCATGCTCATCACTTACCGCTCCAAAATTAGGAGGAAAGAAATCTAAATGAGAATGTAAAAAGTGTATTTTGAGAGACATATTACAACCCATTTTCTCATATGCACGTAACATGGTTTCCACCTGCTTGGGAAGGAAGCTTTTTTTTGTTCCTTATTCAAATATATTCCCAATTCTTTTCGATTGCAGCGATATTTTACTGCTTAATTAACTTATCATTCCCAGAACATGAAGTTTACCAGCAATCGAAAAGTATTGGAAATAAATTTGAATAAGGCAGGCAGGATTCGAACCACTAAAGTCTTAGTTACCAGTCTATCGTGCTCTGGGTGAACAAGGCTCTGAAATCTGAAGGGTCGGTCCGGTTTTTTTTTTTTTTGCCACTACTGTACATATCAGCCAGAACCTCAATCAGAGGTATCTTTTTTTTTTTATTATTGGGTTATTTTACGACGCTGTATTAACATCTAGGTTATTTAGCGTCTGAATGATATGAAGGTGATAATGCCGATGAAATGAGTCCGGGGTCCAGCACCGAAAGTTACCCAGCATTTGCTCGTATTGGGTTGAGGGAAAACCCCGGAAAAAACCTCAACCAGGTAACTTGCCCCGACCGGGATTCGAACCCGGGCCACCTGGTTTCGCGGCCAGACGCGCTGACCGTTACTCCACAGGTGTGGACTATCAGAGGTATCAGAACAGAATTAGCAACATTTCTGCATACTCATACCCTTTACTCCACGGATGACTGTTTATGCTTGTAAGTAGAATGAATTTGCTTATTATGTATTATATATTTTTGTATAACTTTTAACATGTTCCACATCTCAAAGCTACAATTCTGATATAGGATCTGTGGAATAGAACAAACGAAATAAAACTAATTGTTTAGAGCTGGAAAGTGAACGTCTGATTAAACGAAATTTGTAAACAAAACGGTTTAATTCAGCTGCGTTTTGTTAGTACGTTATAAAAAATAACAATAAAAATATTCAAAGGCGTCATTATTCACTACACTTTTTTTTTCTAGAGGAGAGCCCGCAGGCAAACACCGCAGCCTTAGGCTTATTGTGCAAACTCGCCATACTTATCTTGTTTACTAATCAACAACCGAAAAAAAGTTAAGAAATGCCGTACTCTTTACCATACTACACCACTCTTACATTCAAAATGTATTTCACATTGCAGAAGTCATTTCGTGACAGTTCGGTAGCTCAGATGGCAAAGCAACTAGATGCGGATTCAGTTCCAGGTGGTGACATAATTTTCTCCTTCCCAAAACTTCAAAACGGCCCCAGGATCAATTTCGCCTCCTGTCAAAGTTTATTGAATACCAAACCTTTATCGGGAGACGAAGAAGTTCGAAGCATGGATACTTAATTCTAGTACCGAGATTATGTAAACATGGAGCTCTCTACCTCCATATGGTTCCTATGCGCATTCACAGCACTTATTATTCATAAAAATGATTTGGTAATGGCAGAAAAAAACAATAAAAATTACTTATAGGCATCAGTGTTTGTATTTTTTTTCTTTTTTTTTTTTTTTTTTTTTGTATTTATGTGTGCTATCTGGTAGGATGGAAGAGAACACCTTATGGCCTTAATCCTGTCAGATTAAATAAATAAATATATATAAATACTGTATATACAGCCTTGGTCCCCTTGGAATGTTAGGAGGGACGGTTTCCTTGAAATTATTGGGGGTAATGCGTCCCCCTCCCCATCTGCACCCCGGTTAAACCCTAGATCATATATATAACAGATAGCTCATTCCTATGTTAAAATCGGTAGCACTTTGAAGAGAACAACCACCAGGGGCCTGTTTCACAATGTTTACAATCTTTGTAAATTGTAAACTTTACTTGTAAATTGTAAACTTCTGTTTCACAATCATTGTTTGTAATGTTGAACTTTACAAAGGAAATCATATCTTTACAAATTAAATTTTGTTCACTTTACAAGTATTCTGTTTCACAATGAAGAGTAATTTTACAAATGTGTAAATTTTACTTGTAAAATTAGCACATTTTCTACAATACCTCTGAGATGTGTAAAGTTTGATATTGCAACAAATTATGAATAAATACAATAAAGAAATACTTATTAAATTAATTTTTGATTAACTGGATAATATTAAGAATTAAACTAAAGCAGTTTTGATGTTATTAAGGACTTCTAATAACTCAGACGAAGATATTGAATTTAGGCCTAATCAAACGAAGACGTATACGTAAAATTATCCGGGAAAGAATTAATAACACGTTCGTATCATTGCATAAATTTAATAAAAGGTTTCGAACGAGTCCCGCGCCATACTTAAGAATACCGCGTGAGTATTTATATACAGTACGAAGAATGCATTTAATAAATACTCGCACTTAATAAAGAAGTTCCCTGCACCAAACATAAATAATTCAATAATGCAATAGCGACACTACTTACGCGGTATTCTAAAGTCGTTTCGAGTCCCGTTTCGCTGGAATCTCTCCTACAAGATATGGGACATCATATCCAAAAGAGAAAAGTGATGCCGTAGCCCCTAACCTCAAAGCGAGAACTGTGTTGTTTTGCATTGGATGTATACTAGCTGTCAGTTCCGTGGGTTAGCAGATAAGCACGGAATTGCTAAGATATCAGTGTGCAAAAGTGCCCACAGGGTAGTTCATGTTGTTAAAAGAGTTAAATTCGGGCAGATTTTTGATCACCAAAATGTTATTTACTTTAGCACAGAATTTTTATGCTGCTGATGGGATCACTAATGTTTGAGAGGTTAGGAATGCAACATTAATGGATACTGATGGATCAACACAAAAAATTAACCTGATTTGTGTTTAGACATCGTAATTATTTTATCAATTGCATATTTGTACGTGGACCAAATCTGTTATTTACTTATTTGATTGAATTTTGTGCTAACTTTGGTCATTTAAGTAATATACGTATTGGGTATATTCGACCAATCACATCACATGAAACTCCATTGTCGCCAATATATAAAAATCTAAATACTTTTTTTTAAACAATACTTTATATTTTCTGTTAGTGAAATATGAATCAGCAAGCTTAGAATAATCTATTTTAGTACAAAATATAAACATATGCATCGAATGTAGTAAAAATACAGCGACTTTAGCTCTGCTCCTTAGCGATTTTTGTAAATTGTCGTTGGCGATATTCTGTAACCAATAATGCGTATTTGTAAATTTCTTTAGCTGATTTTGTAAAGTTCATCAGACTTTACAAATAGCATTGTGAAACACAATTTATAAGCATTTGCAAACTTTTACTTGTTATTTGCAAATTGTTAATTTGTAATTTGTAAGGATTGTGAAACGGACCCCAGGACCGGCACCCGTCCACCGTAAACGAACACGAGATGGCAGTACAGTCGCTAATGCAATTCAAATGGAAGTTATGACGTGACTCCTTATGTAACAACTAGATGGCAGCATAGTAAACCTGACAAAAGTTGTTACCGTCAAAGCATATAAGACCGAACAATCTGGATATATATGATCTGGGGTTAAACTAGCGCTGAGGTATTTCCCTTCCTACTCCGCTTATGTACCTTTCAATTGTCTTACCAATATAACTGAAGTGACATTACGAAAGTTTCACGTTAGCGTGCACTCACGCTATGCCTTGCATATACGAAGCTGTAACAGGTTAGGTTAGGTTAGGGTAGTTTAGGCTTTTATTATGCTTTGCATATACGAATCTGTGCAGAATTTTCAAAGCCTGGTGACTTTTGTTTAGTGATGTTGTCAGTACTGGCTAGCGTATTGGCAGACGTACAAACTAAGTTACATTATGGAAACTGAGTTTATTTCATTATTATATGTTGTGCTTCAGTATTTTTCTGTTGTTATTCAGTTACACGGCATACGTTTTTAGAAGACTGATGAGTTCAGTCAATAGACTACTCGTCCAACATTACTGCGCTGTTGCCAAACTGCTAGCGGGAGAGAGAAAGACAAAAAGAATTCGTTACATGTCGAATATACAATTACAGTAACAGGCCTAAATCTTCATGTCGCACTTGTCATACGTCAATCGCCCTATGCAAGCTCCACCTGTCCCCGCCTTATATGTCTTCTAAAAGCGTATGTATGAACTATAATACAAGTTTTGCGTTCTTCACATTACATCGTGTTTTATATCCCTACGTTCCTTTCCTTCACTAGAAACCTCAACATATCCACTTCCATTACGACGCACCTCTCATTTCAAACGTAATTTACTACCGTACATTTGCGAAGACTTTTCCTTCTTAAAATATTTACCTAAAAAAGTTCTCAACTTTTAAAATTCATTTCCACAAAAATATTATTTACAAATTCAACTACTTTCACTTCCGAAATCGCCGGAGCTATCTCAGCGCTAGTTTTACCATAAAATCTCAATATATTTCTCCAATATCTACGTCCATAGCACATCGGCAGTCTACCTATAAACGTTAGTAGGCTTACAATTAATTTGCTCAATATTGCTTCAAATTTAATATTACGTTTATTTCCATATTGTGTAGAAATTATTCGGTTGAAAATTATTTAACCCATTTGATCCCAAGACACTTTCAATGATTGGAATATAAATATTTCAGAATTGCCCAAATTATTTTTTATTAAAAATGTTGGTGTTTCTTATATATTCCTACTTATTGACACATAAGAAACAAAATAAGATGATTATTGGTCCTCTCAAAACATTTACGCCGTAAATAATGCATGTTCCCATTTAGGAACAGTGGGAGTAAAGGGGTTAAACCGTATTAACTAGTAGTCGTTATTCTAATAAAACTGAAATGTCATAGGCAATTGAAAGCCAACGTTTGTAGAGACAAGTCTTCGACAATATGGCAGCATCAAATCCTACTATTCATAGCAAGAAAGCCAATACACAGGAACAAACATCACGAACAAATATCCAATTTATAGGTACATCGAATGGTACTAATCACTGGATACAACGATGCAAAATAGAACATTTATAAACTACAACCTTCACCGCTACTAGACCCATTGCCTAGAATAAAAAAAAAAACTTACAAGTGTTTTAACAAATGGCTCCACGTATTCCATGACATACACCTTTCAAATGGCTCCACGTATTCCACGACATACACCTTTCAAACGTTCCTTTGTTAGAAACGAACACTATAATATATTTTCACGACCGTGTTATAGTTTAGGGAATATCAATTTATATTCTATTTATTCGTAATATTCGAAAAAAAAAACGATAAAACCCCATAATACCCCCACACGTACCCATACCCCCATCTAAACCGAAGCCACTCGATTTTCCATCAAATCAGGGCATGAAATTCAATTTAATCAAAATTCCCATTTCCGGCTTAATTTTTATGATTTCCCTGCTTCAGTAAACACGAAAGTTATGTAGAGGGCAGTTCAAGCAAAATCGAATATTTCGCTCTCTATCATGAAATTTTTGTAGCATGACAAATGACAATTTCAAAAGCAACCGGGTGTTGAACAGATCGAGCAGGTGATTCCTATACATGCATTACGTAGTTATTCGCTTGTTTCATGCGAATCGCCAACACAATGATAAAAGATCCAGAATATCAATATGAAAAGTATCTCGAATACAAACATCCTTCAACATAATTCGTTGTTAGAATAATAAATAACTCCAGAAGGATTCCTCTTCGTATCCCTCTTTCTGTCCTACAATATTTCCTTATGACCAATTTCGAACATATCAAATACTAGATGTTGGTATACTTGTAAATAGTGTTTATAAGGTCGAAACGCACGTGTTCGAAACGATTGCCATAGAAATACTATTTTTTAATTAATATATACTTAAGTTACTATCGAAATGGGTAAGAAGGATAAAAACAAAAAGAAGGGGAAAGGAGCTGAAAAAACAGCAGCAAAAACAGAGAAGAAACTTTCACAAAAACAGAAAAAAGAGCTTGCTGCTATAGGAGAGGTATTGATTTCTATAAACTTTTATTTGCAATCCCAGATAATTTTATTTTGTAAGTTAGTAGATAGTAGACCTACGAGGTAATTGTATTGTAACTAGAGTGTATAATTATAACCTATATTTTCAATTGCGTTTCCTAACCTCAACTTCAATTTTACTTCAAATGTAATATGCAAATTGAGATAATTAGAGGGCGCGCTTCCGTACAGGAGCAGTGGCATTTTTTCTAAGGTTATAGCCGAGTTTAGGTGTGTGTGTGTGTGTATGTATATTCGTCGAAAAAATGTCACACACTTGCGTCCTATTCTCAATATTTTCTAGCCCCTAATTTTCGATTAACACACACACACCTAAACTGGGCTCTAACCTTAGCGGAAATGCCACTCCCCCTGTACGGAATTTTCCCTAATATTGTGTTCTGGACTATTCGACACGAACTCACAAGTAGAAGAAAAATTTTGGCCAAACTTGAATACGGGTAAGCACCGCTTTCCCTGTACGAAATGAACTCTGAATTGGTGGAGGAAAGGGAACATTTTGGCTAAATTTGAATACGAATAAGCACCACTTTACCTGTGAAAAATATGACGAAGTTTGTGGTAAGTAGGTCCTAATGGTAAGATCAGAGACGGTTTGATGAATTAGAGGTAGCAGTGATTTCATGACATTTCTCTTGTGTCGTGAGGGTGCTTATCTCTGTTCAAGTTTCACAAAAATTGTTTCATATGCGAGTAAAGTGCCTCGTAGTTAGATTAGGCTAAATGAATAGAAATTAAAATTTCTGTTCTATATCTGTATGCACGAAAGGAGACTAATATAGCCTAACAGCCATATTGAAGGTTTAGCGTTCACTTGTTAAATACAGATTTAGCGTAAAATGTGTTGAATATATTTTATAGGTACAAATGATGATAAGATGAAACGACAGTATAGGATTTCAATCAAATAATGGTAGTAGTAATAATAATCTGGTCAACTGCTGGCCTCCTGTCCACATGCTTCAGCTGAGATGAACGAACATTCATCTAATGCTGTGTTCAACACAATGATACTTCCTCCCAGCTATTATAGCTGGATTGCGGAACGGGATTTCACTACCTACCTTAGCTGCCCAAATTCATCACGATGTTGCCCTCGGTAGCGTAGTTGGTATAGCACTGGCCTTTTATGTTCGAGGTTGCGGGTTCGATCCCAGCAGAGGTCGATGGCATTTAAGTGTGTTTAAATGCGACAGGCTCATGTCAGTAGATTTACTGGCATGTAAAAAAAATCCTGGGGGACAAAATTCCGGCACACTGAACGTCTGCAGTTGTGAGCGTTGTTAAATAAGCTTAAACCATAATTTAAAATTTTTCATCACAATGTTGGATGAAACGTGGCTCCATACCTTGGCCAAAATTTTTTCCCCCCCATGAAGCCTCGAACCAGCACTCAATATGTAATATTAGTTCAAAACATGATGCTTTGGATCACGATACTATGGTACGTGACAAATGAAACATTTACCTAACAAAAATGATCAAGTAATAATGGTTTCAAGAATTTTCAGACATTAAAATTCAATGAAGGATGAGTGGAACAGAGAAAAATTCTCTCCAGCACCTGGATTTCAACCCGGGTTTTCAGCTGTACATGCTGATGCTCTATCCACTAAGCCACACTGGATTCCCATCCCGATGTCAGATTGAATCCTCTCAGTTTAAGTTCCACCTCTTGGGTTCCCTCTAGTGGCCTACCCTCATGCACTGCGTCATAGATGTATGACAGTGGCACAATGTCCACACATGTGCAGAGGTGCACTCGTTATGAGTGACAAAGTGGCCGGGATCCGACAGAGTAAGCGCCGTCTTAAATCACAAAGTGATTATTTTTCGCATATCATATATTAAAATTCAATGCCTGAAAAATGCAACACAGTAGAACCTATATTATCAGTGGTAATGAAGGAGGTGGACTGAATGGTTAATCAAAAAACCCGAATAATCCATACCATGGAAGATTTTTATAAATTAACTGTAGAAGTCATACCATCATTCACGATGGGAACATAAACATAACAGCAAACATACTTGGTAACCATGGAAACATAACAACGACGCCATTTCTTCATATTCTGTCATATACTTCAGTGCTCCACGATTGTGTTCTGTTTGCAAATCACGTAAGCATAAGCATGAAAGTTTGGAGTTCACAATGAAAATTAAACATAACCGTAATATAAACACAGAAGTTTGCGCCCAGGCTACCAAATGGGATCATTCACTATGATTCACATAAACATTAACATAAACATTACCATAAGACGTTAACATGAAAGTTTGCAAACTCCAAACTTTCATGCTTATGCTTACGTGATTTGCAAACAGAACACAATCGTGGAGCACTGAAGTATACGACAGAATATGAGGAAATGGCGTCGTTGTTATGTTTCCATGGTTACCAAGCATCTTTGCGGTTATGTTTATGTTCCCATCGTGAATGCTCTTGATTTTACCGTAACGTTTACATTTTTAAGTTAACGCTTACATTATGTTTAATTTTCATTGTGAACGAGCCTTAATACTTACACCTTCGTAATTTAAGGATTCTGCCATACTGCAACCATCATCTTCATACTACACACTGCACTATGCAATATCATGCTTGTAATAAGTCATAAATAGAATTAAGTACAGTAGGGGAAACTATGGAGATTTGACCCATTTTAAGTGTTCTTTTTTTATTTTGTTAGGGGAATGTTGTAAAAGCAAATTAATTCTATTTATAGGATAGGAAAAGCATTGAGAAACTTGTAGTAATTTTAGTAGCTGTCTACTATGAACTCAAATCTGTAAATATTTATTTTTATAAACTAATAGCTGGTCAAAGCTCCTCAGACCAAAATTCTGCTTCAATTGGTCGAAAAGAAAAACCTCGGAAAAAACCCCAGCCAGATAATTTGTTCCAGCCGGGATTTGAACCTGGGCCTGTTTGTTTCAAGGTCGGACATGCGAACTGTTAATCCACATACTTACTTACATACATACATACATATAGTACACACCTGTGGAGTAACGGTTAGCGTGTCTGGCCGCGAAACCAGGTGGCCCGGGTTCGATTCCCAGTCAGGGCAGGTTATCTGGTTGAAGATTTTTCCGGAGTTTTCCCTCAACCCAATATGAGCAAATGCTGGTTAACTTCCGGTGCTGGACCCCGGACTCATTTCACCGGCATTATCACCTTCATCTCATTCAGATGCTAAATAACCTAAGATGTTGATAAAGCGTCGTAAAATAACCTACTAAAATAAAAAAAATACATACATACATGCAATCAGTAAAACACAAAATTGTACAAATAAATTATAAAAATAAAATTAGAAAAATAAAAAAAATCTTTACTTTTATATACATGTTGATGAATATTTGAGTACATTTAGGAATATTTGTGTCTGAAACTTCTGTATGCTTTCAGGATGACATTGAAAAGATTGTTGCAGAAATAGAACTAGAGGAGAAGAAACGACAAGAAGTTGTAGAGATTGTAGTGCCTCCTCCTTCTAGGAGAGTTAATTTTACTTTAACAGCACATCCAGAAAAAGAAGAGTTGATTCTTCTTGGAGGAGAGTACTTCAATGGACTGAAGGTTAAGTGATGAAAGCACCATCGAATGTTTCTTACAGCATTCATTATTGACTTAACTGCCAGCTATGCAACAGATCTAATTCTAAATCAGCAGACAATGTATTCTTGGAATATAGGCTTTCATGGCCGGCGTTGATAGGATGCGTATTTTCCAGGCTAGAGGGCCGTTGTCTGTCGGTGTTACAACCAAATGTTTCGTCCACTGCTCCGGTGGACATCTTCAGTGGCGTGGTACACGTGTGCGGAGAGATCTGCTGTGTGTATCAGGAACTGGCATTGAGACTGGTAGCACATCGATATTTAAGGTGTGAGGCTGTTGTTGCTTGTCGTTGTCGCCGCGGTCCGCACTAGTGTCTTCGGTGTTCTGATTTTTTGTCGTAGTGTCTAATTGTCGGAGAAAGGGTTTGATGTGTGTGCTTCTGAGGGCCGGATACCAAGCTTTGTTGACCTTGAGTCCTTCCTCCTTACGGTTAAAGTTGTTTTTATGTTTATGAATCTCAATAGCTTCCCGATGTAACCTGGCATAGAAGTGTGGTGTACTGCTTAGGATGTCGGTGTCCTGGAACCTGATGTTGTGATCCCCATCATTATAAGCATGCTCGGCTACGGCCGACTTGTCCACGTAACCTAGACGGCAGCACACACATCAAACCCTTTCTCCGACAGTTAGACACTATGACAAACAATCAGAACACCGAAGCTACTAGTGCAGACCGCGGCGACAATGACAAGCAACAACAACCCCACACCTTAAATATCGACGTGCTACCAATCTCAATGCCAGTTCCTGATACACACAGCAGATCTCTCCGCCACTGAAGATGTCCACCGGAGCAGTGGACGAAACGTTTGGTTGTAACACCGACAGACCACGGCCCTCTAGCCCGGAAAATACGCATCCTACCAAACAATTTATTGTTACTTTAGTTTTGCATGACATCAGTATTCATTCCTCCTCCTTTTTTTTTTCTCCCTTTTTCTTTATGTCCAGAGACTGATATACATAGACCTATATAAATAGTACATCGCAAAATCCTTCCATCTTTTGAGAAATCTTACTAAAATGTTTGTTCCTTGTGGCTGACATTTTAAAAATTAAGGCTTCGGTGTGATGACAAATGTTTACACTTTTGTTGTAGATGCAAAACATCAAATGTTCTGAAATTACATGTAAGCTTCATTATTAGGGAAAGAAAGAATACGAAAGGGGACATAGCGATTTTATTTACAACAGAATACAGGAGAAGTGCTTCATAATAATTGAAGGGTACACGGGAATAACGATCAAGGTCCATTTTAGAAAGTTTCGAGAAAAACGAATTTAAAGTTTAAGCACTTAATACTTTGTTATGTGTGTATTTAATAGAAATTGACGTAGTGGAATGTCAAGAACGATGATTTCTTATTACTAGCTAGACCACATGATAGTACTTCCTTTCCACTATAAGGTAGCATTATTAACTCAATTTCGATTTTTGATGGACCTTGATCGTTTTTCCCGTGTACCCTTCAATTATTATTGTTTAAAAACTACATAAAATTAAATTTTGCACAGCCATTCATAAAAGTAGACCTTTTAGCGGGAGGCATGTTAAAAATTGACTATTGTATAGTACTGTGTGGAAAGTACTTTTAACACTAGTGCGAAAAGTACGTGCTCTACCAGGTAGGTCTCAGAATGGAACCCACTGCCGACATTGTCGGAGTGAGAAAGAAACACTTGCTCACATTCTGGGAGCCTGTCCTCATGGAGAACTACTGAGGAATAGTCGTCACCACAAGATTTGATCCCTCCTAGCATCGGCCCTACGAGGAAAAAACTACCAAGTAGAAGAGAAGGTCCATGGTTTGTCCACAAATGGATCTACAAGGCGCATTGGCATCATCGCTATCCCCACAAGATCAACAAGCAGATTCATAATTGATCCAACTGTAAGGATGGAAATGTACGAAAATCAACCTGCTGAGGTACATCAGGAAAAATGCGACATATACGACCCCACTATACCATATTATAAGGAAAAATATCATCTAACATCGATCAAAGTTATTGGATTACTGATTGGGGCTAGAGGGACCATCACAAAAAGATTCGCGCATTTTTGCAAGCAGTTTGGTCTAGGACAAACTCTTGTCACTGAAGTATCTCTGTCTGCAGTGAAGGGATCTATAAAAATCCTAAGAAACCATCTCTACAGTTATATAGATTGATCTCTTTGCTATGGCGATCTGCTCACTTAAGTTGGGTCTTGCATCCAGTGCTAAATAAACAACTGTGATCATCTAATAGATACTAGGAAATTTCATGTTTCTTCTGGTATTAATGATATTTTGTTTAGTCTTTTCCAATTATTTATAATTGTGCTATTTCTTATTCTTTTTCTTCTCCATTGTTTTAATTTTTTTTCCATTATAACAACAATATTTCATGGTAAGCTTTGTCTTCTAGGCAGCCTTCATTTGGAGGAAGCTGAATAAAATTTATTCGAAATAATAACACTGATTTTCAATTGTTTCTCGCCAGATGTCACATGGGAGCAATTGCAACTGATCAATAAAGTAGTTCAAACAGTGACAAACCTACTTTTAAAAGTGGCTCTTTTTGGTTAAGAAACGTACACGAATTAAACAAATTGCTTATACAACTTTTTATTGACAATTATATGAAACAATTAAGATATCAAATGTAATTTAAAAAATTAGGAAATACCCAGGTTCGAACCGGAGACCTCTCGATCTACAGTCGAACATTCTATGTCAATGCTTGCTTTTAGCATGTTGGAAGTTTCACTATCATAATGTGGTGGATTATAATAGTGGAGAAGTTGCGGGAATTGTTTTTATACCAGCTCAGACAAATGACTATCTACAAAATAGTGTACAACACACATTAGAGCCTTATTGAAACACTGTACAGTGTTAAAAATTAATTAAGGTGTTAAGAAAATATTGTTGTTGTTTTCTAATGCCAGGCATTTGACAATAAAGTCATTTGACCTTTTGCACTCCAATATTTTTCAAAGATATTATCATGACCAGCCACTGAAGCACAGATTTTGAGGTGTTCCGAATCCATTTCTTGGTTTGAGTTGCACAATGGGCAGTTAGGGGACTGATATATTCCAATTCTATGCAGGTGTTTGGCCAAACAATCATGGCCTGTTGCCAATCTAAATGCAGCTACAGAGAATTTGCACGGTAAATCGGGAATTAACTGTGGATTTTGATGTAGAGAGTTCCATTTTTTCCCTTGTGACTGTGTTATCAAATTTTGTTTGTTGAAGTCTAAGTATGTAGATTTAATAAATCTTTTCACAGAGTAATACGTAGATTTAGTAACAGGTCTGTAAGTAGCAGTGCTGCCCTTCTTTGCTAAAGCATCCGCATTCTCGTTTCCCAGGATTCCACAATGGGATGGTATCCATTGGAATACAACCTGATCCAATTTTCATGGAATGTCATCCATTCTTAGTATAACTCTTCTTATCAGTGCTCTCATTTTACAAGAAAACTAGATTACAGCAAAATCTCGGTGTACACTTTCCTTTTCTTCTAACACAAAATAAAAAAAAAATATTATTTATTAAGGAATGTAGTTGAAAGAGCATGTTATTGTAAATATGAGTTTCAGAAATAAAATAAAAGAGAGAGAACATGGAAAAGTTAACAAGTTTATGAGTTATGAGGGAAATGCTTCATCACTGCACAGTAAACTGCCATCACTTTGAATTTTGAAAAAAAAAATATATATATATATATATATATATAATTTTTTTTAAATCGTAAAAGTATTTTTTTTATATAGCAGGACAGTGTTTTACACATACCAATTTTCATTATTGTACAAGATACATTAATGGAGGAAAAAAATGTTGAATATTTCCAAAAATTTTACTGTAGTAAGCTGTACCTAACCCCTTAAGTAACTTTTGTGAATTTCGCAATGTTATTTGAATACTCGTTAGTTTTTTTTTTAATTTGCTATTAAATGTTTATGGCAAGAATGTACTTGAGCATATGCACTTGATTCATCAATAAGCAAGGCCTGCATAATACGTTACCCTCAGTTCTCAAAACACTTAGAGTCTGTTCACAGGGACACTTTATCAACAACTTCAGTGGTCTGTGGTGACAAAAGGTTTATTGTTAACATTTACAATTCTTGACCCTATGTAATATTCCATGAAGTCTGTCAGTCGAATTTTTCTATACCTATATATATAAAGAGTTCAATATAGACTGTATGTGATAAAAATGCTATCAAAGAATTTCAGCAGTGTATTCCAGCATGTATCACCAGGGCTGCCAAGAAGGGGGGGGGGGGGCAAAGGGAGCGAGTGCATATGGGATGAAAGGGTAATGGAACGGAGAAAAATCCGGTGTGGCATAGTGGATAAAGCGTCAGCACGTAGAGCTGAAAACCCGGGTTCAAATCCCGGCGCCGGAGGGAATTTTTCTCCGTTCCATTACCCTTTCATCGTATGATGACGCAGAATATCTGCATGGAAATATCATATGTACTTCGGTACATTAAAATAATATATATGAGTGCATATGGGCCCGTGAGCAATAAGGGCCCGTCAGATTAAGTGAGTCTGATTACTTTTTATTATCATGAATAATTATTCGTAGATACATATGAGTACTAAAAAATTTTGTAAGAATATTTGTTACATAAATTTGACATATTAACTCAACAATAGTAGAATTAATACAAATTACCACTTCATATGTAAATATGTAACTTTTATATAATAGAATATCGGTTTCCCGCATTAACGTTCACCGACACGACAATTGAGGGTCCCGGCATTTGCCTGAACCATGTTCCCGTCGCTTGTACTGAACACATTCAATTATTTATTGGCTTGTCCTTTTTAACTACCAAACCCCTGCTGGCCCACCACAATATGCTAGTGGACTCTCTCAAACCGAAGTCACAGGATACATTTCTTTTTCAGTACATTGTATGTTTCGTGTCGAAACTTTCGTCTTTTCGTTGTCGTTTGTCTTGTAAATTCTGTTCATTAGTGTTACTGGTTATAGTTCAACTGCACAGTGGACAAGTACAGGCATAAGTCGGGAGCTGAGAAGCACAAGGAGAGACAGAAAAAATTGGAAGATATTAATATGGGTGCTGGACTGCGTGAAAAATATTATGAAGATATTAATAAAGAGATCAGTGATGAGCCGAAATATTTAAAATCAATTCATGCGTCTAATTTAGGGCCAACCCCACTGAAACCTATGAATCTCCTAAATAGTCTGAGGCAATTAAAACTGGACAGTTTATTTCCAAATATTTGTATAACCATTAGAATATTCTGTACAATTCCTGTGACAGTTGTTGCTGGTGCTGAAAGATCCTTCAGCAAAATGAAGGAAATAAAAAATGTATTCAGATAAACAATGTGTCAAGAACGACTGAGTAACCATGGCTCCTTAGTCTGGAGAGCGATCTTGCTAGGTCTTTAAATTTTGATGACATAATTGACGATTTTGCATCAATGAAGTCAAGGAGAGTTGTTTATGTTGGACTGCAAGTTTGAAAATACAGGTGTTTAAGAATAATGTTTTATGAATATAATATATTGTGCTAATATGAAGTTTTGTTAAAAGTTTTCAACGTACCGTAATAAAAATGTATATTTTTAAGTTCGTATCTGTGTATGGGGTTATCTTTTATTTATTTTGCAAATAATTATTATGGTTACAATAAATGGTAACTAGTAATTGTTACTTTTTTCAACAGGGGTCTGAGTACAGTATTGCATAGGGGCCCATAAATTCTGTGGGTGGCCCTGTGTATCACATTAACAGTATGACATTTTCGGTTGCAGACTTTCCTGTACAATGACCTTTACTTCTATAACATACCTCGAAATGAATGGGTGCGAGTGAAAGCTCCTGGAGGACCGCCCCCACGATGCGGTCATCAAACAGTTGCACTCTCAAGTGGAAAAGGTCAACTGTGGGTGTTTGGTGGAGAGTATGCCAGTCCTACACAAGCACAGTTCTATCACTATAAGGACCTTTGGGTATATCACATGTCTATGAAAAAGTGGGAGAAAATTAAGTAAGTATATTTCAGCATTTGAGAGTCAGTGTGACACCCGAAAGGCTAATGTTGGGTTTCCACGCCACAGATCTTAGTTTAATTCCCGGCAAGCCCAAGTGGAATTTGTGATGGATAAAGATGTGTTTGGAATGTACTCTCATTTTTCCTGCTGGAATTTTACTATGAAGCAATTCATGTTTAATGATGGGGCATAAGTTAAACGTAAATGCAGATCTAAATAAAACATTAGAGCTCTTGAGAATAACATTATGTGGATGTATATTAAGAAAATAAACTTAAAATAAATGAAAACGAAAAATTTCTTATATTTCATGTAGGTAAATAATAATAATAATAATAATAATAATAATAATAATAATAATAATAATAATATCTTTACTTTTTAAATTTTCTCTAGAATATGCCATAGGAAAGTTCAGGATAACACAGAGAGTTTGGAATTGAATGGGTTACATCAGCTTCTTGTCTATGCGGATGACGTGAATATGTTAGGAAAAAATCCACAAACGATTAGGGAAAACACGAAAATTTTACTTGAAGCAAGTAAAGTGATAGGTTTGAAAGTAAACCCCGAAAAGACGAAGTATATGATTATGTCTTGTGACAGAATATTCTACGAAATGGAAATATAAAAATTGAAGATTTATCTTTCAAAGAGGTGGAAAACTTCAAATATCTTGGAACAACAGTAACAAATATAAATGACACTCGGGAGGAAATTAAACACAGAATAAATATGGGAAATGCCTGTTATTATTTGGTTGAGAAGCTTATGTCATCTAGTCTGCTCTCAAAAAATCTTAGTTAGAATTTATAAAAGAGTTATATTACCGGTTGTTCTGTATGGTTGTGAAACTTGGACTCTCACTTTGAGAGAGGAACAGAGATTAAGGGTGTTTGAGAATAAGGTTCTTAGGAAAATATTTGGGGTTAAAAGGGATGAAGTTACAGGAGAATGGAGAAAGTTACACAATGCAGAACTGCACACATTGTATTCTTCATATGACATAATTAGAAACATTAAATCCAGACATTTGAGATGGGCTGGGCATGTAGAATGTATGGATGAATCCAGAAATGCATATAGAGTCTTAGTTGGGAGGCCGGAGGGAAAAATACCTTTGGGGAGGCCGAGATATAGATGAGAGGATAATATTAAAATGGATTTGAGGGAGGTGGGATATAATGGTAGAGAGTGGTTTAATCTTGCTCAGGATAGAGACCGATGGCGGGCTTATGTGATGGCGGCAGTGAACTTGCGGGTTCCTTAAAAGTCATAAGTAAGTAAGTAATAATAATAATAATAATAATAATAATAATAATAATAATAATACAAGAGTAATAATAATTTGTACTATTATAGTGTTTCAGGTGGGCCGTCTTCCAGAAGTGGACACAGAATGGTGTGTGTTAAGAAGCAGTTAATAGTGTTTGGAGGTTTCCATGATAACTTGCGTGACTATAAGTATTTTAATGATGTATATGCCTTTAATCTGGAAACGTATACTTGGAAAAGAATAGAACCTACAGGTAAGAAATGTGTTATATTTTTTACACGAAAAGGAATTTGTGAAACAAAAAAAAAAATGTAATGAGTATGTTAAGGATGCCCACTATTTCTAATTTTATTCAATATAGGCCTACAGTATATAATTGTATTGACGCCACCATTTACCAATAGCAAAATGAGCTTACTGGTGTTTAGAAAATACAAATTTTAACAATGATAATAGAATAAAAAGCACTGATTCAATATGAAAAACTTATCAGATTACCAGGAAACAATCGGCATTCATCAGTCCTCTCTGTAGATTAAAAACTCAAAAAAGTTTCATATCCATAGTTCAAGAATTAAAACGGAAAATCAACATCCCGAATTTAAAAGAAAACTTACAAATTAAACCAAACCCTTTAACACTATTAAATATAGAATATAATCTAAATTTAACACAAGGAATACTGAAATCAGAAATGAACACTGAAATAATGAAACAATTGTCTTTAGAGACAATTAATATTAGGTACCCTCCACAAAACTGGCTTCATTTATACACCGATGGATCCTTGATCTCCAGAGAACAAGGTGCAGGTGCAGGTGTTATATGCTGTCTCTTCTCACTTTATAGATCTCTTGGATATGGAACAACAAGTTTTGATGGAGAAATCACTGCTATAAGTGAAAGTCTTAGGAATCGTCTCTGCCACATCAATAAATTTCAGACTCCAAAGCAGCTATTCTGTCAATAGTCTCTAAACACACACCTTCATCTCAAACAGCAGACATAACTAAAATGCTCTCTCAATTAATATCACTCAATAAAAGAATTGTATTCCAATGGCTACCATCCCATTGTGGAATCCTGGGAAACGAGAATGCGGATGCTTTAGCAAAGAAGGGCAGCACTGCTACTTACAGACCTGTTACTAAATCTACGTATTTATCTGTGAAAAGATTTATTAAATGTACATACTTAGACTTCAAAAAACAAAATTTGATAACACAATCGCAAGGGAAAAAATGGAACTCTTTGCATCATAATCCACGGTGAATTCCCGATGCAAATCGTCTGTAGCTGCATTCAGATTGGCAACAGGCCATGACTGTTTGGCCAAGTATCTGCATAGAATTGGAATATATCAGTCTCCTAACTGTCCATTGTGCAACTGAAACCAAGAAATGGATTCGGAACATCTCAAAATCTGTGCGTCAGTGGCTAACCATGACAATATCTTTGAAAAATATTGGAGTGCAAGAGGTCAAATGACTTTATTGTCAAATGCCTGGCATTAGAAAACAACAACAACATCAACATTTTAACATAATATTATTTGCAGATGAACAAGTTATTATTACAGATTCTCACTGAAACCAATGGTGACCGTTGCCTAGCGATAACTCATTTATTTTATTTTCTTTCCAATTTATTTTAAGTAATTTTTAACTGCTTATTAGGCCTAATGCTCTCTCTGAGCTGTAGTAAAGTGTCTATGAGTACAAGAAGCTCTCTCAATTAATATCACTCAATAAAAGAATTGTATTCCAATGGATACCATCCCATTGTGGAATCCTGGGAAACGAGAATGCGGATGCTTTAGCAAAGAAGGGCAGCACTGCTACTTACAGACCTGTTACTAAATCTACGTATTTATCTGTGAAAAGATTTATTAAATGTACATACTTAGACTTCAAAAAACAAAATTTGATAACACAATCGCAAGGGAAAAAATGGAACTCTCTGCATCATAATCCACGGTGAATTCCCGATGCAAATCGTCTGTAGCTGCATTCAGATTGGCAACAGGCCATGACTGTTTGGCCAAGTATCTGCATAGAATTGGAATATATCAGTCTCCTAACTGTCCATTGTGCAACTCAAACCAAGAAATGGATTCGGAACATCTCAAAATCTGTGTGTCAGTGGCTAACCATGACAATATCTTTGAAAAATATTGGAGTGCAAGAGGTCAAATGACTTCAGTGTCAAATGCCTGGCATTAGAAAACAACAACAACATCAACATTTTAACATAATATTATTTGCAGATGAACAAGTTATTATTACAGATTCTCACTGAAACCAATGGTGACCATTGCCTAGCGATAACTCATTTATTTTATTTTCTTTCCAATTTATTTTAAGTAATTTTTAACTGCTTATTAGGCCTAATTTCGTTAAAATAACATTTATCTTTGTAGTGGGATGAATTATTATTACGTTAAACTGAATAGTTCGTTGCTTACCAGTATGCGTTCTTTAAACTGAACATTTTAAACATGTAAATTAATAGTAAAATGGCTAGGACTAAAAAATTATTTTGTTATTCTGAAAAATTCGTAATTGCAGCATTCGTAATAATAGCATTTCAATATAGAAGAAAAGCAACTAAAGTGGTTAAACAGGTAATGGAGATGGGAGTGGAAGGAAGGATAGGAAGAGATAGACCAAGATTTAAGTGGGAAAATACTATAGAGAAAATAGTACAACGTGGAAAGACAATGGTTGAAATAAAGAAAATGTGTAAAAATAGAGAGATTTGGAAGAGATGGACGGAGAGAGGTAAACCTGACATCTAACAGCATCAGGGATTGGGAGGAGGAGGAGGAGGAGGAGGAGGAGGAGGAGGAGGAGGAGGAGGAGGAGGAGGAGGAGGAGGAGGAGGAGGAGGAGGAGGAGGAGGAGGAGGAGGAGGAGGAGGAGGAGGAGGAGGAGGAGGAGGAGGAGGAGGAGGAGGAGGAGGAGGAGGAGGAGGAGGAGGAGGAGGAGGAGGAGGAGGAGGAGGAGGAGGAGGAGGAGGAGGAGGAGGAGGAGGAGGAGGAGGAGGAGGAGGAGGAGGAGGAGGAGGAGGAGGAGGAGGAGGAGGAGGAGGAGGATTTCACTGTAATTTATTCTGGGTTATTCTGGGCGATACTGTAGAATCATATATGCATTAAAATGTTAAACTGCAAACACAAAAGTCATGGATGTCCTGAAAAACCTCATAAAAGATAAATTAAACAACAGTGATCTGGACGCTTTAATTTGGAGCTAAAGCAAGCAATTAATGACCCATTCATTCTAGGCAATTGATCACACCAATCAACCACTGCATCTTTACATCAATTATTTAACGATGCCCTATTTAGAAGTAGGAACATATAAATGCATTCTAGCATACTCACTTGAAATTTCTTACAGGTACGTCCCCAGCACCAAGATCAGCTTGTGTAATGGTACCATTAGCAGATGGAAGAATTGTCGTCTATGGAGGATATAGGAAAGAGAAAATCAAACGAGATGTTGATAAAGGAGTAATCCACACAGATATGTTCCTGCTGACACCTGAAAGTAAGTACATGGTGGTACATCGCTTAACATAATATAGCTATTAATAAGGTATTTATTCCACCTCAGACCTATACTTTTCCACGATCTTCTGCAACACTGGCTTCTTGTACTCATAGACACTTTACTACAGCTCAGTCAATCAGCCACAACCAAAGGGAACACGGTATAATTGTGGCAGTTTGGTCCCCAAACGTTTTCTGTAAAAATGAGAGAGATCACTTTAACAATAGATGTATACTTTTTTACGGAGGGTTTACATAATTTTACATTACAAATTAAATTTAAAAATATCACGTGCCTAAAAAAACCTCATTTCCCTGGTGTATGTTACAATATACAGTACATTACCCTAACATCATTTACCTCATTCGGAAGAGACGAAACTTTTCTACATTTTGATTATACAACTTTTAACATTATATCACTTTGGAAAACGTATTATGTGTCTTTCACGTGTTAAATTTTATGTTACCTTGTTAACATGTTTCGGCCTGCTATCGGCGATCATCAGAACTGGTCGTTGCTGGTTTTGGCGCCTTTTGTTTTGTTTCCTGTGGGGGTGTGTTTGTGTAGTGTAATGTGGAGTCAAAGAGTGTGTGTGTTCTGAACAAATCACTGAACACATCACAGCCATAACAAAATTACAAAACACTTCCACATATGCAGAACACATCACAAATGCTAACCACACATACAGAGACATCAACACAGACATGGAAATTCTACACATCCAACCAAAAAGCCAGAAACTAAACACACTAGAACAATACGAAATATGTTGTTGTTGTTTTCTAATGCCAGGCGTTTGACAATAAAGTCATTTGACCTCTTGCACTCCAATATTTTTCAAAGATATTATCATGACCAGCCACTGAAGCACAGATTTACAATACGAAATATACAAACACACAAGAACACATCCAAATGAAATTCTCAACACACAACTCAGTTTCAGAATACACACACCCCACAGGAAACAAAAGGCGCCAAAACCAGCAACGACCAGTTCTGATGATGGCCGATTGCAGGCCGAAACATGTTTTAAGATAACATAAAATTTAACACGTGAAAGATATATAATACATTTTCCAAAGAAACGTTTCTGCATTATATAGCCTATTTCTGCCAGTTTTCTGTCAACTAATACAAACAAGATACTCCCATATACATCATGACGCATATGGGTACATGGAAGTAGAACTCCATACATTCTTTGACCTTGGCACTAGAATGAGGTGATATGGTCAGCACCACGCTCCGACTGCCTTTTCACCTTTTCACCCCTGGGAGAGCCTGACACTCAGTTTGATAGGAGGCTGAGTCAATCTCAGGGTCATTCTGAAAGTTTAATCATGATAAAATCCCATTACCACCTGGAATCGAACCCCGCACCTTCCAATTCATAATCAGCTGCTGTACTAACTGAGCTACCTGGCTGCCTACTTAAAAGATGCACATGAAAAATTTTATATCTGGCATATTGTGCCAGTGTGCAAAAACATCACTTAGGAAAAATGTTTCACTTCACAGCACACTTTGATTTTTGTAATTGACTCGACAAACCCTACAACAACATCTGTGTAATTTCCTTGATCAATACCGTTTCCAAAATTGAACAAGAAAAAATGTAATAATAGTCTCACACTATGAACAGATTCACTTTGGTTCTGGATGTAAGAATAGCAAACAGTCAAATGTAGCCAGTCATACAATTACAGAGATAATGGTGGCTTGAACCACTAACGTCTAAATGTCTGCACAAATCTGTATGTGTACTATGACATAGTATATTCAGATATCTCTCAAAAAGGAGAGCTAAAATAATTCATTTGTAATACAGAAATATTCCAGTTAAGTTACGTACTTTTCAGCCTTAAGTAAGGATTGTAGAATCTATTTAAAAGATAAAAATAATATGTAATGCATGTTCCTCATTGTACCACTCAGTGGATCAGCATCAGGTATTAAAAAGAGAACCAACAGAATTTGAGAGTATTAACATGGATTTCTCTCTCTTTGTCTTGCAGAGAATGACACAACTGGTCTGAAATGGAAGTGGGTGGCAGTGAAGCAAGTTGGCGCCCGCATGTCTCCTCGCTGTGGGATGACAGCAGTGATGGCACCTGGCAACAAAGCCTACGCATTTGGTGGAGTCTGGGATATCGAGGAAAGTGAAGAAGATTTGGCTGGCACCTTCTTTAATGACCTTTATGCGTTAGATCTAGATAAAACAACATGGAGGACAGGTAGTGATTTGTCTTCTTGAAAAAAATTAAGCTGTGCTTACCCTCCTCTTTTTCTTTATGATCCTTACCCTTTCTTCATCAGAGTCCTCTTTTTCCTCCACCACTATCATCATCGTCCTCTTCATTCTGCTCATATTCCTTCACCATCATCTTCCTCTTCATCATCCTTTACATTCTGCTCATCTTCCATCTCATTATGCTCTTTGTCATCTTCATTCTGCTCATCTTCCATCTCATTACTCTTTCGTCATTCTCTTCATTCTCATCTTCCATCTCATTTTGCTCTTCGTCATCTTCATTCTGCTCCTTTCTATCTCATTATGCTCTTCGTCATCCTCTTCATTCTGCTCACCTTTCATCTCATTATGCTTCATTCTGCTCATCTTCCAATCTCATTATGCTCGTCATCTTCCGTCTCATTATGCTTGTCATCCTCTTCATTCTGCTCATCTTCTATCTCATTATGCTCTTCGTCATCCTCTTCATTCTGCTCATCTTCAGTCACATTATGCTCTTCATCTTCATTCTGCTCATCTTCAATCTCATTATGCTCTTGTCATCCTCTTCATTCTGCTCATCTTCTATCTCATTATGCTCTTCGTCATCCTCTTCATTCTGCTCATCTTCAGTCACATTATGCTCTTCATCTTCATTCTGCTCATCTTCAATCTCATTATGCTCTTCGTCATCCTCTTCATTCTGCTCATCTTCAGTCACATTATGCTCTTCATCTTCATTCTGCTCATCTTCTATCTCATTATGCTCTTCATCATCCTCTTCATTCTGCTCATCTTCTATCTCATTATGCTCTTCGTCATCCTCTTCATTCTGCTCATCTTCAGTCTCATTATGCTCTTCATCCTCTTCATTCTGCTCATCTTCAATCTCATTATGCTCTTGTCATCCTCTTCATTCTGCTCATCTTCAGTCTCATTATGCTCTTCATCCTCTTCATTCTGCTCATCTTCAATCTCATTATGCTCTTGTCATCCTCTTCACTCTGCTCATCTTCTATCTCATTATGCTCTTCGTCATCCTCTTCATTCTGCTCATCTTCAGTCTCATTATGCTTTTCATCCTCTTCATTCTGCTCATCTTCAATCTCATTATGCTCTTCGTCATCCTCTTCATTCTGCTCATCTTCAGTCTCATTATGCTCTTCGTCATCCTCTTCATTCTGCTCATCTTCAGTCTCATTATGCTCTTCATCCTCTTCATTCTGCTCATCTTCTATCTCATTATGCTCTTCGTCATCCTCTTCATTCTGCTCATCTTCAGTCTCATTATGCTCTTCGTCATCCTCTTCATTCTGCTCATCTTCAGTCTCATTATGCTCTTCGTCATCCTCTTCATTCTGCTCATCTTCAATCTCATTATGCTCTTGTCATCCTCTTCACTCTGCTCATCTTCTATCTCATTATGCTCTTCGTCATCCTCTTCATTCTGCTCATCTTCAGTCTCATTATGCTTTTCATCCTCTTCATTCTGCTCATCTTCAATATTATGCTCTTCGTCATCCTCTTCATTCTGCTCATCTTCAGTCTCATTATGCTCTTCGTCATCCTCTTCATTCTGCTCATCTTCAGTCTCATTATGCTCTTCATCCTCTTCATTCTGCTCATCTTCTATTTCATTATGCTCTTCGTCATCCTCTTCATTCTGCTCATCTTCAGTCTCATTATGCTCTTCGTCATCCTCTTCATTCTGCTCATCTTCAGTCTCATTATGCTCTTCATCCTCTTCATTCTGCTCATCTTCTATCTCATTATGCTCTTCGTCATCCTCTTCATTCTGCTCATCTTCAGTCTCATTATGCTCTTCGTCATCCTCTTCATTCTGCTCATCTTCAGTCTCATTATGCTCTTCATCCTCTTCATTCTGCTCATCTTCTATCTCATTATGCTCTTCGTCATCCTCTTCATTCTGCTCATCTTCAGTCTCATTATGCTCTTCGTCATCCTCTTCATTCTGCTCATCTTCAGTCTCATTATGCTCTTCATCCTCTTCATTCTGCTCATCTTCTATCTCATTATGCTCTTCGTCATCCTCTTCATTCTGCTCATCTTCAGTCTCATTATGCTCTTCGTCATCCTCTTCATTCTGCTCATCTTCAGTCTCATTATGCTCTTCATCCTCTTCATTCTGCTCATCTTCAATCTCATTATGCTCTTGTCATCCTCTTCACTCTGCTCATCTTCTATCTCATTATGCTCTTCGTCATCCTCTTCATTCTGCTCATCTTCAGTCTCATTATGCTTTTCATCCTCTTCATTCTGCTCATCTTCAATCTCATTATGCTCTTCGTCATCCTCTTCATTCTGCTCATCTTCAGTCTCATTATGCTCTTCGTCATCCTCTTCATTCTGCTCATCTTCAGTCTCATTATGCTCTTCATCCTCTTCATTCTGCTCATCTTCTATCTCATTATGCTCTTCGTCATCCTCTTCATTCTGCTCATCTTCAGTCTCATTATGCTCTTCGTCATCCTCTTCATTCTGCTCATCTTCAGTCTCATTATGCTCTTCATCCTCTTCATTCTGCTCATCTTCTATCTCATTATGCTCTTCGTCATCCTCTTCATTCTGCTCATCTTCAGTCTCATTATGCTCTTCGTCATCCTCTTCATTCTGCTCATCTTCAGTCTCATTATGCTCTTCATCCTCTTCATTCTGCTCATCTTCTATCTCATTATGCTCTTCGTCATCCTCTTCATTCTGCTCATCTTCAGTCTCATTATGCTCTTCGTCATCCTCTTCATTCTGCTCATCTTCAGTCTCATTATGCTCTTCATCCTCTTCATTCTGCTCATCTTCTATCTCATTATGCTCTTCGTCATCCTCTTCATTCTGCTCATCTTCAGTCTCATTATGCTCTTCGTCATCCTCTTCATTCTGCTCATCTTCAGTCTCATTATGCTCTTCGTCATCCTCTTCATTCTGCATCTTCCATATTTTTATCATCCTCTTCTTCCTCCATATCACTACCCTCTATTTCATTATTGTTCTTTTTCTTCTTCCTCATCCTGTTTCTTCTTTTCTTTGTTCAAAGTGGGTTCAAGATACATCCCCGTCACATAGAAATTGTAAACATTTATCATTTCTAGTACAAGATTTTATATAACATCAGGTGGAATACTAACCCCACATCAGTCTCGAGTAACGTGTGTTGATCATCACTCTGAAAAATGAACTGAAGACCTTCCTGGAATAAGGATGTAACCAACAAAACTATAATCCATGTTTCAGGAGAAAGGACAATAATTTCATTAGGCCTATATCTACTAGCACAACCATTTGACTAATCAAGGATACAAGTTTATTCAACTCTTGAATGCAATGCTTTAAAATTACTTTTTTTCACCTGAATCACGTATTTCAATAATTTGCTGTTACATCCTTTTTCCGGGGAGGTCTTCAATTTAGGATGAACCTTCCACATGTGTGCTTAAGAGAAATATGTACTTTTCTTTATTTTTCAGTTACTTTGTCTGGTAAGAAGGATTCAGCAAAACAAAGACGACGACGTAAAGATAAAGGTGAACTGCCAGAGGGTGCTGACAATGAAAAAGACTCTGATACTGAAATAAGTGAGATGGAAACGAACGAGGATGGCACAACAAAAGTGAGTAGCCCTCATATACTGTGTGATTGTCAGGTACAAAGGTGGCTCAACTCAGAGCATTTCTTTACATTAATAAGAATGTGAATACTGTCACGGTATGTTTGATGTAACGTAGCCTCACTACACCAGTGTTTAAGTAAGGAAACTTTGAAAACCAAATGAATTCGGAAAAAGGAAAAATCCAAAAATTACAATACCTCCCTTTATTATAATTATCTCTTAAATATAATTAGCAGCAAACCTTCAACAATTAATAACAAGAATATTCCCTTTAATTATAATCTTTCTCTTAACACGTTCGCCGCCGACTGTATTGTTGCAAACTCTATCCCCAGGAGCCGATTAGTTTTTTGTGTTTATTTATCATGTAATAGTGTCTATGAATAATTTTTAGCCTCATATACAATTTTCAAGTACAGACAATGTTTGAAATCTTGATGACACATTTACGCGTCACCAGCACCATGTTAATAATTCCATTGTCAGTGCCGTTTACGCGTCACACTTATTTTTGTTTTTACGTGACCATATATTGAAATATTGTTAGAGAAAAACAAATTAGGCCTATCTTACTTCATTTGTGGTGGATTCCGAAGCAGGGATCGACACACAATCCAGGTTGACCAAGGCAATCAGGACAGTAGAATGTTGATTCTTTTCTTCTGCCATTCTCGTAACACACTTTGCAGCGTTTCCTCATTTTTTTTTTTTTTTTTTTTTTTTTTTTTTTTTTTTTTTTGCCTTTCTCATTAGCGCGTTGTTTTACAGACAGGTGTTTCACAGCTGGTGATGCCAGTTTGATTATTGGACTGGTGAGTGTTTCATACAATAGCAAATAGTCTGAAATCATATAGGTAACGAAATCCTACTCCTTGTTGTGTACCGAGAATGCAAATTATGTGCGTTCAGTAACATTATTTGGAAGAGGTGGATGCCAATTTTTTTATACCATCGAACTGTTTTTCTTTCACATGGGTAATACGAAAGCATTTGATCTTGCCAACCGACACCTGACATGTGGTTATTATACTTTTCAATTGCATGCAGCTTTTGTAGTTTTTGCCCTCTTTTATTTACTGTTTGAACAATACTGACTTCAAATTCAGTAGAGATAACATCCTGCCTAAGGTTTTTCCGTGGTTTTCCTAAGGCGCTAAGACAAATGTCGGGATGAGCCCTAAAAGAAATGGGCCACAGACCTGCACTCATCTCCCCATCAATCTCCCTAATTACTCTAAATTAATTAACAATTACATCTCTCCCCCCTCTTCGTAACTGAGCCATCATATGGCCAAATGGCTGGTCTCAAAATTGAGACGATTCAACAAGGCTCATGACAACAATCACCTCCTACATAATAGCCGAATTGGCTAGTCTCTTATATATGAGATAACTCATCCTGCCTAAGGTATTCCGTGGTTTTCCTAAGGCGTAAGACAAATGTCGGGATGAGCCCTATAAGAAATGGGCCACGGACCTATATGCCCTTCCCCATATATATATATATATATATATATATATATATATAAACGACGTATGCCCTAGTTCAGAACCTATAAATTGTCTATTAAATATACGAGGTCACTCAAATAGTCGCAATTTGAAAGGACAGGGACCTCTAAAATTCCAGATTTAGATTTCACGGCACTTCTTCCGACGGCCTTCACATGCTTTGTCATCGAACAACAGATGACAGCATCTCGCCAGCCATCTCCTCCTCGCCCCGTTCCGTGATCACTTGATCAAATCTCAGTCCCCCTCGCGTATGTGGTACCTGAGAGGTTACGTCCAATTTCGGCTTCCCCTTCAAAATTTTCTAGAGCTCCTTCAGTGGAGCAGCATAACCCAGAGTGAGACTAGTGGCCAACAGGCTTGGAGCTCACATCTTAGTTTTGTACAGCCCCCAACCCGTTGCAAGGACACGTTGCGTACCTTTTAAATTTGTCCTCCCAATTCTCTT
Organism: Periplaneta americana; assembly: GCF_040183065.1. Lineage (NCBI taxonomy): Eukaryota > Metazoa > Arthropoda > Insecta > Blattodea > Blattidae > Periplaneta > Periplaneta americana. Next base: position 25,124,469 of record NC_091130.1, read on the forward strand.
TCGATTTTTCGAGTCGAGATAAATAAGACGTCGAAATATCCACATTTTGAACTAGAGTGGCAACTGGAGTAGTACTTGAATTATTAGATGTTTCAAAATCAGTTTCACTTTCACTATCACTCTCACTTTCACTTTGGCTTTCATTTGGATTGAAATCACTGTCACTGTCCGAATCAGGCATTGAAGTATTCACTAGACGCGCAATTTCGTCATCCTTGCAAGTTTATCTGGCGCACTTTTACGATTTTTTGCATTTGAAGGACCTGGAGGCGTCTCAAAATTATCATCTAATTTGTCATCCATGATTCCTCTACTTAAATGAGCGGAAGGTAATAACCAAGAATGATAATAAGTAGCAGTACCCTTCCAGTAAGTAATACTACATAACAATACAGGATAACCAAAATACTGAAGGAATAATGCACGGGAAAGCAAGAAAACAACTATGACGTGCATACGCGTCATTGGCATATGTGACATGTATACGCGTCAAGTGGCATTCAGCGTGTTAAATAGAATTAACAGGAAACTTCCAATAATAAGTAACAAGAATATCTCCCTATATTATAATATTTCTCTTAAATAGAATAAACAGCAAACTTTCAGAAAAATAAATAACCAAATTATTTCATTCAGCGGCAGCCCCTTTTTACATATCTGTTAAAATCTGCTAACCCACACATAACCCATCTCACAATCACAATCTCCAAGTTTCCGGTGTATACTTATCACATAGCAAAGGTCAAGTTTCGGGTGGTTGATCTCCCCAACTGAGTTGATTCTGCCTTCTTAATGACCCGTATCAGGCCAAGTGCTCAACTGACATCTCGTTCCAACTGTGATCTCCACGACCATCCCCTTCCCCTCGAGCATTTAAATAGGAGGTGGAAGTGGATCGACGCATGCGCACCGAAATAGTTAAAGTTTGATACACCGGAAACCGTTTTATAATAGTACATTATGCAACGAGCCTATAAGGTAATTAAGAAGTGAGTATCGATATTTATGAAACGAGCGCAAGCGAGTTTCATAATTTTCATACGAGCTTCTTAATTACCATTATAGGCGAGTTTCATACGACTTTTTATGCTCGACCATATTTCTAACTTGATATTATTAATTTTTGAGCAATGTCCCGTATGTTGTGAGATGTGCGCAGACGCGAAAGTATTGATTTTTTCCGAGGAACAGATGTCCACATTGACCTTGCTAGGCCATAAGAACCTACAGAGATAACATTGAAATTAAATTAGACATTGAAAAACGAGATGACAAATTGAATTTATTTGAATATTATTTACAATTAACGCTAATTATTATAGTAACAGAACATAACCTTCTGCGACAGCATTGGATTTCCAGCCTCCGTGACTTTTCGCTAATTCTCTTTCGATTGCATATCCGAGAATAATCGATACTTGCGGTTTTATAACGGTAGAAAGCTGACCTGTCATTGGCTGAACAGTTGTAACCTGAGTCGTCATTGGCTCAAAGACCTGACCTTTAATGAGTAGGTGTACTTTAATGACATGCATTAAAGATCTGCTACCAGGTGTATAATTACTACATTTCGGCATGGTCGAGCATAAAGATACATATGAATCAGTCGGAACTAAAAGGAACTAAGTCACTTTTCACAACTTTTCAGGAGAAGCAAAAAAATACCACTAATAACACAAATGTATATATTTTTATGTTATAGAAGACAAAAGAATATTTAAAAGTCTTTGTTCCTTCTTCCACCGTTCGATGCGCATGACATTTGTTGTTCAAATTGTTGCATAACCCAAAATTGTATATTTTGACGTAGTTCTTTTTAGCTCCGACCGATTCATATAGAGGAAAGATAGCCAAATTTTCATTCTGTGGGATTACAATATTAAAGAGCCAAACATACCGTGACAATACTGTATGAATACTAAGAATGGTTTGTATGACTCACAGGAACCTCCAGCAGCTAGCTCTGTACTCTCAGATGACGGCATATTCAAAGTAACAGTTGGTCCATCACCAGCAGCATCGTCTTCCCAACAAGCTACAGAAAACACTTCAGTTGGGGGACAGCAAGCATTCATGCCTTCTCCAAGAATGAACTGCGGACTGGCTGTGAAACATGGCGTCCTCTACCTGTACGGAGGGCTGGTGGAAGATGGTGATAAACAGTTCACATTGTCAGACTTCTATTCCTTAGGTAGAAATATATTTTGTGTTGCATTAAGATGAGAAAGAGTTTAGACTGGAAATGTACAATGCTTATAAATTACACAGGATGGAAGGTGTTCAATAATAGTTCTTTCAAGGGACGAATCCTGAGTTTATTATGAATGGAAAAGTCTTCTATTATTCTGTTCCTTTGTCCTTAGAATATCGAGAAATAAATATTTACATGATAAAATTTGATGTCCACACCTGTGGAGTAATGGTTAGCGCATCTGGCCGCGAAACCAGGTGGCCCGGATTCGATTCCCAGTCGGGGCAAGTTACCTGGTTGAGGTTTTTTCCGGGGTTTTCCCTCAACCCAATATGAGGAAATGCTGGGTAACTTTCGGTGATGGACCCCGGACTCATTTCACCGGCATTATCACCTTCATCTCATTCAGATGCTAAATAACCTAAGCTGTTGATAAAGCGTCGTAAAATAACCTACTGAAAAAAAATCACTAAACATTTGGTAAATTTGTTATATAAACAATTTTCGTGTGTTGATTGGAACTATTGGTAATTTACCTTAGTTAATGACTATTTTCGACTTGATGTTGGCCATCTTCAGATTTCTAGTGACCTTGGTTGTTTCCGGTTTCTTCTTTTGGTGCTTTGTGGTAGGTGCATTTATGAGCAGTTTGTTATGAGAAACCGGAAACAAGCAAGAGCTTCACTAGAAATTTGAAGATGGCCGACATCAAGCAGAAATTTGTAATTAATCAAGGTAAATTACCATCAGCATGCCTCAACAGAGGTAAACGATCATCCAGTCAGTACAGACGTAGTGTGTGATCAGCACTACAATAAATTGATAAATGAAACATTATGTCCCTAAAAATTAGTGTTTGAGAGAAATTAAATATAATCTACAGATTTGTGCTTTCAATTCAAACTATTTCTAACAAAAGTTTCGGTTGAATAATTTCAAGGAAAAATTGTTCTGGGGCCGGGTATCGATCCCGGGACCCTTCGCTTAGTGCGCGAATGCTCTACCGACTGAGCTACCCCAGGAACTATACACGACACCGTCACAATTTTTCCTTTATATCCACACAACTCAAATGAGCTGACAAGACGCCAGAACTCAACTGTGAGTGCACACAAATACTGTGTGACTTAAATTGTGGCTTTCTGTTAGCGTACCTCCAGTAACGAATGTATTATCCAAATCTGGCTTTCAGGTAGTAGCTCCCTGTAAAGCAGGTTTGAACAATTTTTCCTTGAAATTATTCAAACCTGCTTTACAGGGAGCTACTACCTGAAAGCCAGATTTGCATAAAAGTTTTAGTGTTTGAAAAAGCTGCAAGAACAAATTGGCCTCAAAGGCTTAAAATTCTTAATGTTGAAGAGGAGAATTGTTTTTAAAAACTTTATATTTCACTTCTAGATCTGCACAAAATGGATGAATGGAAGACACTGATTCCAAACGACCAAGCAAGTCAGGAATGGCTGGACTCCAGCAGCAGTTCAGAAGGAAGTGGAGAGGACTCAGGATCTGAAAGCGACAGTGAGGATGAAAGTGACAAGGACGACACCAAGATGGAAGTTGATTAACACATCAGGAAATTAAACTTGTACAATTCTTCAGTCTAATAATGTTATTCACATCTATGAAAAATATATCTTTATAAAATACTCAATACGATCAATTCTATGTATTTACATAATTTCTATTGCATTGTACCATAGTCATTCATCATAATGAACTTCAAGGCCACACCAACACTTTCCTTTTCCTCACCAATGAACCAGTGGTCATTCATCAGTAAACCATAATTAAAAGTAACAGTTACTTTAAATTGCTCCACCTCTACTATGCAAGACAGATGCATGGCCAAGTCATGACATGTGTTAAATTACACTCAAACCTTCTGTAATTCAGTCAAAGCTCCGTACAATATAAACTGATATAACGATAAACCCTGTTGCAACGATAAAATTTATTGCTTCAGAATATGTATGATAAGAACTTTCTTGTGTTAAATTTTAACTTACCTGTTAACATGTTTCGACCTATTTTGGATCATCTTCAGAACTGGTCGTTGTTGGTCTTGGCGCCTCTTGTTTCCTGTGAGGGCGCGTTTGTAGTGTAGAGTCAAAGAGTGTATGTGTTTTGAAATTGAGTTGTGTGTTGAGAATATCGTTGGGGTGTGTTTTCGTGTGTCTGTATATTTCATATTGTTCTAGTGTGTTGAGTTTCTGGCTTTTTGGTTGGATGTGCAGTATTTCCATGTCTGTGTTGATGTCTCTGTAGGTGTGGTTGGCATTTGTGATGTGTTCTGCATATGTGGAGGTGTTTTGTAATTTTGTTATGGCTGTGATGTGTTCTTTGTAACGTGTTTGAAATGATCTGTCTGTCTGTCTGTCTGTCCTATGTAGAAGTTGTTGCAGGTGTTACATTTGAGTTTGTATACGCTTGTGTGGTTGTATTTGTTTGTTTGTGTGTTGAGATGTTTTTGTAGAGTGTTATTTGTTCTGTATACGATCACAAAACACCTCCACAAATGCCAACCACACCTACAGAGACATCAACGCAGACATGGAAATACTGCACATCCAACCAAAAAGCCAGAAACTCAACACACTAGAACAATATGAAATATACAGACACACGAAAACACACCCCAACGATATTCTCAACACACAACTCAATTTCAAAACACACACACTCTTTGACTCTACACTACGAACGCACCCACACAGGAAACAAGAGGCGCCAGACCAACAACGACCAGTTCTGAAGATGACCCAAAATAGGTCGAAACGTGTTAACAAGGTACGTTAAAATTTAACACAAGAAAGTTCTTATCATACATATTCCGAAGTGATACAGTGTTAAAAGTTGTGTAATCAAGATGTAAAATTTATTGGTCCCAGCAATATTTTTCATATTTTAAATATCGTCATTGTTCCTGCAATAACTCCTATGTGCAAAATATAAAATTTTTCAGTAGGAAGAAAAAACACATTTTATTCATCCTATGGCAGCCGTACATAGGAGACTGTGAATTCTTACATTTTCGAAACAAAGAAATATAATAATAATAATTTATTTATTTATTTAATCTGGCAGAGCTAAGGCCAGTAGGCCTTCTCTTCCGCCCAGCAGACTTTAATTCTAATTGAATACAATTGCTTACATAGTTATTACATTAATATCTAGATCATAAAACAACATGAAAGTAAATAATGAAAATTGGATAACTAATGTTAGTGTGACAATAATAAACATTGGTAAGAAATAGTTATAATAATAATAATAATAATAATAATAATAATAATAATAATAATAATATAATTACATATAGGAGATTTTATTATTTGCTGTATCACTATTTAAGCTATTTAATAGAGTAAAAATCTGAAAATCGATAAATATGTCACTTAGGAGTTATTGCAGGAACAACGACGATATACTTTATTCATTATTACGATTATCAAATTTTGGAAAAACCACGATAGAATGATAAAAACATTATATATATTTTTTAAATTTAGCCTAAATGGTTTACATGTTCAGTACTGTTTAATTTTTCACTTGGTATAGTTCTCTTAAAGATGTTATTTCGTTTACTTTTTTTTCATACTTTTGTTGACTCATCTTGGCTTTCTGTGCAAGGAATGTGTTACAATTCAATTCTACTGCAGTTAAAAAAAAAACATTCCTACTACATTCTTTCTGAGAACGTCTGTGTGTGTGTGTGTGTGTGTGTGTATGTGTGTTTTTTTTTTTAATGCCTACCCACTTCACTTTGCGTAATTCGAGTTCTGTATAGATTGCAGGACTGTGACCCATTTTCAAGTTGCACACCACTTCGGTGGGCCATGTTACGCATGATGTGTATCTGTGAAGAGTTATGTGGTGTACTAGGGTGAGTGTATGTTAAGTGTTGTGTAAGTGTATTGTAGGAAATGGGTGAGGATGGTGATGGCGAGGAAGGGAGAAGGGAAAACCTAGTGCCGGCACAGCCTACTCCTGTCGAATAGCACCAAGGGGGCCGCCAGGCTTAACGTCCCCATCCAACGGACGAATCACTATCAACAGTGACATAGCCTTCCCTTCATATGCACTGCGGAGAGATTTGAGATTTAACCCAGACATATTGGTGCACAATCTAGTGATCAGAAGTTGTGCACCGCCATCTCTCCTAGTTCCGAGGTAGAAATTTTACAAGAAAATTTCTAACCCCGCCAGGAATCGAACCCGGACCGGCTAGTCTGAAGACAGACATGCTACCACAGAGTTAACTCAGAATATAAATTTGAGCAAAATTTCATAATCCCTCAATACAACAATAAACCTAAACATCATATTTCTACTCCCCAGAAAATTGTTGTATCGAGGTTTGACTGCATTCATACTTTAAATATACTGCTAGTGACGTGAAGTTGCTGACCAAATTTTGAAGTCTGAAGTTTAGTTATTTGAAAGAATTAAATAGCTGTACTTTCAATATCTGTACAATGTGTGTGTGTATGTGTGTGTGTGGGTGGGGGGGGGCGAAGAGGGGGAACTAATAAGTAAAAACTGATTAGTTTTGGAAGCCCAATGAAGACCCCCTCTATTGGCATCACTCCCGCCAGTCTACATTATTAAGGGAAGACTGAAATACATCTTGATGACACAACTTTTAACACTGTATCACTTCGGAATATGTATTGTATGACTTTCTCGTGTTAAATTCTATTGTACCTGGTTTTCATGTTTCAACCTGTTATTGGTCTTCTTCAGAACTGGTCGTTGCTGGTCTTGGCACCACACCCTAATGAAATTCTCAACACACAACTCAATTTCAGAACACACACACTCTTTGACTCCACATTACACTACACAATAACACCCCCACAGGAAACAAAACAAGATGCGCCAAGACCAGCAACGACCAGGAGCCTGTTTCACAATGTTTACAAGCTTTGAAAATTGTAAACTTTGCTTGTAAATTGTAAACTTCTGTTTCACAATCTTTGTTTGTAATGTTGAACTTTACAAAGGAAATCAAATCTTTACAAATTAAATTTTGCTCACTTTACAAGTATTCTGTTTCACAATGAAGGGTAATTTTACAAACGTGTAAACTTTACTTGTAAAATTAGCACATTTTCTACAATATCTCTGAGACGTGTAAAGTTTGATATTGCAACAAATCATGAATAAATACAATAAAGAAATACTTATTAAATTAATTTTTGAGTAACTGGATAATATTAAGAATTAAACTAACGCAGTTTTGATGTTATTAAGGAGTTCTAATGACTCAGACGAAGATATTGAATTTAGGCCTAATCAAACGAAGACGTATACATAAAATTCTTTGGTCAAGAATTAATAACACGTTCATATCATTGTATGAATTTAGTGAAAGGTTTCGAATGAGTCCCGCGCTATAGTTCAGAATACCGCGTAAGTATTTATATACGAAGACTATATTTAATAAATACTCGCACTTAAAAAAGAAGTTGCCTGCACCAAAAATAAATAATTCAATAATGCAATAACGTCACTACTTATGAGGTATTCTGAAGTCGTTTCGAGTCCTATTTTGCTGGAATCTCTCCTACAAGATATGGGACATCATATCCAACATCCAAAAGGGAAAAGTGACGCCCTAACCTCAAAGCGAGAATTGTATTGTTTTGCATTGGTTGCATAGTAGCTGTCAGTGCATTAGCAGATAAGCACGGAATTTCTAAGATGCCAGTGTGCAAAAGTGCCTACAGGGTAGTTGAAGTTGTTAAGACTTAAATTCGGGGCAGGTTTTTGATTACCAAAGTGTTATTTACTATAGCGCAGAATTTTTATGCTGCTGCTGGGATCACTAATGTTTGTGAGGTTATGGATGCAACATTAATAAATAATACTGATGGATCAACACAAAAAATGAACCTGATTTTGTTGTTAGACATTGTAATTATTTTATAAATTGCATATTTGTACGTGGACTAAATCTGTTATTTACTTATTTGACTGAATTTGGGGCTAACTTTGGTCATTTAAGTAACAGACGTATTGCATAGACAAATAACACGTATTGGTATACTCGACCAATCACATCACATGAAATTCCATTGTCGCCAATATATAAAAATCTAAATACTTTTAATTTTCTTTAACAACACTTTATATTTTCTGTTGGTGTAATATGAATCAGCAAGCTTAGAATAATCTATTTTAGTACAAAATATAAACATATGTATCGATAGTAGTAAAAATACAGCGACTTTAGCTCTGCCCCTTAGCGATTTTTGTAAACTGTCGTTGGCGATATTGTGTAACCAATAATGCGTATTTGTAAATTTCTTTAGCTGATTTTGTAAAGTTCGTCAAACTTTACAAACTAATAAGATAGCATTGTGAAACACAATTGAAGGGTACACGGGAAAAACGATCAAGGTCCATCAAAAATCGAAATTGAGTTAATAATGCTATCTTATAGTGCAAAGGAAGTACTATCGTGTGGTCTAGCTACTAATAAGAAATAATCGTTCTTGACATTCCACTACGTCAATTTCTATTAAATACACACATAAAGTATTAAGTGCTTAAACTTTAAAATTCGTTTTTCTCGAAACTTTCTATCTAAAATGGACCTTGATCGTTATTCCCGTGTACCCTTCAATTTACAAGCATTTGTAATCTTTTACTTGTTATTTGTAATTGTTAATTTGTAAGGATTGTGAAACAGGCCCCAGTTCTGAAGAAGACCAATAACAGGTCGAAACATGTAAACCAGATACGATAAATTTAACACGAGAAAGTCATACAATACATATCCCGAAGAAGACTGAAACTAAAGTGAAAGCCTATTTTCCCAAATTCTAACAAACGGAAGTTTAATGAACCTGAAATTAAGACTGCTTTTCAAACTGAATAATCTTTTGATGCTTGCTTTTCACATGTTTGTTTAAGGTACTTCTAACAGTGAAGGCCATGTCACACTCTGAACAGGGATAAGGCTTATCACCAGAGTGTGTTCGCATGTGAACTTGCAAACCGTGGTTAAACGATTTACCACAGACTGTACACGTATGGCGCTTGATTGTACCAGCATGCCATTTCCGATGGGCATAGAGATTCCGTTTTGCATTAAACGTTTTACTACACTGATCACAGCTATAAGGCCGAGCTCCTGTATGATGATTCATGTGAGCTGACAAAGTACTCCGACGTAGGAATCCCTCACCGCACACCAAACACTTGAATGGACGTTCACCGCCATGTTGTTTTGCGTGTTGATTCAGATTCCCCAGACTACTGTAACTCTTACCACAGACATCACATTTATGGGGCTTCTCCCCTGAGTGAGATCTCGCATGAACTTTCCTATCAGAATCCTTCGTAAAACCTTTCCCACATATTGTGCACTTAAAAGGATATTGTCCTTCATGCCTCGATGAAACATGAACTTTGAGCTGTGTCACAAGGGCGAAGCGTTTGCTGCATTGGCTACACTGGAACGGTAAGTCTCCGGAGCATACACGAATGTGAGCGACAAGATTTGAACTAGAACTGAAACGTTTTCCACAGTGCTGACACACAAAAGGGCGTTCCCCAGTATGAGTTCTCATATGAACATGCAGCGAGTTACGACACATGAAACCTTTTCCGCACTGTTGACACGACAGACGATAACGGCCTTCGTGTTTACGTAAGTGATCGTCTAGGGAATATCGCTGTATGAAGAGCTTCCCGCATATCTCACACTGGAAACGGTACTCGCCACTATGGAGTAGTAAGTGGTTTTCTAATGCATGTAGAAGAGTAAAACCCTTACCGCAGCGATCACAATAAAAGCTAAACTGCTTTGTGTGATGTTGTTGATGATGCTTCTGCAAGTATTCTTTACTAGCGAACGATTTAGTGCATACATCACACTGATATTTAGAATTAGGAGACACTTCAATTTCAACCTGAGTTTCGCATGAAACAGAACTTTCACTAACATTACCTGAATCTGCTTTCTCCTTATCTGAAGTAGCGTCATGATTTTCATTTTCCGTTTCTATCTTTTCGTCAAAATCTGCAGAGGATATTTTCTCCTCACAGATCGTATCTTTCACCTCACTACCAGCAGAGTTATCAATATCTTTATCTAAACTCTCTATCTGTGTATGCTCAGGAGGATTGTCAGGTACACTTTTAGGCAAAGATATATCAGCATTATCCTCGGGTTCTTCTACAATTTTTTCAGTGATGTCATTACCAACTTTCCAGTTTTCAAGAGCTTTTAGTGAGATAAGCCTAGTTTCGAATAGCTGTATTAAATCCTGTTTTACAGCCGCTAATTTCGTCTCTAAACAATCTACAGTATCAATGAGACTTAGACACCGCCTGCATATGAATTCGTTATGGAGTTTGAGGATCTGAGTATGGCCATCGGTCACTACTTGCGCTAATTTTGTTACCACAGGAATGTGAGAAGCTGATGTTACAGGTGAATCTCCTCGCATGTGGATGAACTGGTTGTCTGAGGCCTGTCCACTAGCTGACATACTGCATACTAGACATCTAGCAGGCTCTTCTTCTCGAAAGACTGTGCTCTTGATTTCTTCTATGGAAATCTGTAATAAGGAAATAATTTTATCAGCACGTTATGAAACCTTGCAAGAATAAGTGGAATTTATGACTATCAGTGGCGTAGCATGAAATTTTGAGCAGGGGAAGCTAACTCAAATTGTCTTCCACGTACATATGAAATAACGTATTGGAAAAATACTGGGTGTTCATTTCAAAGTGTGTCATGACGTCACTGTTGATGAGTCAGCGATTTGAAGCGAGTTTCAGCTTTTGTGTCGGAGAAGTTGCCTATTAATCAAGGCGTTCAATCTGAACTTGAGAACATGTGCGGTATGACTTGAACGTCATAGCAACAGATGGCGGTCTGTACGGTCTGTGTGCTACCATAACCTCTTTCGAACTGAGTTTTGCGCGGCCAAGTCGTACGCAGGGTATTTGTTATCATCGGTTGCGTACGGCAACATTCCACAACACAAATCAAATGCTCCGTGTCCATGTTGACCGTCCAAGTTAATGTCAACAAATATGTAAGTAATCGTCTTAACCCTCTCCCCATATCCCGACAGTAAGAAAAAACTCATCTCAGTACATGTTTCGAAACAGTTCACATTCCTGCCACTACCGGCGTTACCGTACTTATCGGTAAGTACTCTTCTGAATGAACGCCGTACTTGCTAGGCAACTTCTCTGGCACATAAGTAAGACACCTCTGCGGAAGTGTAGGAAGACTGAATTCTCTAGGCTCATCGATTAGCCACATGACGGCATACAGCGAGCCATGACACATTTTGAACTGAATACCCAGTATAGTCTTAAAGTAAATAGTAGTCAATGTCAAGTCAGCAGTCCGAAGATTGATTGGAACCTCGTAAGTAACACCAACAAGTCATCACCTCAAATGTCTTGGTTGTGTCCTTCACTGACAGCAAGGGAGTCGGTCGTTTGTTTTTTAAATCACACTTTTGTTCATAAGTCAGTCTTAACAATGGAATTGTCCTAAAAATTCAAGTAAATTAGTGTCAGCAACAGTTATTTCACTCATTATTTATTATATCAGCCACAATGCACACTAATACTTCAACTAAACACAACTCACGAAAGGGATAACTCGGAAACTAAATTCTTTTCCATGTTAAAGCTAGCTTCTTGCGAGCCTTGCAACCAGGGTAGTTTGTTAGAAAGAGACGGAAAATCTGCGGGGTGGGTTACACAGAAAAATGAGGGGATTGGAAGCTGACGTGTGCAGGCTTCATGTTTACTGCTGCATCACAAATCATCCTGAGCTGCCGCATCACAATATTTAACGCGTAAATAAAAATTGTATTAAAATTAATAAATAATTTTGTTCATAAACTGCAGGTTATGAAATTATTATTAACTGGGGAAGCTGAGCTTTTTAGCTTACATTGACGCTACGCCACTGATGACTATACTGTTTTCGCTGTAAGAAAAATCCTAATGTAAACATAAGCACGTGGCTGTCATACCCGTGATTGGCTCCCAGTCGAAACACTCACATGACGCAGGAAAATATAGTTCGTATTTGGAAACCACAATCTTGTATTATTTGAAAATAAAAAATTGAATTCTAGTCGTTAAATATGATGAAACATTTAACTTCACTCATATGTAAAACGTTATGTAAAAGAAAAGCTACATTTATATTTTGTTATGTACTATGAATGCGGATGAATACCAACAGTAATACCGAGGTAGTCTGTTCTTGTAACAAGCTGGCGTCACTTGAGCTCGTAGTTGTTCACGTAAGCACGTGGTACAGAAGTATGGCTTCTACATCCTCAACTGTCCATTGTGAAGACATAAAACTTAAAAATAATTTAATTGCAGTAATTATAAAATAAAAGAGCATTTGACTCTGTCAATAGACATGTTATTTGGCAAACCTTAAAGGAGTAGGCCTATGGCATTCCACTAAAAATTATTAATATTATTAAAGACATGTACCAAGGTTCCAAAGCACAGATAATACATGAAGGTAATCTCTCAGAACCTTTAGAAACGAAATCTGGAGTAAGACAAGGGTGTATTTTCTCCCCAACATTGTTTCTGATGGTGTTAGATAGAACTATGAGAAGGGTTATAGGAAAAAGGAAAAGAGGAATTCAATGGGATATTAACAATCGTCTGGAAGACTTTGACTTTGCAGATGATATATGTTTGCTAGCACAGAGATTTAGGGATATGGAAGCTGAAGTTGAGAAATTACAAGAGGAAGTAGAAAATGTTGGACTGAAGATAAGCTAAACTCCTCTAAGACAAAACAGATGAGGGTAAATTGTAATAATAAAAATAAATTGACAGTAAATGATATAGAAATAGAAGAAGTGGATACTTTTCTATACCTGGGAAGTGTGGTTACAAAAACAGGTGGAGCGGAAGAAGATGTGAAAAGACGTATTCAGATAGCAAATGGAGCATTTGTACAGCTATATCCAATACAGCGGAATAACAACATCTCATTGAAGACAAAGCTCAGACTGTTTAACACAAATGTAAAATCAGTCCTCCTCTATGGTTGTGAAATATGGAAAATTACGGATGTAATAAATAAAAAGACACAGATGTTCGTCAACAGATGTCTGAGACGTATTCTAAATATAAGATGGCTGGAAATAATAGCAAATGAAGAACTGTGGAGAAGAACTAACCAATCACAAATATGTTATCAAATAAAACAAAGAAAATGGAATTGGATAGGCCACATGCTGAGAAAGCCAGAAGGAGCTATTGAGAAGCAGTGGCGTAGCGTGAAATTTTGAGCAGGGGAAGCTAACTCAAGTTGTCTTTCATGTACATATGAGAAAACGTATTACAAAAATATAGTCTTAAAATAAATAGTAGTCAATGTCAAGTCAGCAGTCCGAAGATTGGTTGGAACCTCGTAAGTAACACCAATAAGGCATGACCTCAAGTGGTAAAATATGATTTCATGGTTTACAAATATCTATAAGAAATAGACACGGCCATTTATCTTTTAAATCGCACTTTTGTTCGTAAGTCAGTCTTGATAATAGAATTGTCCTAAAAATTCAAGTAAATTGGTGTCAGGAACTGTTATTTCGCTCATTATTTATTATATGTATCAGCCGCAATGCACACTAACCTTCACCTGAACACAACTCACGAAAGAAACTTTCAACATAAAAGCTAGCTTCTTCTGTGCCTTGCGACCAGGGTAGGTTAGTTAGAAAGGGATGGAAAATCTGTGGAGTGGATTACACAGAAGAATGAGTGAAAGAAACCAGTCTGCTTGGAAGCTGGTGTGTGCAGGCTTCTTGTTTACTGCTGCATCACAAATCATCCTGAGCTGCCGCATCACAATATTTAACGCATAAATATAAACTCTATTAAAATTAATAAATAATTTTGTTCATAAACTGCAGGTTTATTATGAAATTATTATTAACTGGGGAAGCTGAGCTTTTTAGCTTATATTGACGCTACGCCACTGTTGAGAAGACTGCAATTGATTGGAATCCACAAGGAGTAAGGAAGAGAGGACGGCCTAGAAAAACATGGAAACGATCAATAAAGGAGGAAGTAGAGAGATGTGGGAAAAGCTGGAAAGAGGTGAAACGGATGGCTGGCGACAGAGTACACTTTACTGGAGGAACTTTACTGCTGCCGTATGTTCCACCTAGGAACAACAGGATACAAGAAGAAGAAGAGTTATAAAATAAGTGTTTCCTAAGCAAACGAATGCATAGTAGTGAGGTTAGGCCTACTTGACGAGTAACGGGAAATGTTTAACATGAAACAGAATGTACAACAGTAGGCAGGAACACGTACTGAGAATCTATGGCGCCAAACAGCGGCCAATGAAGCCTCACTTCAGTCACGTGCTATTGTTTATATTAGGATTTTTCTTACAGCGAAAAGATTGTAGTATTAGAGCAGACTTTCTTGTGTAAGCCATCATCATTCCACAATTTCATCGTCTGCAGGGAGTGGTTACTGTACCTGCCTCTGAACTGAAGTAACCCAGGCAGAATTGGTGAATTCTTAAGCCAAGATAGAAAGTCTGAAGATAGCACTTTCTTAGTAACTTTGAGCATTTTATAATCATTTAATTCTTTATCATCTTATAAATGTCATTTCCCTTTGCAGTTTATTTTCTTTAACTACGATTTAAAAGATAAACGAAAATTAAATCGGAAAACGTATTATTTGTCTTTCTTGTGTTAAATTTTATATTACCTTGTTAACATGTTTCAGCCTGCTATCGGCCATTCTCAGAACTGGTTGTTGCTGGTCTTGGCGCCTTTTGTTTAGTTTCCTGTGGGGGTGTGTTTGTGTAGTGTAATGTGGAGGCGCCAAGACCAGCAACAACCAGTTCTGACGATGGTCAATAGCAGACTGAAACATGTTAACAAAGTAATATAAAATTTAACACAAGAAAGACAAATAATACGTTTTCCGAAGTGATATAGTGTTAAAAGTTGTGTAATAAAGATGTGTAATGAAAATTAAATCATTTATTGCAGAGTTGGCTTTAGCAAGCAACAAGGGTACAACTGGACAAGTGACGCAATCTACTTACGGCTTTTAAGGAACCCGGATGTTCATTGCCGCCCTCATATAAGCCTGCCATTGGTCCCTATCCTGAGCAAGATTAATCCAATCCCTACAATCATATTCCACCTCCCTCAAATCCATTTTAATATTATTCTCCCATCTACGTCTCGATCTCCCCAAAGGTATTTTTCCCTCCAGTCTTCCCTCTATATGCATTTCTGGATTTGCCCATACATACTACATGCCCTGCCCATCTCAAATGTCTGGATTTTATGTTCCTAATTATGTCAGGTGAAGAATACAATGTATGCAGTTCTGCATTGTGTAACTTTCTCCATTCTCCTGTA
This sequence comes from Periplaneta americana, assembly GCF_040183065.1. Lineage (NCBI taxonomy): Eukaryota > Metazoa > Arthropoda > Insecta > Blattodea > Blattidae > Periplaneta > Periplaneta americana. Next base: position 25,140,069 of record NC_091130.1, read on the forward strand.
ATTTCACCCTTCTTAGCCCCAAATATTTTCCTAAGCACCTAATTCTCAAACACCTTTAACCTCTGTTCCTCTCTCAAAGTGAGAGTCCAAGTTTCACAGCCATACAGAACAACCGGTAATATAATTGTTTTATAAATTCTTTCAGATTTTTTGACAGCAGACTGGATGATAAAAGCTTCTCAACCGAATAATAATACGCATTTCCCATATTTATTCTGCGTTTAATTTCCTCCTGAGTAAAAAAGGTAAGGTAAAGGTATCCCCGTAACATGCCATGAAGGCACTTGGGGGGCATGGAGGTAGAGCCCCATGCTTTCCATGACCTCGGCACTAGAATGAGGTGGTGTGGTCGGCACCACGCTCTGACCGCCTTTTACCCCCGGGAAAGACCCGGTACTCAATTTTATAGGAGGCTGAGTGAACCTCGGGGCCGTTCTGAAAGTTTGGCAACGAGAAAAAATCCTGTCACCACCTGGGATCGAACCCCGGACCTTCCAGTCCGTAGCCAGCTGCTCTACCAACTGAGCTACCCGGCCGCCAATTTCCTCCTCAGTATTAAGCTTATTTATATTTGCTACTGTTGCTCCAAGATATTTAAATTTTTCCACCTCTTCAAAGGATAAATTTCCAATTTTTATATTTCCATTTCGTACAATATTCTGATCATGAGACATAAACATATATTTTGTCTTTTCTGGATTTACTTCCAAACTTTACTTTACTTGAAATTATAGTCCCATCGCTCTAATTTCTGGCAGTCAGTCTCTTTGCAGGTCGGCTACATTTAAACGCATGCGTCTTGTGATTCCCTGAGGAAGACAATATTCATTTCTTAAGGCTCGATAAATACTTAATATAATCGCCCGCCATTTTGGCTCTTTCGTTGGCGTTCGCAGAAAGCACACGAAGACGTTATTTGCCGCTCAATTATTTGCTGAATTACAGTGCGTTTGATTTATTATCATAGGAGCTACTACATGATAATGTTTAACGGTGTGGCAAATAGATTCCTCATATGGTAGCTCGGCAACGAAAGAACAAAAATGGCGAACGATACTACCTACCTAGACTTTATAGAGCCTTCACTTCCTAAGACATACCGTAAGCAAAGAGGAGGAGTCATGCTGGGAATAACAGCGACGCGACTATAGTAGTGACTATTTGAATTAAATAATAAGTAGACCTAAGTTGTTAAATGTGTGGGTAGATGCTTGAAATACGTAACTAATTAAAACATTATGAATCCCAGGAAAGCATTGCATTCCAAAGAGAAACAGAATATACCATACCTCGCTCTCTGTCATCTCTTCTTCAGTCTCTTCCACGATGATGTCACTCTCTCCAGCAACACTTGATGACTCCTGGTTGCTGTTTTCTTTGCCGTCCGCCTCAGCACAATCTATCTGCAGTTCCTGGGCATCACCATCTGCACACAACTGCATTCCCTCTCCCACTGAGCCACAGTTTGGCAGACAATTGACAGTCGACCTCTGCTGCTGCAGCTGTGAGTTGAACATGGTCTGGCCGTTATGATTCAAGCTGTTAGACCCCTCCATCGACATCTGACAACAGCCGCTATTGGAAGACACGGAGCTCTGAAGATTCACAGAGTTCTCGTTCACAGTTTTGATATCCGTCTGCAGACAACTTTCCATGACGTCACAAGGTATTCCACTGTCTAAGCCACACCTGCCGTGCTCCTGGAAGTGTGACAACACAGGCAGCTGTCCCGGAGAAATGGCATAGGATTTGTTGATGTCGGCCAAGTTGTTCTGAGGCAGGCTGTGATGTTTGGAAGTTGTGAAGTGTTGCTGGAAACGAGCAGTATTATGAGAGCTATCGCTCCCCATGTGGAGTATTAAAGACGCTTGAGAATAAAGTGATTCTTCATGTAGTTCTCCTGAAGAACTGTACATCGTGGAATGGGTGGGATAGCCGTTTTGTTCCTGTTGCTTTTGTGGTACCGCTGTCGAAGCATGCTCTACCGACTGTCCATTTTGTTGTATCTTCTGAAGGTTACAGTACTTCATCCCTTGCTCCTTATTTTGCTCCAAGCAAGCTGATTTCATCTGATTATTACTAGAACAATGACTAATTTGCTTATTTGTACCAGGATTATGATTCTGTGCATGATCAAAGCATGATTCTGTTATGTTGGAATCTGAAGAATGCTTCATATCAGTTTGTTCTTGCAGTAGCATGTTTAACTGTGACACTGAGCACGACGGAAACTGTTCATTGCACTTATAATTATTCTGAGATGAATTTTGATTTTGTTGATTTCCATAACTTAACATCGCTTGATTACAAAACCAAGCTTGAGAATCTAAACTGTTGTTCTTACACTGGGCGTTCGTTAAATCTTTATTAACAGATCTATACGCTTCGGTAGAAAGAGGAGAACACATTCCGACACTATCTGGTACAGTAATTCTATTACCACAACAAGTATGAGACAAACTCTGACCACTACAGGACATACCTTTATCGCTATACTGGGTTCTAATATTCCTGTCACTATCCACTTGTTGCAAAGCATTACTCATTGCATTCGACACACGCGTATCAGAAATCCAGGGTTCTACATGGCTGTAACTGTTAAAACTTGTTGAAGTAAAAGTATTTTGTGACGTATAACTCGTCTGTGTACTGAATACTCCGTTATACAGAGACTGTCCTTGGCTAGAGAGCAAAGGATTGAACACTGGCGACTGTTGCAGCCCTCTGTGGAAAAAGTGACCCCCCGAGCCACCATTATTATTAGGCAGTGTGCATGCAGTAGGAGCGACGCTTGTAGATATTCCTGAATCTGATCCTGCACCATACGGTGAAGAATAAATCTGAGGTCTTTCCATTCCTTGTGAACTATTTACATTTTGCAAATTTTGCAACTGTGATCGACTGGATTGTGAGTAAGATCTGCCGTAATTACTGCCTACTATACAGCCTGAACAAGAGTCCTTGTGAGACATAACATGTGGTAGCTGAAACATAAAAAATAATTCGTGTGAACTACTACACAATTACATTCTGCTATACAAGTATTAATTAAGGTTATACATAACCTACCTCACTTGTTCCATAGCCACACGATTGACAGTGATAATGCGCGGTAGTACAAATACAAGTACTGTAGCCACATACAGTTTCTCGATAAAAACAGAAACCTTTAATTTTTGCGGTGTGTTGTTGATAATTTGAGTGCTTTTCTGCCGATTGTTTATCTGATGTTTCCATTTTTTAAGCCACTTCGCTCTAGTTTGCAACTTCAAATTGCGTCCATATACTTTTTTACATGCCATTAACAGGGTAGCCAACAACAAAACTTGCACACAACTCTTTACAATCATTAAATAAGTTTATGGAAATTGTAATATCCTTTCTGAATATCAGTGGCATTAAATAAATAACGCAAAAAAGTTTATATCTATCAAACATACACAAAAAACTAAAACAAAAAATTCGTGATATGAAAGTGTGTATAAAATACTGTAGTGGTACAATACTGCCAAGTCGGTGAACAAATGACTGTCAAATTGTGTCATGAAATAAGAATACGTCATTCACTGAAATGGTATGATGTGGATGTCATAAGCTGCTGTGACTGTGAGAAATTCTTGGGTAGACGTGGGCTTCCATTATTGGAACATTAACCAATATAAGTGAAATTGGAAGTCAAATTTTCTCGAAGCGCAGTATATTTTGAGTGTTTTAATGGACTCTTAGTGTAAAGTGTGCATTAAAAGACATGGTATACATATCGTCAAGTAAGTAGGCCTAAATATAAATAAACGTGTTTTCTGAGAATTTTCTGGAAACACAACATTAAAAAGTGTGTAACAATGCACTGGTTTAGGGGTGGAGAGCAGCAGTAACATTGTAATATTGTTTTATTTTGATAGCTCATAATTTTCCTGAAATTTTCAGGTGGTACAATTCAAGAGAAATCACCATGGAGTCTGTCAAGACTTGTAGATTTATTCTGGAGTTTATTGAATTTTATAGTTATGTTGTAAGTATAAACAATTAAGGAATCTTTTACATTACGGTGCGAGATGAATTAAATAGGCTTACGTATGAAAAAATTAACAATGATGGTGAGATAATACTGATACAGTGTATTCTTTTAGATAAAATAAGAACGGTAGCCTACTAACTTCATTGTTCAATGTATGTCGACCTATTATTAAAATTTCTCATTTATAGGCTTATAGGCATAATATAGAGATAACAATTTCGGGTATAACATAGCCTACTTAGATCACTATGAAAAAAGATAAGGACAAGTTATTCAAATTCTTACTACAAGGTAATTTACAACAACATAGTAAAGTTCTAATTATAAGGTACTTAATTTTCAGCTTCAGGACACTGGTGAATCCTGACATGAACAGACACGGAGAAAGATTTACGAGAGACTATAGACCAGGAAATGGGTAAGATGAAATCAAAATCAGATTAATTCAAAAAGCTGCAAACCTTCAGTTACTTCTGTGCGTGTGTAAAGTTTGATTTGTTTCAAAACCTCATTAGTTCAGTTAAAAAATTAATTTGATTCTGTTCGGATAAGGGGAGTTACCAGTAAGTCATTTTTTGTGCAAATGGAGTTTTGTTTCTCAGGTGAATACGCAAGTTAAATTCTACAAATGGGTGTGCAAAAAGCCAAATTATATTAGCATTTGATGTATTTTATTTGTGTGGAAAATTATTTGCAATAAGGGTCCAAAGTTTAATTTTCATTTATATCAAAATTGATTTTTATGACTTATCTCCCTTTATTCAAGTACCACCGAATTTGTCCCGTGACTAGATTGTATTGTATTTATTAACATTCCATGGTATTCATACATGCTTACAGCTAGAATATGGAACAAGTCAAAAAACTTAATACTATTATAAAATCTTAATTTATAGTCACAGTCTAGATGAAATATATACAGACGAGATTTACAATATAATCTACTAGTACAACACATAGTTTTAGTATCAATTTCATGAAGTGTTATTGAATGTCATGAATTCACCTACAGAATAGAAGGCGTGAGAAATTAGGTACTTCTTTAATTTGGCCCTAAATAATCTTATGTTTTGAGTTTCATTTTATATATCGATAGGGAGGCTATTAAAAATTTTTACTGCCATATAACGCACTCCTTTTTGATAGCACGATAGACTTGCCGATGGAGTATGAAAGTCATTTTTTTTTACGTATATTTATACTATGAAATGTTGAATTAGTTACAAAGTTTTCACGATTACATACGAGGAAGATTATTAATGAAAAGATATACTGACAAGCCATGGGCATTATTTGTAGTTTTTTTTAAATAGTCTTACACGATTCCCTAGATTTGGCACCTACTATTATTCTAATTACTCTTTTTTGTCATAGAAATATATTGTTACTATCTGTGGAATTTCCCCAGAATATTATTCCAAAACTCATTACCGAGTGGAAGTATGAAAAGTATATTGTTTTTAAGGTATTGATATTTACTATCTTTTGCATAGATCTAATAGCAAAACAAGCTGAATTTAGTTTGGGGGTAATTTCTTTAATATGGTTTTTCCAATTTAACACATTATCGATTTTTAAGCCAAGAAATTTGGTTGTTGTTGTTTCTAATAGGGATCTATAATTAATTATTGCGCTAGACATTTGGGACGTTGAATTTGGACAGGATTTAAATTGAATTATGTTAGTTTTGTTACAATTTAATACTAATTTATTGACTGAGAACCAGTCACATATTTTCAAGAGAATTTCCTCTGTTGAAGATTGGAATGTGTTGGAGTTATTGGCTGTAATTACTATACTTATGTCATCTGCAAATAATATGGGATGACCTACATTTTTTTATTAGGGGAGCAAGATCATTTATAAACACTAGAAAAAGTAGGGGACCTAATATTGATCCTTGAGGAATTCCATTATTAGTGGATATTATTTTGGATAAAAGTTCCATATTCAAGAAATTGTGTGTTGATGAAGAAAGATCTGATTTTTTAAATTCTTTTTCAAGTTTCAGGAAATACAGTAATACTGTATTTTTTCTTTGATATGTAGGCCTAATGAGTGTAATGACATTACCCGTGTTTCTCCCACAGGCCTCCACGCCCACCACAGAGGAGAATGGGTGGACTTGGTAGAGGTAGCATCAACACCGCATGCGGACCAGCTGGTGGCGGATGAGGCTAAAGTGCGCCCTCTCAACTAACAGTATGCCGTGTTTTGTGTATGCATATTCACTGGAAGGCAGTTCCTTCTTTGAAATAGAAGAGCAGCGTCCCAATATCCGTGTGGGCCATTACATACACTAGAACCGGCATACTTACGAGAGGGCAGTGTTCCATCTTGTTGTGTCACGCTGAAAACTACTCCTACTATTATAAATTTATTTCCAGTGTGATACAACGCTTTCCACGTGTATAAACCCATTTAGGAATCCTAATGACAGTTACTGAGAGAGACCATACTTTTATATTCAACATTCACTAACAGAAAAAAGAAAGAATATTCGTTAAATGCAATTTCTGGGGTGTAGGCACATTTAAGTACAATCAGAAAAAGAAAAAAATATATATATATATATCTACAACTAAAAGCCATTGAGAGTTTGTGTGTGGTATCTTTGTTTTGTTTCAAAGATTCGTAGTAGTATTTCTGGACTGTTTTTTTTTTTTTTTTTTTTTTTTTTTTTTTTTTTTTTTTTTTTTTTTCCTCTCTTAAATTTAGCACGATATCGTAATTAGTTAAAAAGCCGATAATATATTTTAAATTTCGTAACCTAGTTCCTAACCAATTATATTCGGCCTCTTGTAACTGTCACATTAGGAGATCTGTGTATGACGTGACACTAACAAACCTAATTGAAGGAGAAGTGTCGACTGATGTATGGGAATACACTGGAGAGTTCATTTTTTAAACCTCACATACAGTACATATTATTATAATGTAAACTACCTACTCATTACTGTTGTTTATGCATAACTCATTATTTCACAAGTGAATTTAAATGAATTTCCTGCAGTTGTATTCAAAGTAGTTATATCATGTACAAATAGATTCTATCAACATGTTGTATTAAAAGAATAAGAGAGCTCATATAAATTTATGTACTTATTTAACCGTTTAATTTAGCGACACATTTGTTGTTGAATGTATGTAACATGTGCTCAGAGAATGTCACTTTCAATCTGTACTGTTTGTTTTTGTCCCCCCCCCCCCCCCCAGCATAATAATTTGTATGTTGAAAATATTTTGTATTTTGATTTGTTGAGATGAGCGTCACTGTTACAAGTATTTGAATTATAATTTATCCTTAATTAAATGTTACAAGATTTTCACGTGCTTCAAATTAAATTTTTTCATTACTAAACAGAAAATCACAATTTACTTTCCTCACTCTTCCATATCCTGACATTTATAAATAAATATAGTTGAATCTCGATTATTTGTCATAATGAAGGGGAGAGGAGGTATGGACTCAGGATTGCCAGACGTCTTCATTACCCAGGATTGTTCTGCATTTTACTGGTGTGTCCTGTATCGAGATATTTTTGTCCTGGAAAGTCAAAAAGCTGGGAAAAATACTTTTTTTTTTTCTATAATTTTATTTTTTAAATTCCTTATCCATTTTTTCAAGACCCCTTTGAAATTGAATTCCGTTAGTAAGAACTGTATCAAGCGTTTCAGGCTATCAACGCCGTTCTGCATATTAATCTTTTGGAGATCAAAAGCTCTGAATATTGAATCAAAATCAAGAGTCAACTCCTTTATTCTTTACTCTCTTTGAATGTTGATTTATTATTGGTACGATTTAAACACTGTCATGAATTTTTTTTTTCTGTATAGATCAGGCTGTAATATGACATTATTTTTCCAGACTTTATCAATAATTGAAAAGAAATTTCATAATATAGCAAAAATGTAATAGAATTAAAAGTTTAGACCCTAATAAGTTACTTGAAATACCAGTACATAATAGTACATTATGCAATGAGCCTATAATGATAGTAATTAAGATGCGAGTATGTTTATGAAACGAGCGCAAGCGATTTTCATAATTTTCATACAAGCGTCTTAATTACCATTATAGTCAAGTTTCATACGACTTTTTATGGTCGACCATATTTCTAACTTGAAATTATTCATAAGTATTCATGTTATTCTTATCTGACTGAGGAGCGGAACTGACCTTGTGCAATACCTCGTAAATTGTGAGATGTGCGCAGACGCGAAAGTATTGATTTTTTCCGAGAAACAAATGTCAACATTGACCTTGACATTGAAAAACGAGATGAAAAATTGAATTTATTTGAATATTATTTACAATTAACGCTAATTATTATAGTAACAGAACTGATTTTATTTCAAATATAGGTGATTTATTGATTTATTGTTGTCTTTCGATTGCATATCCGAGAATAATCGATACTTGCACTTTCATATTGCTACAATGGTATTTTCTGATTGGTGGAACATCTGAACTTTAATGAATAGGTGTACTTCAATGAGGTCCATTAAAGGGCTGCTACCAGGTGTATAATTACTACATTTCGGCATGGTCAAGCATAATATCAGTTATATTACAAATTGAATTAATTCAAATGTGTAGTATCATCACTTGTCCAGGATTTCTGACAAGAGAATCTGGCAACACTGGGAATGGTTAATCGAAAGAGATTGATAATCCGTTCTGTTTGTTGTTAGATTTATTTTATGTTTTAAAGAATTCTGTCACTTTTCTTCTGAACTTTACTACTTGCCAACAATTTTTTTTTCTGATCATTCTAATTCTCCGAAATAAAACAAATCTCTATCAATGAAGTGTCATCTTGTTGCTTCTAAAACCTCATGCATGAAAATTTGTGGAAAAGATCTCTGAACCATATACTTACTTACAAATGGCTTTTAAAGAACCCGCAGGTTCGTTGCTGCCCTCACATAAGCCCGCCATTGATCCCTATCCTAAGCAAGATTTATCCAGTCCCTAGCATCATATCCCACCTCCCTCAAATCCATTATACTCCCATCTATGTCTCGGCCTCCCCAAAGGTGTTTTTCCCCTCAGGTCTTCCGACTAACACACTATGCATTTTTTCATTCACCCATATGTGCTACATGCCTTGCCCATCTCAAACGTCTGGAATTAATGTTCCTAATTTTAAATGAGGCAGTAGAGCAAGTGGACAGCTTGAAGTTTTGAATGAATAAACAGGTCTTAAGGGAGAGGATGGTATTTTTTAAAACTTTTTTCCTATTTGGTGTAAAATATTAATTTTTTGTGTGTAGAGAGCTCATAGCTGTAGCAAGTCAACCAAATATAAATATTTTGAAAAAAATTATTTGGGGGGCCAGATTTAAAAAAAAGTATACCCAATGTAGGATTTTACTAAAACCGATATATCTAAACCATTTTTAAAGATAGATTCAAACAATTTTTTGCAATGTACTTGCAAAAGCATGCTCTACAATCTGTCTGTAACAGAATTTTGATATTAGTCCCTACGTTTGTAAAATAATTAAAATTTAATAACACTTTTTTTTATTTACTTTTTTGCAAACAAACGGGCATATTTTTAAAATGAAATCTATTAACAAAATTCTGCTACAGAGAAAAGTTTCCTAATAGTCTAAAGAATGTGTGTTCTAAATTTCATGCATGTATCATATCCATTTTTATCTGGCAATGTAGCAAAAAAAATTAAGTTACCAGAAACAACGATCAAAGGGTCATGTGACTTAAAAATCCATAGCACAAGAAGTTTAAAAATGGCGTCTCAACATCTGATAAGGGCACAAATACCCATAAAATGTTATGCAATGCATTCCACACATATCACAGAATATTCTAAAGAAAAAAAAATTTTTTTTTTTTTTAATTTACTCATTTTTCACCAAAGAATATCGTCTTCTCCCCTTAACTGAGAAAACATTAGATGAAATAGGTTTTCGATTAGAACGAAACCCTCAGAAATCTTTGCGCAGATTAGCACAGGAAGTAGGGGTGTCAAAAACTTCAGTTCAACACGCCACTAAATTATTGAAGTTAAAACTGTATAAAACCCGTGTAGTGCACCACATAAGTGAAAATGAACTACAGAAAGTGTCCAGGAATGTGCTGAAGTGATGTCAAGCATGTTTGATTGCTGAAGGTCACCATTTCCAGCAATTACAACACTATTAGAAAGAGTAAATTATTTTACATATCTCGGATACACATTATCTTTTTTCGATGAAGTAGACATTTCACAGAAAATTTCTAAATACACCAAAACAATGGGAATAATTAACAACATTATGAAACCTTCCCTAGTACAAAGGCATACTAGAATTCAGCTGTACAAGACCTTGGCGAGACCTGTACTTTGTTACGGCAGTGAGGTATGGACATTGAGGAAGAAAGACGAAAGCAGAATAATGGCTAATGAAATTAAATTTATGAGATATACAGCGGGATATACGAAATGGGATCACAAACGCAATGAAGATGTAATGGGAGAATTACAACTAGAACCTGTAATTAATCACGTAAAACATTATCGAAACAACTGGATAAATCATCTGCTTAGTATGCGTAGAGTTAGAATCCCAAAAGTCATGCTCCACTATCGTCCAAACGGGAAGAGATCTCTCGGTCGTCCAAAGAAGCGCTGGATTGAAAATTCAACTGTGAGATCGTAACAGGCCACTTGGCCTAATACTTGAAGGGAAGAAGAAGAAAACAACCATAAGGTAAGCTTTTTATTTCATTATTATGAGTTTCATTCTGCCGCAAATTACAGTCGCTGTTTGGCGGGAGACTGTGCGGCTAACGGTAGTGAGTGGACATCTTGGCTCGAATGCTCTGTACTTCATTTATTAGTAAATACATGCTTTAGTTATTTAATACTTCAGACAGAAAAGGAAACACATAAACAAGTTTAGTTTTCTATTTCGTTTATTAGTAAATACATGGTGATGGCTAAGAAGTGATACCTGGTATCTACAAAAATGGTCATTAGTTTAACTACATTATTATTATTATTATTATTATTATTATTATTATTATTATTATTATTATTATGTTTACAAAATTGTACATTTCGTTCTCAAGTAGAAGATCTTGCAAAGCAGAAACATAAATAAAAAAAACTGTCCGTTTTGAGAAAAATTAATTTTTAAAACAGTTATCTTATTCGCCTGCAAATTCACAGATTCGAGGTATCACTTCTTAGCCATAGACAATCTAGTTTTTAATACTTCAGACAGAGAAGCAAACACACAAAAAATATTAGTTTTCTACTTCGTTTATTAGTAAGTAGCCTACATATCATACTCCAGTTCTTTAAGCCACTACTATGTTGTTACCTGAGCATGTAGACTGAACAGTTTTAATTCAAAAGTACATTACTTGGAAGGAGATTTTAATGACAATGGTAGAACTAAAATCGGATCATTCTTCTTTGGATTATCTGCATAAACGCTCAACGTTTTTCCAACAAAATCAAATATACCTGAAAAAATAAGAACTGTTTAAGTATCGGTAGTATTTCCAGACAATGTTAAAGGTCCATGAGATGAAGACATGGTTGCTAATGATGAAGGTCATTGATTTACTAGACCAGCAAGATTTAATTGTATTGTACTTATTTATTCCCTGTACAGTCTATTACAGATTATAGGTTCGTCATTAGATACAAATACAAAATACAACAAAATAAGATCTCTAGTATGAATTTAATTTTAACATTCTTAAGTTTTCCAAAGAATAGTAAAACTACCAAAAGACACAATAAATAACAAGATACATGATACATTTTCAGTTTACAAGACATTAAATAAATAGATTAACATAAATTAGATAAAAACATGATAGGCCTACATAATGAGATTACATTAAACAAGTTTATCATCTGAGGTGATTTATTTGGAGAGCGATTGAATCTTTAAGAACCAAGAAACTTCATCTTCGTTATTCTGTACATTTATTATTAATATTGTTTGGAGAAAAATTATGTGCAACAGTAATGAAGGTAGGTATTTTACTTTATACCGGTAGCTTTAATGTAAGAAATCAGTAATTTTGAATGGCATGGACTGGAGCAAAATACCTGTATGAGAAGTACTGTTAAGACTTTTGCTAATAGTATGACAATTTATATGCAAGTTGTTGGCAGTTCTAGTGTTATGGTTATGAATTTCAGAGTTCCTTTTAAAATAGTTAAGAATTTTATGAATGAACCAAACAGTTTCTAGAGTGTATATGCAGGGGAGTGGTAAAATATTTAATTCTTGAAAAATGTCTTTACTCGGAGTGCATATAGGAACTTATTTTATTATTTTCTTTTGAAGTTTAAATATTTTTATAGCTTCAGAGGACATGCCCTAAAGCATTACACCATATGAAAGAATGGAATGTACATGGGCATAGTAGACTAATTTTAAAGTTGAAAGAGATATGCTTTTCGTAAGAATTATGAAAATAAGTAATTGATTAACTAGCGGACTTACTCGTGTTAATTATGTAAGTCTGTGCGGCTTACAGCTGTTTCGGTGCTTCATCCCACCATCCTCAGAGCCTGCTAGATCTCGGTGTCATCTCGAACTTCTCTGCCTGTTGTATGGGTGCGTTTGATTGTTGAAAAGTGTTGAAAAGTGGAGTCAAATAGTGTGTGTGTACTGAAATTGATCATAAGAAAGACAAAACAAAAACTTAAACACAAAAACAACACAAGAACACAAGAAATACATCACACTAACATATGAAAACAAAAGCACACATAAGATCGCATCTTCATTCAGAAAGCAGAAATACAACATAGCATACAGAACAGAAAACACACTACAAAGACATCTCAACAAACAAAAAACACAAACAAATAAATACGACCACACAGATGTATACAAACTCACATGTAATAGTTGCGACAAGTTCTACATTGGACAGACAGGCAGATCATTCCAAACATGCTACAAAGAACACATTAAAGCAATAACCAGAGGACACAATACATCTACATACGCCGATCACACAACCAATGCTAACCATACATACAATAACATAAAAGCGGACATGGAAATCCTACACATACAACCCAAGAACCAAAAACTCAACACACTAGAACAATATGAAATATACAAACACACTAAAACACACCCTGATCAAATTCTCAACACACAAATCAATTTCAGTAACACACACTATTTGACTCCACTTTTCAACAATCAAACGCACCCACACAACAGGCAGAGAAGTTCGAGATGACCCCGAGATCTAGTAGGCTCTGAGGATGGTGTGATGAAGCACCGAAACAGCTGTAAGCCGCACAGACTTACATAATTAACACGAGTAAGTCCGCCAGTTAATCAATTACTTATATTCAAGTGTTAAAAGTAGTGTACACAAGATTCAAAATGAATTATGAAAACATAACATAATTTGCACACTTTTCCAAAGAGAAAGCTTTACATGTTGAGTCCAGGACAAATTGGAATCAATCCATACTCCCAAGAATCTTCATACTCAGTGTGCATCTACCCATACTTTTTTGTTACACTTCGCCACTGTTCATGTGCATCATTTCCAGATAAATAAAAGGAAGAAAAAAAATTGATTTGTATATACTAAACGAACAGACAGACAGCCAACCCAAAATCGCTTTTTCAATAATCACAAATGCCGAAAATGTTTATTTCCACCAAGATGTCGAAATCTATTTTTTGCAACATCATAATCCTTTCTCTGACAAAGTAAAATTTGAGAAATACAATAAAATTAACGCTCCACTTACCAACGGCAATAGTTTGTGTAACATCCGTTTCCCGAAAAATGGAATATTCTTTGTCGGACTGGTCTCCAAGAATATTGATGACATCCTTTCTGTTGCGTGGCTTTGGGAATGATTTCATAGTTGCATGCCGATGATTGGAACTGGTCATCGTTGATTCATTCTCAGGCACTTGAAGTCTCAGATATCTGAAAAAAAGTAGAAAGTAAATAATCTTAGAAGTTGTAATTAAATAATAAAAAAAGAACAGCTATTCCTTTTCCAATACTTTCATTTTAGTAAACATATGGTGAACTTATTCCCCGTAAATAGAAATTGCATCAGATCTAAACTGCACAATAAGCACTACTCATCCCATGTTTATTATAGATTGTTATTGGTAAGAAAGCAGTTTCTTTCTGTTACTGTACTGTTACTGAAAACACAAGTGAACCTATATACTGTGGACCAACCAATTTTTATATGAAAATGTAATGTACTATGTAGAAGATACCATACCAGATATAAAAAAAAAAAATTCCAATTAACTATACAATGGAATTAATTACTAAGGTTGGATAAAAAGTAATGGCAACAGTTCGATATTTCTGACATGGCTTTATTCACAGGGGTACAACATTTACGTACCTTCTATATAGTCGCCCCCCCCTTATTTATTACCTTTTGCCAAATGTTTGGAAGGCGTCGTACACCATCAGCGCGTCCATCTTTGTTGATGTTCCATATTAACCACCCTAAAGCACGGATAAGTTCATCTCTGGTATTGTACCGGGTCCCTCACAGTGGTTCTTTCACTTTGGTGAAAAGATCGTAATCGCATGGATCATATCGGGTGAGCACGGTGGATGTTCCAGTAGTCCGTGTTTTCCGTCTGCCTTGGAGGTACAGCGTGGTGCAGTATTACCCCATCAATGTCATACGCCACAATGAACGTCACCTTCACAGCACTTTGTGTAGAGCGCACTTTCTTCGGACGAGAAGAACCTGGATGCTTCCATTCATTTGATTGACGTTTCAAGTTTGGTTGCTTCGTATGAGCGAGCCCAGGTTTCGTCCATAGCGATAATTCGTCTAAGAAAGTCGTCATCTTTCCTTTGGTACCGGTCCAACAAGGCCTGTGCGACTGAATAGCGGTGTCATTGATAAACCTCGGTAACCCAGAATGTCTTGCAGAATGTGGAGCACAGTTTTGTGACATACTCCGACTTCCGCTGCTAACTCATGCGCAGCCCGTCAGCGATCAGCATCCAACAGGGAAGCAAGGAGTTGAACTGTGTTGTCCTCCACGCGGGGTCGTCCTGGACGGAGGTTGTCCTGAACAGCATCCCTGCCTTCCTGGAACGCTTTAGCCCATTGTGCCACTGTGCAATATGGCAATGCTGCATTGGCACATGCTTCACGCAGTCCCTGAAAACATTCTTGTGCACTACGACCTCGTGTCACTTCAATTTTGATCCAGGAACGTTGCTCTAGTTTTGTAAACGTGGTCTTAGGGCACTCGCACTATCCCAATGAAAGTCAAAGTTCTACACACTGCAGTAGATTGACAGAGTACTGTCGCCGCTGGCTGCACTAACTCATCTAACAGTCCTTGTTCATGTCCACACAGCTGGCAACTCTCGAACGCACCATCGTCACGTGACAGCAGTGTTGCCATTACTTTTTATCTAACCTATGTATAAATCTCAGTAAATTTCTATATTCTAATTGTTTATATTTTCACGGGGTTCGACCTGGTTGGCGAGTTGGTATAGCGCTGGCCTTCTATGCCCAAGGTTGCGGGTTCGATCCTGGGCCAGGTCAATGGCATTTAAGTGTGCTTAAATGCGACAGGCTCATGTCAGTAGGTTTACTGGCATGTAAAAGAACTCCTGTGGGACAAAATTCCGGCACATCCGGCGACGCTGATATAACCTCTGCAGTTGCGAGCGTCGTTAAATAAAACATAACATTTAACATTTTCACGGGGACTTTAGTAAATAAACAGAAGAGTTATTGTAAACCCTATCATTGCTTTTAAGATCTCAACAACATTCACTATTATGGATTTATTAATTTGTCCTACAGAATAATCTCTGTAATGTTGACAATTAATATTTGAGGAGAAAAATTCGCTCCGGTGCCAGGGATCGAACCCGGGTCCTTGGTTTTACGTACCAAGCACTCTGACCACTGAGCTACGCCGAATTCAATCCACAGCACCAGATCGAACCTTCCTCCTTCAGTGTTTTCCTTTTTCAACCTATCCAATGTTTACACCTTAGCTTTGCCACTGGTAATGGCATGCCATATTACTTTTGCACATCCTTAAGTGAAAGAGAAGCCAAGTTCATGTGATGTAAACACGTCCGAAATATTGTGGAAAGAGTGAATTGGATCATATTTACCTCCCCTCCATTACGCCCATGCCTGCACTAAGAGCTGCAAAATATTGTATCGTATCTTGCAGTGGCAGTTCCTCGGGGGAGGGAAGGGAGGAACGTCCTCCTCATATTTTTTTTTCTTTTGAAAGTAAATACCAAATAAAATATGTCTTGAAATTCGAGGAAGATTCGATAATTTTTAAGTTCTTAGCTATAAGAAAACCTCGGTTGATCGAGTTTTAAACGACACGCACTCATGTGCTGCTAGAAAACTGTGAGAAAGATGCGAGATTGTTTGTGTGGAGGAAAGTCAATCCATTCCTCCTTTACTGCAGTTAACACACATAGACAACAGCGCACTAGCGGCCAGAGAAAGAAGCAGAGTTTTAAAGCAAGTAAATGAACGGATGGGGAGGAGATCCTCCTCTGAATCAGCGCGTGGGCGGGAAATAGAAACCGACTGATCTTGCAGCAAGCTCGCTACCGCTGCCTCTAACGATGTTGCATTCAACCAGACTATGACACATATAGGAGGAGGCACAATAAAAACAGTTTTAACGCAAAGCTAAGAAAAATACCATATAAACTTTTTTTTTATAATTATAAATCAAAAATATTATTCATAGTTTGAAACTTTGAAGGATATTTGAAAGTTAAAGTTGGGTTTATATAAAACAAAGAGGAAGTAGTTCTACGTTAGTATCGCAGATCTTTTGGCCCCTGAAATTCACTTCCATTCATTGTCTACTAGACAGGGCAACAGCCACAAGACCTGACATTCTTCAAAAGCATGTGATACTGAACTTGTAAAATGTACATGTGCCAACACAGACCACGTGGGAGGGTGCAGTGTTCTCGCTTTCCTCAGATTATTTCCCATTCCCATTTCTGTAAAACGGTTCCGATTACGTGTTAGTAGCTAGTCTCTTCCAACACGTGTGATGCTGTAGTGTGCGCGAGAAATGCTGCGAGGTTGTGAATTTCCTTGTAATTGTTAATTTGTGCAATTATTCAACAATGAATGGAAGTGAAAACATAATATATTTTGTAAAATTTAGGAAACTCAATTTACAAGAACAGATTATTGCTATACAGAAGGGAAGGCCAACCCCAACACTACCTGGTCTTACATGTATGCATGTAGGCTAATTTGTAGCATGTTTCATTCAAGAAGGTATTATTTCGTGCTGTTAACTTCTTTCCTCCTCTTAAGAAATACACATGAGCCGCCACTGGTATCTTGCCAATTTTTGGGCTGAAGTATAACAAACAACTCACTTGTTACAATGGTAAACGTGTTCTCCAGGACTTGCTGTGAAGATGCATAGTTCAGACTCGTTGGCACCATCCACAGCAGGTCCCACTTCTGCATTGTGAAACAGCCTGTCTCCCTCTTGATTCAGGAACGTCATGTTCACGCTGATCCCCTCTGCTGCCCCACAACCCGTGTCCAGGAGGATTTGCTGCACCTGCGATAGGTTCTTTGCTGCCAGCATTGCTCTCAACAGGAACGCTCCAGCTGAAACAGCAACTTCTGTAGCATCTGCCGAGAAGGAGACTTCACATTCAGGGAAAAATTAAGACCAGTTGGTTCGCAGCATCTTAATTTGTGTGACCCATAGTGGACAAACGGATTGTAATGCAAGTTTTCTTCCAAACATTTCAGTTTCTTCTGCTACTCACATACACTGTTGCTTCACTATTTTCATATCATTGCTTCATTTTATCTGAACAGCCTCTATTGTTCAGAGATAGTTACACACAATTACATTTTTTTTTTCCATTTATTGTCCACATGCCCCATTACGTAAGTAATATTACATGTTATAGTATAATAAGTGAAAGTCTCAGGAATCTTCTATGCCACATCAATAAATTTAGGAATGCAGTTATATTGTCAGACTCCAAAGCAGCTATTCTATCAATAGTCTCTAAACACACACCTTCATCTCAAACAGCAGAAATAACTAAAATGCTCTCTCAATTAATATCACTCAATAAAAGAATTGTATTCCAATGGATACCATCCCACTGTGGAATCCTGGGAAACGAGAATGCGGATGCTTTAGCAAAGAAGGGCAGCACTGCTACTTACAGACCTGTTACTAAATCTACGTATTACTCTGTGAAGAGATTTATTAAATCTACATACTTAGACTTCAACAAACAAAATTTGATAACTCAATCCCAAGGGAAAAAATGGAACTCTCTGCATCAAAATCCACAGTTAATTCCAGATTTACCACGAAAATCGTCTGTAGCTGCATTTAGATTGGCAACAGGCCATGATTGTTTGGCCAAACACCTGCATAGAATTGGAATATATCAGTCCCCTAACTGTCCATTGTGCAACTCAAACCAAGAAATGGATTCGGAATACCTCAAAATCTGTGCTTCAGTGGCTAGTCATGATAATATCTTTGAAAAATATTGGAGTGCAAGAGGTCAAATGACTTTATTGTCAAACGCCTGGCATTATAAAACAACAACAACAACATGTTACAGTATTTTTATTGTACATTCTTATACACAAATACACACAAACACACACACATACATTAGAACCCTGATTATCCGTCACTCTATTAACCAATCGTCGTAATATCCGACTGTCTTTCTCTCGCTCTTTTCTTTCTTTCCTTCTTTGCTGCGAAAAAGAAAAGTAGTATTATACTTTATATAATTACTTATTTTTTCTAGAGTGTATTATTTACAAGCCTTTACCCTTATATAATACTACTGCCGGCAAAAAAAAAAAAAACAGTTATTTGAAGGTGTTTTTCCCCAACTTGTAAAATAATCGCTACTTGCCTTCAAAGAAATGATCCCAAGAACTTCCGCACAATTTATAGCAAACCCGTGCAGCATTCAGTCCTTGTCCTACTGTTCGAATGCCCGTACGCAAAATATCTTCCATGGGTATCAAAAGTGTTTTGCTAATTTTCGAAATAAAACTTCAAATAATTGAGAATTTTGGGAAAAGAGAAACCACGGCTCATTTCGCATCAGAATACGAGAATGGCGTTCAAACTGTGTGCGATTTAAGGAAAAAACAAGGATAAAGTGTATAAAGTATGTAAATCTACAACTACTATTCCTATCTTTCCGCGAACAAACATCACAAGGAATTTTCTTGGTCCTTATAAACCCATCATTGGCAACCAGACTTAAATTAAGTGAACTTCTGGTCCACTACCTAGCATGTTAAACACAAAACCACGGAGGGAATTACAAAATTGTAATATACACTTCATTTATGATAATATTTTATGGTACGGATTATACAATTTTTTCAATTAACTGTCCAGTCCATCCTCTTCATTACCACGGATAATAGAGGTTCTACTGTACATGATATACACACACACACAAACACACACACACACACACACACACACACTACATTAAATACATTACGTTATCCTATGTGCAGAGATACTTAGTTTTTCGCAAACCACAGATTCGCGAAATACTGTATTTCAGCTGATAAAGGTAAACATTTTATGTTTCAACCCCTTCCAGGTCAAAAATATTTAAGTTTAAACTCGTGAAATAAACGCGAAAAAATTTGTGTATATGGGAAATTGTTTGTGTTTAGCAAAAATTTATTCGAAACATTTTTTTTGCTAAATTTTAATTTAAAGTGCCCATAGATTGATATTTATTAACAATATTTTGAATTTAGTGGTCAAACCATATTTAAATGCTATACCGCCAGCATTCCATTGTAAGATGTTTAGTTGATTCTGTACCATTAAAGTAGTCCCCGCCCGGAGATCCGATTGGGGGACTATTTTACCTCCGGATAATTTTACCTTAATGGTACTCATTTCATATTGGAGTGAAAATGGCAAGTTGTAGCCGATTTAAGTGAACACCATATTTTAACGTTTTGGTGGCTACTTCATTCACACACAACCCCCAGAATGTCTGGAGGACCACACCTGCTGTTGGTCGACGGGTCCACTGGACCTAGCTGGGAGATCTTGTTGATCACCAGCTTTCCCTCCTTAAGCCACTGGAGGACGATTTTAGTGCCATAGCAGGTCAGCACTAGGAACAGAAAGTAGAAAGAGGAGGAAGGAAAGTGAAATGAACCCCTAGGCCAAACACCTGCATAGAATTGGAATATATCAGTCCCCTAACTGCCCATTGTGCAACTCAAACCAAGAAATGGATTCGGAACACCTCAAAATCTGTGCTTCAGTGGCTGACCATGATAATATCTTTGAAAAATATTGGAGTGCAAGAGGTCAAATGACTTTATTGTCAAATGCCTGGCATTAGAAAACAACAACATATTTAAATGCAGAATTTTGAATTTAATATTCGAACTGGATTTTGGGTGACTGTTTTTAAATATAAAGTAGAAATAGCGTGAATGTTTTATAGTGCATATTAGTTTATACGTACTATTCACATACAGAATGGGAGAAAGTTACACAAATTTCTCTACACAACATGTATTGGCAAGTGCCAACTGCAAACTAAGTATTATAAAAATGCACGAATAACCTTAAGATTCCCTTGACAGTTCAGATCTCTAGTCTTTGCGAGAATATATACATACAGCACAGGTAATATATTTTGCATGACAGGAGTCAAAAAGTTGTATTTTTTAAATGTGTAATAACGCCGAATTTGTGGGTTTTTTTCATGCCAAATAATGCTAAAATACAGCAATTTTCATATCGAAATATAAGATTTTTATTCACCGTAAAATTGGATGTCTACCTATGTGTTATCTTAAGCAGTAGACTGACCACAGATCACTGCTTATCAATCTAAAATATCATTTGAAAACTCTGACCAGTGTGAAATGAGCCAAAGTCACATAATTATAATGATGTCACACATTACTTATGAATACTATGGAGTAACAGATCACTCACACAAATAATGTAAACTGATGCTTACGGGTTTTCCCAGAAGACAGTTTCTTGGGTCGAATAGAGTTGCAAGTAAATGCAAGTCCATGGTGGTTGTAACTCATTGTTAATCCAGGCAGGAAACCGGCGTAGCAAAGAGATGTGAAGTGTTCCTCCTTCACCTTCCACTTGCCTTGTGGTGTGTCACTTACAATATGAGCAGACACGAAGTAGAAATGGCCCAATGTCTCTGCCAACGCATCTTCTGTGTGGCCCATAATCTCCTAACAAAAATTTATAAACATAAAATAACTTTCTCTTTTCTTACACCAAATGAATTCATGTTGAATCTTTCGTACACTACTTTTAACACTTGAATATAAATAATTGATTAAATGGCGATCTTACTCGTGTTAATTGTGTAAGCATGTGCGGCTTACAGCTGTTTCGGTGCTTCTTCACACCATCCTCAGAACCTACTAGATCTCGGCGTCATCTCGAACTTCGCTGCCTGTTGTGTGGGTGCGTTCGATTGTTGAAAAGTGTTGAAATGTAGTGTCAAATAGTGTGTGTATTCTGAAATTGATCTGTGTGTTGAGAATTTGATCAGGGTGTGTTTTAGTGTGTCTGTATATTTCATATTGTTCTAGTGTGTTGAGTTTTTGGTTTTTGGGTTGTATGTGTAGGATTTCCATGTCTGTATTTATGTTATTGTATGTGTGGTTAGCATTGGTTATGTGTTCGGCATATATAGATGTACAAAGACGACATTAAAGCATAACCAGAGGACACAATACATCTACATATGCCGAACACATAACCAATGTTAACCACACATATAATAACATAAGTACAGACATGGAAATCCTACACATACAACCCAAAAACAAAAAACTCAACACACTATAACAGGGACGTCACTAGGGGGGTGCGAAAGGGTGCGCAAGCACCCCATAAAAAATCGGAGCACCCCTTTCTGCACCCCAAAGGGCAATTTATTAAAAAAATACTAGGCATAAGTTATTTTGAAGCACAAAAACAAACAAACAATTTCTTGGATGTGAAAAAACTACATCCCTTAGGGTATCGTTATGGATGTGAATAATAATAATAATAATAATAATAATAATAATAATAATAATAATAATAATAATAATAATAATAATAATAATAATATTAATAAACAGATGTACAGTATGCGCAGAAGTGCATGAGAGAATATAGAATTTTTGGTGAAACGAGCGTTGAGGGACTTCTGCCGATTTTAGCAAGACTTCTGACTTCTGTTGCATTCAAATAATTATAAAATACGATAATTTGGTCCACGGAGCATCCGTTTTTGGTGCAAAGATAATTCGTTTGGCGTGTTTCTTAATTGAAATTAACCTAAATGGGTCTGTGTCTATTCCAAAATCAGCGGAAGTCCCTCAACGCTCGTTTAACCGAATTTTTTTATGTACCACATTTTTACAACTCGCACCTCATTTTTAAATCTTGCACCCATCCGCACCCCCCTTGCTCTAATTCTGGTGACGT
Organism: Periplaneta americana; assembly: GCF_040183065.1. Taxonomy (NCBI): domain Eukaryota; kingdom Metazoa; phylum Arthropoda; class Insecta; order Blattodea; family Blattidae; genus Periplaneta; species Periplaneta americana. The sequence goes on from NC_091130.1 coordinate 25,162,609, forward strand.
CAATGCACTAGAACAATATGAAACATACAGACACACTAAAACACACCCTGATCAAATTCTCAACACACAGATCAATTTCAGAACACACACACACTATTTGACACCACATTTCAACACTTTTCAACAATCGAACACACCCACACAACAGGCAGTGAAGTTCGAGATGACGCCGAGATCTAGTAGGCTCTGAGGATGGTGTGAAGAAGCACCGAAACAGCTATAAGCCACACATGCTTACACAATTAACACGAGTAAGATCGCCATTTAATCAATTATCCAAATGAATTGTTTATGCTTGTAAATTGAATTAATTTACTTCTTATGTATTGTACAGTGTTCTCACTTCACGAGGGAACTAGGTTACAGCAGAACCTCGGTGTACACTCTCCTCTAATCGATTACTTAAAACACAAGCAACAGTCATACACAATCCGATAGAATTCTCAGAAGCAATTAACAGCTGGGATGTTTTGTAGAACTGGCTTCCCACACTGTGGTTGGGAGAGCAGGAAGTCGGCCGGCAGCAGAATGATACTAAGTTTCCTTGTAAAATGAGAGCGCTGTATATTTTTGTGTAAGAATATGACATTGCCATGAACAAATAAGCCTATACACTGAATGGATCGAAATTATTTTCAATGCATCTGAAGACTGGAGAAGAGAGATTTTGAATTTCTAATATAGAAAAGTTTGTGAACTCTCACTGTGTATGAAAGATTCACAGTTAATGTCACCTTTGACAACCTTACATAAGAATAACTAATAATAATAATAATAATAATAATAATAATAATAATAATAATAATAATGATGATGATGACGATGACGATGACGATGACGATGACGATGACGATGACGATAACAATAATAATAATAATAATAATTATAATAATATTGAAAATAGTATGACACAAAATATGTTAATATATGTTAAGCAGTTATAGAATCATCATCATCATTATCATCCTTCACGAATTAGGCCTCTGTAGACCTGTTTCGGTCCCATCTATCAGTCTTCTTAAAGGTCTTCCTGGTCGACGATGTCCTCTAGGTTTATATTGCATCATAATTTTTGGGATTCTTGAATTTTCCATTCTTCTTACATGATCTAGCCAATTGAATTTGTATCTGCTGATTTTTTCTTCTACTGACTCTACTTCTAATTGTTCTAAAATTTATTCATTCCTTTTTCGATCTAAAAGAGTATATCCTGCTGTCCTCCTGAAAAATTTCATTTCCGTTGCTTTGATTCTGTTCACGTCTTTTTTCTTTAATGACCAAATCTCGCTTCCGTATAAAAGGGAGGGTAATGCTAGTGTATTATACATTTTTATTCTTGTAGATTTTTGTACTAATTTAGCTTTTAATGTATTGTTTATTATTCCTAGAATTTGTGTAAATTTGGTAATTTTCTTATTCACATCTTTTTCATTTCGATAAGATATTTCACAACCCAGATAATTGAAATTTTGCACTTGTTCGAGGCATTGGTTATTGTGTATTATCTTACTTCTGACTGGGTCTTGTCCTAAAAATGCCATTACTTTTGATTTTTGTGCTGAAATTTCCATCCCAAAATCTTTTAATATTTTATTTAATGTATACAATCCTCTTTGTAAATTATCCTCTGAATTGGAAATTATGACTTGATCATCGGCATAGAGTAAGGTATTTAATGTTAGAGCACTGGTTATTTTGATTCCTGATGTGTAGATTTGGTTCCATTTTAAAATAATTTCATTTATATAAATATTAAATAAAGTTGGTGATAGTGGACAACCTTGTCGAACTGCATTATTAACTAATTTTCTTTCGGATATACAGTTATTTATTTTGACACTTATTTTGCTGTCTGTGTAGATTTCTATTATATTTTGTAATAGCAAATTTGGAATATTTTTATCTTGTAATATGTCGAATAAAAGCTCTCTTCGGATTTTATCAAAAGCTTTCACAAAATCTATAAAAGCTATATGGGTTTCTAAATTAAATTCTCTTATAGAATAGAATATAGCTCTTAAAATATGTTCATCCTGCAAGCTACGAAATGTAGAATTTTAATAATTGTTAATTTACAGAAAAACATTTAGAGTATATAATACCGGTATGTAATTTTATTATTTACCTCTCCCGGTTCATTACAACACACAGTTGAACAGCCTGTATCTTTTTTCTGGTCAGTTTTCTGGTTCAAGACATTTGGTAGTATTACGTCTAGATGGAGTAAAAATAGCTGCAATACAAAGAAAGAAGATTTGATTACTGAAATACGCACTAGAGAACTGACTGAAATAAAAATTGCCTTACATAATAAGAAAAATAATTCTAATGAAGTAATAAATTTGATTATGATTTTCACCAAATACAGAAAAGTGATTTTTGTAATAATATGAGCGTATATGGAATATGAAATCGTACACACTGAGGCACCAGTTTATTCACATGATATTGTTTTAATTGCTAATAGCGAAGAGAAACTAAAACTATCAGTAATAGAATGGACAGAAATAGAAGCATGACAGTAAATACAAATAAAATTGAAGTAATCCACATAACAAAAGGAGCACAGAGATGATTAAATGTGGAATGGGATGGAGAATCATAGAACAAGTTGAGAATTTAAAATATTTACGCACAATTATAAGCTGAAATGGAAAATAGATATAAAATTAATAATAGAGCAAAAAAGGTATATCAAATTTTCTATCAAATAAACAACATAATAGAAGGAAAGTAGGAAATTAACAATAACATTGAAATCCAAATGTACGTGGTGGAAGTAATATAACTGAACAGATTTTAACAGCTTATGCTTTGGATAGAGAAAAACAAAAAATTCTAGTTCTATTTTTAGATTATGTATCCAAGGTGGAAGTGAAAATGAAAGGGAGGATAGGGTACATGTAAATCAATAGAAAACCTTTATTACGTTTCGTGATTAAATGCACGGTTAATTATAAAATTAACATCTTGATTACACAACTTTTAACACTGTATCACTTCGGAATATGTATGATAACTTTCTTGTGTTAAATTTTAACGTACCTTGTTAACATGTTTCGACCTATTTTCGGTAATCTTCGGAATTGGTCGTTGTTGGTCTTGGCACCTCTTGTTTCCTGTGTGGGATTGTTCGTAGTGTAGAGTCAAAGAGTGTATGTGTTTTGAAATTGAGTTGTGTGTTGAGAATATCGTTGGGGTGTGTTTTCGTGTGTCTGTATATTTCATATTGTTCTAGTGTGTTGAGTTTCTGGCTTTTTGGTTGGATGTGCAGTATTTCCATGTCTGTGTTGATGTCTCTGTAGGTGTGGTTGGCATTTGTGATGTGTTCTGCATATGTGGAGGTGTTTTGTAATTTTGTTATGGCTGTGATGTGTTCTTTGTAACGTGTTTGAAATGATCTGCCTGTCTGTCCTATGTAGAAGTTGTTGCAGGTGTTACATTTGAGTTTGTATACGCTTGCGTGGTTGTATTTGTTTGTTTGTGTGTTGAGATGTTTTTGTAGAGTGTTATTTGTTCTGTATGCGATGTTGTAGTTTAATTTCTTGAATGAGGTTGCAATTTTATGTGTGTTTTTGTTTTCGTATGTTAGTGTGATGTATTTTTTGTGTTTGTGTTGTATTCTTCTGTTTTTTGTGGGTTTGTTTTGTCTTACCCCAACACCCCAACGATATTCTCAACACACAACTCAATTTCAAAACACATACACTCTTTGACTCTACACTACGAACGCACCCACACAGGAAACAAATGGCGCCAAGACCAACAACGACCAGTTCCGGAGATGACCGAAAATAGGTCGAAACATGTTAACAAGGTACGTTAAAATTTAACACAAGAAAGTTCTTATCATACATATTCCGAATATAAAGTTAAGTTTGAAGTTTCAGGAGTCTGGCAACATCGCCGCTAACACACACTACTCGTGATACAGATGTAATAAGTCAACTAACTTAGTGTGGCTAGGTAGCAGTGGCGTAGCATGAAATTTTGAGCCGGGGAAGCTAACTCAAGTTGTCTTTCATGCAATATGAGAAAACGTATTACAAAAATACAGCCTTAAAATAAATAGTAGTCAATTTAAATTCAGCAGTCGAAGATTGGTTGGAACATCGTAAGTAACACCAATAAGGCATGACCTCAAATGATACGTAGTAAAATATGATTTCACGGTTTACACATATCTCTTAACAAATAGACACGTATACGTATAACATTAGCTCACTCCCTGTCATACTTAGAGAAATCACAATATTAACGGTCAATAGATACAGTATTAGTATTACGTAAGTATGCGTCTGTCTTTTGGTTGTGTCCTTCATTGACAGCAAGGGAGTCGGTCATTTGTTTTTTAAATCACACTTTTGTTCGTAAGTCAGTCTTGATAATACAATTGTCCTAAAAAAAATCAAGTAAATTAGTGTCAGGAACTGTTATTTCGCTCATTATTTATTACATCAGCCACAATGCACACTAACACTTCAACTGAACACAACTGACGAAAAGGGATAACGCGGAAACTACTTATTTTAAATGTTAAAGCTAGCTTCTTGGCTTCTTGCGAGCCTTGAGAGCCTTAGGGTAGTTTAGTTACAAAGGGATGGAAAATCTGCGGGGTGGATTACACAGAAGAAACCAGTCTGCTTGGAAGCTGGTGTGTGCAGGCTTCTTGTTTACTGCTGCATCACAAATCATCCTGAGCTGCCGCATCACAATATTTAACACGTAAATATAAATTCTATTAAAATTAATAAATAATTTTCTCCATAAACTGCAGGTTTATGAAATTATTATTAACTGGGGAAGCTAAGCTTTTTAGCTTACATTGACGCTACGCCACTGCTAGGTAGATGAGCTGCTCTCTGCCAAGATGTTGCCACTCGCTTGTATTGTGTAATGGCTTGAATTTGGAGGTTTTTAAAATTAAATTTATCTGAAAACCATGCAGAGTATTGAAATACACCAGAGGGATAAATTATACTTTATTAGATTTCTTATCGATATGGACAAAAATCACGATCCTACTCGCAATAGTTATCGAATAAGAGGTTGTTAAACATTTGGGTGGGGGAGGGGGAGGAAAAACATTTTTTTCTGAAAAACTTTCCACCAATATGATATTATAGTTTTTTGTTACATACAATATGAGCTATTCGCTCTGGAAATCTGCAAGGATACTTCACTTCCATTCTGTATAATAAGTAGCTGACATGGTATGGGCATATTAGAAGGATGGATGATGATAATGATAATAATAATAATGATAATAATTTATTTTATTTATTTATTTATATTTATTTTAATGTGCTGTACAACAGCCAGTGGCCAATTACAGTTCAGCAAAAATATAACAAAAACATAAAACAAAAATAATTATTACACATAAATATAATTACAATTAATTACAATAATGAAGATGAATGGATAACTAAGAATACTATGAGACAATGATAATTGAGCATACATAAATGATAAATCGTTGCCAAGAGCAAACTAAGTCTATACATTGAAGGGATCGAATTCGCAGCCATGCATGTTGGCATTTTTAATGCATCTGAAGACTGGTGAAAGAAATTTCGAATTTCTAATATAGAAAAGTTTGTGGGCTCTCATATCTTTTGTTGGAATACGTAAGGTAATATTGTTTAAGAAAGAGTCACAGGATATATCACCTTTGAGGACTTTACAAAAGAACAGATAATCTAGCTCATGGGGTTTAGCATATAGATTTTGACAATTAAAATATTCACATTTTCTCTCATAACTATACCCGGAATTAATGGGCAGAAATCTGAATGAACATAAGGATATAAATTTTCTTTGTATATTTTCTAATTTAGCCGAGTCCGTAGTTGTAATCGAGTTCCAAGCTACAGATGCATATTCGAGTTTCGATTGCACTAATGTATAGTATAGCATTAAAAGAGAATTGGGCGTGGAAAAAGAATAAGTTATTGACCGTATTATTCCTAGCATTCTGATTGCGTGATTGTAAATGTAATCAACGTGGCTATGAAAATACAATTTACTGTCAAAAAATATTCCCAAATCTTTTACGCAATCCGTTCTGTTAATTAGTACATTATTTAGATAATAATTAAATTTCAGTGAAGAAGTTTTTCTAGAAAAGGTTATTACATTAGTTTTGGATACGTTAATTGTCATACCATTGTCTTCCGACCATTTAGCAACTGAATTAATGTCACATTGAAGTGATTGACAGTCAGTACTACTTTTGATTGTACGAAAAATTTTTAAATCGTCTGCAAATAATGAACAGTCAGAACTTATCCTTTTACATATAATAATAATAATAATAATAATAATAATAATAATAATAATAATAATAATAATAATAATAATAATAATAATAATAATAATAATAACAATAATAATAACAATAATAATAACAATAATAATAACAATAATAATAATAATAATAATAATAAATCACCTTATAGAAGGGTACTTTGGCACCTTCAGCAAATCCTTCCATTTCCCTCACATACTGTGGGAAGTTCTTACGTACAGATGCCAGCGTCTCTTCATATACCTTTCTTCCAGCTTCTGTTTCGTACAATGGAAGATACTCGTCAAAAAGACTAATTATAGCAATATGGTTCTGAATTAATCCACTGAATGTCCGGCCCTGCAAATAATGCAATCGAAGAGCTGTATTATAAAGAAATGTACCGATAATTTAATTTTATATGATCTCCTTACCTTGCACAGATCTGTTCTATTTTTTTATCAAGAAATATTAATAACACTAGTGTGTTATACCAAGTTTACAAATCTGTGTTCAATTGAAGCTTAGTAGGTGCAAATATTTTAAGTTGTTGCACTTTCTTATCCCAAAATTAGGCTCATATGATTTTATGTTAATTTTTAACTTGGTAGAATGACAAAACGAAGGTCATATGAATCAAGAATAGAAAGAAATATTTTGGTTTATTAAACTGGTATACAGTCAGTGCTGTCATGGAGGCCATATGGGGCCATACATCTTATGGGAACCTACAATATTTTTAATTAATCATATGGGGAAAAGAAAATTTTGTCTGCATGAAGCCATACGGCATATGGGTGCCTAAGTTTTATATGCAGAGGTCTGTACAGATCTTAGATCATCTTTTGCTGTTCCTAATGTATTTTGTTTGATGTTCATAAACAAAAATTGTTCACCTCTGCAGCACTGGAATCCAGAATTATATAAAATAATGGTTGAAAAACAAGAAGTGCTGCAAATACACACTCCAAGATTCACCGAGACAAAGTGTACATCTACGGTGGTGTTACATGGTGTATTCTTTAAATCAAACTTGTTGTACAATTATTAAAATGTAAAGCAAAACAATTTCTTTACTTCTTTAATATTTAAAAAATCATTAAATGACAGTCGGAGAGATAGAGAGAGGAGAGTAAAATATATTTCAAGGAAGAAAACAAGGAGTGGGGCATATGGCCAAGAAAAGGATTACCATGGTAGCACTGCATACAGTATACTCTCAATTATCTGGGCTAATGACTGGGAAGATGTACTCAGATAATGCGAAAAACAGATAATATGAAAGTTTATTATTTTACATGTACCATGTAGTATATACTGTAATTTAGGCCTATTTTGTTAACAAATCCTTTTAAATCTATACTTAACTTCATATTCACTGCAATATACACAGTATATATCATGTTACACATAAGATTAAGATTCAGTTACAATTTAAGATTGTAGAACACAAAAGTGAATTCGTTTTCCCACCCCCTGAACAGGGAACCGTTAACTTCGAACCAGCAAAGCTTACTTCACAACCTACTGTTTTAATTTGAAGTCCAGTATAATTTTTTCATTATTCCTTGTCACTTTATATTAATAAGTACATAATAATATCCGCATAAATGCCAGTGGCGGCTGGTTGACTGAGGCAAGTGAGGCCGGGCCTCAGTCACTTGGCTTAACTGAAATCAAATTTTGTGTTTTTATATAATGTATTAGTTATTTGAATGAAGCATATATCGCTGTAGAAGCATTTGAAAACTTTGATGTATATAGACCTGTTTTGCAGTAAAATTTGTTCCTGAGGCCAGGATCGCTCGTGCCGGGTCTGGCTTGTGATGTATATAGACCTATTTTGCAGAAAAATTTGTTCCTGAGGCCAGAATCGTTCGTGCTGGGTCTGGCTTAATGCATTTCATGTCCTTTCGCTGAGGCACAATTCGGCTGGCCTGGTCAGGTTTCACTCGTCCCATCCATGGGCCGGCCTCAAGGGTAGAGTGGGGTGGGAATAGCAGTGGTGACTTGTCTTCCTAACTAGGCCATAAATAACAAAAATTCCAGCTCTTTGGCAGGCAGAAACCCACTCGATTCTCTCCCCTTATGTCTCAGTTTATGACATAAGCGAGGGTGTTCTACTAGTGTACTTCGGAGTACAGTAGTGAATCTGGGCCAATGTTGTTATGTATTTTGGGAAAATATAAACAGAAACAAATGAGAGAAATAATGCTGGTGCAGTTAATTCATTGTTAGAGTATCCTTTTTCGAGAAGAAATAATACTGAAAGAAAGGAAGTTTTAAATAAAGAGAGAGACTACCGAGATACCTACGACATCGCTGATAATTTTTCTGACACAATCTTAAAACGCGAGTTTCTATTGCATCCTGGTATGGGCAACATAAATGGTTATGTGGTAATGTGATGCAAAATAAACTTCTCTTGGCCTTGTTTGTTGCTGTCAAAGGAAAAAAAAAAATAAAAAGAAAAGAAAGAAAGGGGAATTTCAACACATAATGTGGGTTGCTTCATCACACTGAAACAATCACTGAAACTCACAGCATAACAGCTTATTTGGTGAGTGAAATTATTATTTTTCATTGATAATAATAATAATAATAATAATAATAATAATAATAATAATAATAATAATAATAACAATACAGTAATAATGATATTAATAATATAACAATAATAATTAATATCATAAACAAATATTTCCTATTGGAGGCACTTAAACTAGTTGCATCTGGCCTCACCGAGGATTCTGATCACTGGCCACTACTGATAAATGCTGACATATGGTAACCCTGTTTCGAGCCCAAATCCGAATATCCACATGTTAACATGAACACATCCACGTTAACCCAAAACTCAATGTCTAGTGTTATCTGATAGACAACTGTCAGGCTATTTTTCTTCTCTCAAGGAACAATAACTGTCTTCTTGTACACCGACATGCTGAAAGAGTTCGTGTAACCTCGAGTAGCTGATTTGAAGTTTTTGTTCAACAGAATGCCTCCTCCCCCACATGGGAGTCTGCAAGTTCGAGGTTCTCTTAATAACACATTTCCAGGTCGCTGGATCAGACGCAACAAAGCTGTCAATTTTAAAAACTGAATATTTGTTTTTTAATTGGTTTATTTTACTATGATTTATCAACCGCTATCATTATCTAGTGTCTGAATGAAATGAAGGGATAATGTCAGTGAAATGAGTCCAGGGTCCAGCGCCGAAAGTTACTCACCATTTGTTCTTAATTGATTGAGGAAAAACCTCGGAAAAAACCTCAATCAAGTAACTTTACCCAACCAGGATTTCGTTCCACGATCAGGCATGCTAACATATTTGTTACTTTTTACTTATTGGAGGAGCGATAGGTTAGAGATGAAATAGTCATAAAATCTGAAAAGTTCTGGGAACAAAAACATCTACACCATAGTGACTTACTGCAAACATTTCTCATGACAGAAAATACATGTTCGGTAAAAGCACTGCAACAAAAATTGAGTGCGTTTCTGAAATTAAAGGCCCTATATTGTTTCATAAGGCATTATTTCAGTAACACCATATGCAATATCTTTATCACATGTTAACTTGTTTGTCTATATGTTCAAATACTTCAATTCCTACGACCAAAAACAATGTGTAAATAAATTTTAGGATAAATTTATATATCTTCTCACCATTCATGAGCTGCCACAAGGGACAAAGAGTACTTAACCATAGAAATTTTTACAAGTTCATGAAAAACCATTAATTTTGTTTTAACAATGAAATTCTTACAAGTACATAGCTGCAAACAATTTTTTTTGAGATTAGTGGAAATATACCTATTTCTAGAAAGGTAAGTGTTACAAAAAAGTAAAGAATGCTACTGAACTTAGTTTGATTTCGAATATAGGTGATTCTTCAGGAGAGCAATTGATCCTTTCAATGCAGCTAAGGTTACAATCGGAATAACAGATGTAGGTATTCCAAGCCTCTTAAACACATCTTTCATGAAGAGAGTAGCGGTACCTCTTGCTCCAACCAGAAGTCCGATTACTTCAAGCTCTTTTAGCTGGAATTTTTTTAGGTAATAGGGAATGGTAGGATTGTAGATATTCTTTTTTTCATTATCCACTTCTGCTGGCTGTTCCTCATCCTTTTCGAAATGCACGGTGGGCTCAATTATGTATCCAGATCTTGTAGATTCCTTGAAAGCTATTATATCTATGCGCCGTGTACTGCCAGTGACGGAGAGACCATGTACTTCTTCAAAGGTGTTGTAATCGGCATCTTTAAGGGCAGTGGCTATAATTGATCGTACTTGGCGGTGTCTAGCGTTTCACAGAGCTTCGCCGTGCGGACAGGATCCCAGGACGTGTGCAAGAGTTTCAACCTCATTGTGGCAATGCCTACAACGGTTGTCCTGAGATCTTCCCAGCACAGCACGTACTGCAGCAACATTTCCAACCATTTTAATGCCATCGCGCCATTCGCTGTTGGAGAGTCCTTCGTGTTTACAAATCCATTTGTTGGCACCAGGATATTGTTTAGATAAAACTACGCCTTTCCCTTTCTGTGGATGACGACACCAAATATCAAATTCTCTGTTCCTCAGATGGTTACGAATCTTTGTAACATTTAAGAAATGTTCATTCTTATGAAATAAGGCATCTTCTGGAACAATGTTCAGAGATTGGGCACATCTAATGCTCTCCTCGTGAACCTGACGTGTTTGTATGATGTATGGGTTTTGAGATTTGTGTAAACATCGAAGGGCATTAATTTGTTGTAGTAGTGCTTCCCATTTTGTTCGAAAAACTCCTAGTCCTTTGTACTTCCTGGGACTATAAATCATTGCATCAGGAATGTCTGTAGGCAGATTCAGTACCTCTTTCAGTGCACTTTTCATTAATTTGTCGGCGTCATCCAAGAACTTTTTTTGGTATAAGTTCAGAAGGGATGGTTTGAAATTGATATATTAAGGAAGGACAGATGGAGGTATTTAGAACACAATATTTCTGGTCTGCATGAAGAAAAGGTGACGAGGTAAGAGTTTCAAGTTTATTACTTAGATCTTTCAATGTTGACTGGGGATTGAAAACTATTGAGTCAGAGAAGTTTACTCCCAGATAGCGAATAGAGCCGTTTGTACCAAGAGATGCAGATGCTGCTGTTGATTGACGCAACTAAGTGAATTTACATCAACTTGAGAAGGAAACAATGGAATGAAATAAGTAACAATAAAACGAAATTTTTACATTTTTTTGTGACTACCAACTATGTATATTATTTGATTGGTAAAGCATAAATGACACACGTTCGTTTTTATAATAATAATAATAATAATAATAATAATAATAATAATAATAATAATAATAATAATTGATAAGTGAAAATATATCGATATTCTCGAACTTCGATATTCAGAATTCCACTACTCCTACTACATTTTTGGATTCCTAGATTCCCAGGCAAAACCCAGATAGTTGAGAACCTATGAGTTTTGTCACTCATGCTAAATATAAATCTTGATATTATATAATATTCTTATATGAGGTCTCGTTGTCCTCATATTGAATAATCAATGACTATAAGTAGCCATATTGTAAATATCAATTAATTTGAGAAAAATAATACAATACAATGAGAAGAATTTGGCCGGCACTATGGATCGTGTCCCAGTATGGCTCAGATGGAAAGAGCGCTCAGTGCGCACAGCTGAGAGGTCCCGGGTTCGGTTCCCAGTGCCAGAACGAATTTTTCTCAAATTAATTGACAAATCTTGATTTTTCAATTTTCATTACACGTACAAAGATGGGTTACATAAAAGCCTTATTATGCTGGATGTGGCCTGCTGATTGTATCTTGGATAGCCCTGTTTTACAATATAACAATGAATAATAACTTACAATATCGAATCCTACTTCATAATGAGTGCCTCTTGTGTAGATAATAGGAATATTATTTCTACGACTAATTCTTTCTCCTGTCGCCATATTTCAATCCAAAAAACAATTGTAGACTAAATTTGGTTAATAATCCACGTTACACTTCTTAAACGCAATAGAAGTCACTGCTTCCAAAAGCACAGATATTCAATAATCTGGGTAAACATACTAGTACATGAAATTGTCACCTTATCTTTCTGCAGCTGATAAAATGGAATGTCCCCTTATTTGTATTAGACTTAAATTTATGTAAGATTAGATATCTGAGCTGTGTTAAAATATACTTACCTGGGAATTAAACTACTGCACACTCCTTAAAATAGCTTTTCAAAGAGTTCGCAGTAAAGCAGAAATAAAACTGTGGGGTTTAATTTCATAAAAATAAAATAACTCCGTAAACTTAAATATAACTGTTGTACATACATCTTGATTGCACAACTTTTAACACTGTATCACTTCGGAATATGTATGATAGGACTTTCCTGTGTTCAACTTCAACGTACCTCATTTACATGTTTCGACCTATTTATGGGTCATCCTCAGAACTGGTCGTTATTGGTCTTGGCGCCTCTTGTTCTGTTTCCTGTGAGGGTGCGTTCATGTGGTATAGTGTAGAGTCAAAGAGTGTGTGTGACCAGTTCTGAGGATGACCCATAAATAGGTCGAAACATGTAAATGAGGTACGTTGAAGTTGAACACAGGAAAGCCCTACCATACATATTCCGAAATAATTGTTGTCATATTGGCTCAAGGGAGGAAGGCTAAAGCCCTCTTTAGCCCCTTCTTGGATCCGCCTATGATCCTCAGTAATCTATATATAACGACCATTGTCAATGGATCCGCAGTTCGCGTCATCAAAACTAGCAAAGGGCCAAAGTGTCGTACGCCGGACTCCTGGTCGTTTCGCTCTCCGACGTGTTGTCGAGGTGGGGAGGGGAAACGAGAGTGACGTGACAAGATGGCTGTGGTTTGTGGGTGGGGTGATACGAAACTGTGGTGAAGTTTAAAGGAAAGACTGTTTTTAAAGTAACATTGTTTATTACAGAAATAACAGTGAAAGTGTAACTATGGTTCCCTCCTAGTTCTGTGGTAGGGGTAACGGGGGAGTCGTGATAGAAATTGATGGTTTAGAAATTCGTCCTGAGGCTTCGATGCGGGGAGAGTTATGATGGGTGATAGTAAAGTGCGACTTGAGTGAGAGGAAGGTAGGGGTAACGGGAGTGCCTGGGAAAATCGGCTTGCTCTCAGGTGTGTTGTGGGGGGGCAGGATAACGAGAGAGATGGAATGAGGTAGAAGGTTAGTTCTCTAGTTCGAAGGATCAACACAGCGTGCTGTGCGACTTACCGACTTCGAGAACAAGCTCCTGGCATCGGAGGATCAACACAGCGTACTGTGCGACTTACCGACTTCAGGAGCGGGGAAGGGTGACCTCTATCATCGACGGATCAACAGAGCGCACTCGCGACTTACCGACTCTAGAGGGGGGGGGGGGCTGAGGAGATGGTTGTGTTTAATCGAACAAGCCGGGATAAGAGCTGGGAGTCGAAGTCAGGATGGTGAGAGATAAGGGTGATCAGGGGAGAGAAGTGTGCGGGTTGGAGGTGGTGATGAGGCTTGTAGCGAGACCAGAATAAAATAAGTTTAGAATACGTAAGAAGTGAGGCTAGTGTAGGAAAGAATACAGGAGACAGGGGCGCAGCTTGGCTCCCTGTTCCCGGAGTGGTGGCCGTGTGCAGACACGTCCGAACAAAAGACAACCATAGCGTAGGCCTGGTTGGGAGACTGCTGTCAGTGACGGAGGTCGCGCTAGAGCTACCTCTTTGCCATCTGACGAACGAGTCCTGAAGTCGCGGAGATGCGTTATATTTATACCCCTCGGAACAATGGTGGTTGAGGACGCCATTGACGTCACAGTGCCTGGGGGTATTTCTATTGCCAACGTGACTCGTCGCCGCGCGATCTTTGCTTTCTCCCTCACAAGAGGGAAACAAGCGAGCCAACCTGCTTTCTGAGAGAGAGAAAGCAGCGGCTCTAGTTTGCGCGGGTAGGTTTGAACCGTTTAAAGTAGGACGCACGGGCATCGAGAATTGATATACACAACAAAAGATTTTAAAGGACGATGAAAATCCCTAACATGGCTTCTTTCAGAATATTAGTAAAACCAGAGCTCCTACGTCTCTCGAACCTATATGCAAAATTACTGCAAATTCAAGTCTGTTATGTTCATCTTTATTGACCAAATCTGAGAATTTTTTAATAAAATATACAAGATATGAATATTATGAAACAGTTCTTCTGTGTGAAATATGTACAAATTCTATATGATTAAAAAGTTCAGTACCAATTGAAAATTTTTTAAACATTTTTTCTCATCTTTTCGGAAAATATATATATATATATATATATATATATATATATATAACGTCGTTGTTCCTGCAATAACTCCTATGTGCAAAATATAAAATTTTTCAGTAGAAAGAAAAAACACATTTTATTCATCCTATGGCAGCTGTACATAGGAGACTGTAAATTCTTACATTTTCGAAACAGAAATATAATTACATATAGTAGATTTTATTATTTGCTGTATCACTATTTAAGTTATTTAATATAACAAAAATCTGAAAAACGATAAATATGTCACATAGGAGTTATTGGAGGAACAACGACGACAATCACCCAGTTCCGTGGAATGGAGATAAATTTCTACCCACATCGGAAATCGAACCATGGACTACTTGGTCAGGAAGTGCAAGCGCTATTTAGTAAGCCACAGCAAATGATCTAACTTTTTTTTAGTTTATCGACGCTGTATCAGCTATTAGATAATTTAGCGTCAATGGAATAGCGAGATGATATTTGGTAACATGAGGCAGAGGATTCACCATAAATTATCTGATATTCGCTTTACGGCTGGTAAAAAAAAAAAAAAAAAAAAAATCCACCAGGGATTCAGCCCAAGCAGGAATTAAATCCACACTGGGGCACAGCTCTGGATCAGTAGGTAAATGCGCTACTGCCTGAGCTACACCAGTGGTGAGGTTTCCTTTAAAAAAAGTAAATAACATTAAGTGTAACGCTTATTATACAAGGTGGGTCAAAAGTCGCTTCCCCAATATTTGTTCTTAGGTTTCATACTTGTACACATATACAGATGTCTGAACTTGAATAAACGAATAGCTGGTGTAATAAGTGGTGAGTTGAGAACCATGTTCGTGTGTCAACTGTTTTTCTATATCTTGTTTACTTTGCATATGGCGAGGAAGAAATTCAGATTCTGAGAGTTAATTTTCAGAAAAAAATAAAAGTTAATATGGCAACAGATGGAGTGTAGGCGTGAGGGACTTCTTGAACCAGCAATTTGACCTGACAGGATATGATTTTTTGCTGTGGAGTATCCTGAAAAATGATGTTTTTGCTCAGAAACCGCAGGATCTGCATCAGTTGCGACAGATGATCGAACAGTCATTCGTGAAAATCGATAAAAGTCGTGAGTTATGTTCTTCTAGGGGTGGCTGGTACTTATGTGCTCATGTGCTACAGCACATAATAGAAGTAAGAGAGAAAAATATGTTTTGTTTTAAAAACTTCAAAAATATTTCTTTAATTTAAATTGTTACCTATGTTTCCATTCCATATTGTTAAAGCATTTGAATCGTCCTCCTTGACACGTTTCATCATTCACCCTCCACTGTAGTGCGAGATGTGCTAAGCACAGGAAAGATGTCCACATGGAGAAATGCGCGTGCTTCAGTTACCCTTTTCACTTCCCCGCGAACACCGAAAACCTCTTCAAACTGCTGTCCCTTCTGTGCTCACCAAAGAGTAGCCAGAACAGAATAGCCAACTTACTTATTTAGTACCCAAAACTTCATTTATTAAAATTGTATTTAAATATGAAACATTTATTTTTTTATTAGAAATGCGGTTTTTACCAATCGTTTTCAATTCTTCTAGTTCATAAAATTAGACATATATCCAGGTCGATGGCATTTAAGTGTGCTTAAATGCGACAGGCTCATGTCAGTAGATTTACTAGCATGTAAAAAAAAACTCCTGCGGGACAAAATTCCTGCACACCAGCGACGCAGTTGCAGTTGCGAGTGTCATTAAATAAAACATAACATTTTTCACTACTAAGGTGATAGAAAAGTTCGCCAACAGGAAGGAGAATGGACTTTAATTTTGCTTATTAGGATGAGTGCTATTATTATTATTATTATTATTATTATTATTATTATTGTTGTTGTTGTTGTTGTTGTTGCTGTACTAGCACACACGTTTAAAAAGTCAAGTGCCGCCACTGTGTTCTGCCATATGTAAATCAGTGTCTAAACGTTGTGAATTTTGTATCGAGAAACAGGGCCTCCATTTTGAACAAAATCTGTAAAAGAATATGTAGCCAAATATAAATTGATGTATGGTACAATTAAATGTAAGGAAGTGTTTGGGAAAAGCGACTTTTAACTCACCTCTATTAGTTTTCCTAACCTAAAATCTAAACTTCTTAACCAGCAATTAGAACAGGTAAAGAAAAAGAAAAACTTCTGAACGGGTTCACAAAAATATGTTGAATGGAATGGAAGTCTGCAGGGTTCCTAATTTTGAGAATTACTGTTACGACCTGTTTGAAGGAGACATATATTTGTGCTTTTCTAAATGTTTTTGTTGTTTTCTAATGTCATTTGACCTCTTGCACTCCAGTATTTTTCAAAGATATTATCATGACTAGCCACTGAAGCACAGATTTTGAGGTGTTCCGAATCCATTTCTTGGTTTGAGTTGAGTTTGAGTTTGAACTGAATTGTTGATATTGGCCATAAAGTTCTATCTCAGGAGAAATTACTGTAGACCTAAAGACAAGACAACATACCAAATCCACACTTTTTCGGTTTAAGAAATGCTCAAAAACGTGCATTTTCAAGAAAAGTATCCTAATTTTTCTGTAGCATCGCAATATTTTCATTTTATAATTCAAGTATTGAAAAAAAACACACACACGCACACGTATACACACATGTAATGCAAACATAAAATTGTAAATGCCATACCACAATAAGGACTTTACACTGTGGTCATATCGTAAAATATCTAACTGGTTGAACCTAAATATGACAAAATCAAGGAATTGGGTTTACAATTTTATTGAACAATGGGCAATTTATAAATATACAGAAAGTTCACAAACTTGTCTTGCAATATCCAGAATAATATTACCAACAGAAATGTAAATTGCATACTTATCTTCAATTGTTTAGATGGACACAGTTCAAAACAAAACATTTGGTAATTACAGACATATTTTTAGTAAAGAAAGCCATTGTAAAAATCGATGTAAAATCCAATAGAATTGATAAATGACAAAAAGCCAATACTGCTCCACGTAAATGTAAAAGCTGTAACAGACTAAAGAGAACCGAAGAGTAAACTTTTCTGATGTCATAATTCCGGTACCGTACTAGAAGTGAATTAACAGTCAGGACTATGCTATATCCTTGAGAAGGAATTCCGAAAGTCATTTCACAGAAGACTCAGTGGACCCAGTAGTCATTTTGAGAGTTTTAACATTACAAAGAAAAACTCTGACCCTACTGAGATTCAAATATGAGGCGCTCCTGTTTACAGCCAGCCATTCTACCGACAACCAACTTGTGTGCACTCGATGTGGGTCTCTGGCGTTTCGTCAGCCCACGCGAGTTGTGTGGATATAAAAGGGAAAAGTTGAGACGGTGTCGGGTGGAGTTCCCGGGTAGCTCAGTTGGCAGAGAGCTGGTACGTTCAACCAGAGGTCCCGGGATCGATACCCGGCCCCGGAACAATTTTTCCCTTGAAATTATTCAAATCTGCTTTACAGGGAGCTTTACCTGAAAGACTAGATTTGCATAATATATACGTCACTGTGTACGTTAACAGAAAACCACAATTCCAAGTCACTCAGAGATTGTGTGCACTCGATGTGGGTCTCTGGCATTTCGTCAGCTCATGCGAGTTGTGTGAATATAAAAGGGAAAAGTTGAGATGGTGTCAGGTGGAGTTCCCGGGTAGCTCAGTTGGCAGAGCGCTGGTACGTTCAACCAGAGGTCCCAGGATCGATACCCGGCCCCGGAACAATTTTTCCCTTGAAATTATTCAACTTGAACTAATTTACAAAACAAAACTGAAACCCATAACATTTCTATAAAGGTCCCAGAAATGTAACTTATGTTTGTAATAATTTTAAATTTCATGCTCAAATCTTTCATATTTGTAAGAATGTCATATTTGAATTGTAGGGTGATCAAACATACTTCCTAAAGAACAACCTTATAAAATCCATGTTTGTTGAACAAGAGAATGGAGGACATATTCCCAGTATTTTGTAAAAATCAAACCCCACTGTTTTCCCAATACCATGATGTTTTTTCTTTTTTTTTTTTCCATTTAAAACAACAGTATATTTACAATGATTTAAAGTTTGAAGTGACTTTCGAATGATATAGGTCGTGGTATTGAACCAACTGGTTATATTAATCATTGAACTTGTCCAACAGGTTCTGTAAGTTAGTTACTAAAATGTGGAAACTTTTATAATGAGACGATAAAAAGCATGTTAGAATACCAAGAGTTTCTACAAACGTGCTTTCTAGAAAAAGTCTTAATTACTTTGGTATTGCATCATAACAACGGAAAGCAAATGACTAAATAGTCGATGACCAGCAAAATACGCTGCCTGAAACTACACAATACTATGTCGTTGTCCTTAATATCTGCGAGGTAACTTCTTCGAAATATTATTATTGTTATACTATAGCTTACCTTTGATTCTGGTACCAAAAGTAAGCAATATTTGTATTATATCAACTATATATACACAGGGCATAAGTTACATTTACTAGCAGCCATAATTTGTCTCAAACATCAGTTCCATGCCAGCACGAACTCCTTAATATTGCACATCTGCACTTCCTTACATCCGTCATCACTTAGCAGGAGACTTTAACTGCAGAGGTAAGACTACAATAGGCTCGTGTTTCTTGGGGTTATCAGCGTATATGCTCCATGTTCTTCCAATGCAATCGAAGATCCCTGTAAATAAGAAATGAAGTTATTGAAGCAAATGTGAGAATAACTTCAGAAACTGAATGACTGTGACAGAAACAGAAGGGAGATCAATCTCAGTACAGTGAAACCTGTCTAAAGCGGCCATCTGAAGTTACCTTGTAAAATGGCCGTTTTATCAGGTGGCGCTTGATTAAGGTTGCGGTTTTTATGAATCAGCATGAAAGTACTGAATTTCACTCACTTTTTAGTACTGTGCGCATACAACAATCGTGCATATTAATGTCAGCCTCTTCCATTCTTGTAACTAGTCTTTTCAAAGCTCGTTTATGATACCTCAGTTTAAATTAATGGATAATACCTTGATCAAGGGGCTGGACGTGTGATGTCCGCTCTAACCACCCATTACTAGCAAAAATTGCTTACATTGAGTTCTTTGGTAATTTCAAGAGCTTTCTCTTGAATTATAGGCCCGCTTACTGGCAATTTCTTCGCCCTCGCACACTTGAACCATTTGTAAACGAAATCATTCACATTACTAAACACAGATTGTCTCTTCCTTTTTTGGCCACCACGCATATTTTTCTCTCATTCTTTTAATATTTCATCTTTATTCTTAATTATACCGTTTATTTGTGTCCTTTCACATTTGAATATTTCTACAATTTTTCTCGCACTTGTTCCCTTCTCACTTTCTTCAGTCATTATTCGTCTTGCCTCTAAACTTAACACCACTCTAGATTTATTGTTAGATATGATTTCTCTCTCAAACTAACTTCACAATTCCTCTGAATCAACTGAATGAAAAGAAGAAAAATTCGTAAAAGCTGGCCCAAATAGAGGAAGATAGAAAGAGGAGAAAAAAATATAAAAAATTCCAATGGTTAACTACTGACCTAAAACATACTGTGACATTTTCGATAGAAAACGTCCGTGTTCCAATCCTTTAAAAACGAGTAAGAATTTAAAGCTGTGCAGGTTCGGAGTGGCAAATGACAAAAGAGTCATAAAACAGTAACCAACTAACCCCAAGATATGGAGGGTATACTGTTGTACACTTAGCTATTGTCCTCGTGACATTGCTTCCTGCCCTCTAACCATTGAAAAAATAGGTCAGACAGTATCCGTGAAAAGATTTTTTGTTGGACAGTGACTGTTATAGTCAGGTTCCAATCCAAATAGACCCCGGCCGCTGGCCGGCGCAAGAGGTGGCCGCTAAATAAAGAGAGAATTTGTATTGATCTTATGGAAAATCCAATTGGTTCCAGAGAAAATTGGCCTTTTGGTCAGGTGGCCGTTTAAATGAAGTGACCGCAAAGGCAGGTTTCACTGTACTTCAAAGAAGATTCTGAGATTTGGAAGAGGTAGTCTCAACTTCTTTAGGGGAGAGGACACTGAATTTGTGGCAAAAATGATTAATTTTTTTTTAGAAATTTTCATTTTTTCATAAAATAATCCATAAATATCTAGGGAATATAATCCAAACTGATTTAAATCCATACATGGCGTGATATGACGTCATTTTAAAGCCCTGTGCGCATGAGTTCTTTAAATTTGAGACACAGCAATGCCCATTTTCTTTCCTAATTCTAAAATTCGCATATTTGCCGTTGTATCAACTTGCATTAGTAGAAAATATGAACACCAGATGACAGTACATCCCTTTGCAATGCGAGATCGATTTGAACTTCAATATTATCGATAAATATTTATAAATCGATTACTTTTGAGTGAGCACTGCATGTAAACACATTGTTTCTATGTGATATTACAGAAAAATAAAGGAAAAATTTTACAGTCTGTACAAAAGAAACCAAATGAACTGGAAATGTACAAAAACTTGCCCAGACATGTTCAAACATTTTTAACAAGAGCCAGAACAGGTCACATTGTCACTCAATTGTATCTACACAGATTTCACATTTCTGATAATCCTACTTGTCTGTGGTGTAATAATCATGATGAAGATCTGGAACACATTCTTCTGTACTGTCCACCCATAAACCACAAAAGAAGTAAATTAAAATCATCAGTACCAGTTGCAGAAGACACAGCCCTGCAGTATATATTGACTACACCCCACCTCTGGCTACTAGCAACAGACATCTGTAATGAACACCGATCAAAATACTCCTCATTTCTCGTGAAAAACAACAACTGAATAGACTACAGTGGACTATAGTGGACTTTATGTTGTCAGCAAACAGCTGGATACATTAAGAAGATTGATTGATTGATTGATTGATTGATTGATTGATTGATATTACAGAAAAGCTTTATTGGACAAAAAGGATGATAAAAGAGTAGTGGAACAGAGAAAAATTCTCTGCGGCACAGGGATTTGAACTCGGGTTTTCAGCTCTACGTGCTGATGCTTTATCCACTAAGTCACACCGGATTCCCATCCTGGTGTTGGATCGAATCCTCTTGGTTTAAGCTCCACGTCTTGGGTTCCCTCTAGTGGCTGCCCTCTGTACTAAGTCATAGATGAAATGCAAGAAATTGGGAATATTTAAAGACAGAGGTATAGGACAGCGGTGAAACTGGCTAGAATTAGATCTGAACAAAGAAACATCCAGTTAGAGGGGACAATATATGAACCTGGTGGTTTTTAGACTGTATGAGGTAAGCATTACAATGTGAAATTTTAGAAGTCTTTATCTCAAAACTAAATTTTTCAACACTTGTAGACATTATTATTATTATTATTATTATTATTATTATTATTATTATCATCATCATCATCATCATCATCATCATCATCAATAATTGTCTTATTTTTTTTATACTTTGTACTTCTCATTTATTTTGACCTGCTGTTCACATTTTATTATGCTTTTTTCTCTCTTTCTGTATGTTATATATTATGTCTGATTTCTACTTACCGGTACTTTTGTTAAAATTTTATTATTATTATCTTATTCAGTTTTGTGTGTAAAATTGTAGTGTACTTTGTAAATCTGTAGTGTTTTTGTAATGTTTTTACTCCTGGTTGAGTGTTAGAGAAGGCCGTATGGCCTTAACTCTGCCAGGTTAAATAAATCATTATTATTATTGTTATTATTATTATTATTATTATTATTATTATTATTATTATTATTATTATTATTATTATTATTATTATTATTATAATTCAAATTGATATAACTTTTAAACTACTTGAGATATCAAAATGAAATTTTTACAATATATCTTTTAAAGTAATTAAAATAAACTGATGCTGTAAAAGTTTGTTATCTTAAATTGTTCCTATTTTATGAAGAAAATTTCAAACTTATTGTTAAAAGAAAACTAAAATTAATATATATATATATATATATATATATATATATATATATTAATTTTAGTTTTCTTTTAACAATAAGTTTGAAATTGTGTGTAACAGTCTTAATCATGACAGGATACTCAATTCTAAACAGATCAGTGAAAAATTCATGTCTTTAGCATTAAAACAGAAAAAGTTATATCAATTTTAGTAAATAACAGCATTTTCTTAAAAAAAAAACTCTGAATGGCCCCCCAACAAAAAATTATTATAATTGTAAAATTCACTGTAGCTACTCTAATCATAATGTATAAAATATCATTTTGGTAATTGGCATATTTAAAGAATTGAAAATTTCAGTGTCCTCTCCCCTTAAAAGAGAATATTTTCTACTCAACACCAATGAAACAAGAGGTGGAGCATTCATATTACAGGAGAAAATGAGTCTTCTTTTACATTATTTAGCAAGGCCATCTGCAATATGTCAGATCTAAATATCAGTAGCATAGCGTCAATGTAAGCTAAAAAGCTTAGCTTCCCCACTTAATAATAATTTCATAATAAACCTGCAGTTTATGGACAAAATTATTTATTAATTTTAATAGAATTTATATTTACGCGTTAAATATTGTGATGCGGCAGCTCAGGATGATTTGTGATGCAGCAGTAAACAAGAAGCCTGCACACACCAGCTTCCAAACAGACTGGTTTCTTCTGTGTAATCCACCCCGCAGATTTTCCATCCCTTCCTAACTAAACTACCCTAGTCGCAAGGCTTGCAAGAAGCTAGCTTTTACATGTAAAATAAGTAGTTTCCGAGTTATCCCTTTTCGTCAGTTGTGTTCAGTTGAACTGTTAGTGTGCATTGTGGCTGATATAATAAATAATGAGCGAAATAACAGTTCCTGACACTAATTTACTTGAATTTTTTAGGACAATTGTATTATCAAGACTGACTTACGAATAAAAGTGTGATTTAAAAAACAAATGACCGACTCCCTTGCTGTCAATGAAGGACACAACCAAAAGACAGAAGCATACTTACGTAATGATACTAATATTGTGATTTCTCTAAGTATGACAGGGAGTGAGCTAATGTTATACGTATACGTGTCTATTTGTTTAGAGATAATGTGTAAACCGTGAAATCATATTTTACTACGTATCATTATTTTGAGGTCATGCCTTATCGGTGTTACTTACGATGTTCCAACCAATCTTCGACTGCTGACTTGACATTGACTACTATTTATTTTAAGACTGTATTTTTGTAATACGTTTTCTCATATTGCATGAAAGACAACTTGAGTTAGCTTCCCCTGCTCAAAATTTCATGCTACGCCACTGCTAAATATAAGGATTTGTTTATTCAGTAAGAACTTAAAATTTCCCAGGTAGGCCTACTAATTATAATAAAAGTAAACTTTTATTCAATTGAAAATCAATGATTGTTCTTACTAGCGCAGAAAAAAAATTATACTTACCTACTGCAACAGTCTTCACAAAGTCATCATCGCCAGATTCCTGAAATACTCTGAACTCCTTGTCTGACTGGTCACCCAACATACTGATTACATCTTTCCGTGACACAGGATGGGGAAAAGTGTTCAAGGTGGTATGGCGGTGGTCGCTGCTTTCCATTATTCTACCACCAGCTTCAGGAATTTGTAATCTCAGATATCTGCAATTAAAGTTGAACAGCGGTCATACGTGAAAATTGGAGGTCTTGGAACATCCTCCCTACTCGCCTGATCTCAGTCCATGCGACTTTGATCTCATTCTGCAATTGAAGAAGCCGCTGCATGGGAAGTGGTTTGTAAACATGAAGGACATCTTAAGGTGAGGTGATAAACATAGACGAATTTCACACAGGCAATGGTATTCAACACCAGCATCCTCATTGGCAAAGATGTGTGGAAGTCTTGGGGGATTATTTTGAAAGCTATTAGCTGTGAGTAATGTACTTTGTTTCGTTTTGTGCATAATAAAACAATGATTTATATTTACGCATTTTTCAGTTTCCCTTACCCTTTGCCTCCTGTACCCGAACCCAATTTGGTACTAGCATTGTGAAGCACATTCCAGAGACCTTCAATCGCATATAGTGAATTTCTATTTCTGAAGCTTTATTGGCTGATATAATACAGGGTGTTTCAAAAATACGGGGCATAATTTTAAGTATGTATTTCCCACATGTAGACAATCAAAATAAATATGGGAAATGTGTGTTATTATTCGGTTGAGAAGCTCTTATCATCCAGTCTGCTGTCAAAAAATCTGAAAGTTAGAATTTATAAAACAGTTATATTACCGGTTGTTCTGTATGGTTGTGAAACTTGGACTCTCACTCTGAGAGAGGAACATAGATTAAGGGTGTTTGAGAATAAGGTGCTTAGGAAAATATTTGGGGCTAAGCGGAATGAAGTTACGGGAGAATGGAGAAAGTTACACAACACAGAACTGCACGCATTGTATTCTTCACCTAACATAATTAGGAACTTAAAATCCAGACGTTTGAGATGGGCAGGGCATGTAGCACGTATGGGCGAATCCAGAAATGCATATAGAGTGTTAGTTGGGAGACCGGAGGGAAAAAGACCTTTAGGGAGGCCGAGACGTAGATGGGAGGATAATATTAAAATGGATTTGAGGGAGGTGGGGTGTGATGATAGAGACTGGATTAATCTTGCACAGGATAGGAACCAATGGCGGGCTTATGTGAGGGCGGCAATGAACCTTCGGGTTCCTTAAAAGCCATTTGTAAGTAAGTAAGACAATCAAAATAGTTCATTACAACATGTGTCCGGAAATGCTTCATTTCCGAGTTACGGCCTTCACAAGATTGAAATTCACCGGAACGTTTTTCTTTCCACAGGTCGTTGTCATTACAGAAGATGTTCAAAATGTCCACCTCCTGCTTGAATACAGACCTCACATCGATGTCTCATTGACCTGCGAACACGATCCCAAACTCCAGGAGTATTGCGTATGTCCTCAGAACATGCCACAATTCGATTCCGAAGGGATTCCAAATCAGGCACTGGAGACGAATAAACCAATGATTTTAAATGGCCCCACAAGTAGAAATAGAGAGGGTTCAGATCAGGTGAGCGTGGAGGCCAAGCAATTGGGCCACCTCTACCTATCCATCGATCAGGAAACCTTCGATCCAAGTACCGGCGAGCCGTACGACTGAAGTGTGCAGGAGAGCCATCATGCAAGAAGTGAATGTGTTGACGATTGATCAGTGGAGTGTCTTCTAAAACATGAGGTATGGTGTTTCCAGGAAGTTTGTGTACGCCTGCCCCGTAAGTCTGTTTACAAGTACATGGGGTCCAACTAATCGATCACCAATGATACCGGCCCACATGTTGAGGGAGAACCGCACCTGGTGATGAGATGGAACAGTTGCACGTGGGTTTTCATACGCCCATACATGCTGATTGTGGAAATTTGTTATGCCATCTCGTGTGAACTGTGCTTCATCTGTAAATAATACTAAGGCAGGAAAGTTCGGATTTACACCACACTGCTGCAAGAACCACTGACAGAACCTAACTCGTGCAGGGTAATCTGCTGGTGACTGGGCCTGTACATGTTGCAAATGATAAAGATACAATTGATACTCTTTCAACAGTCTCCAGACAGTCATATGAGGAACATTGACTTGCAACGCTACCTTTCGTGTGCTGATAGAAGGAGTCATGTTCACAGCCTCCAGAATCTCCTCCTGTACTTCTGGAGTTGTAGACCTTGGTTGTCCCCTTCCCAAATCAGGAGAGAAAATTTTCCATACTCGCACAGACGGTAATAGAGACGTACAAATGTCTTCCGATCTGGACATTGTCGCTGTGGGTACCTCTCCTGGTACAAACGACGAGCCAGCACAGCATTGCCGTCCGCCTTACCGTACATGAAGTGTATCTCTGCCAGCTCTTGATTTGAATACATGTCGCACAGTCTAACGCCTACACAACACTGAATGTAACCTTCGCCTCGGAATGAACTGTCAGAGTGCCCACTTAATGTCTCCTTTGACGGCAACGATCTGCGGAAAGAAAAACGTTCCGGTGAATTTCAATGTTGTGAAGGCCATAACTCGGAAATAAAACATTTCCGGACACATGTTGTAATGAACTATTTTGATTGTCTACATGTGGGAAATACATACCTGAAATATGCCCCGTATTTTTTAAACACTGTGTATAGTTGCCACGACTTATGAAATGACTCTCGTGTATTACTGAAGAAAGACTTACTTGTTGCAATGGTAGATGTGCTCGCCAGGACTAGCTGTGAAAATGCTGAGTGCAGACTCGTTAGACCCATCTACTGCGGGTCCCACCTCTGCATTGTGGAACAGTCTATCTCCCTCCTGGTTCAGGAACGTCATGTTAATGCTGAAGGCATTACCTGCCCCACAGCCCGTGTCCCTCAGGATCTGTTGTGCTTGCGCGAAATTCTCAGCTGCCAGCAAAGCTCTTGTCAGAAACACACGAGCTGAAATTGTGTAAGTAACACTATTTACGGAAGTTTCCTAGTACCCGGTACTCTTTACATAAGCTTCAAGACAGCCATTGTTGTATAATCAGGGGCGGCTTTCGAAGAGGGGCTGCGGAGCTGCAGCACCCCCAGACATTTGTGGCTCTTGTCTCGTTTTATGTTGTGAAATACATGTATTATACAGTCTCTATTTAGCGGTTCGATTTTTTTTTTTAAATTTCGCTCTCAATGACATGCACGCAATCGTTAGTGAAGTCACTTCCTCCCCTGGTGCTGCTAGAGCGAAACCAGAGACAAGGACTATAGGGTGAAGCCACTTCCTCCCCTGGAGCTGCCAGTCTCGTCTCGGATGCTTTGCGCGTTAGTTTTACCCCTCCTCCCTGCTGCCCCTTGCCGTGAATTCAGAGTTTCCAGGCGCTGCAAAATTTGCAGCAGTTTGTCAGTAGCGCGCAGTTTTAAATACATTTTCTTTAATGTTGTGAGTATAACAAGAGCAACAATGTTTAATTCTGTACAATATTTACAGTCTATTCAGTTCAGTACCTTAACAATTCAGGAGAAATGTGAAATTAAGTGCCCATCAGTTGAATCTCATAATGGAAAGAGCCGCTGAACAAAATACAAAGGCTCACATATTTTTTGCTAATTTATCCAGTATCCCTGCTTTCTTCTCTCGATCTCCACACAGTCTGTATTAGATTAATGTGTTTCAAAGACAATTCCATCAGCTGGGGCAACAAGATGGATTTAAAATAAGAACAGTAAATGTTGTTCATGAGAAGAAGGAGCCATTGCTAGAATGTTTTCAAACCATAATGGAATCTGAAACATCTAACATCACAATAAATGAGGCAAGCACCCTGGTGCGTACTCTTGAATATCCTGAATTCAATTTCTGGCTCAGTTATTTTTTTTCATTTGTTGATGTATCATGTATATATATTATACAACCAACTACAACATCGCCAGTTAGATATTTCTAAGGTTCAAATCTGCATATAAAAAATTAAATTATGGTTTATTTAACGACACTTGCAACTGCAGAGTTTATATCAGCGTCGCCGGTGTGCCGGAATTTTGTCCGCAGGATTCTTTTAAATGTCAGTAAATCTACTAACATGAGCCTGTCTTATTTAAACACAACTTACAAGATAAGGCGCATGGAACTAATCTTTAAATAAAGCAAGTTGCTTGGTTTATTTTTTATGGAGCCCCCTTAATTCAATACCCACGAACCGCCACTGTGTATAATCATAAAAGATGTATATTTTTCCTGCACCAAAAATATATTACAAACTGACTAGAATCACATCTATAGGTAGGTAGTATCATTCGCCATTTTTGTTCTTACGTTGCCGAGCTACCATACGAGGAATCTATTTGCAACACCGTTAAACATTATCATGTAACTCCTATGATAATAAATCAAACACAATGTAATTCAGCAAATAATTGAGCGGCAAATAACGTCTTCGTGTGCTTTCTGCGAACGCCAACTAAAGAGCTAAAATGGCGGGCGATTATATTAAGTATTTATCGAGCCTTAAGAAATGAATCAGCGAATCACAAGACGC
This sequence comes from Periplaneta americana, assembly GCF_040183065.1. Taxonomy (NCBI): domain Eukaryota; kingdom Metazoa; phylum Arthropoda; class Insecta; order Blattodea; family Blattidae; genus Periplaneta; species Periplaneta americana. Next base: position 25,191,201 of record NC_091130.1, read on the forward strand.
ACACGTTTAAATGTAGCAGACCTGCAACGCGATTGGCTGCCGGAAATTAGAGCGCCGGGACTATAGTAACAAACTATTAAAATTCGTTTCAGGAAGGAGCCATTGTTTAAACATAAAAACGACCTATGTAACGAGTACCGGGTACTAGGAAACTACCCTATTTAGACCTAAGGACAATGCAGAAAATTTGCCAGCTTTACAAGTAAAATTTACACATTTGTAAAATCACTGTGAAACAACACTATACCTGTTTTAAAGATGGGACATGCCAGTTAAGTGGCCGAGCTTGGAACTACAGCACTATTTGCCAATATGGACTACCATGCGTCAGCTGATGGGATTGAGGTTAGATGGTTGACGTCAAAACATTCATTGACAATTTACGCAAACGTAAAAAAAAACAATACAAACATCGACAGAGAATGGACGAAACGTAATATTGTGTGCACACTGCACAATAAATGTCCCCAAGAGAAAAAATATTGAGAACTGACCACCTGGGAACTGTAACTTTGGCAATAACCATTGTTACCATAGCAACAGGCCTACCATGCTATGTGACATTCAGTTGTTTTTTTCGATTACAGCACTAATATCATGTCCTATTAAAAAAAAAAAACATGTAAGTTATAGTGAAGTACACGAAATTTCATATGTAAAAATTTGATTTTTTTTTCTAAGTTAGACTTTACAAACTAAATTATTAAACACAAGTTTACAATTTACAAGAATATTGTAAACATCATGAAACAGAGGGTGAATTTTTATTAATGTACTGCCAGCATAGGAAATTAAAAACAAACACTGAAAATACCTTAGTTTTGTAGTGTGGAGTAGTAGAAACTCGATGTGATCACTGGGAGAGCTGTGGTCCCACCCAACCTGCCCTAAATAGGTTCCTTACTTATATAGGAAAATCGTCGTACTTGAAGGAAGAAGGCGGCCATATTTCGTCGTTGTGACGTTATAGAGGTGGAGTGGGAGAATGATTGCAGTGTCGCCAACTGAGGTAACCATTCACATTATCTTACACACCTAACAAAACCTAACCTAACCTAACGTGCTACATACCTATTGTAACATTCCTAACGTTTAGCACACCTGTTGTAACATTCCTCACGGTTTCATTTCGTTTGCCATATTGGCATCCCTGATACACCTATAAAATATCGTCTGCTGGAATTCTGAGTCATCTAGTGGAAGTGAAGTGAAACTGCGACTCTGTTAATTACGTTTCCGAAGTTGTTTCTGTGTTATCTGCAAGAATTATCGTGTCATTGTAGTGATAATTGCATTTATATTGTACAATAAAAATTGAAATGTATCGTGGCTGAGATAAAAGTGTTCTAAATTGATTTCCAGCGCAACAGTCCCAGTGATAAACGTGTGAATATTCGTTAGGAGTTCATTGGAAGTGGCAGTAGAGTAATAAAACTTGACCCAAGTAAAATTTACACATTTGTAAAATCACTGAGAAACAACACTAGTCCACACCTGTGGAGTAACGGTTAGGGCGTCTGGCCGCGAAACCAGGTGGCCCGGGTTCGATTCCTGGTCGGGACAAGTTACCTGGTTGAGGTTTTTTTCCGGGGTTTTCCCTCAACCCAATATGAGCAAATGCTGGATAACTTTCGGTGTTGGACCCCGGACTCATTTCACCAGTATTATCACCTTCATCTCATTCAGATGCTAAATAACCTAAGATGTTGATAAAGCGTCGTAAAATAACCTACTAAAAAAACAACACTATACCAGTACCTGTTTTAAAGATGGGACATGCCAGTTAAGTGGCCGAGCTTGGAACTACGGCACTATTTGCCAAAATGGCTACCACGCTGTCAGCTGATGTGATTGGCGTTAGATGGTTAACGTTAAAACATTCATTGACAATTTACGCAAACGTAAAAAAACAATACAAACATCGACAGAGAATGAAGGACGAGACGTAACATTGTGTGCACAATAAATGTCGCCAAGAGAAATATTGAGCATTCACCACGTGGGAACTGTAACTTTGGCAATCAACCGTTGTTACCATAGCAACAGGCCTACCGCGCTATGTGACATTAAGTTGTTTTTCCGATTACAGCGCTAATATCATGTCTCATCTTAAAAAAAACAGGTATAGTAAAGTACTGGTATACGAAATTTCATATGTAAAAATTTGATTTTTTTTTTTTTTAAGTTAGACTTTACAAACTAAATTATTAAACACAAGTTTACAATTTACACGAATACTGTAAACATTATGAAACAGGCCCCTGGATAGGGTTGCCTGATTTGAAATATTCCAAGGAGAGACATATTTTCTTCATCATATACAGCATTTACGTTTTGTTTAAAAAAGGGAATAAAATTTTCCGTCTACATGGAGTTGAAGTGACTAATATGAATCTAAAAATTGCAATTTTAATAAAAGAACATATTGTAGGTACAGGTTTCCAAGTACAAAACAATATTTATCTGGCTAACTTACAGCCAAATAAATATTGTTTTATACTTGTACATCACGTTTCTCTCGCATCTTTCTGAAGGACTTGTGGCAATAATATGTTATGCCAAATTATTAACTTAATGACTTAATAGTAGTTCTGTCTCATAGAATTCCCAAGCTGTTTATTATTGATTGTAAAGCACAAATTTCCAAAAGATGACATCACATGTCAAAATATTTAAATTTCAATGTTTACTACCGTGGAACCGTCTAGATTCGACCACTGTGTACACTTTCTAATTTCACGTGTTTATTCATAGCCTTCTCTAGTCATGGCCCGGCCCACACTACGTGGCAACGTCGGACAGCACGTTAGTTGCCGTCCTATCCTGTTGCATAGCTGTTAAATGCGAGAAAAGCGTAGGCTACATCGTTATTTTATTTCAAAGGAGAAGTAATGACTTCCTGAATCTTTAGTGAGTTCACTAAACATTACGCGATTCACCATATTATTATCAGTTATGACACACAATGCTCATATATTTGTTGTAAGATATCTTTACGTATTTCTGCTGAACCTGGCCCTGTAAGTTGTTTAAACGCAACAGTCTTATTACTTTTCACCTTTTTAAAATTACCAAAATGCAGCAAATTAAAAAAGTTTCCGGTACACACTTTTCGCGAGATCATTTGTTTTATTTGCAGCAATCCCAAACAATCGTCCATTTTTGTAGTTTACAGTTCCTTTTACTTGAATTTGATATAGCCTACGTGAATCTTCACAATATGTTCACACTCTGAATACTGCCTAACATGTTTTCAGAACTGTCTATTCTCAGATTTTGAAGGAGGTGATACTTTCAACAATGAGAAAAGTTTTCTCAGATAGGCTATCGAGGGTGCGGTAATGACAAGATGAAGTTCAGTCTAATCACATCCTAACACTTGGCATTCTGGATATAAATTAAAAAAGAGTTTATAATTATTAAGTATACATCGTACTGTCGCCCTGGTTGGCGAGTTGGTATAGCGTTGGCCTTCTATGCCCAAGGTTGCGAGATCGATCCCGGCCCAGGTCGATGGCATTTAAGTGTGTTTAAATGCGACAGGTTCATGTCAGTAGACTTACTGGCAAGTTAAAGAACTCCTGCGGAACAAAATTTTGGTACATCGGAGACGCTGATATAACCTCGGCAGTTTCAAGCATCGTTAAATAGAACATAATTTAATTTACATCGTACTTAGGTTTCTCGTAAATATTAGGTCAGACTTATTACATGAAACATCAAACATTTTAAGCTGCTTTCATCACAGTTCTCATCGTTTCCAACAATTTCAAACATTTTAGCGAGGCCGTAATTTGAGATACGATAGTGCTTTTGTTATTGGTATCTGGTGAAACGTAACAATCACAAAAATCTATTAGAGATGGAAGCTGACTTCATTCTGTGAGCAAAGAATTTCAACAACTATTAGCAAGTTAAAGGCTGTTCATATAAAAACTTCATTCGGTAGACGTCCACCATTCATGTGCATTTCCACACTAAAATCCCTGTTTATTCTAATGCTAGCAGTCATTTTTGGAGCATTAGTTACGTCTAGTTCATACACTGTTCAACAAGATTTGTTTTTAAATAGTGACCCGTCTTTTTTAGATAATTTCTGTGATACATTTTCCAAAGAAATAGGAAAATACTACACACGGTTTTCTTTGTCTGCCTCTATCCTTTCGGTTTTTAAGGCGATTGTCAATTTCTTCTCTCCTCTGTTACGGATTTTTCCATTTGGTTCACTCACACCGCTTAGATGTGAAGGAGAATTTGGATACAGATTCGGAATTGGATGATCGCGTTTACGAAAATTCATCTTTCCGTCATTGTCGGTGTATTTCTCAACAAAGCTCAAGTCACTTTTCCTGAAAATGTTCCTTTCATACCACAGATCTGTTGGACGGTGACCAGTTTGCCCGTGGAACCCAACGAATACATTTACTGCGTAGTTTGGGATTTGTAGGAAACCAGAAGCTACTTACAATATTATCCTTCTGCTTTTATTGTCTTATCGTAGTTACTTAAACAGCTCGGAACTGAGCATAGACTACCTACATCTATCTGTCAAGGTTATGAAAAGTTTATGTTATCACAGACATGATAGCAATGGAAATATAGGCGCAAATGTACAAGCGAGGAGAGCGCCTTACACTGAAACACATTTTACATTGCTGAGCTGATAGGACGGGCTGCGGCGTTGCCACATTTACCAGGACCGGGCCATGACTAGAGAGGGCTATGGTTTATTCCAATAGAATTGCCTACTAGCCGCCACTGCTTGCTTCCAGCTGACTGATAACACTTCCCCTTTCAATCTCGCAAGGTAGTGCCAAATGTATTTTGCGTCCTTGGTTATGTAAAATTCATTGTTGCCAATAGCAAAAATAGTAACAAAAAAGTACTCTGTCTAACTTTTAACAATTTAGCCTTGTTTCACTGTAATGCAGTACAAAATAACTGTATTTCTGTAATCAGAATTTTAAGCTTAACAACATATTACAACAAAAAATATTTTTCCATATTAGTGAGAGATGTCAGAAGTTGAAGTTGTATTCCAGTACAGAGTCGACCATGCAGGCCTGTGGAATTAATCCATTCCAGCCGCAAAGAGTCCTTAATAAACTACCACAATCTGGTATGACAGAGTCTCCAGAATCTCAGTCCACAGCAGCACTGGTGGGAGAAGCGGTCATCAAAGTGCTCCAGGGCACGAGATATGAAAAATAATTGGCTGCCAAGAAAAGGAAAAGGAAAATTGAAATTTAACCAGGAAAAAGTATTGTATCAGTAGGCCTACTGAAGGCGGAACATCTCAGTCAAATGAAGAAATCTCTCATCCTGTCTCAACTGAGGAGACCAGAAAAAGAGAAGCCAAGAAAACCACCAAGAAAAGAAAACAGAGAGGATACCAGGAGTCCAGTGATAGTGATGAAGACGGACTACATTCCACTAAAGATTGGTCAGATGAGTGGGTTGAAGTGGAAGATAACAATGATAATGACAATTTCGATGACCCTAAATCAGGGGATCAGCTTTTAGTGAAGTTCCCAACTAAAAAGACAATTAAATTTTATATCGGTTGCATTGAGGAACTGGTTCCAGGAGAAGGACTTGAACTTCGTTTTGTTAGAAATTGGGGTGGATTCCAGTTCAAATATCCTGAGGTGGAGGATGTGAGTCTTATTGACTATGTTCAGGTAGAAAGAAAACTAAGTGCTTCTATTCCTATGGAGGAAAAGGAATTCGTAAAATTTGGTGTTGATTTTCAGGGTTATGATATTAATTAGGAGATGGAAACTGTATTTTCTGTATTTTTCTGGGCTATTTTATTAATTAGTACATTAATAATGTGATAATGTTGTGTGTAGTTTGACGTAATTTTATGTCTGCTAATTAATTAAATATTTCCTATTAAATTTATGAGCCTTAGCCTATTTAATGTATGCACATTAAAATAACTGTATTAAAGTTCGCATTTTTCTATCCCAAATAAATAAAAAATAAAAAACAGAAAAGTAAAAATAATAAAAGGATCCAAAAGGAGGTCGATATCGACCGGAATGAGAGCAAACGTTCATTTACATGTATTTTTAATATGGTGGTGGACTTAACACCAAGTACAGGGTTGAGTCGACCGGCGTTTAAAATTTGTTTTCGTCAGTGACCGTGGAAGTTCATAAAATGAAAATAACAGAAAACAATCCCTGAGTTGTGCGCTATAACATAACATTTTCAGTGAAATAGTAGATCGCATTGTCTGTGAAATAGCGTTAAAAATACGAAAAAAAAGTGGTCGACTATAGACGGTTTGACGGTAATTGATTACAATGGCATAAAATGTATTGATATTTAAGTTCATATTTATTTTGACTTAGCATATTAATGCTCCAAATTCACCATTTGACATACAATATACATTTTCGGAGTTTATATACATATTTATCACTGGACTTCAGCATTTTCAACAAGCTTTTTTTTCATTTTCTGTACCAGGCATTTCTGATGAACGTCTCTTTTTAAATATTAAGAATTATCATGTTCACTACTGAATTCGCTGTTACAAACCTTACACTTGCCAAAATATTCGTTTTTTTTTCAATATGCAAACCTACATTGTTAAGAAAATTAATTTAAATTTAATGTACCGGTAATTATTTAGACCCAGGGGCGTATTTTGCGGACTACCCGGGCTACCGGCGGTAGCCCAAAGAAATTACAAAAGAAAAAGTTTATAATATAACATAATGTAATAATTTTGTATTATTAGTTTTACCATAGTAATTAAAATTAAAATTGTTAGATATATTTTGTGTAATAATAGGGTCAGTGGTAGCCCAAACCCTTTAATCAGTATACGCCACTGTTTAGACTTGAAGAAAATAATTACTATCGTGTCGCTGTTATTTCCGGTGTGATTCCTCCCCTTTGCTTACGTCTTAGGAAGTCAAGGCTCTATACAGTCTAGATAGGTAGTATCGTTCGCCATTTTTGTTCTTTCGTTCCCGAGCTACCAGATGAGGAATTTATTTCCTTCACCGTTAAACATTATCATGTTGTAGCTCCTATGATAATAAATCAAACGCACTGTAATTCAGCAAATAATTGAGCGGCAAATAACGTCCTCGTGTGCTTTCTGCGAACAAAAGAGGCAAAATGGCGGGCGATTATATTAAGTATTTATCGAGCCATAAGAAATTCATTATATCATCAATAGCGAATCACAAGACGCACACGTTTAAATGTAGCCGACCTGCAACGTGATTGGCTGCCAGAAATAAGAGCAACGGGACTATAGGTAATGAGAAAATTATACATGCGATGTTAATTTTTTGAAGGAGGGATTTCTTGCGTCCCGCCTCGAATCGAAGCGGGACTCGGGATTTTTATACAAAAATCGGGACATGTCCCGCCAAATCGGGACATCTGGCAACCCTGCCCCTGGACTCTTATCATAAAGTCTCACATACGCACAAACTGTTGGGTCAAAACCAGAAGACAACTCACGTGTTTTCTTTGCAGCTAACGTCTTGGCACTAATAGTATTTATGGTGAAGACAAATCCATGGTGATTGTAGCTCATGGTATAGCCGGGCAGGTTGCCTGCATAACACAGAGATGTGAACCGCTCTGCTGTCACTTTCCAGCGGCCTTGTGGTGTGTCAGAGATGATGTGAGCCGACACGAAATAAATGTGGTTCAGAGTTTCTGTAACAGCATCCTCAGTGTGTCCCAGGATCTCCTGAGAAAAGATGGAAGTATAACAGTCATGGACGTCGCCAGAGGGGTGCGAAAGAGTGCGCAAGCACCCCATAAAAAATCGGAGCACCCCTTTCCGCACCCCAAAGGACATTTGAAGTCCTGATTTGAGCAATTTATTTTAAAAAATACTAGGCGTAAGTTATTTTGAAGACAAAAACAAACATATTCCTGTAAGAGTGTAAAACAATTTTCATTAAACGCGAGAAATAAAAACTAGCCATTATTCAAACTGTACATAACATTTGACACGTAATTACAGCATTGTCATAGAGAGAAACTTGAGTCAGAAGATGATTACTATGCGGATGACTTTCAGCCAATTCTTGATAAAATTTTAAATGAATTGGAACATGGATTTTCTGAACATAGCTCAATAATTAAAGGCATGAAGTGTTTGCAACCCGGGTCTAAGAATTTTCTTGGATGTGAAAAAACTATGTCCCTTGGTGCATCGTTATGGATGTAATGAACAAAGTGTGGAAGCCGAAGTGAAACTAATCCCCAAAACACAAGAAATCTGTAACACAAAGACGCAATCAATTATATTAGGAAACAAACGGCAAACCGATGCTGTAAAGCACCTCGACATTTCCCCTGTTAAATTAAGTACAGTGCATATCCCTTTCAGTTCTTCAGTAAAAAATCTTGGCATTCACATGGATAATAATCTCAACTGGGACATGCAAATCACAGAAACCTGCAGAAAAGTATATTCTATTATCCATGTGCTAAAAAGGATAAATGTTCATCTTCCCTCTTGCTTAAAAAAGTCCCTTGTGCAGACGCTTGTATTTCCCTATTTGACTATGCTGACATTTTACTGACTGACCTTTCCAGCGATAACAAAACGAAAATTCAACGTGCTCATAATTTGTGTGTACGTTTTGTAAGCAATCTTCGTAAATATGATCATATTACTCCATCCCTGGAAGCAATAGGTTGGCTTAAACTAGATAAGAAACGAAATTTACGTTCACTTCTCCTTCTCTTCGAAATCTTGAACTCTTCTATTCCTTCGTACCTGTCGTCTCGCTTCACTTACCTTTCTTCCCATCATAATCTGAACACACGCTCTCGCCATGAAACAATACTAACAATATCATCCCATCGCACCTCCTCATACTCATCCTCTTTCACAGTAGCCCTGCCAAGACTCTGGAATTCGTTACCTGCTAGCATCAGGGACTGTCGAAATAAAACTGAATTCAAACGCAAACTTACTAGGCACTTTGTCAGTAATTGAGACTCATTCAGACATGGTTTCTTGTAAATAGTTCTCTTAATCTATCACAAAATATTTCAATATCAGGTAATTTCATTACTATAGATTTTTGTTATTGTAGGTTTAATTTGTAATTCAGTAAATACAAAAATATTCTTTGTTCTTAACTTCTATGATAGAATGTCTAGCTTTCATTAATCAGGTAATCTTGTCGTACTTTAATTTTTATTGTAATTGTAATAGTAAATTTAATATTAATTGTAATTTTATTGTTCATATTATAGTTGTAATCCCCTGGTAGAGGGGCAGAGAAGGCCTGACGGCCTTATCACTACCAGGTTAAATCTGTGGTGTTTGGGTAAAGGGAGATAAGTCATAAAAATGAGTTCGGAGATAAATGAAAATTAAACTTGGAACCCCTATTACAAATAATTTTCTACACAATTAAAACACATCAACTGCTAGTATTCTTTAATTTTTGCACACCCACTTGTATAATTTAACTTGTGTGTTAATCTGGGGAACAAAATTCCACCTGGACAAAAAAATGACATACCCCTTTACCCGAACACCACAGAAATAAATAAATACTAAATACTATTAAATAAAACAATTGAATGTTATGAGAATGAACATGATGTCACTACTGACAACATTTTAAAATTTGTTAATTTTCTTCAGGAGTATAAATTGGCATTTCACGAAATTCACAAACTTTCCATAGTTTCTATGGTAACACCAGCACCTAGTGCGGGATGTGAACGTGCATTTTTGTGTTTACATTGCATTAAAACTTACTTGCGGAACAGAAAGGGCCATGAATGTCTCCGCGAACTCGCAGTCCTTGCTGAAGAGCAGGATCTCGTAAAGGCGCTGGATATTGAGGACTAATCGACAAATTTGATGCTGCCCATGGTAATTGACGTATAGCTTTATATTAGGAAACTCAACACACATTCCCAGGTAACTAGTAATAGTAGTAATCATCATCATCATCATCATCATCATCCTTGCATGTATTGGGCCAAGTGGCCCGTTATGGTCTCTTGCCAATGCTTGAACGGTCTGCCCAAGGATCTCTTGCCCACAGGATGGTAATTTAAAATTTGGCGTGGAATTCTAGAACGAGGCATTCTGATGACATGTGATCTCCAGTTTTGTCTGTATTTCTGTAGGTATTCCGTAATCGGTTCAATCTGCAGTTCTTTCATAATGTCAAAATAGTAATAATAATAATAATAATAATAATAATAATAATAATAATAATAATAATAATAATAATATATAGTAATGATAAAAACAGATGTATAGTATGCGCGCAACTGCATGAGAGAACATTTTGGATTTTTTATGTATCACATTTTTTACAGCTCGCACCCCATCCGCACCCCCTTTGCTCTGATCCTGGCGACGTCACTGATAACAGTTGACTAGCATTCACACAAACTGGTGTGACAGAGAGATTTACTGTGGGAAGATTAACTTTATAACCGATTGTTTAACAAGGCTGTATCAACTACGCGATTATCCAGCACTGATACAATTTATTACAATGAAAAGATTTGCCGTATCTTTACCTGACATTTGCCTTATAGTTACGAAAAACAAAAATAAACCTAATTAGTTAATCAGGCCAAGGATAACAAAAAGCCAGGACAGTGAATGTGGCAGTTTGTAATTTTCCAATGTTAAGAACACATAATTCCCAAGGAAATGTTGTTTTTAAAGTCTTCTTTTCTGTCATACATGATAACAATAACCATCGCAAAAAAAATCATATTTACGTATTTCACGTTTCCTTCGCATCTTGCGCGTTTTTAAGCGTAATTTACGTATCACTTAGAAAAGAATTTTATACGTAATTGTATAACCCTGGCAATTACAATTTTTATGGAATGCAGTGACATATTGGAAAATTCTCAATTTCCTCACTCCTTTACACTCATCTTTGGGCCTCTGTGTCCATTTTGAAGTAAACAGGCTCAAGTTATCTCTTTCTTAAATCATGAAAACTAATATTAGATTCAGACCCTAGGAACTGATTCACTAACAACCATCCAAATGAATGAATGGCTAACCAACCAAATAAATGAAAAACTAACCAACAAATTTAATACATACCTAACCAAGTAAATGAATGACTGAATAACTAAATATATAAATAAAATAAAAATAAATAATTAAACACTTACATAAATAAATTAAATTAAACAAATAAAATAAATTAATTCAATAAATAAACGAAATAAATAAATAAAATAAAATAAATAAATAAGCAAATAAGAAAATAAATAAAACAAATAAAATAAATAGATTAAATTGAATAAATAAATAAAATAAAATAAATAAAATTAATTAATTACTAAAATAAATATATAGTAAATAAATAAATAAGATGATAAAATAAAATAAATAAATAAATACATAAATGAATAAACAAATAAATAAATACGTAAATAATGTTGAACATTTCCACTAATTAACCTTTCCCCCAACTTTACAGGGACAATGCAAACTATTGCAATGCCATTGATATAATTCTACATAGCTGCAGTTCCAGGGGAAAAAAAAGGACTCGCCTAATTTTACGAAATTCCAGATGCAACGCACTACGCATGTGCAGTAAACAACAGCGCCTGTATGTGTGCTACTTGTGGACGGTCGTGCGAAACGTGTTGCCTACATACAATATACAGTAGATGGATTCCCATTAAGACTTGGGCAATTTTTTTTTCTGGAACTATATATAAAAAGCTAACAAAGTACAGCATCCCAGAAATCATATTATATTTACCTCTCCTGGTTGATTGCAGCATATACTGGTGCAACCAATACTATGGTTGTTACTTGTCGGTGATTGTCCCAGGACACTGGGTAAAATGTCGTCCATGTGAAGAAGAAATAACTGGAAAAAGATATGTCACAATTAAGTAACTGAAAAGAAAATACGCATTCATTCATTCATTCATTCATTCATTCATTCATTGTTTTGCCCAAGGACAGGTCTTTTACTGGAAACCTAGTATTCTCCAATCCTTCCTATTTTCTGCCTCCCTCTTTATCTCCTCATATGATCCATATAATATCTTAATGTCGTCCGTCATCTGATATCTTCTTCTGCCCCGAATTTTTCTTCCGTTCACCATTCCTTCCAATGCATCCTTCAGTAGGCAGTTTCTTCCCAACCAATTTCTTTTCCTCTTCCTGATCAGTTTTAGCATCATTCTTTCTTCACCCACTCTTTCCAACACAGCTTCATTTTTTATTCTGTCTGTCCATTTCCCACGTTCCGTGGGGCATGCGTGGACTTCTCGTGTAGTGCCAGCGTGATCCAGGATTGCCAGATGTCCCGGAGTTTAATGGTGTGTCCAAACTTCTGATTTAAAGGTAAGCTCTACCTGCATTATTATTATTATTATTATTATTATTATTATTATTATTATTATATTAATTTTTTCATAAGATTTCTAATGTTATATACGAGTAGTTAACTGGTATGGGATAAGGAGTTATTACATTTACTTACTTACAATTGGCTTTTAAGGAACCCGCAGGTTCATTGCCGCCCTCACATAAGCCCGTCAAGATTAATACAGTCTCTATCATCATATCCCACCTCCCTCAAATCCATTTTAATATTATCTTCCCATCTACGTTATTACATTATTATTATTATTATTATTATTATTATTATTATTATTATTATTATTATCATCACTATTATTATTATTATTATTATTATTATTATTATTATTAGGCCTTTTATTATTACCACTATTATTAGAGTTACTTTGCTTGTTACGTAGAATCTGTGTACTTATGCGTCTTTCTAGATACATTGTGAAATCAAAATAAAGGATACGTATAAGATTATTGGACAAGAACCTTTTGGCACAATTACTTGTGGCTTTTCAGATAATATAACATCAGATTTAGAAGTTGTTTTTGCTCGAGTCGATGAATTTTTTTTAGTTGGTTATTTAACGACGCTGTATCAACTACAAGGTTATTTAGCGTCGAGATTGGTGATAGCGAGATGGTATTTGGCGAGATGAGGCCGAGGATTCGCCATAGATTACCTGGCATTCACCTTACGGTTGGGGAAAACCTCGGAAAAAATCCAACCAGGTAATCAGCCCAAGTGGGGATCGAACCCGAGCCCGAATGCAACTTCAGACCGGCAGGCAAGCGCCGCCACGCCGGTGGCTCGAGTCGATGAAGAAGATTAGAAAACAATAATGGTTGAACATAATATTGCTTATTATTATTTACACGCATATATAAATTAGGTTCTTTGCAGTCAAATATTGATTGAACTGATATAGGAACGACTGTCGCAACCGAATGCATAGTAGTACAGCAGCACGAGACGTCAACAGACCAGCAAAACAAACAAATATTGACGGCTGGTAAATAAACTTCTTTCAACCAACATTAAAGAAGAATAATCCAGGAAAAAAATAAACGTGTTACACACTCCTGTTTGCATAATTATTTAATAACAGACGAGTTTACTTTTTTTGGAATCAGCATAATATTAAGATTACGTAAATAATACAATAATAACAGAATAGCTCACTTTCTTCAAAACCTAAACTATTAATATAAATTAACAATATTCTTCAAACTATTCACGACTGTACACAGCTCCACAGAATGATACTATGCGTTGTTTATGTGAACTGCATATGGGCTATTCCATCTCAAATCGACCGAAATATGGAGAAAATTGACCTTGCAATTTTCAAATACAATGAAACTTTTTCTGTCCGTAGACAACTGTGATACAATGCTTTGTGCAAAGTTTGAGGCATCAGAACTTCATAGTGTTTAAATTAATAATATTTAAATTTATCGTATTTTCATAAAATTAGCAACTTTAAACTGTTGTGGCTCCGAAACCCTTTCACCCGATGATCAAAAGCATGGTTTATTTTGATGCTGAGAAGTTAAAGTTTATATTGACATGTAAACAGTTTTTCTTACTTTCTATGGAAATGGAGAAATTTAGATTTTTCTTCATTAAGACGCCTTGGGCCACGAAAAAAATATTTTAAAAATATATGGTTAGATTCCGCATTGAACGTACAAATAAACACATATTTTTACTGGTGGTACGTTGATAAAGTATTGAAAATATCAAATAAATAAAATAAATAGTACGCGCGTGAACTAACCAGCTGACTGTCGGTAGTCGAGACAAGCAAGGCCAGGAGACAAACTCGTGATGTGTTGTCTAGCAGTCATGGCTGGGCTAGCTTTATCACAAGTTTTCATAAACACAGGAGTAAAATGACGCCCAATGCTCGCTTATCTTCAGCTCTCTTCCAGTGCGTGGGGTATTGCGCCGTTCAAGTCTAGGCGTGTGAAAATAATTTATTTAATACCCTCGAAACTTATTGCCATACCACTAAGCAAACAATGCCGAATCCCTCTTAATAATGCAAGGTTTTTTCTCAATATTTTTTTACATTTTTACAAATGGCCAAAAAGTCTAAAAGCAAGTAAAATCAGACTATCTGTCTCTCTGTATACAATAAAAACAAGGATTACTTCTTAACATAACCTACCAAATGTCAGCTTCAACATAAGCTCTCGTTCAATGTTCTGCAGTAAATGGTTCCAGAGTTCTGAGCGCTGAAAGAGGATTGTTTTTATAAAATACGCTAAATTTGTCGCTCAATAATACAAAAACCGTTTTACTTTCGATAGTATATTTTTGAAAATGCACTCCCCTCAGCACCTTGTATAAGTAGGGAAAAAATTAGAGCATAAAAAATGCGAGGTTTTTTACTGATCGATTTCATAATATGGAATATCCCGTATCGTCTGCAGTGAGCGGGTGATATCTATACTCCACGCTGTATCAACTGAAATCTACTGTTTTGATATCGGTATGAACTTCTTACCTATGGTGGTGAGTTTTAAATCCGAACTGTTCATGATGAACTTTGTCGCGTGAATTTAATAAATAACTTAGGAGTGTCAGAAGGTGGTGTTCTAGAACTTTTCCTAAAAAGAAATCCAGTAAACTTACAGGTTTTTAGCTTTTAGTAAAGACTGAATCCTTTCTTGTCTTTGTAATGGCTACAATGTCTACATATTTTCACGCATGTGGAAAGCAGCTGAATATAAACACACATTATATATATTTATGAGACGTTATTGCGCGTCAAGGAGACTGTTTTGGCACTATAGGAGAGATTGTATCAGGTCCAGGTAAATTAATACGTGGTAGTCCTTGTATTATAGCTACTTTTCACTTCGCCAGAATTGATGAAAGGTATGATTTCAGCTGTAGTTTGTAGGAAATCGTGAATATACTGTGTTACTTCTTCTGAGAATTTTCTGTCAGACAGGTTAGGATGAGGTGGAAATATTTGTTGAAAAGTGACAGCTAAGGTTTCTATTTTAATTTTGAGACCATACAATTCAGAGAACATTAAAAAATAAAACAAGACAAGAAACAAAGCTGAAGTTTTATAAGGTAATGGCCACACCTGTTCTAACCCATGCAAGAGAATCACGGACTTTAACCAAGAAAGAACAAAAACGGTTACAAACTGCAGTGATGAACTTTTTAAGAAAGCTAAAATGTTGCACATTTACTTACTTACTTACTGGCTTTTAAGGAACCCGAAGGTTCATTGCCGCCCTCACATAAGCCCGCCATCGTTTCCTATCCTGAGAAAGATTAATCCAGTCTCTATCATCATATCCCACCTCCCTCAAATCCATTTTAATATTACCTTCCCATCTATGTCTCGGCCTCCCTAAAGGTCTTTTTCCTTCCGGCCTCCCAACTAACACTCTATATGCATTTCTGGATTCGCCCATACGTGCTACATGCCCTGCCCATCTCAAACGTCTAGATTTTATGTTCCTAATTATGTCAGGTGAACAATACAATGCGTGCAGTTCTGCGTTGTGTAACTTTCTCCATTCTCCTGTAACTTCATCCCTCTTAGCCCCAAATATTTTCCTAAGAACCTTATTCTCAAAAACCCTCAATCTCTGTTCCTCTCTCAAAGTGAGAGTCCAAGTTTCACAGCCATACAGAACAACCGGTAATATAACTGTTTTATAAATTCTAACTTTCAGATTTTTTGACAGCAGACTAGATGACAAAAGCTTCTCAACCGAATAACAGGCATTTCCCATATTTATTCTGCGTTTAATTTCCTCCCGAGTGTCATTTATATTTGTTACTGTTGCTCCAAGATATTTGAATTTTTCCACCTCTTCGAAGGACAAATCTCCAACTTTTATAGTTCCATTTCGTACAATATTCTGATCACGCGACATAATCATATACTTAGTCTTTTCGGGATTTATTTCCAATCCTATCTCTTTACTTGCTTCAGGCAGAATTTCCGCGTTTTCCCTAATCGTTTGTGGATTTTCTCCTAACATATTCACGTCATCCGCATATACAAGAAGCTGATGTATCCCATTCAATTCCAAACCCTGCCTGTTATCCTGAACTTTCCTAATGGCATATTCTAGAGCGAAGTTAAAAAGTAAAGGTGATAGTGCATCTCCCTGCTTTAGCCCGTAGTGAATTGGAAAAGCATCAGATAGAAACTGACCTATACGGACTCTGCTGTAAGTTTCACTAAGACACATTTTAATTAATCGAACTAGTTTCTTGGGAATACCAAATTCAATAAGAATATTATATAAAACTTCTCTCTTAACCGAGTCATACGCCTTTTTGAAATCTATGAATAACTGATGTACTGTACCCTTATACTCCCATTTTTTCTCCAATATCTGTCGAATACAAAAACTCTGATCAATAGTCGATCTATTACGCCTGAAACCACACTGATGATCCCCAATAACTTCATCTACATATGGAGTTAATCTTCTCAAAAGGATATTCGACAAAATTTTGTACGACGTCAACAAAAGTGATATTCCTCGAAAGTTACTACAGTTAGTCTTGTCCCCTTTCTTAAAAATAGATACATCAATTATTCATATATTTCAAAGAGACATATGACATGGTTAAGGGAGGTTTCTATTGAAATTGGTATTCTCAAGAAACTAGTTTGATTAATTAAAATGTGTCTCAGTGAAACGTACAGCAGAGTCCTCATAGACCAGGTTCTGCCGGATGTTTTTCCAATTCACTGCTGGCTAAAGCAAGAAGATGCACTATTACTGTGTGCGCGCCAGCTCTTAAACCGTGAGGTATGAGGAAGTGGGGAAAGGGGGCATATGACTCAGCCAGGCCAGCTAAGGAGTGTGCATGAATGTTCCCTCCGTAGTACAAACATTAACTCTCTCGCTTATCGGTTTCACGCCGCGCCGCATTCCTGCCGCGTTATATATATTTAGTCTAGTATAGTACAGTCTTACGTCATCACCCGCTTATCGCTTCCACGCTGCATTCCTGCCACAGTTTAAGAGCTGGCGCGCAGACAGTAACTTTACTTTTTAACTTTGCTCTAGAATATGTCATTAAGAAAGTCCAACATAACAGGGAGGGTTTGGAATTGAACGTGCTACATCAACTTCTTTATGCGGATGACGTAAATATGTTAGGAGAAAATCCAGAAATGATTAGGGAAAACACGGGAATTTTACTTGAAATAAAGAGAAGTAAATCCCGAAAAGACAAAGTATATGATTATGTCTCATGACCAGAATACTGTACGAAATGAAAACATAAAAATTGGAAATTTATTCTTTCAAGAGGTGACAAAATTCAAGTACCTGTTGTTGTTGTTACTGACTTTACTGACTTTGAGCCAGAGGCCGTTTTAGGGTCTTATACGCACAGGATGCCTTCTCCAGCCATTGTACATAAATAATAATAAATATATATTTACATATATTGGAGCAACAGTAACAAATATAAATGACACTCGGGAGGAAATTAAACGCAAAATAAATATGTGAAATGCCTGCTATTATTCGGTTCAGAAGCTTTTGTTATCCAGTCTGCTCTCAAAAAAAGCTAAAAGTTAGAATTTATAAAACAGTCATATTACCAGTTGTTCTGTATGTTGTGAAACTTACACTCTCACTTTGGGAGAGGAACAGAGATTAAAGATGTTCGAAAATAAGGTGCTCAGAAAATATTTGGGACTAAGAGGGAAGAAGTTACAGGAGAATGGAGGAAGTTACACAACTCAGAACTGCACGCATTGTATTCTTCACCGGACATAATTAGAAACATTAAATCCAGACGTTTGAGATGAGCAGGGCATGTAGCATGTATGAGTAAATCCAGAAACGCATATAGTGTTAGTTGGGAGACCGGAGGAAAAAAGACCTTTCGAGAGGCCGATACATAGATGGGAGGATAATATTTTAAAATGGATTTGAGGGAGATGGGATATGATGGTAGGGACTGGATTAATCTTGCTCAGCATAGGGACTGATGGCGGGCTTAGGATTGTCAGGCAGTCTTGTTCAGTTGGAACATATGCTTCAAATATACAAGGTAACAGTCATTTATTTCGGAAACCAGTGCATTAAAATTTTCGAGACAAAGATATTTGTTACTAAAGCACATGTGAACTTTCACTTGAGCATGATTTCATCAATCAGTCCTAACAGGAAGGAGGGTCAGTGGCGTATTACTTTAAAATTTCAAATGGGAATCGTGGTCAAATATGGTACCATTTGATAGAGGTCTTCAAAACAAACAACTTTCATAGGAAACGTTTTTATCAATTCCTACTCTTTCAATGAGAAAACGTACGAAAAGACAATGCCATCAATATGGAGAAGTGTTACAATACCAAAATGTAAACAAAACAATTAATGTTGACAGATGTTACTGAAAGACTGGACAATGCCATTAATTTTTTTGAAACGTTCAAACTGTCTGCCGTTCTGAGCAGCACACATCCGTACTCTTCTTCTAATACCGTCAGCGACTCCTAACACTTCGACGTGGTCAAGTGACTGGAAAGTCTCTCGGATTCGCTGTTTCATGTCATCTCTTGCTGTGGAACAATCTTGATAGACGATGTTTTTTAACCCTTCCCAAAGATAAAAATCCAAAGATTCAAGTTCACATGTGCTTTAGTTACAAATATTATTGTCTCGAAAATTTTAATGCATTAGTTTCCGAAATAAATTACTTACGGGTGATCTGAATCACCCATTGTCTTTTCGTACGTTTTCTCATTGAAAGAGTAGGAATTAATAAAAACGTTTCTATGAAAGTTGTTCGTTTTGAAGAGCTCTATCAAATGGTACTATATTTGACCACGATTCCCATTTGAAATTTTAAAGTGATACGCCACTGACCCTACTTCCTGTTACGGCTGATTGATGAAATCATGCTCAAGTGAAAGTTCACATCTGCTTTAGTGATAAATATTTTTGTCTGGAAAATTTTAATGCCATAGTTTCCGAAATAAATGACTGTTACGGGTAGTCTGAATCACCCTGTATTGCAGTTCCGGGTAACACCGCTTATCTGTCATGTCCTAACCATCGAAAAATGTATTACAAAAATGAAGGGAAGGTAAGAGATAGATGTTACCTTATGAAATGGAACTTTAGCACCATCAGCTGTTCCTTCCAGCTCTCTCACATACTGTGGAAAGTTCTTGCGGACACATGCAAGAGTTTCCTGGTATACAGCCTTCCCTGCATCTGTTTCATACAGCGGAAGATACTCTTCGTTTAGTGGTTTTGAAGCTGCCAAGAAACTGTGGATCAGGCTACCAAAAGTTCGACCCTGTGTAAAAGAAACAACCATCAATACATTAGTCCAGTGATGTCAAAGCAAGCGCATTTTTCTGACCTTGACGTCGTGCGCGGGCAGCAAGCGCTATGTATGGAAAGAGGAAGGCTTGTGTATATGAATAAGCAACTTGTTGGATTAAGAAAACAGTGGTGCACAAACTTCAAACGGAACGTGAAATTTTATGTCGTTATTTTTATATGGCTTCTTTCTGTTTAATATTATCCATATTGTCTGTAAAACAAAAGTACTAACACTGATTTCTTAATATTGCACTTGTGTTTTAAATCTTAATAACATAATAGAGAGTTAAGAAGGAATATTCACTTAAATTCCATAGTAGTATAATATTATACTGTATTAAGTGGATGAAACACATCATTCATAAAGAAAGTGATATTCCAAAGAAAGAGATTGAGTATGACATGATAAATTGGAATTTATATTGATGGTATCTTTAGCCTTACAAAAGTAATCAATAAACTAATCAAAACAATATTACAGTACAAAGCAAAGTTACCTAGGTACTGTATCTGTTTTAAGTGTAACTAATATTACATAACAAAACTCTTATCGCATTATGCTTTTAAGGTGATATTGGCGAGCATCTTCCTATCATCAGAATATTAAATTATTTTCTCGAAATTTGCTGAAGCTATAGAGTTGACAATTTTACAACACATGGGCACGTATCTTTTGCTTATGATGTAACAGTAGTTGCTTTGTTAATTCATTTCCTTACAAACAATTTCCATGCGAATATTTTCAAAATTTTCAATACACTATCGTATATACGATATATTAGATTTAAGAAAACATTCTGTAAGGCTACTAAATAAATAGGTCTGTACCTGAAAATTTCACTTTTCTATACGAAAAGTTGAGAAAATATTTCTTTTGAATAAAAAAATCAAACTTGTGAAAAATGAGCATTAAAATTAAAACTTACATTCTTATAACGCACTTATACTTCTCAGGCAAATCTAAAAATTAACATGGATACAGTTTTAATAAGTTCTCTTCCCTTTATCTATTGAATCAGTGCTGGCCATCCCTGAATATAGCTCGACCAAGCGGAATATACCACCTCTTTCGTCTGTCTCTTTCCTTTCCGCTGTAAAGCGCTCAGGCTCTCCTGGGCTCTAAAGCGCGCGCTTGCTCCTGTGGGCATCAATTGACATGCCTGCATTAGTCTAATTCAAAGTTTGCTTGTTTGCGTAATGGCAGAGATATTAACTTGCCGTTATTCGCCCTGACTACGAGCGAGATCCACAGATGTCGCTAGTGTCGAGAAGCGTAAATCATGTAGTTCGTCTGAGACTAACCAGAGTACACCACAGGCGGCACGCCTTAAAGTGAGTAGCTGCTGATGGGGCAATGACGTTAAAATATTTGTAGTTATAGTCGCGACGCTATTATTCCCGGCATGACTCCTCCTCTTTGCTTACGTCTTAGGAAGTGAAGACTCTATAAGGTCTAGGTAGGTAGTGTCGTTCGTCATTTTTGTTCTTTCGTTGCCGAGCTACAAGACGAGGAATCTATTTGCCACGCCGTTAAACATTATCATGTCATAGCTTCGATGATAATAAATCAAACGCACTGTAATTCAGCAAATAATTGAGCGGCAAATAACGTCCTCGTGTGCTTTCTGCGAACGCCAACAAAAGAGCCAAAATGGCGGGCGATTATATTAAGTATTTATCAAGCCTTAGGAAATGTATAACGTCATCATCAGCAAATCACAAGACGCATATGTTTAAATGTAGTCAACCTGCAACGTGATTGGCTGCCGGAAATTAGAGTGCATTTTTGCGACAATTATTTATTTTCTAGTTTAAACCCTGATATACTGCTATGGTTGTTTTTACCAAAACAAAAATTGCCTGATGTCAAATGCTCTTCTTCATTTTTAAATTCAACATAATGTCACTATATTGCAAAAATACCTTATGAAGGAACATACTCAAATGGGGTATGACAGTGAGCATGGCTGCATCGAACAAAGAATAAAAGATTTTGTAAAATTCACCAAACGAATAAAAAGAAATCCATTCCCTTACGACACTAAGCACTTATTCTCTGAATTCTTTATGAACTACACATCAGAGCGAATTCAATGTTATGAACCAGTTCGTCGTCTCGGAAGAAAAAGTGGTGTTGCAACTGAGAATGAGGTAAGGACATTTAAATATTGTGAAGGGAAAATTCAACTCTCATTTGACTATTTATTTTATAACTTAGCAAGACGTGCGTCCCGCCAAAACTAAGAAAGACATCCATCATGTGAACCTCTATGACTCTCCAGTTCCAGCACAACAGAGAAAGTGGCAGCACTTAAGAGGAACTCGAATCAGTTATTCCTAAAGATTGTCGCCCATTTTATGACAATTTGCCACATTGGATTGTCGCTTTTGTCATTTCTTACATTTTAGGAAATGATACATTGAAGAATATCAGAAAAAGTGACGCACTGTTAGCTACAAAATCGACTTTCTATGTTGGTAACCTGGGTTCCAATTCAGGCAGGCTCACGTGCAATTTGTGGTTGACAAAGATGGTGGTAGATGGAAGGTTTTCTGGGGTACTCCCATTTCCTCTACAGACATTCTACATTTCCTACATTAATCATCATAATCTCACTGGTGCACCAAGGTCCTGGATGGCTCAAGCGGTAGGGGCAAGGCATGTCTCTATCGCTTGGTCCGAAAGGTTGTGGGTTCGAGTCCTGCCTTGGGCATGGGTGTTCTGTACGTACTAGTTTGAGAAAGCGGAAAACAGAAAAAGAGAAACGAAAAGGGGTGAAAAAGGTCGAAATGTTAAAAAAAAAAAAAATGCAGTCAAAATTAAAAAAAAAAAAACTAAACACTCTGTGACAAAGAGTCTACACTAAGGCGTGTTCCTCCTAAAGTGGGGCACTGGGGTCAATGATGCAAAGTCAAGTAGCCTATCCATCATTGGAAAAAAAAGAAATAAGAAAATGGAAGTTTTGAAAATGTTCGCATAAAACTGTGATTTTCCACATTAATGTAAACTCTGAAATTTAAATTAAGACTATGTAATTTTCTAAATTAGAATTTATATTTTCATTTTCTTCTTCGTCAAACAGTTTTTATTTGTTATTTTTTTAGTTAATGATCTTATATAAAATATATTGTCTGAAATCTTAATGAAAAGGTAAAAAAATAAAAGCTTCATTTCAACTAATAACACATATCAGTTCCTTATTCTGTTATAATAACACGTAATATGTTAAAAAATAATAATAATAAACTGCCCCCCCCATTGAGGGTAGCCCTTACGGACTCAGTATATTCTCAAAAAAAATTATGATACATATGTAAACATAGATATTAAATTTTAAAGAAGGGAAACAAAGAAAAGGGCGAGAAAAATTACAATTGCTATTAATGTGGCACCATGTGATTAATTAGGATTTGGTAGCATTTTTTTAACACAATTATCACAATGTCATCCCTCAGAAACGTTGCCAGAGCAAACTGCCGTCGAAATTCTTCGAAAAAAGCTGGTATAGTCCCTGAGAAATATCTCAGAATCAAATCATTTTCTTTTTAGAAATACTCTTCAGATAAATAAAACGTAGTATTCTTCCTGATTCTTGTGCTTTTCAGTGGTTCAAATAGATAGAATGTATCTATACTAATAATAAATTTGTAGCCGAAATTTTTCTGGTAATTTTCGATTTTCCAAAAATAATTGGTCCTAACATATATAATTAATCACCCTGAAACCGAAAATAGCATTTTTGAAATTTTTGTTTGTATGTCTGTCTGTATGTTTGTTACCTTTTCACGCGATAATGGCTGAACCGATTTATATGAAAATTGGAATATAAATTAAGTTCGTTGTAACTTAGATTTTAGGCTATATGGCATTCAAAATATATTATTTAAAAGGGGGTTATAAGGGGGCCTGAATTAAATAAATCGAAATATCTCGCTTATTATTGATTTTTGTGAAAAATATTACATAACAAAAGTTTCTTTAAAAATGATTTCCGATAAGTTTTATTCTTTACAAAATTTTGATAGGACTGATATTTAATGAGATAAATGAGTTTGAAACTAAAATAACGCCATCTAAGATGGTGCAATGAATTAAGAACAAATTACTTCCTCTATAAGGGGCCTTGGACAACAACAATCGAAACAGGGGCCTTAGAGATTAACAATCGAAAGCTATTAAACATAGCCTACAGAGAATGTTTCTGTATGAAGTAATATCAGAAGTTAATATAACCGATTTGTATAATTAATTATTATTTCACCATTGGAAAGTGTAATTTCTCTAGATGGACATAATGCTATAATGTTATTACAGTAACGTCTGAGTAAATCGAGAACAGGTAAGATTAAAATAGCTTCTTATGCACATAAAATTTGATAGGCTATTTTGTACATTCATTTTCTGTATTTCTTAAAATAATATTTATGTACACTCATTTTAATCTCAGAGAATTAACGAACAACGAGAGTGTAAATTGATTTAGTATGCAGTAATAGTACGTTAGCTTAGCAATCCATTATTTTATAATTCAAATTTTAACTATGCTCAATTGAATCGTGTTAAAATACATAAAATATATATGCAATAAATGCAATGCAAAAAAAATGGGTAATGAGCGAAGCAGATTATCTTGCGCTGTTGTAAAAGTTGTTCCCTGGATCAAACGTCCTATTTTAATTATGTAATTACTTTATATTTATTTCTAACAGGTGCAGCGGAGCGCACGGGTACGGCTAGTAAATAATAAAAAGTTTTATGTCTCTCCTGAAAAGTTCGGAAAAATTACAGCATGGGATACTAGATCAAGGGCATCAATATTGAAACAAACCAACTTCTAACAATGCGCACATTGTTGGGCCGTTGCCTAGCATTTGATTCACATTGCATGTTTCATATTATGGATGTTGTCTAATCGTTTGGACGTCTCGTTAAAACATAGCAGCAATTCATAAAGAATCAAGCGAAAGAATATGTATCAAAGTAAGTAATAGTATAATACTTTTCACTTATAAGTAATAGTAATACATTTATTTATTCTAGTGGTGTTAAGGCTATGGATCTGTGATATTTCTAACTTCTACACTTCTTTTACACCAATTAATGTGAAACTTTTACACATCTTGATTACACAACTTTTAAAACTATATCAGTTCGTAATAAGTATATGTTAAATATCACAACTAGTTTCAGCCTGTTATTAATAATAATAATTTATTTATTTAATCTGGCAGAGATAGGGCTAGTAGAACTTCTCTTCCGCCCAGCCATCTTCAGAACTTTTACTACATATTTCTTACAATTTGAACATGGAATGCACAAATGTTCACTTTGATATTCCAATTACTGTACTTTACTTAGAATTAATTATCTCAATTTTCAAAGTTTACATAATTTTTCTTTAAATTCATATTTAATTTGTTCCTGATAGATGTATGTAAAATATGACACATGCTTTTCATATTTTCTCAATTACTTTTTGAAAAAAATATATATTTACCCTTTTAGTTGTTAATTTCTAAATTTTTTTAAATTTATCACATTCTCAACAAATGGTGATTTGAATACTTCCAATAACAGAAGAAAACACGTGTCAGTTTACGTCACATGCTTTTTGAGGACTTCTGTGCAAAATTTCACAGAAATTAGAGAAACATTGCATTCATTAGAGCATTTTGAATGTTACAAAATGTTGAAAATTAGAAAATCGAAGAGTATCAAAGTACAACATGTATGATACATATATATTATCGATATCCTTCCTTCCTATACAGGTCTACCACAAACAATTTTCTTTCACTAACAGCATGAAATATAAACTGAATTAAAAGTAAAATTAGAATGAAGAATAAAGTCTGTCAGAATGACAGCTGAGTGACAGTTTAAAGGGCTGTAGCTTCACGCACGTGCCGGTCCCTTTAAATTCGTCCTGGAAGGGCTTAAAATTGTCATAGGACCAAAATAAGCATAGATTTGGAAAAGTGAAACATTATTTTATTTTTTAGAGTTAAAAACAAAATTTTCATTTTTAATGTTTTTTTTTTTTTTTTTTCGTTATTTTCACTGATCCATAACCTTAAGACAATCAATCTTCCACGCCACCAGAAATATGTGAAGCCTACATACAAAAATTTAGGACAGCAACGAAGAAACTATTTAATAACGTTCATTCAAACATAACAAGAACAAGTAACACAAAAGAAAAAAGATAATGCAAAATATTTAAAATTTTTTAGTTTGTATACTATTAAACAAAGCTTAAGGTCTATATTAATATTATTAATCTAAATAACTAATCGATAAAAGGCAATTAATAATGCAAACAAGAAATAAAATTATAAATGATAAGCATTTTATTGTTCAGCTCACTGGAGTTGAGTCAATTTTCAAAGTGTCACAAAATGACGTTCCTTTGCTCATCATTTACCAATATTTTTTTTTTTCCTGTGTTTGTTAAAATAATATTTATATATCATTTTCATTCGCTTTTATTTACGTAAAAGAGCTTAACCCTAATTTTTTAAATGTGATTTTCTTTTTGTTGTAATTAGTGTAATCAGTTAAAATTTAATTACAAAAAGTGAGGTTATGTTTTAGCTGTTTCCGAAAAACGTTTCTTTTGTGGGATAAGTCCTTTTACCTGAACATCGCTGATATACTAAATAGACAAGTTGCTTAGGGCAATGTAAACTGTAACTGTTGTTTTTACACACCATTTGGCTATCTTCTTTTTTATAAACAATCTTGCATTAAAAGACAGGAGAGCAAAAGCGAGTGGAAATGGTGAAAAAAGCCTGTAGGATAGGATTATTATGGCAACCCAAGCAAAAGTAGGAGTAAAGGTTGGCTGATTCATAATCACAAGCCCAGAAAATGTTAAGAAATCAGTTCTAGCTAATTCAATTGCAGTACATTTGATTTTCTGAGTTTCAAGTGTAATTTTATTTTGTGTTTCTCTCATTCTGTTTACTAGGCGATAATTGGTTTGAGAGTGGATGCTCTTTAGCATCGCGTGGTAACCGCCAGATCCAGACGGATGAAACTGTCATGAACAGTTTGTCAGGACGGCAGTGGAGTAAGGATAAAGGATATAACTTAAGTACCAGCACAGGTAAGTTAAATATTTATGTATACTCCATTGTAGGGAGAATAGAGTTAACCTAGAATGCAGTGGCGGTTCCTCGAGGGAGGGAAGAGAGGAACGTCCTCCTCACATTTTTCTTCTTTTGAAAGTAAATACCAAATAAAATATGTGGCTTGAAATTCGAGGAAGATTCGATAATTTCTAAGTTCACAGCTATAAGAAAACCTCGGTTGAACGAGTTTTAAACGATGCGCGCTCATGTGCTGCTAGAAAACTGTGACAAAAAGATGCGAGATTGTTTGTGTGGAGGAAAGCCAATCCATTCCTCCTTTACTGCAGTTAACACACATAGACAACAGCGAGCTAGTGGCCAGAGAAAGAAGCAGAGTTTTAAAGCAAGTAAATGAACGGAGAGGGAGGAGATCCTCCTCTGAATCAGCGCGTGGGCGGGAAATAGAAACTGACTGATCGTGCAGCAAGCTCGCTACCGCTGCCATCTAACAATGCTGCATTCAACCAGACTATAACACATCTAGGAAGAGGCACAATAAAAACAGTTTTAACGCAAAGCTGTGAAAGACAGCATAAACTTTTTTTTTTTTTGAAATTATAAATAAAAAATATTATTCATTGCACTTTATATAGGCTACTGTTCATGGTTTGAAACTTTCAAGAATATTTGAAAGTTAAAGTTGGGTTTATATAAAATTAAGAGGAAGTAGTTCTATGTTAGTATCGCAGATCTTTTTGGCCTCTGAAATTCACTTCCATTCATTGTCTACTAGACAGGGCAACAGCCAAGTTGTCAGTTTTGTACAAATATATTTGAAATTGAAAGTAGGTACTCCAAACTGCATTATTTTTAACATAAAAAATTAATCAGCCACCGGCAGCTTTGAATAGTAATGGTAGTATGACTTTACAAGAACTGACATTCTTCAAAAGCATGTGATACTGAACTTGTAAAATGTACATGTGCAACACAGATCACGTGGGTGGGTGCAGTGTTCTCGCTTTCCTCAGATTATTTCCCATTCCCATTTCCGTAAAACGGTTCTGATTACGTGTTAGTAGCTACAATCTCTTCCAATACATGTGATGCTGTAGTGTGCGTGAAAAATGCTGCGAGGTTGTGAATTTCCTTGTAATTGTTAATTTATGCAATTATTCAACAATGAATGGAAATGAAAACATAATATATTTTGGAAAATTTAGGAAATTCAGTTTACAAGAACAGATTATTGCTATACAGAAGGGAAGGCCAACCCCAACACTACCTGGTCTTACATGTATGCATGTAGGCTAATTTGTAGCATGTTTCATTCAAGAAGGTGTCATTTCGTGCTGTTAACTTCTTTCCTCCTCTTAAGAAATACTCAGGAGCCGCCACTGCTAGAATGTTACATTGTGTCTGATACTTTCCATATTATTTTTAATTGTTGAAAAACAGAAATATTAGTACTAATATAATTCCCAGCACATTCCTGAATTTCAGGTCTTAAAAATGTGTATTTTATTAGAATTCGCACTCGATCTGTTGTGAAGTTATGAATTACTTGTGTCGTACCATTGCACAGTCCAAGTATGCAATGTAGATAAGTAGAGAAAATTTGAACTAAAAGTCATAACAAATTGACTTCAGTAGTATATTCAGTTGAGACGAAAAAAGAGATTTGAATATGTGTGCATTATGTAAGAAAAGAAGAAGAAATGCCAAGAAAGGCATTAAATATTATGACAGAAACAACACTGACCACTTAATTATATTGCTCAGAAGGAAATTATTCCTAAGTTCATGTCGAAATCTCTCCTCAGTTATGGAGATCTGTATAACAGATAGACAAATCAAATATAAAAAATTAGCTGCTTATACAGTTGTTTACCGGGAAACAGGTTTCACTCAGGTAAATGCTGTCGACCTTCTACTGTTAATCATTAAATGCAACTGCTGAGGGAAATAATGTGTACATTTCTCCTGAGTCGAATGTGGAATGGTTTTGTGTTGCATAGTATGTAAAGCTAACACAGACTGAAGGAACATCAAGGTTAGATCATTAGTATACAGCTGACTTTCATTCATTGCAGCTCAGTTTAGTTTGTTGCAATGCGTTACACATTAGAATGGTGTATCTTAATTTAGAATACTGTTTGTATAGTGTATTATGAAGAAATCGTCCAAAATGTGTCGTGCTATATTTTCAGAAGTCACAAGTTCCATAACTTATTATAAAGTAAGCTAATAAATACATATATACTAAAAGCCAGGTTATGAACCGACTAAACAGGAAGTA
Organism: Periplaneta americana; assembly: GCF_040183065.1. Taxonomy (NCBI): domain Eukaryota; kingdom Metazoa; phylum Arthropoda; class Insecta; order Blattodea; family Blattidae; genus Periplaneta; species Periplaneta americana. The sequence continues at coordinate 25,220,273 of NC_091130.1, forward strand.
GTTGGCAGGGCGAGAGGAAAGTGCGGGTTAGAGGGGTAGCCTGTGCAGCGATGACACGTTGAATATGGCGGGGCGGTGGGGGGAAGGAGAACGGAGCTTTTCATTGGACCTCACGTGAAAATGTCGTCTGCTAACGAAAATATGGCAACGGAATCACGGAGACAGTGTAGCCAAACTTCCCAGTTCCTTTGGAGTACCACGTGCATTACGAGTCACATTTCATACCAGCGTCATTAGCTCGTGCTTTCTTAAAAACAGTAATTTTAATTACTAATATTGTTGAAAGTGTTATCGAGAACTATATACAGTAGTTATTTTAAACATATCGGTGATAAATGCTGAACATGCTTTGAATCTCGCGCCACTATGTGGCAACAGAGCTCAGAAAGCGAGCAACAGAACGTTGCTTCCGGTTTAGTCGGTTCATAACCTGGCTTTTAGTATAGCAGTATGCAATATATTATAATGTATAGTCGGACCATCGGATCTGTGCCCCTGTAAGATATGCGAACTGAACTCTAATTATTCCTTCTCAGCTTCGGTAATTCATTTCTCTCCCTGGATTCCTATCTCTCTCTTTTCTATCTCCCTTTCTCTCCCCCACTATTCACAATTTTGGCCTTCTTGCGGGACAGTTTACAATATTTGCACTTGCAATCCAGTGTTGTCAACTCAACATGAATACTGTAGCACGGAGTGGCGAAAGAAATATTATTAGGCAAGTACGTAATAGCATTTTGCGATGAAGAGAAACAAACAGGTCAATATCTGTTTCCCATAAATCAGGCAACGAAAAGAGCAGCTGATATCACAGATGAGGCTTATTTTATTTCAATTGATTACGTATTAAAATTACTTAGCTACTTAACTAATACTAATAATACAACATTTTATGTAATTTATATAGGCAGGTCAGAACTCCTAATAAAGAAAATCAGGAGAGAGGGAGTCTGTGTAGGAGATGAAAAGCTAGAATCACCAGAGAAGAACAGACCAATAATAATAGTAATAATAATAGTTTTATTTTCCCTGGCAGAGTTAAGGCCATCAGGCCTTTTCTTCCACTTAACCAGGATCAAATCACATACAGAAAAAATACATACCGGTATACAAATATGAACTTAAAAATAATAATAAACATAATTAAGTAGAAAAGAGAGATTGAATACATATACACAATCAGTATTAACTTTGAAATAACAATAATAAAAAAATATATATGTAATAATAAAAAAAAGAGACTGAATACATAATCACAAACAGAAAAATACATTCTAGTATACCAAGGGAACTTTTAATTATTGTAGATGATATGAACCGATGTATTTCAAGAAGAAAGATACAAGAGTTTTATACCGTTCAGAAAGGAGTTTCAACATTGAAAAAATTACTGAGGCTTGCGAGAGAAATAATAATTTCCAAGACTGGAGAGAAAAACTACGGAAAGTGATTCGAGACATGGGATTTAGGTTTAAAAAAATGTAGAAATACAAGATGTATTTTGATTGAAAGAAATAATATTGTAGCATGGAGGACCAGTTATTTATGACACCGTTTGACGGAAGTTTGGCAACATCCCTATTCGGCAAGGTTCGTGGCCTGCTGTTTAACGTGGTGGGAGGAAAGCGGGTGGAATGGAGTGAGTACAGGAGTTAACTTTTCTAAGAACGACGACAGCGCTGAAGGGGCACAGATCCAATGGTTCGACAATATAAGTCGCTAGATTTTACTGCCAAAAGCTGACATGCTGGATCACAGTTAAGCAGGAGCCAATGTCACTTTTAGAATGGCGCCATACTGTTGAAACCTGTTTCTATGCATACACTCGTTATTACTACCTCTTGATATGTGTTCCTAGTCTATGCCAACTACACGAAATCTGCGTTGTCAAAACACGTCCATTCATTCATAGTGTTTTGCCCAAGGGCAGGTCTTTCACTGCAAATACAGCTTTCTCTAGTCTTTCCTATTTTCTGCCTTCCTCTTTGTCTCGTCATGTGATTAATATATCTTAATGTCGTCTATCATATGACATCTTTTTCTGTTTCCAAACTTTTCTCCCGTTCACCATACCTTCCAGTGCATCCCTCAGAAAGCAGTTTCTTCTCAGCCAGTGAACCCTGACCCAACCAATTTCTTTTCCTCTTTCTGATTAGTTTCAGCTTCATTTTTTCTTCATCCACTCTTTCCAACACAGCTTTGTTTCTTATTCTGTCTGTCCACTTCACACACTCCATCATTCTCCATATCCACATTTCAAATGCTTCTTTTCACTTCGTCGTAATGTCCAAGTTTTGCCCCACTCCATACAAAGCACTTCACTAGTCCAGTGGCGTATACTGGTTAAAGGGTTTGGGCTACTGCTGACCCTATTATTACACAAAATATATCTAACAATTACTTTAATTTTAATTACTATGGTAAAACTAATAATACAAAATTATTACATTATGTTATATTATAAACTTTTTCTTTTGTAATTTCCTTGGGCTACCCGCAAAATACGCCCCTGCACTAGTCTCTTTCTTAGTTCTTCCTCGAGAGGTCCGCAAAAGATGCTTCTTTTTCTATTAAAAGCTTATCCTCCTTTTGACTTCCTGGCAGCAGCTCGTGTTACAGGTTATAGTACATCCCAAGTATTTGAAGCTGTCCACTTGCTCTACTGCCTCATTTAGAATTCGCAAGTTTAACCTTCTTTGTTTTTCTTCCTATGACCATGGTCTTCGTCTTGTTGGCATTTATCTTCATTCAATACTGCTCACAGCTGTCATTTAGCTCCAGTAGCATATCCCTTAGTATCATCTCCTCTTCTGTTAACAATGCCATATCATCAGCAAATCTTATGCGCTTTATTTTTCTTCCTTCTACTATCACTCCTCCCATGTTCTGAAAACAGTTCTTCACTAAATCCTCCAAGTAGATGCTGAACAGGATAGGTGATAAAGGGCATCCTTGTCACATTCCTCTCCCTATTTCACTTCTTTCTGACATTTCTTCTATTCTGACTTTGACTCGTTTCAGCCTACTCTCTTTCCAATCCACGCCAATTTTCTTTAGCTTTCCCATCAGTTTATTCCAATCCATTCTGTCAAACGTCTTTTCTAAGTCCACAATACTGTATACACTTCTTTATTCTCCTCTATGTATCTTTCGTTGATTGTTCACAGCAGTCCAATTGCATCTCTCGTACCTAGAACTGTGAAATCATGGAATCTGTGATAGTAGTACAACCTCGATTATCCGTTTTAATAGACGAGACATTGTGAAAGGAAAAATCTGTATTATGAATTTTAAAATCTGTCTAATGCCATTTAGGTACTTTAAATAGTTGTTTATTTTTTCTGCACTTCCTTACAACTAATTTCATTTTGATTTTTATGTCGTTTCTAATCTTACAATCTTGCATATTCCAGTTTTTTATGATAGTTGAGAGGAAGTGAAAATACTTAATATTGACAGAAAAGAACAGCTCTAAGTCATTACTGCGCACCAGTTAAAAATTTGTTGAGAACAACTTTCTAAGATTCTTATTCCTTTAGTCAAAGGACAAAGGTAGGATCAGTGATTCCTAGACAGTGAGCTGTACTGTAAATCTAGAACATGCGTAACGAACTTGCCTCACTCCACCATCGAAGGGTTGACATTCTGTTCTCATGTACTCTACTGTACTGTTATTTCTAATCCCCCACCGTCAAAGGGTTACCTTTTGTTCTCAGAAACATTTCAATTATGCCGGATAGCATTGAAACAACGGAAAATGAAATTGCCTTCTTTTATTAAAAGGGGACGGACATTATGTCCAGAGGTAAGATTTCGATGGCTTTCAAACTCCATGATCATCCCTCTACCAGTTTCCATTAAGTGACCTGGGAAATTCCAAGGCTGAGTACGCAGTCACACCATGACAGCGTTTGTCATTTCTACCTGATCAATCTGTTTCTAGTGTTCCAACAGTGAACGTACTGTATAAAAATGTCGAAGCGTAGTGTTTTCTCTGGAAGATAAGGCGAATATTATAAGTGACATTGAACGTGGTCTTTTGCAAGCGGACGTGGGTCGACAGCATAGTTTAAGTAAATCAACTGTGAGTAACAGTATACAGTGTAATCCATTCCACAAAAATGAAATATTTTATTTTCTTGTTCACAATTTCATTCATTTCTGTCATTTAAGGTTAGGGGAGAGACACTTTGGATATAGTGAACAAAATATGCAAGTCTGCAGAGGTTCATTATATCCGGAGTTGACTGTACATTACAAAGGTAAAAATGGTCCTGGTGGAGAGATATAATGGGAATGAGCTCAAATATAAGCTCTCCTAACAAATTTCAAGAATAGAAAATATATAATATCGCCAAGAAGCATTTTTGAACGACTTCAATAAACATTAAGGGGAGAGGATTATATTTTTTAAAACTTTTTTCCTATTTGGTGTAAAATATTCATTTTTTTTTATGTAGAGAGCTCATAGCTGTGGCAACTCAACCAAATAAAAATATTTTGAAAAAAAAAATTAGGGGCCCAAATTTGAAAAAAATATACCCAATGCAGGATTGTACTAAAACCGATACATCTAAACCGTTTTTAAAGATAGATTCAAACAGTTTTTTGCAATGTATTTGCAAAAGCATGTTCTACAAACTGTCTGTAACAGAATTTTGATATTAGTCCCTACGTTTGTAAAATAAACAATTAAAATTTGATAACAATTTTCTGACTTCCTTTCTTGCAAACAAACGGACGTATTTTTAAAATGAAATCAATTAACAAAATTCTGTTACAGAGAAAAGTTTCCTAATAGTCTAAAGAATGTGTGTTCTAAATTTCATGCATGTATCTTTAATAGTTCAGAAATTATATCCATATTTGTCTGGCAATGTAGCAAAAAAAAAAAAATGAAGTTACTGGAAACCGATAAAAGTGGGCTTGTGATTTAAAAATCCTTAGCGCAGGAAGTTTAAAAATGACGTCTCAACATCCGATAAGGGCACAAATACCCACAACATGTTATGCAACGCATTCCACACATATCAAAGGGTATTTTAAAGAAAAAAAAGTTTTGATAATTTAATTTACCGGAAACAACAATAAAAGTAGGTGAGTGATTTAAAAATCCACAACGCAGGAAGTTTAAAAATGGCGACTCAACATCGATAAGGGCACAAATACCCACAAAGTGTTATGCTATGCATTCCACATGTATCACAGAGCATTTTAAATATATATATTTTTTTAATTTACTCATTTTTCACCAAAAAATACCATCCTCTCCCCTTAAGATAACTTTAATCTCTGTTCTTTTTCAGCTGGTCATCTCCAGAATTTCTCTGATTGTAGTCAGAGTCGCATTCGACGACTGAACTCTTCCATCAGGAGAAGAAGGCCATCATTTGATGTGTCTACATTTTGTTCACCTATTCTGGTATGTAATGAAATTACATTTTTTATTTGTTAGAAGGGAGGGAGAGTTGATATACACCATGCATAATAGCTTCAGTTGGAGATTAAATGAAGTTGTTACATATCCTGAAAAGAATTGTCGCTCTCTTTAATCAAAGAAAATTTGTTTTGTCCACAGGAGAAGCACAGGACATTATCCAAGAATAATGTTATCAATTTACCCTATTATTATGAGAGAACAACATGTGGAGGTGTTCCTCCCTACGGGATGAAAAATGTTTCGTTTTTTCCCAAAAAGGTAAGATGTCATTTATCATGCCATGTCGCTAAACTAGTCATCATATGATGACGCAGAATATCTGCATGGAAATATCATATGTACTTCGGTACATCAAAATATATATAGTTATGCGAAACTTTTCAGTTACTGTACCAAGATCAGAGTGTCCTGACCAGACGTCTCCAAAAGCGTAGTCGAGAGTAAGCCCCTATGGAACCGAAGCCAGTACGTAATGAGCGCTCTCCACCTCACCCATCCCCACCTGTACTGTACTCAATGTTTATGCGCAAACGAAGAGCAGTGGTGGACTGCCATTATCATTGTGTTGGTCGGAGTGTTCCACTGTTTCACAATGTCTCCTAATCAGGATGAATAGGAAGAGAAATATTTTTGTGTTAGTGGGGAGAATGTGAAATGCTTAATTTGTTCGAAAATTTTTAAGGATGTGTTAAAATTCAACATGCGACGACAATACTCGACCCGTAACAATGAATATCATACAATTATAGGCATGTTGGACATGTGAAAAGAATTTATTTTGGGGCTATCTGTATAACTGTTGGTTATACATAATAATCAGTGTATTACAAAACGTTTACACTCAGTTTCGCATGACAAACATATAGTTTTTCGTTTAATGTTAGGTGAAGTGCTAGGCTTACAAATATTTTGATAAATATAAAATAAGAAAATACAAACACAAATCACACACGTGTCCTCAGTCTTAAAAAAAAAAAAAGCTTCTTGCTAGCTATGTTCTAGCTTGGAATATTGTAAGATCAATGAAGCCCTTTACAGAAGCATCATTTGTAAAATCGTGCATACAGGATGTTACTAAAATACTGTGTCCAAACAAAATTAAAGTTTAAGAAAATTAACTTGTTTCCAATTACAGTTCAGAGAAGGAATTTCAAGATTGTAAATGTAATTGAATCTGAAGTCGAAACCACAATTAACCAGTTTGTAGTTTACTCACTTGCATTGGACGAAAGCGCAGATAGAAATGACAAAGCTCACCTATCCATTTTCATCCGAGAAGTTAATGAACATTTTACTGTATCTGAATGTCTTCTAGATGTAATTACAAAATACAACTGGAGAAGATCTTTTCCAGGTCCTGAAAGGCACCATAGAACAGAAGAGGTTGAATTTGCAATGGCTTGTGTCAATAGCAACAGACGGGGCTCCAGCTTCATAGTATGTCAAAATAATATACAAACGTATATTTCTTATTATTTTGATGTTATTATTTGTAAACATAAGCACACCGTTGCCGCGATCCCCCACTGATCGCTCCCATCTGTTGAGGTACGAGTCTCTACCCCTTCTCTAGCCTTACAGCACACTGCGTTCGGCAGGCTGCATCGAGAGCACGAAAGACGATACGCTTTTTGGAGACCTCTGGTCTTGACTATCTTGTCCACCTTTCAATTGAATATTCCAAACATATTGTAATAATGGGTCTTTTCTGTACTCGGATGTATTTTTCTCCTGCACATCTCAAAATACAGACATTGTTTTGGCTTCAAAGCACATCTTCACATTATATCTTTCCACTTCACTTTGGTCTTCCTATATCTCTTGTTCCTTTCTGTTCGATTATTATCGATAAGTAGGGGTGTGTTTTTATGGTGATTATTTTACCCTAATTTCGGTGATTAAAATGGTTTAATTTCGGTGAATATTTCGTAAAAAAAAGGGCAATTTCGCGCATATTTCGCACCCTAAATAAACTTAAAAAATAATAAAATATTTTTTTTTTAATCATTATTGAAACAAACCCTATCAAACTAACAGAAAATTGTTTGCAACATTAATTAAATTCGTAAATCAATTTCATTCAACTTTGGGGGGATGATGGCGCTGCTCCCTGTAAGTAGTACCTACAGGCATTGTTGCCAGACGTCACACACATGTAATACTGAATGCACAGTCTACTATATACAGTCACGAAGCTTGACTTTTGACGGTGCTAGAAACAATAGACTGTGACGGTACTATTTTGCATTACCTGTAATGAGGCAATATTAGCGATCCTAGTGGTGAGCAACTATCTAAAGTATGCACATTTACTATGTACTGAGCTTCGCGACTGTATATACTAGACTGTGCTGAACGATTAAGTAGGTATATAGAAATATTCATGTATATTTTATAACGAAGAAAATTTTCACGCTTTATTTGAAAGATATAGTCATTTTTCGTGTGAATTCTCCATAAAACCACATTGTTATTGAAAATATTGTTATTACGAAGTAAAGGAGAAGATGAGAAAGATCTAGTGTGAGCTGTGGTATATAGAAAAGTATGGGCAAGAGAGGATAATAGTTGAAAACACAAACAAGTTTCCTGTCCAAAGTCACGGAAATAAAAACAGAATTGAATCTCCCTAAATCTAAAGAAAACATTTTAAGCAGAGAAAACCCTCTAACCTTCGAACCAATTCACATTCAACTAGATTTAGAAGAACCAGTTACAAAATCTGAAACTTCCAAACCTGTACTAAAAGCGCTGGCATTAGAAGCTGTGAACAATAGATACCCACCAGAAGAATGGTTACATATCTACACAGATGGGTCTACTATCGATAACAACTCAGGATCAGGAATTACGTGTGCGTTATTCTCATTTTATCAACCAGCAGGACATCATACAACAAATTTTGATGCGGAAATAATGGCTATTCATATCTCACTCCAACACCTACTTTACAGAATAGATAAATTTCAAAATGCTGTCATTCTCTCTGATTCTAAAGCAGCATTATATGCAATAAATTCATATAAAATGATGTCAATCCAAATTAAAGAATGTCACAGAATGATCCAACAACTTCAAAAACTACAGAAAAGAATTCAATTGCAATGGATACCTGCACATTGCGGAATTGCTGGAAATGAAACTGCTGACTTTCTTGCCAAAAAAGGATCCAATTTAATTCAGAATACTAATACAAGCCTACCTTTTACATCCATCAAAAGACTAATTAAAAATAAATATAAAATCAAGCAAAACCAAGCACTATGTACCAAAGCCAAAGATAAAAAATGGAGCATTTTAATAAAAAAAAAAAAAAAACAGAAATTATTCCAGAAATCCCACGTAAATCTGCAGTAGCAAAATTCAGACTGCTTACAGAACACGATTATTTGGCCAAACACTTGAATAAAATAGGAATTTACACAAATCCAAATTGCCCTCTATGCAACAAAGAAGAAGAAATGACTGAAGATCATCTCATAACCTGTGAAGTTCTACCTGATGGATCCACCACAGAGAAATATTGGAGAGCAAGAACGCTAATGGCTTCGTTGCCAAAGCCCGGCATTAAATAATAACAACAACAGAGAGGATAGTTAGAAGAAAAATGTTATTATACGAGCTTATGGGAAGTGGAAAACAGAGGGTGATGATCACTACAGAGTGTGATGATCGCTACACCATAAATCATATATGATGTTACCGGTTATATTGTAAGATCTTGCAATTTTGACTTTGTTGACTCAATCACTTCAGCAGCTGTTTGACCATCGACGCATGTCCACTGACATACAGCGTGTTCCGAATCTCACCGGACTGGTGGACAACAATGACGTCACGCTGCAGCGAAATAGGAACAAAACTGCTGGAAGGATTGATGGCTGTCATGGCGACTGTAGAAGTTTTTGTCTGTGCTACGCTAGCAAAATTTTGCGAAATTTCCGTACTGCCATCTCGTTCAAAGAAAAGAGAGCATAAACAATTTATTTCTTGAACCGGTAGTAATAACGGGTCCGTTGACATGTTCGCTCATAAGCCATTAACATATTGTTTTTACGGTGTGCTCATTACAAACAATACAGCAGAACACACCGCCATGACACAACAGTGCACGATGTTATTCGTCTGCTAATTTCCGCCCTATACAAGAACCAATCAGATTTACTGATGGCGGCTGATGGAGACTGCCACCACCTCTGCAAGCTGATGGCACCGGTGCAACACTGGTGGAGCATCAGTGACGCCATTGGTGAAATTCGGAACACCATGATGCCATCAGATTGCTCAGCGCTGAGATTCGAAATACGCTCATAGAATTTGTAGATTTCATGGCTTACTAAGTTACACTCAAAATTATCAATTCAATCAAATATCACTCCGTTTATTATTTTACTGTAACTTTTATTAACTTTTTTCTCACAACTTTCTGCAATTGGCTGTTTTTCCACATAATGTGCCGCCACATGCTCAAAGATAGAAGATAAACAGGAAGTAAATACATAATATGGAAAGAGTAACTCTAGATAAACATGAAATTAAAAAGTGCTAAAATATTTTTGCAAAAAACAAATAGATTTGTTCATATGATATTAAAAATGCTTTCTTCTTTGTTCCTTGTGTGCTTTTTGGTTGTAACTGGCATTATTCTAAGAAAAGTGTGATGGATTTAGATTGCATCTAGTAGCAAGATCCCCAATTTTAGGCAGGAAGTAATTGAACTCTTTGCTGAAAATGACAGAAAAACAGAATTCAAGTATAGAACAGTGTAGAAAACTTCAAAGTTCCGTGAATTTACAGTATTATATTATTCTATTACTAAGTCTATTATTATTATTATTATTATTATTATTATTATTATTATTATTATTATTATTATTATTATTATTATTATTATTATTATTATTCTATGGGTTACATCAGCTGCTTGTCTATGAGGATGATGTGAATATGTTAGGAGAAAATCCACAAACGATTAGGGAAAATACGGGAATTTTACTTGAAGCAAGTAAAGCGATTGGTTTGGAAGTAAAGCCCAAAAACACAAAGTATATGATTATGTCTCGTGACAAGAATATTGTACGAAATGGAAATATAAAAATTGGAAATATATCTTTTGAAGAGGTGGGAAAATTCATATACCTAGGAGCAACAGTAACAAAAAAATAAATGATACTCGGGAAGAAATTAAACACAGAATAAATATGGGAAATGTCTGTTATTATTCGGTTGAGAAACTTTTATCATCCAGTCTGCTGTAAAAAAAATCTGAAAGTTAGAATTTATAAAACAGTTATATTACCGGTTGTTCTTTATGGTTGTGAAACTTGGACTCTCACTTTGAGAGAGGAACATAGGTTAAGGGTGTTTGAGAAAAGGTGCTTAGGAAAATATTTGGGGCTAAGAGGGATGAAGTTACAGGAGTGGATCAGGACAGCACGTTTGCACATCTCCTTTTTATGTTAGGTTAGGTTAGGTTAGGTTAGAGTAATTTTAACTGTATGCTTCACTCGTGGTTAGGTCAGGTTAGGTTAGGTTAGGTTAGAGTAATTTTACTTTACGCTTCACTCGTCATTTCAGTTTGAAAAGAACCTAACCTAACCTAACATAAAAAAGGAGATGTGCAAACGAGCTGTCCTGATCCACTCCTTGAAGTTACAGGAGAATGGAGAAAGTTACACAACACAGAACTGCACGCATTGTATTCTTCAGCTGACATAATTAGGAACATTAAATCCAGATGTTTGAGATGGGCAGAGCATGTAGCACGTATGGGCGAATCCAGAAATGCATATAGAGTGTTAGTTGGAAGGCCGGAGGGAAAAAGACCTTTTGGGAGGCCGAGACGTAGATGGGAAGATAATATTAAAATTGATTTGAGGGAGTTGGGATATGATGATAGGGACTGGATTAATCTTGCACAGGATAGGGACCAATGGCGGGCTTATGTGAGGGCGGCAATGAACCTCTGGGTTCCTTAAAAGCCAGTAACATACACATTACTATTACTCTATTATTATTATTATTATTATTATTATTATTATTATTATTATTATTATTGTTATCATATCATCATCATTATTATTAAATACTGACGATATAAAATGATATATTACTGTATCTTTTCGTAGGTAGGTATACATCTTGTGTACACAACTTTTAACACTATATCATTTCGGAAAATAACATATATTATGCTTTATATTCTGAAGTAACATTTCGTTTCTAACTTGAATGTCCTGGCACTGCCCAGACAAAGTGGCTTGAGCTGCCATTGAATTTGACATTGCTGTTCCAGTCGATGGCTCAGAAGGGGTGCAGCGTTCGAGTGACGCCTATCAAATGTGCATTTAACAATGAATCGGAGTGCATCAGGAGCACAAGAACACGTCGCATCCAGGAGATACTAGAAGGGTTCCCGGAACCAGGTTTTCAGGTTGAACCCAACCCTAATAAGACTTCTACCCCAACATTAAGTAACACACGTAAGCATCGACTTTAAACATAACCTCAAAAAGAAATATAAAATTTAATTTATTTTAACATGTTTATAAATTTTTCAGAGGAGCATTTGTTAACTATAACACAACCATAAGACAATATGAATTTACATCTCATGTTGCACTGCAGGCTTTTTGCCATCCCGATTTACTAGAAAATTCAGTTCACTTTAAGACCTAGCAGATGGGACCAAAAAAACAAAAATAAACAAACAGTGACTTAGCAAGTTCTATCCTTGGACCCTTAGAAATAAAATTTAGGACAAGTGTGCATTTCATCTGTCCAATTAAGATAATTCCACATCTTTCAATTGCCAGTTCATGATTTTTAACTACAATCTAACACAACTGTCTACCTCAAATTTAAAATCTTTTATTTTCATCTATTGCTTCCATAGCTGCAGTCTAAAAAAAGTATAAGTGAGAAAAATATAAAAATAACTGAAATCAGATATAATGACATCTGAAAGACTGGAGAATGCTGAGTTTGCAGAGAAAGACCTGGCCTCGGGGAGAAAGTAACTGTATGAATGAATGAACATCAGAAATAGCATTTCAAGACTATATTACAAGGAGAACGAGTTAACTCGATTTAGTAAAATTTTCAAAAGAGAAATTTATAACTTCACAGTTAAGCTACGTTTGAGTCTATAAAGCAGTAGTCAAATTGATAACACATATCCTTGAAGGTGCGATACAACTTTCTCACCACCAATAACAAAAGTTCTTCTGAAGCAATGTTGCATAAAGGAATTTCACAGATTTATTACAGATGTGTTTAAAACCTTGTAGAAAATAACAGTACTTAGTAACAGTGTCCTATTTATTCTTTTTGGAGCCAAATTTGTAACTTTTAAAAGTATGGCTATTATGTTGAAGTGTAGGTGTTGTAGAGGATGCTTGATTTGTTATGTAAGTGAGTCATAGTTATGGGATGCTTGATGTCGCAGCAATGTCTTAATTACAGTTTGACTGTGTTTGTGTGACTATTGTGTATTAATTTATGATGTATGTTACGGAAAGTTGCATAATTGTGTTATAGAGTATGGTTATAAGAAATGTTATGTTTATGTGTTGTAACTGTTTTTTGTATGTCTCAAATTGATGCCTGATGTTCGAGTTGCAATCGCAATGTTTAAATTACGGATTGTTTATGTTTTGTTTACATTGTCTAAGCTAATTTATTTTTCTTTTCAATTTGTTTTTATGCTTAGGCCTATTTTTTTGTGTAAAACTATAGCCCTAGCATACATATGTAAAATAGGGCTACCTCCCATTGGAGATACAATAATAATAATAATAATAATAATAATAATAATAATAATAATAATAATAATAATAATAATAATAATAATAATAATAATATCCTTGAAGAAGATCACCTGAAGAAATTTCAGCTGCTTACAACCAAAGCTAGTTGATATATTACATTTTAAATTTCAATCCAGAAAATTTTACGAATTTGACTTACGTTGCTCTTACAGTGTGATTTCAAATAACATTGTATAATTTTGGAAGGAAGTAAAGTTATTTTGAACTGTTTGCTCATGAGAAAAAACCATGCCCTAATATTGTGATTTTATATATATAATATACTGTACATAGTATTCTGCCAAATAGCAGGTTTTTCACTACAAACCCAGCATTCTCCAATTTCCTATTTCTGCTTTCCTCTTTGTCTCCAAATATCTTAATGTCGTCTATCATCTGATATCTTCTTCTGCCCCAGACTCTTCTCCCGTTCACCATTCCTTCCCGTGCATCCTTCAGTAGGCAGTTTCTTCTCAGTCAGTGACTCAACCAATTCCTTTTTCTCAACCTGATCAATTTAAACCTCATTCTTTCCTCACCCACTCTTTCCAACACAGCTTCATTTCTTATTCTGTATGTCCATTTTACATGCTCGATTCTTCTCCATGGACACATTTCAAATGCTTCTAGTCACTTCTCTTCACTTCATCGTAATGTCCATACAATGCCACACTCCACACAAAGCACTTCAATAATCTCTTCCTTAGTTATATTGTGATTACTGTTTCATAATCTGTTCAGTTACATTACAGTGTGTTACAAAACGTTTCACTGTTTCTAATGCAGTAACAGCATCATTAAAGGACACAAGATTGTTGGAGGCAAGCATGGGCAGATTTGAATTTACACGTATTTCAAAGTAGATCACATTTTAACAATGGACATGTGTTGAATTTTCGCGTTCTTACATTTTCACAGCAAAACTAATTTTGAACAAAATTGATTTCAAATGTATAAATGATGTTGCGTACCTCCTGAAGTTTAAAATATGAAGTGTAAGTGTAAAAAATGTATAAATGAATAACATATAACCAAACTAAATTAACATGGAAGGTATGGAAATTTTGCCAGAATTTCAGGAAAAAAAAAAAAACAAACAAACAAAAAAAAAAAAACAAATAAGTATGGAAAATGCATTAGTGCACACTATATAAGAGAAGTTTTACTGTACTTAAAATAAAACCAGATATTTTTCTTTGAATTATAAAATTTTGCTTTTGTTTGCAATGTAGAAAATGGAAGTATCTTCTTATTTGAGTGTACAGTAAAATGTTTTCATTTATATGTATGTATTTATGAACAGATAACATTGAACAACAAATTTTTACTTTTTGTCTTGCTCCGAAATAAAAATTGGTGAATATAACTAATATGTGTGCCCTAAATCTGAATTTAAAATCCAAATTGCCCCATCACGTACCATTTTTCGGGGAAAGTGAATTGAATTTGTTTATGAAAAAAAAAATATCTTTTTTATTTTTCACTGCTACTGATAAAATTAGAACATACTAGAGATTTAACCCTCAACTGGTATCGCTTTTTAAATGTACATTACGGTATCAAGCAATATGGGTCTATATTGACCCACAGATACCAGTTGAGGGTTAAAATGCCTCATAATACTTCAGAAATGTGTACTGGATACAAAAATGATGTTACATAGTTTAAAACACAAAAAACACGACAACAATAAAAATAGTTCTTGTTTAATGTGAAAAACCTTGGAATTTGAACTTACCAATTAAAAGGATTTTCTGAATGACTTCCGTTTATAACTAGACCAGGGACTGTCTTTTACAAGAAACCAACAATAATCTGCAAACATGCTGGATGATGATCTTACTTTATATTGCCTTTCCATTTCAGATATTTCTTTATAAAATCTTTCCCCATGCTTGTCGCTTACCATTCCAAGGTTAGGAGAAAAGAAATCCAAATGAGAAAGGAAAAGTGTATTTTGAGAGAAAAATTACACCCCATTTTCTCATATGCACTTAACATAGTTTCCACAAGTTCTACGTAGTTGTCTGCCCTAGAATTTCCAAGGAAATCTGAGCAAACATCTTTGAAAGAGTGCCTTGTCATTTTTTCTGTAATGGAAAGTTTTTCCTCAAACAAAGAGTCAGCCAAAACTTTGCGGATTTGTGGACCGATGAAAATGCCCTCTTTTAATTTGTCCTCACTCAAATTGGTAAACTTTTCTTCTAAATACTGAAAACCATATCCTTGTTTGTTCACTGTGTAGCCTGCACTTTGAACTGTTATGAAAGTTACTGAATAGAAGGGACCATTATCTGTTTATTGGTTGGAAGTACAAAAGAACATGCCAACAACCATAAGAAACCGGAAATAGGTAATAAACTCATAAAATACATTAGCTTTTGTTTTGGTTTACAACCCCCAACCCGCGCCAGAAGTTTCTTGGGAGAGCGCTTATCGAAAAGTGAAATCATAGTATATCTTAAAAACCTTCCGTGATACGAAGAAAGGAAATGCATTTTCGGATTCACCGCACACCAAACCATAAAGGTCACATTGTTTTAAGTCGAAACAAAATTCTTGTTATTCAGTGTAATTGTAGAGAATAAACTGGAATGGAAATGTTATTGATAACTTGGACAGAAGTACAGAATGCTTGAGAGTGTAGGCCTATATACCAACTACTTCCATTTTGTGTGTTTAGCTGTGAGTCCTGCTGATCTAACATCAGATAAGTCTCGTCTTACACCAAACCCAGTGAAGCAGAAGCCGAGAATGTCAGTTACTTCCAAACTGCAAGATCTAAAGAAAACAATATTGAAAAAGAGACCGCAGACGAGTGGTTCAAATATTTGCAAAGTGCGAGAGCTAACGAAAATGATACGGAATATGACACTCCATGTGGAGATGAAAAACTCATTAGAAGCTGCTCGTCTCATTGCTGCCTCATTTGCCAGCACCAGTGTGTCATCGTGCAAGGGTAGCTCCGTTCACGAGTACAGACTCAGGTGAGAAACAATATTGCTTATCTGTATTTATTAGACAGACTAAATATATTTCTTTTTGCAATACTTGATACTTGTTATGCAAATCTAGTCTTTCAGGTAAGGCTCCCTGTAAAGCAGATTTGAATAATTTCCCTTGAAATAATATATACGTCACTGTGTACATTAACAGAAAACCACAATTCCAAGTCACACAGAGTTTGTGTGCACTCGATGTGGGTCTCTGGCGTTTCGTCAGCCCACGTAAGTTGTGTGGATATAAAGGGAAAAGTTGAGACGGTGTCGGGTGGAGTTCCCGGGTAGCTCAGTTGGAAAGAGCGCTGGTACGTTCAACCAGAGGTCCCGGGATCGATACCCGGCCCCGGAACAATTTTTCCCTTGAAATTATTGATACTTGTTGTTTTCTAATGCCAGGCGTTTGACAATAAAGTCATTTGACCTCTTGCGCTCCAATATTTTTCAAAGATATTATCATGGTCAGCCACTGAAGCACAGATTTTGAGGTGTTCCGAATCCATTTCTCGGTTTGAATTGCACAATGGGCAGTTAGGGGACTGATATATCCCAATTCTATGCAGGTGTCTGGCCAAACAATCATGGCCTGTTGCCAATCTAAATGCAGTTACAGACGATTTTCGTGGTAAATCGGGAATTAACTGTGGATTATGATGCAGTGAGTTCCATTTTTTCCCTTGAAATTGTGTTATCAAATTTTGTTTGTTGAAGACTAAGAATGTAGATTTAATAAATCTTTTCACAGAGTAATATGTAGATTTAGTAACAGGTCTGTAAGTAGCAGTGCTGCCCTTCTTTGCTAAAGCATCCACATTCTCGTTTCCCAGGATTCCACAATGGGATGGTATCCAATGTAATACAATTCTTTTATTGAGTGATATTAATTGAGAGAGCATTTTAGTTATTTCTGCTGTTTGAGATGAAGGTGTGTGTTTAGAGACTATTGATAGAATAGCTGCTTTGTAGTCTGACAATATAACTGCATTGTTAAATTTATTGATGTGGCATAGAAGATTCCTGAGACTTTCACTTATTGCAATGATTTCACCATCAAAACTTGTTGTTCCATATCCAAGAGATCTATAAAGTGAGAAGAGACAGCACGTAACACTTACACCGGCACCTTGTTCTCTGGAGATCAATGATCCTCGGTGTATAAATGAAGCCAGTTTTGTGGAGGGTACCTAATATTAATTGTCTCTAAAGACAATTGTTTCATTATTTCAGTGCTTACTTCTGATTTCGGTATTTCTTCTGTTGAAATAAATAAGCCTTTATTATATTTCCAATTTTGCATTACAATAAAGGTAATGAAAATTGAACCCCTGTGTTTTATATACTAACCCTCTGTAATCCTTGAATATTATATTATAAATTATCTTAATGCAGAACCCCAATATACAACTTTGTGCTATTAAATAAAATACATGTTTAAAATTACAAGGTTCAATGTTGAAATCTTAATATATAAAATTGAATGTGGGTATGTATGTATGTATGTATGTATGTATGTATGTATGTATGTATGTATGTATGTATGTATGTGTGTGTGTGGGTGTATGTTCTCTATACAAATCTACACGCTTTGACCGATATGTGCTAAAGTTTGCACATTTAACCTTCATAACCAGGAGAAGAACATAGGCTACATTAAAATTGTGCAAATGGAAGTTAAATTAATTAAATATATAAAAATAAAAATAAATAGATCAGATATTCATGTATTATATTAAAATGCAAAATCTTCTACAGTCAATTGTTCTTTATTATTGTCTGTTGTATTCAACATAGACTCTCACGAGGCCTTGGAAATTTTAACATGAAATTAAATTATATTGTTGTTACACATCATGAAGGCTAAAACTAGATAATTCATACAATAAGTATCTTTACGCAGTCCAGGACCGTATTATGAATTCCTCGATGCAGTTTTGTAGATAGTGAGCAGACTGTTTTATCCAATTGAATTCTAGAATTCTTTCAAACTACAAGGATTGCTACCACATAATTTACTTAATATTGAATAGCCATAGTAGACCTACTATTGCGAAATATTGACTCACCAAAATTATGCACTAACAAGAATTTGTGTCAAAAACTCATGCGAAACGTAATATGAGTGGCAATATTAACTGGAAAAACGAAAGAAGATGATGTTTTTATCCCACGTATTGCTATTATAGCCATTCGAATTTAAGCAATTATTATAAGTTATAGTAATATTTGTGATAATATTACAATATTATAATATTGCAATAATAATATAGAGCGTATTTTACTGTTACTGTTAACCCGTCTCTTATTAATAAGTTATGGTCACTAATGACTTGGCCGTTTATAGAAAAATATGATTTTCTGTTGTGGTAGTGTTCTACCTTGCCTTCTCCAGGAGAGTGAATTCTGATGAGTATAGTCTCCATTACTGCAAAACACCCTGAAATCTATGTATTTGATTGAATCCATCCGTTACAGATTGTAGTTTGGCTTGAAGGAAATTAAATATATTGTGGGCAGAAAGGTTTAATAATGCATAATGCCGTGGTACGATAAATGTTATCATCAATCACAATGTTAAATATCTTAAATATCCCTGTAGCATAAGGTCTTAATGTTGTTAAAACTCTATTCATAGGTGAGATGGAATTATTTCGATTAGTCAGTTTCTTTGGATATTAGTGGCACTTTCTTTAATATTCGTCACTAGGGAGGAGAAAACATAAGTAAATATGGTTCGTTTTGGTTTTATATAGTTCCCTTCCCGAGGTCTCTGATAAGTCTAACAAACAGTTTATTTAGAAATAGACCAAAATTTAAAACCCAGGCAACGCCGGGTAATTCAAGCTAGTATAATATAAAATAACTTCCTTAAAAACTTGAATTTTAAGAATGTAATGCAACAAAACTTCGGTATTTTCAATTATCTTTAAGATGTAATACAAATAACGAAGAAATAATATTCTGACACCAAGTACCGAAGGTCTAAAATTTCAACTTCTTGTATCTCAAAACTAACATATTACTACATACACCCCTGTAACATTTAGCCAGCGATATGAAATTGAAAGTAAAATTTACAATTAATTTCTTAATTGCCATGGCAACAATATTCTTGAACAGGTCTGAAATACTTACAGTTCGAGTTAAAAATGACGTAGTACCCAAAAGAATGGTAACCTAACAACCAAACCTTGAATTAATGGATCTTTACCAAAGTCTACAAATGCATGGGATTATTTATTGATTGTAATGTGAAATGTGCAATTTGACATGTTGTCAACATTAAGAACAGATTCTATTTACAGAGATAGTTAATCGTAACATTCAATGATCGCAACATAAGCTTGTTGGAGATATAAATTTTTTTAGATTTCTCAAGATAATATGCCAATAACACAGTCTCATTGGAATGAGTATTAACGTTTTTATCTAAACACCACTTTCGAAAAAAAATTGTAAGCTACTTCATACCTTTCCTTTGATTTTTTTGGTAAAATTGATGCACATGCTTCTTCAATTTCACCCATTTTTACAATATTTTAGTCGAATTTTACTGCTTCATAACTATTAAACATTGAAACATTAAATTCTGACACATAAACAAGTAACATAGCAACCAAGTCATGTGCTTGAATTAATGAATCTATTGCGAAATTTAGAAATGTAATTTTGATTTATTATTACTTTTTACATCAGGTATGCTCATTCTTTGACTCCCGATTACGTTCTGTAATCACAACCTTCGAATGTAGAGCGTGTTGTTCCTCGTTCGAAGCTCGACGGATGGCTGCAGAAGGCAGTTCAAGTACTTAGTAACGTACGAACAGTGCGGGACAATGATAGAGTCAAAACCTTCTGTAAGCAAACGATCATTCCGTACAGTGTGGGAGAAAGACTATTAATTATTTTGCGTTCGGCAAAGTGTTTACTATGTTGTAAGGTACTATCAGGAATATTACTGTGCAACATAAAATGACATTATACGCTCTGCCTTTCAGAACATGCCGAAGTGACAGGGAAGCTGTTTTCTGTAATATGTATTCATATACCAACGTTATTATTGTTGTTACTATTATTATTATTATTATTATTATTATTATTATTATTATTGTTACTATTATTATTATTATTATTATTATTATTATTATTATTATTCCTATTATTATTCCTATTATTATTCCTATTATTATTATTATTATTATTATTATTATTATTATTATTATTAGTACAGACGTGGACAAATTATTAGCAAAATTTAAGATTTTTATTATATATTTTTACAAAATATGATTCTTCAATTTAGACTACAGTTGACATTTTTGTGTATTTCCAAATTATTAGCAAAATTGAAGATTTGTATTGTATATTTTTCAAAATTTAACTCCTCAATTTGGACTACAGTTGATATTTTTGCATATTTACAAATCATTAGCAAAACTGAAGGTTTTTGTTGTATATTTTTACAAAATTCGATTCTTCAATTTGTACTACAGTTGACATTTTGGATATTCCGAAATTATTAGCAAAACTGAAGATTTTTGTTTTATATTTTTACAAAATTTGACTCTTCAATGCAATTGACAATTTTGCTAATTTACCAATTATTAGCAAAATTGAAGACTTTTATTATATATTTTTACAAAACTTGACTCTTCAATTTAAACTACAGTTGACATTTTTGCATATTTCTGTCTACTGTAATGATGGAAATATCCAAAATTGTCAAATGTAGTCTAAATTGAAAAGTCAAATTTTGTAAACAGAATTATCATAAAAATCGTCCATTTTGTTAATAATTTGTCCACGTCTGTAGTAGTGTTATTACTATTGTTAGGCCTATTACAATTATTATTATTATTATTATTATTATTGTGGTGATTTTATTTCAACAGAAATACATGTTATGATAAAATAATTTTTCAGAGGCACTACAGTTTCAAGAATTGAAAGCACTTAATGAAAGGCCAAACATTGAAGAGAGTCTATGTTTAGGAGCAAGTTATGTAGTGTGTTGGGAATTAGCTAAGGCACTAAAATCCTTCACAGATGGTGAACTTGTAAAGAGATGTATGGTGCCTGAACAAAATATAGTTAATTATATCTCTGTACTAGAACAACTCTAATTTGAATTCACAGAACATAGATTTAGTGATTTTAGACGTATGGAAAGTGATATTAATCTTTTTGTTAATCCTTTCATAGTACATTTAGTACAGTCCGTGAGAGTGCAGTTCTAGGACGAGTTAATTGATTTACAAAATAACGTAGAATTCAGAACTAAATGCAGAGAATATGACTTGATAAGCATAGAAGTATTAAAAAGTTAACAAAACGGAATATCCCAAGATGAGCTTATTCGCTACCTTTGCCTCGAAATACGTGTGCGAAGAATTATTTTAGTGAATGAAAGTTGCTAAATCCAAACATAGATTCCGATTAACAGATGAGCATCTTCTGAGCCAGCTACGCATTGAATAAATTCGTTGGAAATAGATTTCCCATTACTTGCAGAAAAGAATCCACATGTTGAACAGACCGCAATGTATGGTGGAATATGAAAATATCATTATCTATGATATAATAATATCATAACTATAGCCTATTAAATATAATATACAATGTAATGACTGAATATTACAGTGTATATGCTTTCCTTTTTCAAATTCAGTTTATTATCCATATTTGTAAGAGTATGAGATGCCACAGGCGGTGCTGCAATGTACGAGGGGGATCCAGGAAATAACGACCGTTCGCGCATACCCGCCGCGCAGCTGACTCCCCTTCCTTGTTTGAAGGTCAACTGGCTTCCTTAACATGTGTTCTCATAATGTTGTGAGTACTGGTTGCAACAAGTCGCCATTGTGCATTTTGTGTTACTTCAAAATGAACGACGTGATTGATAATCCCGCCGACTGTGAGGTGAGGAGAGTGATTCGATTTTTGAATGCCCGACATTTGAAACCTGCAGAAATTTACGGGCAATTGAAAGAAGTGTATGGTGATACTGTAATGAATGAAAGAAATGTGAGAAAATGGTGCGAAATGTTCAACAATGGGCGAACAAATGTCCACGATGAAACTCGACCCGGATGCACATCACTCATCACAGAAGACCTGAAGACTAAAGTGAACGACAGAATCTTGCAAGACAGGCGCACATCACTCGACGAATTGCATATTGCCTTTCCTGACATTTCTCGTTCTTTGCTTGGTGAAATTGTGTCTTAAAATGATTACTAGTCTGTGTAGCTCTACTGATGAATTGTATATAGACCTACTGTAAATTGAATGGTAATATGTATAGCTCAACTGATGAATTGTTTATGATTATAAATTGAATTAATCTACTTGATATTAATTGCACAAATTTGTATAGCTTAATGAAAGGATGCTACTTTGTATTGTATATATTTGTATAGTTTTGGCCGATGAATTGTATATGCTTTAAATTGAATAGTAATCTATATAGCTCTACTGATAAATTGTTTGTGTTTGTAATTTGAAGTAGTTTGCATGATATGTATTATCAATTTCTGTATATCACAACTGGTTGAATTGTTTATACCTTAAATTTAATTAAATTGTTTTGTATTATAATATAGCTCAACTTATGAATGATCGTTTGCGTTTGTAAATTTATTAATCTGATTGGCTATGTATTGTATACTTTTAGTAGAGCCATCGATGTAGCTCAGTCGGCAGACTCGCTGGGCTGCTGTTCCGGAGCTGCGTTCGGGCTTGGGTTGGATCCCCCTTTGGACTTTGGTTTCTTCCGAGGTTTTCCACAGCCGTGGGACTGAAGCCGGATGGTCTATGGCGAGTCCTTGGCATCAACACCTTTGATTGATTACCCCCTTTGATTTGATTACCTGGTTGGGTTTTTCCGAGGTTTCCCCCACCGAAAAGGCAAATGCTGGGTAATATTTTGGCGAATCCTCGGACCTCATTTCATCTCACTACATCTCGCCAAAATGTTAAAAAAAAAATTGTACAACATTGTAAAAATTTTAGAAAATTACTAAATTGTAAAACTATAAAACTTTGTAAAAATTGTAATTGTAATATTGTAAAATGTTGACATGTTCCACATCTTAAAGCTTCATTGCTCATGTAAGATCTATGGAATAAAATAAATGAATGAAATGAATGAACATCTTGGCTACCACAAAATCTGTGCCCGCCCGCACACTGCTGCTTCAACTCGAGAATTGCTGGATCAATTCGGTTGGGAAATCTTTGATCATCCGCCCTATAATCCAGACCTTGCTCCTAGCGATTTTCACCTTTTCACTAAGCTGAAAGACTTTCTGGGTGGTACGCGTTTTGGAAGTGATGAAGAGTTGAAGAAGACAGTGAACACCTGGCTTAATGAACTGGCAGCAGAGGAGTATAACACGGGAATTCTAAAGCTAGTGAACAGATACGACAAATGTTTAAATGTAGGTGGTGATTATGTAGAGAAGTAAAGGAAGCTTCAGTTATGTAACAGACTTTGTTTTTTTCAAATAAATATATATATTTTTAATTATTACAACAAAACGGTCGTTATTTCCTGGATCCCCCTCGTAGTTGCGGAGCCCGTTCGTACCCTGTGTGTGTGATGCAGTGCAGCATCATCAATGTAATCGGAGCTTTTACAATTTTGAGCATACCTGTTTTACATTATTTCAAGTATTGCAAAAAGTTATTCACTATACGCAACTGTAAGCGACTTATCTGATCTCGAATGCTTGGAAGCCTTGGCCCTGCATTCTCGATCATATAAGTCTCACAGTTCTCGGTATGTAATATAGGCCTACTATTTGTCTATGTGTAGATATGATGATGCTGAGAAGACCGGAAGATGTGGTGGTAAGACAAAGGGCATGAAGATGGAACTGACTGAGGAAACAGTCCAAGAAGTAAAACTTCCTAACGTTTCATTGCCAGTTACACCTCCTACAAAATTTGATTTAGCATTTCCTTCTGCTGCAAGCACTCCTGTTGTCAATACCTTCGAATCTGCTTCCCCCATTACTGTAACAGAAGATACAAAGACGTGTTCATCTGTAGACAAATTCACGATCAGTAATCCCCTCAGTGTTGCAGAACATAAGGACACTAAAATAACAAATAATAACGAAAGTAATTGTGTCATTTCACCTGCAATACAGTTCGTATCGGACAAAGACAGTAATTTATGTTCTTCGGGAGTAGAGAAAGGTGATAACAGTGAAATGTGTTTTGATGTGGAGCCAGCCACAGAAGTGAAAACTGAAAGTGTTGCGAACATCTTGGATAAGAAGGTGGAATCCACGGATAAAGATGATTTAAATGAGGTTAATTCAAGCAGTATGTCGTTAGATAAGTTGAAGGCGTCTCCCGAAACTTGGGAATGTGGAACACAAAAGATCTGCAACAAATGCGATGAAACCAAATTTGCTGCAAGCGAGATACCTCACTCATCGGCAGGATCGGTGAGTTCTAGCACACCTGTACAAGTAAGTTCTGACGTCGAAGGCAAGATGTCACCTGACACATGGGAGTGTACGTCCTGTCATGAGCAGAACTTGAGCAGTGCTTCTGTCTGCAGCAAGTGTACAGCAGGGCAGAGCTATTCCAAGCCATTCCAGTACAGTAATGATGAAGCTGATAGGAATGCCAAGCCATTTCTGGATAAGATGTGGGTTACCCTGTTTGGTGGGACTCCACCACCGTCCTCGTTTGCAACAACTCCCATTCCCACCACCACTGGAGGAAGCAGTAGCACTACTACTGCTAGTGTTAGTTCTGGGAGTCAAGTTTTAACAACTGCAACTTCAAGTGTTGTGGCAAAACCTACAGATACAAGCTCACTTCAGCAAGGCACATCTTCATTTGGAGTTAAACAGACTTCCAAATTACCACCAAATAAAGACAAGAGACAATCTGAAGTGCCAAAAAGAAGTCAGTCTTCCGATTCACGTGATACAGTTACGAAAACAAAAAGTCAAAAGCTGAATGAGCTAGAAGAAAATTCAGAATTGATTAAACCTGTAGGTACTCTGGAAAACAAGAAATCTGAAAAAAAGTCTCATAATAAAAAAGTGTCATTTTCATTTGAATTCACAAAAAAGCCTACTTCAACAACGAAAACTGGTGACACTATAAAACCTGCCATCAATTTTGGGGCAGCGATACCAGGTGTTGCTAATTTCAGCTCAGTGCAACCAAGTACAACCACTTCCAGCTTCAGTTTCACGTCCAGCAATACAATGGCGGCAGTCACTACCACTGTTACTACAACAGTCCTTGCACCTATCACAACTGTTACGACATCCATGACTGGTGCCCCAGTGTCTCTTGCCACAACCACATCTGCCTCAAATTGGCTTTCTTTTGGTGTACCAAAATCGTCGAACATATTTGGAGGTACTTCTGGAAATGCGTCTGGACAGCCTACTGCCACCACCTCGTCCACGCCTTCATTTGGGACAAGTTTGAAGACCTCAACTGCATTTACATTGAACTTTGCCCAGTCTAAACCATGTGGCGGTAGTAATAAAGGGCCAGTCACTACAATTCTTACTGCAACAGTTTCTGCACCTATCACAACTGTTACGACATCCATGACTGGTGCTCCAGTGTCTCTTGCCACAACCACATCTGCCTCAAATTGGCTTTCTTTTGGTGTACCAAAATCGTCGAACATATTTGGAGGTACTTCTGGTATTGCATTTGGACAACCTACCACCACTACCTCGTCCAAGCCTTCATTTGGGACAAGTTTGAAAACGTCAACTGCATTTACATTGAACTTTGCCCAGTCGAAACCATTTGGCGGTAGTAATAAAGGGCCAGTCACTACCACTGCTACTACAACAGTTTCTGCATCTGTTACAACTGTTACGACATCCATGACTGGTGCCCCAGTGTCTCTTGTCACAACCACATCTGCCTCAAATTGGCTTTCTTTTGGTGTACCAAAATCGTCGAACATATTTGGAGGTACTTCTGGTATTGCATTTGGACAACCTACCACCACTACCTCGTCCAAGCCTTCATTTGGGACAAGTTTGAAAACGTCAACTGCATATACATTGAACTTTGCCCAGTCGAAACCATTTGGCGGTAGTAATAAAGGGCCAGTCACTACCATTGCTACTACAACAGTTTCTGCATCTGTTACAACTGTTACGACATCCATGACTGGTGCCCCAGTGTCTCTTGTCACAACCACATCTGCCTCAAATTGGTTTTCTTTTGGTGTACCAAAATCGTCGAACATATTTGGAGGTACTTCTGGTATTGCATTTGGACAACCTACTACCACTACCTCGTCCATGCCTTCATTTGGGACAAGTTTGAAAACGTCAACTGCATTTACATTGAACTTTGCCCAGTCTAAACCATGTGGCGGTAGTAATAAAGGGCCAGTCACTACCACTGTTACTACAACAGTTTCTGCACCTATCACAACTGTTACGACATCCATGACTGGTGCTCCAGTGTCTCTTGTCACAACCACATCTGCCTCAAATTGGTTTTCTTTTGGTGTACCAAAATCGTCGAACATATTTGGAGGTACTTCTGGTATTGCATTTGGACAACCTACTACCACTACCTCGTCCACTCCTTCATTTGGGACAAGTTTGAAAACATCAACTGCATTTACATTGAACTTTGCCCAGTCTAAACCATGTGGCGGTAGTAATAAATCTCCAGTCACTACAATTGCTTCAGAAGAGATGGCACCCAACTTTAGATCCATAACAAGTGTTGCAACCACTACTGTCACTACCACACCGGCATTCAGCAGCATATCATCATTGCCAAGTTTCAGCATGGACATCACTGGTGCTGCAAGGAGCACAATTCCGGTATATGGCACAGCCAACATATACACAAGTGTTCTTCCTACCACGATTATGACTACTGGGTTTGGCAGCACTCCAAATTTTGGCGCTGGATTTTCTAATCCTGCAACAGGATTTAACTCTGGCTCTGCTAGCAATTCAAGTGTCCCTAGTTTTGGACAGACGGCACCATTTTCTTTTGGATGCATTCAGAATGACCAAGGATTGTCTGCACTCGCATCTGGAGCAGCCAATAAAGGAAGTGCCTCTGGTAATTATACATCTTTGAAATTATCTCAACTTTCGTTAAATTTTCTTAATTTGAAGGGTCCATGGAAAGAATATGCTAAGTCACTTTACTTAAATTTTTCAGAGGAGCATTTGTTAACTATAATACACCCATAAGACAATATGAATTTACATCCAATTTAGTTTAATTTACCATGTTCCACTGCAGACTTTTTGCCATTCTGATTTACTAGAAAAGTCAGTTCACTTTATGACCTAGCAGATGGGACCAAAAAACAAAAATAAACAAACAGTGACTTAGCAAATTCTTTCCTTGGACCCTTAGAAATAAAATTTAGGACAAGTGTGCATTTCATCTGTCCAATTTAAGATAATTTCACATTTTTCAATTGCAAGTTCAGGATTTTTAACTACAATCTAACATAACTGTGCACCTCAAATTAAAAATATTTTATTTCCATCTCTTGCTTCCATAGCTGCAGTCTAAAGAAAAAAACTTGTGAGAAAAATGTAAAAATAATTTAAATCACATTTAAATACATTTGAAAGACTGGAGAATGCTGAGTTTGCAGTGAAAGACCTGTCCTCGGGGAACAAATTACGGTATGAATGAATAAACAACAGAAATAGCATTTCAAGACTATATGAGGGGAATGAGTTAAATAAATTTAGTAAAATTTTCACAAGAGAAATTTACAACTTCACAGTTACGCCACCTTTGATACTATAATGCAGTAGTCAAATTTATAACACATGTTCCTGAAGAATCTAAGATTATTTGTAGACATTTTAGCTGCTTAGAACCAAAGCTAGTTGATATATTACATTTTAAACTTCAATCCAGAAAATTCTACGAATTTGACTTACCTTGTTGTTACAGTGTGTATAATTTTGCTAGAAAGTCGAGTTATTTTGAACTGTTTGCTCTTGAGAAATAAACGATGCTCTAATATACACATAGTGTTCTGCCAAATAGCAGGTCTTTTACTGCAAATCCAGCTTTCTCCAATTTTTCCTATTTCTTGCCTTCCTCTTAGTATCTGCATATGATCCATATCAGTGGCGTGCGGTGCTCTTTCTCGATGGGGAACAGGTCAGAAACAACACTAATAATAATAATAATAATAATAATAATAATAATAATAATAATAATAATAATAATAATAATAATAATAATAATCTGTTAATGCATATAGAGTGTTAGTTGGGAGTCCGGAGGGAAAAAGGCCTTTTGGAAGGCAGAGACGTAGAGGGAGGATAATATTAAAATGGATTTGAGGGAGGTGGGATATGATGATAGTGACTGGATTAATCTTGCACAGGATAGGGACCGATGGCGGGCTTATGTGAGGGCGGCAATGAACCTGCGGGTTCCTTAAAAGCCATTTGTAAGTAATAATAATAATAATAATAATAATATGTATGATTTAGCAATATTACCAATTCCTTTTTTTTACTTCATTTACAACTTAATCAAAAAAAGAATATGTTAATGTAAAACATATTAATGATATTAAACGATTAGGGAAAACACGGAAATTTTATTTGAAGCAAGTAGAGCGATCGGTTTGGAAGTAAATCCCGAAAAGACAAAGTATATGATTATGTCTCGTGACCAGAATATTGTACGAAATGGAAATATAAAAATTGGAGATTTATCCTTCGAAGAGGTGGAAAAATTCAAATATCTTGGAGCAACAGTAACAAATATAAATGACACTCGGGAGGAAATTAAACGCAGAATAAATATGGGAAATGCCTGTTATTATTCGGTTGAGAAGCTCTTATCATCCAGTCTGCTGTCCAAAAATCTGAAAGTTAGAATTTATAAAACAGTTATATTACTGGTTCTTCTGTATGGTTGTGAAACTTGGACTCTCACTCTGAGAGAGGAACATAGGTTCAGGGTGTTTGAGAATAAGGTGCTAAGGAAAATATTTGGGGCTAAGCGGGATGAAGTTACAGGAGAATGGAGAAAGTTACACAACACAGAACTGCACGCATTGTATTCTTCACCTGACATAATTAGGAACATTAAATCCAGACGTTTGAGATGGGCAGGGCATGTAGCACGTATGGGCGAATCCAGAAATGCATATAGAGTGTTAGTTGGGAGACCGGAGGGAAAAAGACCTTTAGGGAGGCCGAGACGTAGATGGGAGGATAATATTAAAATGGATTTGAGGGAGGTGGGGTATGATGATAGAGACTGGATTAATCTTGCTCAGGATAGGGACCGCTGGCGGGCTTATGTGAGGGCGGCAATGAACCTTCGGGTTCCTTAAAAGCCATTTGTAAGTAAGTAAGTAAGTAAGTAATTATTATTATTATTCCTAAATATATAATACCGTTAACTAAAAATAAATAAACCTCAATTAAACCTGCAATTTACCGCTTCACGAGCACCCAGTTAACCATTTCACAGAAGTATAGTAACTACTTTGGAAATGTCTTGTAAAAGATTTTGTTTTAGTTTTAAGTTCTGTAAGGAGAGTAGTGGGTTTGCCATTCAAAATAATCGCGCTTTTCTCAGCAACATTGATCGAATTAAACGCTCTCGACTTCAGCTGATCGATAACACAACACTCGCTGTCTTGGTTCACATCAGAGCGCTCGCGTTCGACCTCGTTGAAGTTGGAACAGGCAGGAGTCACCTGTTCCATTGCCATTATTTTGTCAGATTTAACTCAGACCGTGAATGCTTAAATCGTACGGATTTTTTTAGAACTA
This sequence comes from Periplaneta americana, assembly GCF_040183065.1. NCBI lineage: Eukaryota > Metazoa > Arthropoda > Insecta > Blattodea > Blattidae > Periplaneta > Periplaneta americana. The sequence goes on from NC_091130.1 coordinate 25,250,310, forward strand.
TTGTATAATTTCACACATAATATTATGTCACACGAAAAACTCTTCGAACTCAATTGTTTTCCGAATTATCACTACATAAATAAACTAGCTTGATGATACAGTATATTCCACACTTCTCAATACTTTGCGAGGGAAGAGGTAACTCTATAGCTTCCAGCGATACTCGGGTAAGTTCGTGTCCGCTCGAGCCTGCTTCGGAGAAAACTCCCACTCACATCATCACGCACAGCAGACGAGAAAGGCTCGAGTCGTTTCACTTCACTGCAATAAGCCTGCTAACGATAGCTGTTTTAGCTTTTCGAAAACTACAAGTAGGTCTATCCTTTAGAGCAGACGTCTCAATAGGGCCTTCTCAGAGCACTTCCTCCTCTTTCTCTTTTTCAATGTAAGAGTGGAACAAGATGCAGGACCAGTTCGTGTATCTCCGGATGACGTCATTGACCGCGACGTTTGAATAGACATCTGCAACCGCTACGATGTAACAGTCAGCCATTGTGTCCATCTCCGAGGAAAGAATGTTCTTATTACCGCAAATGTATGAAGAAATAAAAGCTTTCATAGGGAAAGCGAAATTGTGGGAGACGCAAGTTTCAGTGGGTAACTGTTACCACTTTATTAATCTAAAATTGTTACCTGATTTGAATCAAGACCAGTGTAACAAATATAATGAAATACTGAAGAACTTGAGAAAAGAATTTAAGATCAGATTTAAAATAATTGATTGTGAATTTCTAAGGTGTTTAGGTTATTTTTAATTATTGAAAACATTACGAAATATATTATTTAATATTATTGTAATTAATAGATTAATATTAGCGTAACGTAAGAACACTTACTTTAACAACCAACAAGTTTTTATTGTAATTTTATTATTATTATTTAATTGAATTTTATTTTATTAAATACAGTATAAACTTAAAAAAAGAGCGATACCAAAAACCTTTATTAGAAATGAAATATTGTTATTGTTTGGTCAACTGTTCGAAGACAGGTCTGAACCTCACAAGTGATACCAAAAGGGCACCACTTATGAGTCAACTAGGCCAGGAGATAATGGAATTAGGTGGCCAGTTCCTGGTGCTTAAATAATTACGTAACATGTATGGTTCTTCATGCTTCAGATGTCTTCTTTTTACTCATAGATAGTATATAATTAGAAAATAAATGTATTATTATTATTATTATTATTATTATTATTATTATTATTATTATTATTATTATTATTATTACTGCAAACTACTTAAGAAATTCCTTCCGAAAACAACCGTCTATTGTTACAGTACAACTCAAAAGTGCAGCTTTGTGGCATTTCTCTCGCGACAGTTACAACTTAGCTCGCTCATGCGTGTGACATTAATCAGCGATCGGCTATCTCCGGGTACTGCGCTTATCTCTTCAGCTGACTATGTTATTTATACTCGCTCTCTATAACAACTTTTATGCGTTGGCCTTGAGACGCCTGCTTTAGAGTGAAGTATATCTCACAATCTCAGTTAAGGGGCAGGGAGGAAGGGAACAGCCTGTTCCCTCTGTTCCATGGAGGAATCGCCACTGATCCATATATATTAATGTCGTCTATCATCTGATATCTTCCACTGCCCCAAACTCTTCTCCCATTCACCATTCCTTCCATTGCAACATTCAGTAGGCAGTTTCTTCTCGGCCAGTGACCCAAACAATTCCTTTTTGTTTGTTTTTTTTTTTTTTTTCCTGATCATTTTCAGCTTCAGTCTTTCTTCACCTACTGTTTCCAACACAGCTTCATCTCTCATTCTGTTTGTCCATTTCACACGCTCCATTCTTCTCCATATCCATATTTTCAATGCTTCCAGTCGTTTCTCTTCACTTCGTCGTAATGTCCATACAATGCCACACTCCACACAAAGCTCTTCAATAGTATCTTCCTTAGTTATATTTTGAGTAGACCTACTGTTCCATAATTTATTCAGTTACAGTACATCACAGAGTGTTACAAAATGTTTCACTGGTTCCAATGCAGTAACAATATCATTAAAGGATATAAGATTGTTGGAGGCAAGCATGGGCAGATTTGAATTTACATGAATTTCAAAGTGGGTCGCATCTTAACAATGAACATGATGTGTTGAATTTTCGCGTTCTTCCATTTTCACAGCAAACCTAATTTTGAACAAAATTGATTTCAAATGTATAAATGATGTTGCGTATCTCCTGAAGTTTAAAATATGAAGTGTAAGTGTAAAAAATGCATAAACGAATAACATATAACCAAAATAAATTAACATGGAAGGTATGGGAATTTTGACAGAATTTCAGAAAAAAAAAAAAAACGAATAAGTATGAAAAACGCATTAGTGCATACTATATAAAAGAAGTTTTATTGTACAGTAGGTACTTAAAATAAAACGGATATCTTGCTTGGGATTATAAAAACACGCTTTTGTTTGCAATGTAGAAAATGAAAGTGTCTTCTTATTTGAGTACACAGTGAAATGTTTTCATTTATATGTAGAGAGCAGAATTTTAGACCGTAAAAAGTAGCATTTTAGGCGCCTAAAATAGGCTCTTAAACACCTTTATTTAGGCTCTATAAAATAAAAAATAGGCTTTTTTTGTTAAAGAATGTCACTAATATAAGAGTGTTTTTCATTCACTAATCACATTTCCATAGTTTGCTTCACAGTAGATGACCAGCACCTATTGTGGCAATTGTGTCACTCACTGCTGTACTTACAAATGGTGAGAAAAAAGAAAGGGGTTGTTATCTGTCTTGGAATGTAAGAGAATGCTTATCCGAGTACAACCCTGCGAGTTTGTGTTAAATTGTTGACAGAGGAAAGATGATGATGATGATAATAATAATAATAATAATAATAATAATAATAATAATAATAATAATAATTTGTCGCGCAGGAGTTCTTTCACATAACAGTAAATCTACTGACATGAGCCTGTCGCATTTAAGCACACTTAAAAGCTATTGACCTGGGCCAGGACCGAACTCGCAACCTCGAGCACAGAAGACCAGCGTTATACCGACTACACCACCCAGGCCAGTTGAAAGTTGGAATTTTAGGATTGAAATATTGTAAGAATGAGAAGGGGTGGCCCGGAGGTACTTCTCTATTGTGTTGTTCACTGCTAGGAAGGAGTTGTTATCTGTCTTGGAATGTGAATGGTACAAAATGTTAAGAAAATCAGTAAACAGTTACGAAAAATATGCTTCTTCTTCTTCTTCTTCTTCTTTTTCTTCTCTTCAAGTATTAGGCCAAATGGCCTGTTACGATCTCACAGTTTAATTTTCAATCCAGTGCTTCTTTGGACGACCGAGAGATCTCTTCCCATTTGGACGACAGTGGAGCATGACTTTTGGGATTCTATCTCTATGCATGCGATGCAGATGATTTATCCAGTTGTTCTGATAATGTTTTATGTGATTAATTACAGGTTCTACTTGTAATTCTTCCATTACATCTTCATTGCGTTTGTGATCCCATTTCGTATATCCCGCTGTATATCTCATAAATTTCATTTCATTAGCCGTTATTCTGCTTTCGTCTTTCTTCCTCAATGTCCATGCCTCATTGGCGTAACAAAGTACAGGTCTCGCCAAGGTCTTGTATAGGCGAATTCTAATATGACTTTGTACTAGGGAAGGTTTCATAATGGTGTTAATTATTCCCATTGTTTTGGTGCATTTAGAAATTTTCTGTGAAATGTCTACTTCATCGAAAAAAGATAATGTGTATCCGAGATATGTAAAATAATTTATCCTTTCTAATATTTTTTAATCTAAACATATTTTGCTAGGCACAGGGTATTTTTGGCAGAAGGCCATAATTGTAGTTTTTTCTTTATTGATTTTCATATCATATTTAATTCCAATTTTGTTAAAATTAAAAATTGAACGTTGTAATTCATCTTCTGAGTATACCACCAGAACTAAATCGTCTGCAAAAAGTAATGAATCTAGTTGTAAATGTCTACTGAATTGTATATATCCATGAGGCAATTGTTTCCATTCTCTAATTATTTGATCCTATATTAGTGACATTTGATTCTAATTATTTATACATATGTAATAAATAGAAACGGTGAAAGGCCGCAGCCTTGTCTTACTCCTGTATGAATTAAAAAAATATGCAAAAATTTAAAAAAACTTGAAAATAGGCACTAACATCGAAATAGACATTTTAGGCACTATAAACCATTTATTTATACCTATATTTGCATGAAATATTACATTATGCAACAAGCCTATAATGGTAGTAATTAAGACGCGAGTATGTTTGTTTATGAAACGAGTGCAAGCGAGTTTCATAATTTTCATACGAGCGTCTTAATTACCATTACAGGCAAGTTTCATACGACTTTTTATGCTCGACCATATTTCTAACTTGAAATTATTCATAAGTATTCATGTTATGGTTATGTAAGTGAGGAGCGGAACTGGCCTAAATTGTGAGATGTGCGCAGACGCGAAAGTATTGATTTTTTCCGAGGAACGAATGTGTCATTGACCTTGATATAATCTAGAGAATAACATGAACATTAATTTTGATATAACCTGGAAATTGATTTAGAATTGAAAAACGAGACGACAAATTGAATTTATTTGAATATTATTTACAATTAACGCTAATTATTATAGTAACAGAACATAACCTTCTGCGACAGTATTGGATTTCCAGCCTCCGTGACATTTCCCTAGTTGTCTTTCGATTGCATATCCGAGAATAATCGAAAACCTGAACTTTAATGACATGCATTAAAGGACTGCTACCAGGTGTACAATTACTACATTTCGGCATGGTCGAGCATAAAATGCAATTATTAAATCTCAAGCCTGTATGTATCAAGGAAAAAATAGGTTTTTGCCTAAATTCCGCTCTCTATTTATATGTATGTATTTTTGGATAGATAATTGTAGAGAATAAACTGGAATGGAGATGTTATTGATAACTTGGAAAGAACTGCAGTATGTTTGAGAAAGTATGTGCCAACTACTTGAATAAATGTATCGACCATTTTCTGTGTTGTAGCTGTGAGTAATGCTGGGCCGATGCTTCACAAGTCTCCTTTGCTGAGATCACAGACGAGTGATTTAACTACAAAGGGCCTGAGGATGGACGTGGATGATGGAACTGTCGAAGAAGTAAATCTCCCCAGCATTCCATTACCAACTACATCTCTTCCAAGATTTGATTCCGTGGTTCCTCCTACTGCAAGCACTCATTCTGTTATCAGTACCTCCAAATTTCCTCGTGGAACTGTGAGGCCAAATCTGGTTACCAGGAGAGTGCCACCCATAAAATCACCTGTCAATTTTGGGTCTGAAGCTGAATTGAAGAAACCAGTAGAAACATGGCAGTGTATGTACTGCCACGTGCAGAATCTGAGCAGTGCTGCTGTCTGCAGCAAGTGTGGAGCACGGCAGAAGAATGGGACTCAAGAAGCTGTTTGGCCTCCAGGGAAGTCCACAGTGCAGCCCTCTGATTTCACTAATACCCAGAACACTTGCACTTGTCGAGAGAAGAACCCATTTTCATGGAGAAAGTGTCCGGTATGTGACACCAACAGGCCACGTCTGGATACCGGAACAGAATCACCCATAAAACAACCTGTCAATTTTGGATCTGGAGCTGAATTCAAGAAACCAGCAGGAACATGGCAACAGAACTCAACTCAGATTAAAGAGGCTGTTCCGCCAGTGCAGTCCTCTGGTTTCACTAATACGTCCAAACCTATAACTAATACCCGGAACACTTGCACTTGTCAAGATAGGAACCCATTTTCATGGAAGAAGTGTCAGGTATGTGAAACCAGGCCCCCAAAACCACCTGCCAATGTTGAGTTTAGAGAGAAGTTCAAGGAACTGGCCAAGGGCCCGCCCTCATTTGGAACGAACTTGAAAACCAGTAATAAAGAACCAGTCACTACAACTGCTTCAAAGGAGATCCGCAACATCTTCGGATCCATAACAAGTGCTGCAACCACTATTCCGAGTACCACAGCAGCATCCAGGAACACAACATCGTCAAGTTTCGGCATGGCCACCACTACCCCCAGTTCCAGCTTTAACAAGGGTGCTTCAAGGAGCATAATTCCGACATTTGGCACACCCATGAGTGTTGCTACCACAAATAACACTACTATGACTACTGACAATGTTAATGAACAAAAAATAATTTCCAATCTTGCAACAGCATTTAACTTTTGCTCTGTCAATAATTCAAGAGCCCCTCGTCGTCGACCAAGGGCATCTGATTTCTTTTAGTCGTTATCTGTAAAAGGTGCATTCACATTTGGAGCACCCAATAGCAGCATTTCCATTCGTGAATTCATCACTATGCTTTGTAAAATCTTATTGTATGTACAGAACACATTGTAATAAACAGTTTTCTACACTGACTCAGATTCATTATTTTGGCACTTAGCACCTTTGTTATTAAAGTACTGGTATTCAATTTTATATCATCATTATCATTATCATCATTAGGGCTAGGATTTTGAAGAAATTGCATCTTTTTTCTAGTAAGCCAGAAACACTGCTTCTTCAGTATTTATAAGTTATATCATAAACTGAGTGCTTTAAGACATATTTGTTAGGGCATTTTTTTTTTTTGCCTGTTTCAACTCATAAGAGCATTTTTGTTTTATTCGGTCATTTTTTAGACATTTTCATTTAATTTTGGCTATAAATCTCAATTATTGATGTAAAATAATGTTTTTTTTCTTTGATATTTTCTCTACATATTTTGTCCATTAATACCCATTATTTTGTATAATATTTCAATCGTTTTTCTACACAAATACTGCCATTTTAACGTAGTACACCCCATGCAATGGGTCAGTCCAACCATCCCTTCAATATAGACTCCTCTATAGCTGCTAGTTCCGGATAAGAGTGGCCTTATGGTGGACTACATGTAAACTACATCAGGTAAAATAATTAATTAAAGTGTACTACTTAGAAAAAAAAATATGTAAAATTAAATAAACTCGAATGTTGGTACTATAATTTAATTTTATTACTGATCTAAATATTTAGTACAAAACCTCTTTTCCTACTAAACCAATTATGTATTTCAGGGCATTTTTGAAAGATTTTTAGGTCATAAATGCATTGTTTTTAGGACATTTTTTCATGATTTATAGGTCATCAAAATCCTAGCTCTAATCATCATAACCTTTTTGTTAACCACTTCATAAATGCTTCCTCATTCCATGAGGCCTAGCCTCTAGACAACAATACAGTACTGACAGTTGAAACGATTCACAAATGCTGTCATGGTGGTCTAGTGCCTAGTGACTTATAATCCTGTGCATCCGGGTTCGATCCCCCGATTTATAACTTGTATTGGGCAATCCCATGGCCCTGATAATATAGGAGTTTTCTCCAGGAGCTTCAGTTCCCTAGCATCCCAACAAATCTCCATCATCATGTCATCTCATCGCGGATGTAGCGTAGACCAGCCTCCTATAGTGCATCCTGAGCAACAACTCTGTCGGTAAATTATTGATCTACACAACTGGCTCCAGTGAAGTCAAGAACCCACCATTAGTAGGCTAAATATGATTCATACATCAATATGGCATCAATGAGTTGTTTGAAATTGTAATGAATAATGTCATTACAGAGAATTGGATTCATTAGAAAGTTCATACCACAATTCAGTTCTTTAGAATTAGATTATGCTAAATTAACTATTTTTTTGTTATTAAATGTTAAGCACAGGAACGCTATTTCGTAATTTCAATTGAGAAACACACCAAACGAATTAGCTTTGCACCAAAAACGGATGCTCCCTGGACCAAATTATCGTATTTTATAATTGTTTGAATGCAACAAAAGCCAGGAGTCTTACTAAACATGTTATTGCTACGGCATTAGGAAATGGCGTTCCTGTTCTTATCAATTACCTTTTTGTTTTACACTCCCCGCATTTTAATCACATTTGTGTAGGAATAATAATTTTTATTAAATTAAAATCTATTTCAATCATTCATAGCTGCAAACCCTGCATTCTCCAGTCTTTCCTCTGGTCTTGTGTGATAAGCATATGATAGAGATGGTCCACTGGGATACAGAAGCATAATCTTCACTCTATGTGTTTCTTCTACACTTAGCACATACCCAATCCATCATTTCGATGGTGTTTAGGTGAAAGAGCTTAACCTCCATTTTTTAAATGTGACTTTTTTTGCAATTAGTGTAATTAGTTAAAATTTAATTATAAAACGTGAAGATATGTTTTTTGACAATTATGTTCAGATTCTTTCATATAAAATAAATAGGCCTAATAATAATGTACTAAAATTTAATTATAGCTGTTTCTGAAAAATTTTCTTTTGTGGGATAAGCTCTTTTACATGAACAATGTAGATTTATTACCATAATTACAAACGACAAATCCTGCAATATTGATATAGTCGAGTTCATTATTTAACGAAATGTTTTCTTCTTGATACATTTCAAAGTTGGAATATACCTTTGTTATCAATTGGATCAAATCTGGATCAACATCCAGCTAATAATTTTTAGGCTTGCTTTCCAAATAAGAGAAAGCTAAAAAAATTTCATAAAATATCGTTGGAAAAAATGCAAAACCTTGTAAATTGTAAATCTTGTAATACTGTTTGGTTATTATTAGTGAAGCTACCATTTTTAACTCGACTTGCCCATAACCGTGACTTTTTAATCATTGTCTGAAACTGATCTTCAACCTAAATATACGCATTATTATTTGAAGGCCAGTGTTGAGATTGTTAAACTATACAATATATTTGCTGAGTACGCCAGGGGTTCCCACCGGTGTGTCGCGCAGACCCATGGAGTGTGTCGCGAAATTTTGGAATTGAAAAATAATTTTTATGCCATCCAGAAAGTTTCTTTACAACGTATTTTTTATTTACAACGAAGTCCTCGATATGGTATATTTTATTTTGAGACAAACTTTACCAATGAAGCTTGAACACCTACAACAATGCTTAATAATAAATTCGTTGACTCTTCCCACATAGTAATAAACAGTAAATTACAATCGTCAGAACATATTGTTCAATTTCAGTATTGACATCATAGCGTATTCCCAGACTACCAAGAAAGGTCATATAATTGATCCTACCATAAGGATTGAAACGGGGAGTAGCCAGCCGGAGGATGTCAATAAAGAAAAGATCAGCATTTATCTGCCAACAGTTGATTACTTCAAAGCAAAATACCAGCTTGAAGACATTGAGGTGATTGGTCTTCTTATTGGAGCTCGTGGTGTGATTCCCAAGTTATTTGAAAGCTTCAGGAAGACCTTTGAACTACCACAGACACTTACTGCTGACATCATAACTTCAATTTTGAAACGCTCTTGCCAAATTCTGAGTCATCATATTCACTCTGTTTAATTTTTTTTTCTTAATTTTATAATTCATATATGTTTATTTTAATTTTCTTTCTACAAAATTTATGTAAACATTTAATATTGTAAAATTCATGTAGGAGAGTATACCGAGTCCTTCTGGGCTACCTCCAATGGGAGGCAGTTATTATTATTATTATTATTATTATTATTATTATTATTATTATTATTATTATTATTATATTACTGTGCGATTGACAGTGCGACTATTTTATGAAAAGTGTTTTATTTAGATTTTATCATGGGCAAAATTTTTAATTCGAAAAAAGACAATCTCAATGAAATTCTGGGTTAGAATTAGATGACAGCAGTGCTAGTTCAAATAATGTGCGTGAAAATTCCTTTCAGGGTTCAAAGAAACGTAATGCGTTTCGTAAAAATAGTGATGAATACTTGCAATATGGTTTTACGTGGCGTGGAGATGAATATGAACAAAATCCCGAGTGTCTTATATGCGGAAATGTTTTGTCAAATCAGTCGATGGTGCCGAATAAACTAAAAAGACATTTAGAACTGCCATTTTCAACGTCATACTTGTGTGAATCTGCATTTTCTACCATGAAAATAGTGAAATTGAAACAAAGGAACTGACTACTGCATCCTGAAGATGATTTATGTGTCCTGTCAAACATAAGGCCATATTTAGAGAAATTCTGTACAACCCACCAAGTGCAGACTTCATATTAAGTACCGGTAATTTAAATAGGCGAGTTTTCAAAAAACATTAGTAAAAATCTTTTATCGGACTTCCAACATAGATAGGTTGAAATTTTTGAGATACTTTTTTTCTTTCTAATTCCACTCAAGTTGCTGCCTGTCTTTTTAGAATTTCAGATTGCGTGTTAACATTGATCTATCTACAACAGCGGATGTCCGACACTACATAGAAGTTATCAGTGCTATTTTTTCTGGCAGAACGTGTTGGAATGGCGTTCCGACATTGTTTATTGCATTTCTGTTCATGCAATCGAAATATGTGTGAATGAATATGTTTTTAATATAATTTTTCTTTGAATTCCAAGTCCCCACACTGCCAGCTGCGCAGAAGATACGACTGGACCCAAATTGAAGCGATCGCTCGCCGCCATCTTGAGGCGGACGGAAAGCAATGCTGATAAAACGCAATCGTAAAACATACTAAGATTTATTACTATACAACATAAAAACAACTAAACATGAGCCTAAGAGTAACAAGGATAAAGACAAATATAAATCATAAAACGTAATTACTTGCATTCTTGTGGTATAACATCAAATAATCAAATATATTAATCCTGCAACTGTCAGTCAACAATCTTCGTCGTCTTTGTCATTTGGGGGTATTTATATTTACATAATTCATCATATCCGTAGGATGGGCTTCCTGAAATATATTTCAATAACCGAGTGAGAACATTAACTTAATCTTGCACATTGTGTGCATCTTGCGGTCGTGAAAAATAGCGGACGAAAAGTAATGCTGATAGAACGCAACCGCAAAAGACACTAAGATTTATTACTAGGCTATACCATAAAAAACAACCAAATATAAACTAAAAGAGTAACAAGGATAAAAACAAATATAAACAGTGAAACGTAATCACCTGCATTCCTGTAGTAGTCTACAACAGCAAATAATTGAAGAAACGGGAACTGTCAGTCAGTAATCGTCATCTTTGTGAACAACAAATATTAAGCTGTTACGCTAAAACTGTCAAATAAAAGTTCTTGTCTTCGTGATTAGGCCTATTCATATTTACACAATTCATCAAATCTGTACCGATGGAGTTCCTGAAATATTTAATTAATCGAGTTAGGACATTAAATTAATCTTGCACACTGTGTGCATTTTGCTTAGGCATAATAATAAATATTTCAATAAACAAGGATATGGATCAACTGTTATTATTAAATCGAATATGTGCAAGAATGTCAAAATATTGTAACTTGGCCATATCTAGATAGTATGAAAATACTTAACCAGATTTATTTGGACTCACTTATTGATTCATAAATAAAATTGATTTAGAGAGATGCTGTCTAACTATCTTCTTGTGCAAAGCAATACTGGTGGTGAATTGATGGTATAAATTTATCGCGTTTAACAGCAGATAGCCATTTACTGAGAAGCTCAGGCTTTTGCAATGGAAACCTAAAAAGAAAGTTTGCGCTTACTCCTATAAAACATTCTCTTCTATTAACACAATAAATATGTACTACTGTTCTCAGTCATTTTACAATATCCTAATACAATATATGTAACTAACTTACTTGTGAAAAGAAATTTCCGAATCCTTCTTACGTCGATTCGTACAGTTGTATGCGGCACAACTATGCACCATGATTCCACTTACGGAATTTATATAGGAGTACGATGAAAATAAATGATAAAAGAACACTATTTGTACAGTTGTATGCAGCACAAGAGCACACGATGGTTTCACTTATAACAAAGAAATATGATTAAAATACTACTATTTTTAAAGCCCTCATATGTAGCACAGAACCGGTAGTAGACCTACACTGTGATTTCACGTATATCACAGGAGAACGAATCATTTAAATTATATAAACACTATACACACACACACTACTGATTAAATTAATACGCACTTACTCCTAACACATTCAATAATATTGAATAACCTTCTATGTTATTTTAAATTAGGCGGAGTCGTGATGTAAACATATTTTAGTCACATGACACTCACCCTCAAGATGGAGATGCGCGAAAGTGTTCAATTTTTGGTCGAGGAACAGCGCTCGTAATGAGTCTAGGTTAAACTATAAAACGTCTTTGTTGAATTCCGCTTAGACCTTGAAAGTCTTAGTTGGACGAAAAGAGGTTAAAAACGACAAAATTCCCATGCAGTGAACAGTAACCATCTTCCCGTCCGCTATACAATAATCTACACAAAGTTTCACCACCTTTTTATCTAGACGAAAATCACTGGTTGTTGTTATTATATTATTAATAAAAACAAATAAGTTTGTCGCGATATCGTGAGCGTTCAGTAAAGTGTGTCGTCAGTTAAAAAAGGTTGGGAACTACTGGAATCGGCCACCATATACAGACACGCTAAATTTATTTACCTGATCACATAGAAATTGTGTACCTACCTGAAGAAAAAGTCTTTCACCACGTAGGTGAGAAATACCGCTTCAATATTAACTTGAACCACAGTCTAGTATACACAGTCACGAAGCTTGAGTTGTGAGGGTGGTAGGAACAATAGACTGTGCAGGTACTATTTCGCATTGAGGCGATAGTAGCGATCCTAATGGTTAGCAACTATCTGTGGATGCATATTTACTACGTATTGAGCTTCGTGACTGTATATACTAGACTGTGCTTGAACGTCAGCACACACCTATGGTTTCTCCAACATGTCTTATGTAAGAATTCCCTTATTATGACTACCAAAGAATTTTTTATTATGAAGATTGCAGAAAGGATACGCATATTGAAAATATAAAAAAAAAAAAAATGTTATTGCACCTATATACAGGCTTAGTTAGAAGTCCAGCACCACCTAAATAACTTTTGAAGCACCGTAAAGCGGGGTGAGTTTGAACGCAGAGGTGACTTTGAACAGTAATTTAGCGCCCTTCTAAATTAAATGCTGTACCCTATTGCGAAAAAACTGAACTAATTTATTGACAACTTAAACAGTTTTTTTCGCAATTGGCTACAGCATTTAATTTAGAAAGGAGATAAATTACTGTTCAAAGTCACCTCAGCGTTCAAAGGCATCCCACTTTACGGCATGTGATTCAGTGACATGAAGCTTGGTATGTGGGGATAACCATATGCTAAGAACTCAATAATAGTATTACCAAAGAGTTTGTAATATATAACTAGAGACACCAACGGCGCTAGTTTCGCGTACAAAATTGAACCGCTGTTCGGCCGCCATTAAAGTGAGTTGATGCTTCGTCGGGAGTGCAAGCAGTTCATGCTTATTGAGGAGTACGAATAAATATAAGTACACTTGAAGGGAAATAATAAGAAAATGGTGAAATACTGCGCCGCAAATATTTGTTCGAACATAGCTACTATTGTAGAATGCCCAGGAAAGCGTGCATATTTTAATATTTGGAAGAATGTTCCAAATGTAGTTCCTCCTTTGAATGTGTTTACAGAATGTCGGAATATTTCTTGGATAAAGTTTTTCCAGAAACACATTAATCAGGTTTATAAGATTGATTTCAACAATGTCTGTAAGGGTTAGGTGCCATCACATTACAGTGGATTATAGTAGCAGAGTGCATAAGAAAATCCGCAGACTATATCTGTCTAAAACTGTTTTGTTTCACAATAAATGAATTAATCATGTAATTTCCGTTTTGTACAGCATGTACTTCTAGTTTTTGGTTGTATTAAATGCAAATAAATTAGTGAAAATATAGCTGATGACCTAGCTAGGCCTCTTATTACCACTGCTACTAGATCTACTATGACCACTACTACTAGGCCTCTATCACCATTACCTACTACTAGGTCTATTATTACCATTACCACTGACTAGGTCTCACTACTACTAGGCCTACTATTGCCACAAAAACTAGACCTACTACTACCACCACCACTACTAATAGGCCTACTATTACCACTACTAATAGGCCTACTAGGGCGGCAATGAACCTTCGGGTTCCTTAAAAGCCATTTGTAAGTAAGTAAGTAATAGGCCTACTATTACCACTACTACTAGGCCTATTATTACCACTACTACTAGGTCTACTATTACCACTACTACTAGATCTACTATTACCACTACTACTAGGTCTACTATTACCACTACTACTAGGTCTACTATTACCACTACTACTAGCCCTACTAATACTACCAAAACTAGGACTCCTATTACCATTACTACTAGGCCTATTACCACTACTACAAGGCCTATTATTACCACTATTACTAGACCTACTATTACCACTATTACTAGACCTACTATTACCACTACTCCTAGACCTACTATTACCGCTACTAATTGTATTAAAAAGTCTGTACTGACCTCTAACTTGGTAGTCATCAACTACTCAATGAATAGATTGTTTTATGATAAAATTTATTCTCATTATATTTTAAATCAGTTTCCAGAATTTTTATGATCTCATATTTCACCACTAAATATTTTCTAAGCACCATATACCTTCCTCTTCCTTTGCATGAAAAGACTGAAATATAGATCATTTTAAATATTACAGTAAATATCCATTATTGTGTCTTTAAAACAATACTAGTAATACTGAAAATTAATGTTGACATTGCCATTATTCAATATTTCACATACTTATCCCGAGTCTATATGGTGATTTAATTTATTTTTTAGAATATCGCCAAAGATGAATCATTATAATCATTATAATAGCGCTCCTCTGCCAACACGACCCATCCTTTGTAAAAGATGTTTAAAACAGTGTCTATCACCAGGCTACATCAATGTATTGTGGTACTGTTTTCGAATTTCGCGCCGCAAACACTCCCTTTAATGGCGGATGCTAGCCGATTCAATTTGTGACATTTATCTTGCCTGCCACTCAAGGGTATGTGCACTGCCATCGTGATCTAGATCAGGCCGTAATGCAGGATGTGTGAGGTCACTCGATGGGGCGGGCTTTTCTATTTGAGTATACGGAGCTGAGTGAAATATATTACTTTAATGCGTATCGGTGCTTAATTTTATTTAGTGTAATGAGTGTATAAGATACGTTCACTTCTTACTGCATAATATGTTGCAGAAATAATTACAAAACTGTCTTATTTTAATGTGAACGGAGTTTTACATGTTACCATAACCTGTTTGCATCAACATTTTAAGTTTGGAATGGAAGCTATTTTGAGATTTAATATAGAAGAATTATTTATATTGTGATTTTAATTTAGCACGTCTATCTTCCTTACTTGTAGGCAGAAAATTTACCACAGTCCCTCCTATGAAATAAGTGTAGATACGTACGGTTGTGTTACTTCATCTGGTAGGTTAGATAAATAGAATTCAATACGACCCGGTATAGCAGGGAACAAATAAATAATACAATTAAATTGTTATCCAATGCAATGTGTGCATAAGTTCCGGCTAGTTCCATTTATTTGTTGCATAATGTGGCAGGAATAATTATAAAACTTTGTTATTTTTATGTGAAGAGAATTCACCATGTTAACATAACCTATTTGCGCCAACATTTTAAGTTGAGAACGAAAGTATTTTGAGATTTAATAAAGAAGAATATATTTAGGATAAACTTCATAACACGGTTATCTTCCTTACTTATAGGTAGAAAATTCACCACAGTCCCTCCTATGAAATGTACATACGGTTATATTATTTAACTAGGGTTAAACGAGCGCTGAGGTATAATTCCGGTAACTTCTGAACTGAAAACAGTTTAATTTATTTTTTGTGGAGATGCATTTCATCCTCTAAGCAAGGCATAATAAAAGCCTGAACTAACCGAACTAATTAGTATATGCAAGGTGTATGAATACGAAGGGAACTACCTCAGCGCTAGTTTAGTCCTGGTAACATATTAAACTAATCAGACTGGAGTAGCCCTACCGTATGAAACGAATAAATACAATTGAAGTGTAGACAAATTGCATTTATAAGTTATACGTAGCGTTATGCTTAATTATGATGCATAATTGCGAACATAGAAATAAGGCAAGTACTGATAGAGTAAACATAACCTATAATGTCAACACATCAAAATATGCGTGCGATGCAACTGAAAATTGTTGAAACGTGCTTAAATGAATGTGCAAGAATTTCGTAATGAAGCGAGTGTGCTTTATTTCAATTAATTACAATACTAGATACTGTAACAGTAATGAAAACTATAAGGCATCCTAATTTTTCATAATATACTATATGTATCTCGCTTTTAGTTCAAATTGTGTATATTATCAAACGTCGTATTATTTATAATGTAGATTATTCACACATAAGAAGGGCGCAATAATTTAAATTTAATAAAACTAATACGGTAAACTAACAATAATGGATTACACAAGAGTAACACCAGTAACGCTGCACTTAGGCCTAATCATAATTTACTTTACATCCCAGTCAATGTTTCACTTTCACGTGTATATTATTACACCAAAAATTCACTTAACCACATAAGGGCGCAATATTTAATCGAAATAAAGGCAGGTATTACACATACGAACTTTGCCTGCAACAATGTAATTTTCACACCAAAAATAATATTATACCTTACGTTGCAAGTGAATTGTGTCTCAAGTGTCTCACAATCACTGTTTAAAATTTTACTGACGTGATTACACTGCATTTCAGAGAAATATATGTTATTTTTCAAGCACTGCAACTAATTGATATGGTTGAAAGACCACCCTTCGCGATCAGCTGTTAAGCGAGTCACGTGGTCTGCCTTACGGCCTGTATTAGATCACGATGGCAGTGGTATGTGTCTCTAGTAAGTATTACAAACTCTTTGGGTATTACCGAGTTTCTCAAACTCTCTTATTTTAAATGGAATACCCAATATATGTATTTTTTTATTTTTGAATAAAGCTCAAAAGCTTTTCAAAAATTATCCACACTTGATACTTCTGTACAAATTCAGTGTTGCTAAGTCAAGAAAAAAGAAAAGTGTATCGAATATTAAAATAATAAATGCACTACCTAAATAACTTTTGAAGCATACGGTTCAGTGATATGAAACTTTGTATGTGGGGATAACCATATGCTAAGAACTCAATAATGGTATTACCGAGGTTTTTATACTTCCGCGGAAGTAACACTAACTCTCTTATTTTAAATGGAACACCCAATATATATATATATTTTTTTATTTTTGAATAAAGCTCATTAAGAGCTTTTCAAAAATTACCCACACTTGATACTTCTGTACAAATTCACTGTTGCTAAATAAAAATGGAAGTGGTACAAGATATTCCTAAAGCCTCGTTAAATCTTTCCTTAAATGGTTTCTATGATCGAGTGACACATTGTAAAGCAGCTGAGGACTACCAATTTGAACACATAATTTAGAAGTTGAGCTAGCTTTGTTTTGTTTTTGTTAAGGAAGGAGTATTTTATTATTTTAACATTCAATACACTTTCCTGTTTTCTTGACTTAGCAACGCTGAATTTGTACAGAAGTATCGAGTGTGGGTACTTCTCGAAAAGCTCTTAATGAGCACTATTAAAAAATAAAAAAATATATATATTGGATGTTCCATTTAAAATAAGAGAGTTTGAGTTACTTCCGGTTAAACCGGAACTAGAAAAACTCGGTAATACCATTATTGAGTTCTCAGCATATGAAGACATGGGGGGAATAATGATGAAGGTCCATTTTTTTCCGTTTTTAGATTATGGTGTCAGTTGTCAGAGAAACTCATGTAGTTTCATTATGTATATTCATTTGTGTCAAAAACGATACGGGTCCCGTGATATTCTTGATTTAATATGAGTTGGAAGATGGAAGACTAATGAGAGTCCTAGTATTTGACGAAAAAACGATGAATGCCCATTCCAATCTTTCTTTAAAATTTAATGGTTTAGTTGTTTTCAGTTCGCAATTCTTACTATTATTTATGTGATTGGTGTTACATTGTTGGAATTGAAGTCAAGTTTTATTTCTATTGTCGTTAGTGAAGCTAAATATTAGTTAGTATTGAATTAAATGTGGTGAAAGATTGCTGTTGTGATGGATCTACATACAAACCCAGAATTGAGTCAAAGTACGAAGAAGAAACGAAAGCTTGGCCGTGTTTCGATAATACAAAGAAAACTGAAACCCAAACACCTGAAACAGGAGAGGACTGTAAGTGCACTAGATTGAAGTGTTTTCAAAACATTAGTGAACTAAATATATTGGAGAAAAAATGGGAGTATAAGGGTACAGTGCATTAGTTATTCATAGATTTCAAAAAAGCGTATGATTCGGTTAAGAGAGAAGTTTTATATAATATTCTTATTGAATTTGGTATTCCCAAGAAACTAGTTCGATTAATTAAAACGTATTTTAGTGAAACAGCAGAGTCCGTATAGGCCATTTTCTATCTGATGCTTTTCCAATTCACTGCGGGCTAAAGCAGGGAGATGCACTATCACCTTTACTTTTTAACTTCGCTCTAGAATATGCCATTAGGAAAGTTCAGGATAACACAGAGGGTTTGGAATTGAACGGGTTACATCAGCTTCTTGTCTATGCGGATGACGTGAATATGTTAGGAGAAAATCCACAAATAATTAGGGAAAACGCGGAAATTCTTGTTGAAGCAAGTAGAGCGATATGGTTGGAAGTAAATCCCGAAAAGACTAAGTATATGATTATGTCTCGTGACCAGAATATTGTACGAAATGGAAATATATAAATTGGAGATTTATCCTTCGAAGAGGTGGAAAAATTCAAATATCTTGGAGCAACAGTAACAAATCTAAATGACACCCGGGAGGAAATTAAACGCAGAATAAATATGGGAAATGCCTGTTATTATTCGGTTGAGAAGCTTTTGTCATCTAGTCTTCTGTCAAAAAGTCTGAAAGTTAGAATTTATAAAACAGTTATATTACCGGTTTTTCTGTATGGTTGTGAAACTTGGACTCTCACTTTGAGAGAGGAACAGAGATTAAGGGTGTTTGAGAATAAGGTTCTTAGGAAAATATGTGGGGCTAAGAGGGATGAAGTTACGGGAGAATGGAGAAAGTTACACAACGCAGAGCTGCACGCATTGTATACTTCACCTGACATAATTAGGAACATAAAATCCAGACGTTTGAGATGGGCAGGACATGTAGCAGGTATGGGCGAATCCAGAAATGCATATAGAGTGTTAGTTGGGAGGCCGGAAGGAAAAAGACCTTTGGGGAGGCCGAGACGTAGATGGGAAGATAATATTAAAATGGATTTGAGGGAGGTAGGATATGATGGTAGAGACTGGATTAATCTTGCTCAGGATAGGGACCAATGGCAGGCTTATGTGAGGGCGGCAATGAACCTACGGGTTCCTTAAAAGCCAGTAAGTAAGTAAGTAAGTAAGTAAGTAAGTAAGTAAGTAAGTAAGTAAGTGAACTAAATACAGTAGGAATGGTATCATCAAACATGTTAATAGTCTGCCGGATCGTGATGCTCAGAGATTTTATTGTTTCAGATTGTTTCAAATTTCAAATATTTCAAATTTATTCATAATTTACATTTGAAATGGCACATTTGAATAGATACCCGAAATGAGCATAAATTTTATTTGAGTGGTTTAATTGAGATAAAACTCTTAAAATGGAGACGTCCTAGAAAAGGTCAAAATGAAGCCCTTCTTCGTGATTACACGTATTCGTACAAAGTTCGAACAAATAAAGATGGTGATGTGATGGACGTACCTGTTTGTTACAAAGGTTTCTTGGCTCTCCATGGGATATGTGCAAGAACATTACAGACCATTCAGGAGCAGTTGAAAGAATGTGGAAAGGTTGTACGATGGAAGCATAAAAATCGACTACATGCTATAAGTGATGAACATAAGAATGCAATTCATGACCATATTCAATATCAATATCACCAACTGCAGTAACAGAAGTATCTAAAGACTGGTATGAAATTATACGGCACAGCAGACTTAAGCCAAGCCCATTCCAAGTTGTTGAGTGCAATCAGACATTTTTTAAAGAATGGACAGTGTTATTCTCCTCTAATGGAGAATACAAGAGTAAGTTATATGTATCTACAAGACCTCTCTCTACACAAGTAAAAGTGGAAATTGAACAGCCACGTATTTTGTCATTAAGATCTGGGAGCTACAACACATCATGGGATACAGTAGTTATATTACAGATACAAGGAAAACACCTTCAAGGCTGCAAGAGGGGGAATTTACACTACCAGGCCTGCTTACCAGTGGCGTAGCATGAAATTTTGAGCGGGGGAAGCTAACTCAAGTTGTCTTTCATGTACATATGAGAAAACGTATTACAAAAATATAGTCTTAAAATAAATAGTAATCAATGTCAAGTCAGCAGTCCGAAGATTGGTTGGAACCTCGTAACACCACTAAGGCATGACCTGAAATGGTATGTAGTAAAATATGATTTCATGGTTTACACATATCTCTAACAAATAGACACGGTCATTTGTTTTTTAAATCGCACTTTTGTTCGTAAGTCAGTCTTGATAATAGAATTGTCCTAAAAATTCTAGTAAATCGGTGTCAGGAACTGTTATTTCACTTATTATTTATTATATCAGCCGCAATGCACACTAACACTTCAACTGAACAAACCCTCACGAAAGGGATAACTCGGAAACTTTCAATGTAAAAGCTAGCTTCTTCCGTGCCTTGCGACAAGGGTAGTTTAGTTAGAAAGGGATGGAGAATCTGCGGGATGGGTTACACAGACGAATGAGTGAAAGAAACCAGTCTGCTTGGAAGCTGGTGTGTGCAGGCTTCTTGTTTACTGCTGCATCACAAATCATCTTGAGCTGCCGCATCACAATCTTTAACGCATAAATATAAACTCTATTAAAATTAATAAATAATTTTGTTCATAAACTGCAGGTTTATTATGAAATTATTATTATTAACTGGGGAAGCTGAGCTTTTTAGCTTACATTGCCGCTACGCCACTGCTGCTTACACCGAGATCCTACCAATACCTTTGTTAAAGTGGAAAGATTTGAAGGTATTTTTTTATAAATAATATTTAGTCACTAGTTTACATCTGTAGTACTATACAATATTTTACTTATTTGATTTATTACTTCCAGGAATTGTCAAAGCTTCTCACGAAAGAAGAATGAAAGCTATTCCTAGGCAATATACCATACTGTGAATGATTTCAGAAGATATGTAAATACATTCTCTTGCTCCATTATCTATATACTGTATATAAAATTTGAACTGGTAATGGAAATTGCGGGAAAACGGCTGAACGGATTTTAATGAGTGACCCCTCATTTTCATGCCTGGCATCCAAAGTTTTTCGGAAAAATAGTAGTTTTCAGTGAAATGTCAATTTTCCTACATAATTTTCCTATTTTCCAAAATCCATCTGTTGTCAGTTTTGAGAACTAATTTTATTGAATCACGGCCGACTTGATTGAATTTCAGAACAAAACACACACTACAATAAATAGGCTATTACACGAAGGCCATGACCTGCAGGATTGCCGACATATTTAGAGCTCAATTCAATTTGTTATTAAAAACTGATTCTACAGTGTATAATTTTCTGAGTACAGCTGTGTATTGGATATTCAAATCTACGAAACTTGAGGTGGTTTGATGACATTATTACCATTAGAAATTAAATATTATTATAGTTAATATCATGATGCATCTATTTTTTCATTAATTGTGCATAATTTGGATGCTATATTGATGACATGAAAGTGAAACGTTTTGTGGTTATGTAAGTAAATGTAGAGAATATCTTAATTTAGATCTTCATTTATTTAATTTACTGAGTGACTGCTATATATAACTTAAGTAAGATAATAATATTGTTATTAAAAATCAATATATTTTTATACTTATTAACCCAGTGGGGTTGGGTCTTTTTCATATACTTAATGGCGGTGTAGTATAGATATTGATATGTATCCTTGTCTTCAGTATTGGCTCGAGAGAGCGCAAAAATTACAGTTCCTAAGGAAAGATCAAAAGGTATTACTTACTGATAAAATAAGAGGCCTAGAAAATTTTGTAGTCTCCAGATCATTTCAGCAGGAACTCTTAGTAGGATAAAATGATTTTACGCTCTACATTTCAAGTTCTACATGCAGCAGCTATACGAAAATGCTATTGTTCGAAAGCTTAGCAAACCTGAATTTTTTTTTAACTTTTGCCTACAATCCACAATGACCTGAAATAGCTACTGCTATCGTCCTGACATTGATACTTGCGTTTTCCCGTTGAAACTCAAAAACTGAAGTTGGATAGGTTCAAGAAAAATATTTGGCCTAAAAAAATCCATTCAGAGGGAGTATGTTTCATTATTATGGAAACAAATAACTATCAAAAAGACAAGTATTCTTCATTGAAAATAAATCTGAAAAATTTTTATTTGAACGTTTAACGAACTTAGTTTGCAGCAGTATTTGCTGCACAAGCCACTAGTTTTATATAATTATAGTGTTAAATTGCATTTATGGTTTTACACACGTCCAAGTTTGACATAAATCAAGTAAAGTAGGATATTAACAGTGTTATACAAATTAAGGGCTTAGACATTAACCTTTATTTCCGTTTTTATTTGTTCACTAGATCTACTAAAATAATTATATTTCTCATACTAGCCGTACCCGTGCGCTCTGCTGCAACCGTTAGAAATAAATATAAAGTAATTACATAATTAAAATAGGACATTTGATCCAGGGAACATTCCTGTTTGATAGAAGGATAAATCGTTTAATATGTTACTTAATTTAAAATTGCATCCAAATAATTAAAATGCGATCATTTTGGTCCAGAGAACACTCATCGGTGCAATGACAATTCCTTTAACATGTTTCTAATTTTTATTACATGCAACCATAGTTTAATGAACATTGACATCATTTAGATCTAATGTGTATACTTTATTTTACTTGTTATAGGTTTCCATTGAATTATGGTAATAACTTAATTTTAACCCTTGCTTTCTACGTATTCAGTAAATGGCATTTGGCCCATTATGGTTCTGAACCCTTCAAATAACTTAAATTATATAATATAATATAATATAATATAATATAATATAATATAATATAATATAATATAATATAATATAATATAATATAATATAATATAATATAATATAATATAATATTATATTATATTATATTATATTATATTATATCAGAAGATACTGTAATAACATTATAGCATTATGTCCATCTAGAGAAACTACACTTTCCAATGGTGAAATAATAATTAATTATACAAATCGGTTAATTTAGCTTCCGATATTACTTGGTACAAACACAGAAACATTCTCTGTAGACTATCTTTCATAGCTTTCGATTGTTGCTGTCCAACGCCCTTTATAGACGAAGTCATTTGTTTTTTATTTCATTATACGGCCTTAGATGGCAGTTATTTTAATTTTAAAACTCATTTATCTCATTAAATATCAGTCCTATCAAAATTTTTCAAGGAATAAAACTTATCGAAAATTATTTTTAAAGAAACGTTTGTTATGTAACATTTTTCACAAAAATCAATAATAAGCGAGATATTTCGACTTATTTAATTCAGGCCCCCTTATAACCCCCCTTTTAAATAATGTATTTTGAATACCATATAGCCTAAAATCTAAGTTACAACGAACATAATTTATATTCCAATTTTCATCGAAATTCGTTCAGCCATTATCGCGTGAAAAGGTAACAAACATACAGACAGACAGACAGACAGCCAGACATACAAACAAAAATTTCAAAAAAGCGATTTTCGGTTTCAGGGTGGTTAATTATATATGTTAGGACCAATTATTTTTGTAAAATCGAAAATTACCAGAAAAATTTCGGCTACAGATTTATTAGTAGTATAGATTACAACGTTATTGTTGCTCATTCTCCATTGTTGGTAAACAAAACTTCACGAAACTTTTTGAATACATTGTTATAATATGTATGTGTAATTTAATTGCAAGTATTGTACCCATTTAGAGTTTCAAACTTTAAAATCGTAATATCTCAGAATAATGAAAATGTGACATTCATCATTATTCCCCCCATGTCTTCATTTCATTGACGCTATAAATCAGACGTCTCAATAGGGCCTTCTCAGAGCACTTCCTCCTCTTCCTCTTTTTCAATGTAAGAGTGGAACAAGATGCAGGACTAGTTCGTGTATCTCCGGATGACGTCATTGACCGTGACGTTTGAGTAGACATCTGCAACCGCTACGATGTAACAGTCAGTCATTGTGTCCATCTCTGAGGAAAGAATGTTCTTATTACCGCAAATGTATGAAGAAATAAAAACTTTCATAGGGAAAGCGAAATTGTGGGAGACGCAAGTTTCAGTGGGTAAATGTTACCACTTTATTAATCTAAAATTGTTACCTGATTTGAATCCAGATCAGTGTAACAAATATTAAGATGTACTGAAGGACTTGAGAAAAGAATTTCAGACCAGATTTAAGATTTGAATAGTTCTAATTTAAAAAAATTGCTTGTGAATTTCTAAGATGTTTAGGTTATTTTTAATTATTGAAAACATTACGAAATATATTATTTAACTATTATTGTAATTAATATATTAATATTAGCGTAACGTAAGAATACTTACTTTAGTAACCAACAAGTTTAATTGTAATTTTATTATTATTGTTTAATTGAATTTTATTTTATTAAATAGTCCACATCTGTGGAGTAACGGTCAGCGCGTCTGGCCGCGAAACCAGGTGGCCCGGGTTGGAATCCGGGGTTTTCCCTCAACCCAATACGAGTAAATGCTGGGTAACTTTCGGCGCTGGACCCCGGACTCATTTCACCGGCATTATCACCTTCATATCATTCAGACGCTAAATAACTTAGATGTTGATACAGCGTCGTAAAATAACCCAATTAAAAATATTTTATTAAATATAGTATAAAATCAAAAAAAAAGAGCGATACCAAAAACTTTTACTAGAAATGAAATATTGTTATTGTTTGGTCAACTGTCCGAAGACAGGTCTGAACCTCACAAGTGATACCAACAAGGCACCACTTATGAGTCAACTAGGTAAGGAGATAATGGAGTAAAGTGGCAGGTTCCTTGTGCTTAAATAATTACGTAACATGTATTGTTCTTCACGCTTCAGATGTCTTCTTTTTACTCATTGATAGTATATAATTAGAAAATAAATGTATTATTATTATTATTATTATTATTATTATTATTATTATTATTGTTGTTGTTGTTACTGCGAACTACTTAAGAAATTCCTTCCGAAAACAACCGTCTATTGTGACAGTACAACTCAAAAGTGCAGCTTTGTGGCATTTCTCCCGCGACAGTTACAACTTAGCTCGCTCATGCGTGTGACATTAATCAGCGATCGGCTATCTCCGGGTATTGCGCTTATCTCTTCAGCTGACTATGTTATCTAGACTTGCTCTCTGTAACAACTTTCATGCATTGGCCTTGAGACGCCTGCTATAAATTATCACTGACCGGAACTATTCACTGCACTGTAAAACCCTAACTTCACTGACTCATCATGCTTCACAACAATTCACGTGCCCAAGTATTTTTCTCTGAGGTGGCTTTCGCCCCGTACGTGAACAGCAGTGCTGTCAATATACTACACTTCAAAATTGTATGGATAAATGTTTTAAGATGATATGAATGGGATATTTGTAAATGTTACCATCGTCCTAACTGGTGACTGTTTTCACAACAAAAAAGTCTTTGGACTATGGTTGTTTTATCAAAACGCTGAACATTTCCACTCCTATAACATAGGCTTATGGTGTTTTTTTTCTAAGAACTAATTCAGTAGATGTCCGCTACTATACGCTCACCATATACAGGGACATCATTTTATTTTTACTAACATTTCTGATATTAACCTGGCTATACCTTTGAATCAACGGTTGCTATCCCCTTCCACGACTGGAGTTCGATGGCGTAATACACAAACAAATCACTTTACTAGGTATAGGAGGGAACAAAAGTAATTCATCCATTTACGTAAACTACGAAATATCACGCTTTTGAGTTTGATAATTTTCATTAGGGTTTTGTTTAATCAGAATACAGTACAGTATTAACAATGAATGTTTTTACTCACGAACTGAGCTGTCCATACGGACGTATTCATTATGCAGTGTATATTATAGTGTCTATAGCACATTAGCGTACAATATAGAGAATGAAGATAAATTGAAAAATAATCATAATATGGATATTTAAACACATTTTTCAAAATGGTGGCGGTTCATTTCGATACAGGCTTCAATTCTAACGTATGTAATTCCAATTATCAGTTTCGTCCTTCGTACTAGTAACTCATGTTGAAATAATTCTGTACCTACTCTGTAAAAGAGTACCTTACGTACTGTAAATTCAATCTTCACTTCTGCTCGATCCGAAAAGATAAAATTACTCAGACATGCTATCTACTGTCCGTCCAAGTGGTTATGTCGCAGGATCGTAGAAAGGAGGGAAATCACGTGACAGTTAATTACTTAACGAGGCCCTTTTATTTAAGTTATTTTAAACAGTTGTATGGATATAATATTACGTAGACGTCCAATTCCTAACAAAAATTAATGTTCTCAGAAAAGAGCTAAGACAGCCCAGCCACTAGCCTTTACAGAGAGGGAAAACCGGAATGCGATGTAGGCAAATGGACGACAGTACCTGTGCGAAAATGATGCAATATTGAAAGCTCTTACGTCATTGGAAAACGCGAACATATTTTTGGAACGTACTGTGACGGTAAGGCTAGTATGACTGTATATGCGGTCTTGGATCTGTGTGGAAGACGGTTGAACTTCATCAGTAGAAGGGGTGGGAGTGAAGTACATTAAAAAACTCAGGTACAATAAAAATTGAAGTAAAAATAAAATGATGTCCCTGTACTTCTCAAATTTGAATTTTTTAAACTATGGTTCCTTTTCCAAAAAAAAAAACCCCTTCAATTGTTTGTATACATCTGAAGTCTGATTATTGGAATATATTAATAGCGCTCAAAAGTATGCAATGGAAGGGGAAAGAAACTGCCCACCCTACCCCATTAACTTCTGGCTTAGTTGTCTCATGAGCGATGCGTTATTGATGTCTTTTATGAAACTGAACCTGTCTTCGAACAATTGACTAAATAACAACGTAACTTTATTAAAATTCTGCTCATTTCAGATCTGAACTTATTTCACATAGCTTTCCTCATTGCCAGTAGATTATATTAAAAAGAGCTTTGGCATTTGAGTTTGTGAAATCCCTAATGTTACAGGGATTGTCTGGTGACCACTGCCGTCAACTGCTTCACCAGCTTTTTCTCCGGTTTCGTCATTTTTACGTACCTGGGTTTCATGTCGCACAAGCAGGGCATCTCCATAAGCAACGTCGCTACTGAAGATAAGTAATTATTCCCATCTAAATTCGCTCCGGTTTTGTGTAACGCCTTCAGGGCTTCCGTAACAAGCTGTGCGCTTTTTGCTTAACCTCGTGCTCGTAGAAATCTTACACAGACCTGAGATATTACATTAATATCATAATCGGAATCACCATAAACACCACAGAATATTGCATCTTCTTATCCAAAATAATTCTATGCGCAGCATTAAAACCCACCATAATTAAATTTTCCATATGAATCTCCTGTGAACTCTATATCATTAAGGGTAGGAGATATAAAAATTAGTTGGTCGCCAGAATTGATAATTCTCTTTCGTAGAATGTTCATTATTGTTATATATAAAACAATAATGAGACTAAATAGACAGGTTACATAAAATTTTTGTTGAGTGCTCTCATTTCCCATGAATTTATTTCGTATTACTAAAGGGGCGCTCAAAAAGCGCGCCGGTTTTGAATCGCTTGGTATTTTTTTGTTTGTCAGTTGTCGACATTGTTTTATTTCATTTCGATATCCATAATTATTCTTATGCAATTAGAAGTAGAGTCAGTAGAAGAAAAAATCAGCAGATACAAATTCAATTGGCTAGATCATGTAAGAAGAATGGAAAATTCAAGAATCCCAAAAATTATGATGCAGTATAAACCTAGAGGACGTCGTCGACCAGGAAGACCTTTAAGAAGACTGCTAGATGGGACCGAAACAGGTCTACAGAGGCCTAATTCGTGAAGGATGATGATGATGATGATGATTCTTATGCAGATGACACAGTTTTACTGTTTGGTGGTAAAACCTGATAGGATGCATATAATAGTTCAAATAATGGACTTAAATTAATAAAAAATTATTTGACGTAAATTATCTTTCTATCAACGAAAATAAAATCATAATTGTTCCATTCTCATTATCTGAAAAATGTTGTTGTTGTTGTTGTTTTCTAATGCCAGGCGTTTGACAATAAAATCATTTTACCTCTTGCACTCCAATATTTTTCAAATATATTATTATGGTCAGCCACAGCACAGATTTTGAGGTGTTCCGAATCCATTTCTTAATTTGAGTTTCACAATGAGCAGTTAGGGGACTGATATATTCCAATTCTATGCAGATGTTTGGCCAAACAATCATGGCTTGTTGCCAATCTAAATGCAGCTACAAACGATTTGCGTGGTAAATCGGGAATTAACTGTGGATTAAGATGCAGAGTTATCTGAAAAATATAACAAACCTCCTACATCTATATTAAGTACTAGCCGTACCCGTGCGCTCCGCTGCACCTGTTAGAAATAAATATAAAGTAATTACATAATTAAAATAGGACGTTTGATCCAGGGAACAACTTTTACAACAGCGCAAGATAATCTGCTTCGCTCATTACCCAATTTTTTTTTTTTTGCATTGCATTTATTGCATATATATTTTATGTATTTTAACACGATTCAATTGAGCATAGTTAAAATTGTAATTATAAAATAATGGATTGCTAAGCTAACGTACTATTACTGCATACTAAATCAATACACTCTCGTTGTTCGTTAATTCTCTGAGATTAAAATGAGTGTACATAAATATTATTTTAAGAAATACAGAAAACGAATGTACAAAATAGCCTATCAAATTTTCTGTGCATAAGAAGCTATTTTAATCTTACCTTCCTCGATTTACTCAGACGTTACTGTAATAACATTATAGCATTATGTCTATCTAGAGAAACTATACTTTCCAATGGTGAAATAATTAATTATACAAATCGGTTAATTTAGCTTCTGATATTACTTCATATAAACACAGAAACATTCTCTGTAGGCTGTGTTTAATAGTTTTGATTGTTGATGTCCAAGGCCCCTGTTTCGATTGTTGTTGTCCAAGGCCCCTTATAGACGAAGTCATTTGTTCTTAATTCATTGCACCGTCTTAGATGGCGTTATTTTAATTTTAAAACTCATTTATCTCATTAAATATCAGTCCTATCAAAATTTTGTAAAGAATAAAACTTATCGGAAATCATTTTTAAAGAAACTTTTGATATGTAACATTTTTCACAAAAACCAATAATACGCGAGATATTTCGATTTATTTAATTCAGGCCCCCTTATAACCCCCCTTTTAAATAAAGTATTTTGAATGCCATATAGCCTAAAATCTAAGTTACAACGAACTTAATTTATATTCCAATTTTCATATAAATCGGTTTGGCCATTATCGCGTGAAAAGGTAACAAACATACAGACAGGCATACAAACAAAAATGTCAAAAATGCGATTTTCGGTTTCAGGTGATTAATTATATATGTTAGGACCAATTATTTTTGGAAAATCGAAAATTACCAGAAAAATTTCGGCTACAGATTTATTATTAGTATAGATATTATTTTGTATTACTGAGGAATTACTTGTCAATGACCACCAAGGTCATGTAATTTAACGCCATGCGATTTTTTTCTATGGGGTAAACTTAAAATCATTGGTGTATGCCAATAAACCCCGAAACACCCGCGAGTTAAAAGAGGAAATCCAAGTGGAAATTTGTCAGGCAGTCATAGCGAATTTCACGGACAGAGTTCTTGTATGCCA
This sequence comes from Periplaneta americana, assembly GCF_040183065.1. Taxonomy (NCBI): domain Eukaryota; kingdom Metazoa; phylum Arthropoda; class Insecta; order Blattodea; family Blattidae; genus Periplaneta; species Periplaneta americana. The sequence goes on from NC_091130.1 coordinate 25,280,279, forward strand.
GCGCAGTAAAGGGGGTCATATGCCCGACATCATTTTCCATACCTGAAATAGGAAGGTGAGTTGAACATGTTTATGTCCTAGTTGAAAGTATTTTGAAAAAATAAAGTTTATAGTTTGATATATTCAAAACCGGCGCGCTTTTTGAACGCCCTTTACATATTGCTGAATTATGATTTCTAATTTATGTTGGGTTAAAAATGTATGTCACTAGCATTTCACTATTAAACTCGCTTTAGCCCTCTAGGACAATAATTAATGATTAATATTTTTGTAAAAGCCTGCACTTCATGGCCCTGCTAACTGTTGTACATCTGGTTTATGGCAGGTCCAGGTCTACCCTGAGGCAGTTGCCACTCTGCCAGGCTCGCAGTTTTGGTCGATGCTCTTTTTTTTTTCATGCTCATCATGTTAGGACTGGACAGTGCTGTGAGTATCATCTCAATTTTTCCTATTAAATATAAATGGAAGCAGATTTATTGCATACTAGCTTAAATTACCCGGCGTTGCCCGGGTTTTAAATTTTGGTCTATTTATAAATAAACTGTTTGTTAGACTTATCGGAGACCTCGGGAAGGGAACTATATAAAACCAAAACGAACCATATTTACTTATGTTTTCTCCTCCCTAGTGACGAATATTAAAGAAAGTGCCACTAATATCCAAAGAAACTGACTAATCGAAATAATTCCATCTCACCTATGAATAGAGTTTTAACAACATTAAGACCTTATGCTACAGGGATATTTAAGATATTTAACATTGTGATTGATGATAACATTTATCGTACCACGGCATTATGCATTATTAAACCTTTCTGCCCACAATATATTTAATTTCCTTCAAGCCAAACTACAATCTGTAACGGATGGATTCAATCAAATACATAGATTTCAGGGTGTTTTGCAGTAATGGAGACTATACTCATCAGAATTCACTCTCCTGGAGAAGGCAAGGTAGAACACTACCACAACAGAAAATCATATTTTTCTATAAACGGCCAAGTCATTAGTGACCATAACTTATTAATAAGAGACGGGTTAACAGTAACAGTAAAATACGCTCTATATTATTATTGCAATATTATAATATTGTAATATTATCACAAATATTACTATAACTTATAATAATTGCTTAAATTCGAATGGCTATAATAGCAATACGTGGGATAAAAACATCATCTTCTTTCGTTTTTCCAGTTAATATTGCCACTCATATTACGTTTCGCATGAGTTTTTGACACAAATTCTTGTTAGTGCATAATTTTGGTGAGTCAATATTTCGCAATAGTAGGTCTACTATGGCTATTCAATATTAAGTAAATTATGTGGTAGCAATCCTTGTAGTTTGAAAGAATTCTAGAATTCAATTGGATAAAACAGTCTGCTCACTATCTACAAAACTGCATCGAGGAATTCATAATACGGTCCTGGATTGCGTAAAGATACTTATTGCATGAATTATCTAGTTTTAGCCTTCGTGATGTGTAACAACAATGTAATTTAATTTCGTGTTAAAATTTCCAAGGCCTCGTGAAAGTCTATGTTGAATACAACAGACAATAATAAAAAACAATTGACTGTAGAAGATTTTGCATTTTAATATAATACATGAATATTTGATCTATTTATTTTTATTTTTTATATACTACTGGGTTCAAAAAGTTCCCGGAATTTTACTACCACTTTTCGTATTAATATATAACAAGGAATATTATACATTTGTTTTGTTGGTAACATTCATGATGTCATTTCCTTAAAGTTTGTTGATAATGGCGATTGTTGGTTTTGAGTTGTAGGCAATTGTTTATCATAGTGTTTTGTTTGTTCGTCGCATTTTGTAATTATGTGCACAGAGCAACGTACAAACATCAAGTTCTGTGTTTTGTTACACAAAACTCCTGTAGAGACATTAAGATTGTTGGAAGAAGCATATGGCGAAGCAGCAATGAAAAAAACTCAAGTGTATGCCTGGCATAAACGCTTTTCTGGTGGCCGCGATACGTACGCAGCGGCCGACCAACAACTGCAACAAATGAAGCAATCGCTCAGCGTGTGCGTAATGTTGTGAGGGACGACCGACGTAAAACCATAAAAGAGATAGCAGCAGAGGTCGGAATATCAGCCGGAAGTGTACACAATGTTCTTCACAAGCATCTCAACATGCATTACGTGTCTCAGAAGTTAGTTACGAAAATGTTGTCGGCAGAACAGAAAGAAACAAGAATGACTCTTGCTGGGGACATGATCAGTATGGCTGATGAAGATGGTGATTTCTTAAACAAAATTATTGCTGGTGATGAAACTCGGTGCTACTTGTACGACCCAGTCCCTAAACGACGGTCATCTGAGTGGAAATCGAAAACATCTCCTCGGAAGCAAAAATTTCCTAGGGACACTTCCAAAGGCAAAGTTATATTGGAAGTTTTCTTCGACTCTCTGGGTCTCATCCACCATGAGTTCATTCCAGAAGGTCGTACTGTAACGAAAGAATTGTACGTAGAAATCCTCCGTCGCCTCCGGGACGCAGTGAGAAGGAAACGTCCAGAAAAGTGGGTAGAAAACAACTGGTTCCTTATGCATGGCAATGCACCTGCTCATCGCGCAATTATTGTAAAGAATTTTCTTGCCAGGCACAACATAACTGCTTTGGATCACCCACCATACTCTCCTGATCTCTCACCACCTGATTACTTTCTGTTTCCCCGTCTGAAAAGTCATCTGAAAGGACGGAGATTCAATGCTGAAGAGGTTATCGCAAACGCGACGAGAGCACTAAGAAGGGTTTCACAAAATGGCTTCCAGGCCTGCTTCCAGGAACTCTACACGCGTTGGCAAAAGTGTGTTGTTGCGGAAGGCAACTATTTTGAAGGGAATGCTGTAGAATAGTGTTTAAGGTACGTTGTTTCTATGATACTAGCAAATTCCGGGAACTTTTTGAACCTAGTATGTATTTAATTAATTTAACTTCCATTTGCACAATTTTAATGTAGCCTATGTTCTTCTCCTGGTTATGAAGGTTAAATGTGCAAACTTTGGCACATATCGGTCAAAGCGTGTAGATTTGTATAGAGAACACACACACACACACACACACACACACATACATACATACATACATACCCACATTCAATTTTATATATTAAGATACATGTTTAAAGAAGTTCAGAGACTTTAAATATAGAATGTTTTAATGTAAAATTGTGACAATTCCTGAAAATAATGATGAAAAAGGTTTCATTAGAGCTTGTCTTTTAGGAATTACACTTTTTTTTCTTTAAGGCGCATATGCTCTTTATTTTTTATAATAATATTTCTAATTTGTGTTTCGTTTCTCCTAATCTACTCGACATTACAAATTTACAATTAAAATATTAGTCTCGGATAAATAAAGATCCTCTACAAAAGCAACCTTTTGAATGGACAGTACCTTTCTTCCCCCTCTATCAAGTAGCAATGACCGGGTTTGAGAGTAGGGGTGATCTCTTAATATCTTTTAGAATGTGTTTCAATTATTCTAGCTTTCAGTTTGTAAGAAGAGTCAACGTTGCTGTTTTTGTATGGTTATTTAACGCCGCTGTATCAACTACTAGGTTATTTAGGCTTGATGGTATAACGAGATATTTAGCAAGATGAGGCCGAGGATTCGCCATAGATTACCTGATATTCGCCTTACGGTTGGGGAAAACCTCGGAAAAACCCAACCAGGTAATCAGCCAAAACCGGAATCGAACCCGCGCCAGAGTGCAACTCCGGATAGGCAGGCAAGCGCCTTAGCCGTCTGAGCTACACCGGTGGTTGAGTGGATGTTATGTTCACAAGTTAAAGGTGTTTAAACGGTGCATCAGATGTTTAAACAAAATGAAATTATAATTTTAAATAAATTTCGCGTTTCTTTGCTGAAATTATTGAAGAGTCCACTGCAAGAATGATGGATGTCATTTGGAACACATTTTTCAGGAGAAGCAATTGAAAGTTTGAAAGCTTAGTGCTCAAAGCTTAACTGAGGAGCTCCGAAACAAAACCCGTTAAGTCCACCTCCTATCGAAATTGAGTTTGAAACGGATTCTTACTCTATGAAATGTCCTGCATCGGTTCTCACTCCATTGCGTCCGTGTTAAAACTGCGGTCGAAATCGAATGTTTGTTTCATAATTCTTTCAGTCCACCGCTCCAGTCGGAACATACCCCGTTAAGTTAGTCTTGTCCCCCTTCTTAAAAATAGGTACGATTATGGACTCCTTCCATTGTTCTGGTACAATTTCCTTTTCCCAAATTGCAAGTACAAGTTTATAAATTTCGCTAGATAATACGCTTCCACCCTGTTGTATTAATTCTGCTGGAATTTGATCAATACCTGGAGACTTGTACTTTTTCAGACTTTCTATCGCAATTTCGACTTCAGAAAGTGGTGTTGTTGTTTTCTAATGCCAGGCATTTGACAATAAAGTCATTTGACCTCTTTCACTCCAATATTTTTCAAAGATATTGTCATGACTAACCACTGAAGCACAGATTTTGAGGTGTTCCGATCCATTTCTTGGTTTGAGTTGCACAATGGGCAGTTAAGGGACTGATATATTCCAATTCTATGCAGATATTTGGCCAAACAATCATGGCCTGTTGCCAATCTAAATGCAGCTACAGACGATTTTCGTGGTAAATCGGGAATTAACTGTGGATTTTGATGCAGAGAGTTCCATTTTTTCCCTTGGGATTGAGTTATCAAATTTTGTTTGTTGAAGTCTAAGTATGTAGATTTAATAAATCTCTTCACAGAGTAATATGTAGATTTAGTAACAGGTCTGTAAGTAGCAGTGCTGCCCTTCTTTGCTAAAGCATCCGCATTCTCATTGATCTTAAATCTCAGAAATCTACCCTCAACATCAAAATTCATCATTTTGATTGTTATTTTCAAAATTTTAAATGTTCTATTTTAATTGAATCCTAGAAGTTAAGTATTTAGACATTATAATCGACCAGTAATTACGATGGAGTAAACATATTATGTACCTGTACAATATATTACGTAAGAGAATTTATTTCTTTGTTATACTTCGATCACATTTATCAGTTAATATCTTACGTCTAATTTATTTCGCTTTATTTCAGTCTATTCTCCAGTATGGAATTTTAGGGTGGGGAAGTGCTTGTAATTCTATTATATTAGTATGATCTAATATAAAAAAAATTATGGTTTATTTTACGACGCTCGCATCTGCAGAGGTTATATTAGCGTCGCCGGTGTGTCGGAATTTTGTCCCGCAGGAGTTCTTTTACCTGCCAGTAAATCTACTGACACGAACCTGTCGCATTTAAGCACACTTCATTGCCATCGACCTGGGCCGGGATCAAACCCGCAACCTCGAGCATAGAAGGCCAGCGCTATACCAACTACGCTACCGATTCTAATATTAAAATATATGTTGTCTCACAACATGAAATTCATTGCTTTGACTGAATAGTTTACGATTCACAAGACCTAACCTAAAATTTATTTTGTTTGATCACGTGAAATTATTAGTACCAATTCAGAAAATGTATAAGTTACCCTATTTAAAATACATATTCCTAACTCTCTTTTACATTTTAATAAAAATATGAATACTAAGAAATATATTTCTGTCCCCAGGTAGGTCCATAAGTAATATTTTATTTCATACGCTTACCTGAATATAGTGTTGAAATGGAATCACAACGCAACGCAACTGAATTATGTATTGATATTAATATGAATACCGATATTATTAATTAATTATTAATTACCAGGGAACGGATTTATATGGACTAAAAATATATGAAATATGTAAATATATATGTAGTTATTTTTACCAAAATATGGAATTAAATATGGATTTTTACCAAAATATGGAATTAAATATGGACTTAAAATTATAAAAAAATGACTATGTACGTTAAATATTGGTACATTTTAATCAAACTAAACAAAAAATATAATGGACGTACCTTATCTTCCAATGTAGTTTCAACAAAACACAATTTTTATTGTCTGTTACCATAACAATAGGTTACAAACATTTCTTTCAAGTGCTGAAAAGTGAATCTTCTTCTATTGTCTCTGAGGATAGATTTATACTGACTAAAAGAGCGTTCGACGTCACAAGAAGTAACTGGTACATAATTCAATTTCACAATGTCTGCTGGGGATAAGTCCAAGTTAATCTTCACTGTTGATTCACCACTCATCACAGCAACAACCTTTTGTAGTTCTTCATATCCAGGGTTTTTTGAAAGTACAGTGTCCACCTTAGCTCTTACTGCATCTGCAACTTTACCTCTACCACGATTCAGTTGTTCCACAGTACTATTTATAATTTCAAAACTTTCAGATAGTGAAAGGTGCCTATTTTGGAGACTTTTGAGCGTTTTTATGATGCATGAAAATGTATGCTGAATGTGAGCTAAGTCATTCTTCACACTTATGTCACAGGTAACTGTTTTCGCAGTATCAATTGAGACTGCATCTTCAGAGTCCAATGCAAGGAGAACATTGTTAATAGAGTCTATATGTTCGGCATAATATTCAACTGCTTCTAGCCATGTACCCCATCTAGTTAAAATTGGCTTTGGTGGCAATGGAATTTCAGGGTACATTTCTTTCAACACGTTAACTCTACTGGGAGCTTTGAGAAATACTTTTTTCACTGATGAAATCAACAAATCTACTTTAGGGAAATTGTCTCTGACCACTTCTGCCACACGATGAAATGCATGCGCCACACAAGTAAAATGAGTCAATTTAGGATATACAACAGATAATGCTTGTCCAGCTTTGACCATATAAGGGGCAGCATCGCTAATAAAGAATAACACATTATCGTACATAATACCCTTTGGCCACAGGATACCCATAGCTTCGTTGAACAGTTTAACTATAGTTTTGTTATTGCACTTTTCTAGAACATCACAATGTAAAAGAATTCGTTCAGAATATTGTTCACTTAACAAACCGATAACTACATTACCAACAAGTCTACCTTCTTTGTCGGGAGTCTCATCAATGGAAACCCAAATTGAACTATCTTTAATTTCATCTCTTATCTTCTGTATTGTCTCATCGTAGATGGATGGAGCATACGTCTTCCTAAGTGTTGACTCATCCGGGATTGTATGTTGAGTATATTTTTCAAGGAATTCCCTGAAGACCTTATTCTTTAGTTTGTAGAGAGGAATATCAGCAGAGATGAGAGAACGGCACAGGTCGATGTTAAACTCAGATCTTACATTCGATGTTGTTGGTTGTGTTAAAAACAATTGTCTCTGCTTGGAATTTAGTTGTTTGTTGGCCTGATGTTTACTAGTTGTAATGTGTTGTTGCACCAGGAACTTTTGTGTAGATGATACTGCACACTGACACAAATTACAAAATAATATTTTATTGTCAGTTGATAAACCATCTTCTTTAAATTCTGAAATGTAACTTGTTAGTTTTGATTTTAAATTGACTGAATGACGTACTTTTGGCATATTTACCGTCTTTATAGTATGATTTACAAAACTGAACCTATGTGTACTCTGACTGGCATTTAACTGTTGAGCTGCACAACTGAAGTCTGTTAAAAATTTTAAATTAAATTAATACAGGTTTGTAACTTACTTTCCCATTGTTGATAGGACTGCTAATTTTCAAATAACTCTGATGTTAAAGGGATTACTGAACATGTGTTTAAATCTCTATTGTTGAAATGTATTTTTAAAAGTTAATGGAATTTTGTTTTGTTTTATTGTTAAACCTAATATAATATGGACTGTTTTATATGAAATATGGAAAATATATGGAAATTAACGAAAATATGTACTAAACTCTAAAATATGGAAAAATATTGAAAATAAAAGTAGGATTTTTCAACCCTACACATTGTGAAACATAAAGATAATGCAAAATATAAATTATATTAGCTTTATAAGTAAATATGTATTTACATATAAATCCTTTCCCTGTTAATTACGTTCAAATTTCACAAGCTTAGAGACTTCCATTTCTTCAGTTACCTTTACTGCAAACCAAAATTATTGCTGCCAACATAACAGAAAATAACTGCCACTTGTATTTGTCAGTACTCGAAATTCGAAACAAAGTTGGTAAAAGAAAATAGAATCTGACATCTATAAAATCACTATAATCCACAAGCATATGTAGTAATAGGGGGAAATCATCAGGTTTCACCCTTAAGGTATTATGCAGTTTTCCGTTAGTTGATATTTTTCAAACTCAAGTGCATTTTTCTCTGAAATTACTAAATCTATTTACATAAAAATTTTATAGTGTATTCTGCAGTCTGCTTTCTACAAAGTAGACCTACTGGTTTAAAAATATCACACATAACATGAAGAAATATAATATACATGCATTGAAAAAAATGACAGAAATTGTTCATCGAAGTTCAATATTTTTTCTGTTTTACTAAGGGTGAAATATTTAACCAATTTTTGCTTTAGACCTTACGTATACATTACTTGATAACTTACAAAAAAGGACAAGGTCTATGAGTGAAGACTGTATCAAGTAATGTACACCTGAAGATTGAGATACATTTAGCAAAGTGGAAAACAGGTTATCTGCAGGGCCGTTCTTTTACACTTGGATAAGAAACTAATCACTTGTCTTTTATACCACTGAATTCAGAATGATTGATTGTATAATCATGGAAAAGTTTATTCCACTCTCAACACTAAAAGCCTAGAAATACGAGTATTAAATTAAACTTTTGTACTGAATTTATTTAATAGCACAGGCATCATTACCCACTCCCCCTAAAAATTAGGCAAATTTATAATAATGCTCTATGAAACTTCATAAATAAAAATTGCAATAAATTCAAATTGTATCATAATTACAGAACTAAAAGATCCGACTTTATAGGTTTGTATACTCCTTACTATTATTTTGTATAATATTTAATTCATTTGTTTTTTTTAATTTATTTTTCCTATAAAATTTCATTTCACTTCCTAGGTCCTGGAGTATAGCGTACTATACTTCATACATGTATTTAGTTTCAAATTTGACACTGGGTGGAATAGTTTGTCGATTACTTCTTTTATGTGCTTATCAAGCTATTGACATCTCTGGGACTTACAGGAAGCACAAGAAGATCGATTCAATCATTGTAACGCGTGTTTCAACTATTTTTAAATGAAAATAGCGACCAGCAACTCAACATCAAGGCACCGTAGGACATGCTTTCGAAGTAAGTACACAGCAAGCGTTATATTTTGAGGGTAAACAAATTATGATATAAGATATATGTGTAGAAACCCGAAGTATAGCATAACTAGTGGCTTGTACAGCAAATGCTGCAAACTAAGTTCATTAAACGTTCAAATAAAAATTTTTCAAATTTATTTTCAATGAAGAATACCAGACATTTTGAAAGTTATTTGCTTCCATAATAATGAAATATACTCCCTCTGAATGTTTTTTATGCCAAATACTTTTTCTTGAACTAATCCACCTTCAGTTCTTGAGTTTCAACGCGAAAACGCAAGTAACAATGTCAGGACGATCAGTGGGTTTTTCATATGGGAGTAAAGCAATAGCTATTTCAGGTCATTGTGGATTGTAGGTGAAAGTTAAAAAAAGTCAGGTTTGCTATGTTTTCGAACAATAGACATAGCATCTTGGTATAGCTGCTGCATGTAGAGCTTGAAAGGTGGAGGGTAAAATCATTTTATCAACAGTAATCTCACTAGAGGTTTTGATTTATCTAGAGAAAATCAAAACTCGAGTGGGATTTAATTGACTATTACACGATTAGAAGAAAGTATATAAAGATTGTAAGTAACAAAGTACTCCAGTACAATAAAATATTAATTGACTTACGAAAATAAACCTGTCTTCAAATGTATTATTGCACCATTACGCTAGATGGCAGTTGTGCCAACTATGGAATCTTCATTGAACTCTGTAGACGGTTACTAGTCAAGAAGGCTTTGTCGATTCAGTTTCATTTTTATTATTAAAACAGTTGCATTCCACTTCAATTATCCGAATCCCAGTAATCAACGTCACTTGGCAGATGATTTTCAATAAATCTTAATATTAAACAATATCATATGGCAGAAGCTATAACATAACCTAACTAATATACTGTACACAAGTGTTAGAAAAGTTTTAATTAACGACGATGACATAAAAAATAAACATGAATAATTTTAAAAGGAATAATTATTGAATGTACAATTTTCAAATTTGAATGTGGTTGGTGGTTCAATTGATGTTATATTGGCGTGTGCGTAATAGAAGTGGAACTCGTTGATTTAGGCCTACATGGTGTATTCAACTTATTCAGGATTTCCGAATGGTGCTCTTCATTTATTTGTAAATCGGATTTCAGAAGATGCATAGGTATGATCAGTGATTTTTATTAATTCTTGTTCTTGAATGCCAATGCGAGTCATATTTGAAACTGCTGTGCATCGACTGGAGTGGTTTGTAATTTTATTATATGTATTTTTTTTGACGTCCAGACCAGCGCAGTTTCAAATGTTGGCAAACAAAGAAACAAATGCTAGGGACGCGATAAAATTAAACAAATGCTAGGGACGCGATACAATTAAACAAATGCTAGGGATGCGATAAAATTGTGCGATTGGTTGAAATACGTCCTTTCGTACCTTTTTATTGGTCAAAAGTAATATGACGTAGTAAGAGTGTAATAGTCCTGCTAAGAGATCTTGCCGAAATGATCGGGAGATTACAAAATCTTGTAGGCTTCTTATTTTATCAATAAGTAATACATTTTGGTCTTTCATTAGGAACTGTAATTTTTGCGCTCTCTCGAGCCAATACTGAAGAGAATGACGCATATAAATATCTACACCAAACCGCCAATAAGTTTATGAAAAATATCCAACCGCATTTGATTAATAACTATGAAAATATTTGATTTTTAATAACAATATTATTATCTTACGTAAGTTTTATAAATCCATTTGTAAAATAGCCGCTACTCAGTAAATTATAGAAATGAAAGTCTAATTTAATATATTCTCTACATCTACTTATATAACCCAAAAACATTTCACTTTCATATCATCAATATAGCATTAATATGTACGTATAATTAATGAAAAATAGTCATATCATGGCATTAACTATAATAATATTTAATTTCTAATGTAATAATGTTATCAAACCACCTCAAGTTTTGTAGATTTTAATATGCAATACACAGCCGTACTCAGAAAATTACACACCGCAGAATCAGACCTGTAAATTATTTTAGCAAGTCTCGAACTTTTTAATAACCAATTGAATTTGAACTCTAAATATGTCAGCAATCTTGCAGGTCATGGCCTTCGTGTAATAGTCTGTTGTTTATTGTAGTGTGTGTTTTGTTTAATTCTGAAATCACGTCCGACTGCTGAAATACAATTAGTTCTCAAAACTGACGAAAGATGGATTTTGGAAAATAGGAAAATGATGTAGGAAAATTGACATTTCACTAAAAACTACTATTTTTCCGAAAAACTTTGGGGTCCAAGCTTCAAAATGAGGGGTCATTTATTAAAATCCGTTCAGCCGTTTTCTCGTAATTTCCATTACCAGTTCAAATTATATATATATATATATATATATATATATATATATATATATATATATATATATTGGTATATATATATATATATATATACCAACATTTGTGCCCTAACTGTAACCTGCAGAATTTTTAAGAATTTTTTCAGAATTTTTCCTCATTTCAGTGACTTTTCTTGAAGTGTAGAATTGTATTAAACTTTAAAAATAAAACAAAAATGTCTCAAAACTAAGGAGGTTAACATACTTATTGTTGCTTTTCCTTTTGTTATTCTTTCAATTATTTCTTTTTCATGGCTAGGCCTACAATTTTTTATATATTATTACGATATACCTTAGTACATATGATATTTCCGTGCAGAAATGATATGCAAAAAATAAACACATTCTTAGCGCGGGCTTTCGGTGGATGATCAGCGAACTAACGTTTTTCGTATTCATAAACCAGTGTCAGCGATATGATACGATATGAATCCTGTTTAGCACGCTCGTAGCCCGGGCTAGCGAAATGTAATGATTTAAGATGGCGCTTACTTCGTCGGATGCCTGCCACTTAGTCACTCATAACCAATGCACCTGTGCACATGTGTGGTCATTGTGCCACTGCCATACATCTATGACGCAGTGCATGAGGGTAAGCCACTAGAAGGAACCAAGAGGTGGAACTTAAACTGAGAGGATCCAATCCGACATCGGGATGGGAATCCGGTGTGGCTTAGTGAATAGAGCGTCAGCACGTAGAGCTGAAAACCCGGGTTCAAATCTCGATGCCGGAGAGAATTTTTCTCTATTCCACTCATCCTTCATCCTAAAATTTTTTGTTAGTTTACTTCCTAAATATTTAAATTCTACACATCCTTTAATTTCTTCGTTTCTTTCATCTAATTCTAAATTTGTTACATCTTTATTAATTTCCATACGAGTTTTTTCTACATTGACTGTTAGTCCCCAGTTTTCTTTGCTACACTTCTTCCAATTTTCGAGAGCGTTTTGAATATAGATTTTGAGTAACGTAGGCGAAAGGTAACAACCTTGAAGTAAACCTTTCGTGACATGTTAATGCAAGTTATCTTGAACCTTCTGAGCGGGGGCAGAGGGAAGGAAGCGCGTAACGCGGGTGGAGCCAACTGAGTTGTTTGCGCATGCTCCGCAGCATAATCTCTTGTCAAGAAACATAGAGCTATTTCCTTCACTGCGTACCAGTAGTGTTACCATGGAGCAGCAACCACAGGATAGTAATTATGGTGAAATCACACCACCGCGGAGAAAAAGTAACGCTGTTATCCATAGCCGAGAAAGAGAAATTATCGCAAATATAATAAAATTAAGCGTTGCGAGGAGGAAAAATTAAACAAATATTTGCTGGAACCTCTTGCTAAGGAATATGAGAGAGCGGCTAAATACTCTGGCAAAAGTATTAGTTCCGTGAAGAGAATTAAGAATAATATTGAATTACAACCGAATGAACCTCACACTACTCGGGAAAGAATAGTTATTTAATGTTTAGAAATTATTGCTATAATAGTTATGTACAATAGTGTGTGTACTGTGAACGACATAATGAATTACTGTTGTAAGTTATTATTTTCTTATAGTTCTACTAAACATATTATTTCATTCCAGAATTAGGACTTGTGTAAAGTTGAAGTGGACGACTTCGATCAACACGTTATTCGGGATACAATCGAAGAATTCTATCGTGTTCAGAAAGTAGTACATAGTCTACGATTAAGAAGATAATTCCGAATGGATGATGCCATTGACGAAATAATTAATTTTGGAACAAGCGATGATGGCAGCAATGATAGGGATATGGATTGTGTATAATTGTAAATTAATGTAAATTCAAATAATAAGCCTGTAAAACATTGTTATAAGAATATGTACTTATTAGCTGAAGGTGTAAGTCATGCAGGCCTATATAATGTACAGAAGTAGCTGTAGTAACTCCTCCATTGCCGGTCCCCAGCCCGGATGAGAGAGGAGTGTACACACGATTATATTTAAATACTTACTCATTACAGGTTAATTAAAGCTTGCTACGAAACTATGTTCTCCTCTCAAAACCGGAGTATCGAGAGAAGATGATGTCTGTATTGAACCAAGTTCTTTTACAGTAGAGAGCCGTATGGTAAAAGAACCAACGTTTTCTGAAAAGAGTCACGTTACCCGAGGGAGGGGCATCCTTGCCGTGCCGTTACGTTGATGAGTACACGCCGTACCGAGCAGTTCCAAAGACAGACTTAGGGGATGTAAGGTTCAAGATAACTTGCAATGACAGTACAAACAATTCGATACTGTACTACCCAGTTTCACTTTGGCTGAAGAATTATAATATTGTTTAATAGCAAATTATTTGCTTATTTATCGTACTGTTTAAAATTTCCCATAGTTTTTGTAAATGAATATTATCATTAGCTATTTTTTAGTTAATTTATCCGTAAGTTTTTTCAATCTACTTTGTTTCTAATAATTATCTTTGTTAAATATGTGTTAATTCTATTTAGACGACACCCTGATCAAGAATTTTTACTCATTCAGGGATGATTTCTATTTACAATTTTGTACAAGTTATTTTACTAGCAATAATCTTAAACTTAAACTTTCCAAAATAAATTTATTGCTCGCAGAACATTCTAGCCTGTAAATGTATCACCAATTTCAAACCAGCTTAAACACTGTAATATTTTGTAAGTTTTTCTTAGTCTTTTTTTTATCTATTGCGGTTGAGAAATTCTCTCGTCATATCGAAATACTAAGCCAATAGTCTATATTTTTTTTCATTAAATTGATTTGAGTTGCTCAAAGCGCTTTCCATTTTTACATTTTTATAAATTTGATGTTATAATTTTTTTCAATTATTTCTTGTATACTGTTCAATAAACAAGTTTCATTCCCGCTTAATTATTTGCTTTCAAGGGCCCGTTGTCAGAGCCATTCATCTGCAAGTGAGACCAAACTTTTTTTCAGCTGTTCAAACATCAGCATGTGTTGAGAAACACTTGACGATCGTAAAAAACGAAGCTTGTAAACAACTTACAAGATGATTAGCAGTCAATACAGACAGTGTGAAGAATGCACTGTAATTTGCTCATAATGTTGTATAGGTTATTATTTTAACACTAGCCGTACCCGTGCGCTCCGCTGCACCCGTTAGAAATAAATATAAAGTAATTACATAATTAAAACAGGACGTTTGATCCAGGGAACATTCGTGTTTGATAGAAGGATAAATAGTTTAATATGTTACTTACTTTAAATTGCATCCAAATAATTAAAATGCGATCATTTTGGTCCAGAAACACTCATTTGTTGCAATGACAAATCCTTTAACATGTTTCTTAATTTTTATTACATGCAACCATAGTTTAATGAAGATTGACATCATTTAGATTTAATGTGTATATTTTATTTTACTTGTTATAGGTTTCCATTGAATTATGGTAATAACTTAATTTTAACCCTTGTTTTCTACGTATTCTGTAAATGGCGCTTGGCCCACTATGGTTCTGAACCCTTCAAATAACTTAAATTATATTATATAATATTACATATTATATTATATTATATTATATTATATTATATTATATTATATTATATTATATTATATTATATTATATTATATTATATTATATTATATTATATTATATTATATCAGAAGTTACTGTAATAACATTATAGCATTATGTCCATCTAGAGAAGCTACACTTTCCAATGGTGAAATAATAATTAATTATACAAATCGGTTAATTTAGCTTCCGATATTACTCCATACAAACACAGAAACATACTCTGTAGGCTATCTTTCATACAGTAGCTTTCGATTGTTGCTGTCCAAGGCCCCTTATAGACGAAGTCATTTGTTTTTTAATTCATTACACGGCCTTAGATGGCAGTTATTTTAATTTTAAAACTCATTTATCTCATTAAATATCAGTCCTATCAAAATTTTTCAAGGAATAAAACTTATCGCAAATTATTTTTAAATAAACTTTGGTTATGTAACATTTTTCACAAAAATCAATAATAAGCGCGATATTTGGGTTTATTTAATTCAGGCCCCCTTATAACCCCCCTTTTAAATAATGTATTTTGAATGCCATATAGCCTGAAATCTAAGTTACAACGAACTTAATTTATATTCCAATTTTCATCGAAATCCGTTCAGCCATTATCGCGTGAAAAGGTAACAAACATACAGACAGACAGACAGACAGACAGACATACAAACAAAAATGTAAAAAAAGCGATTTTCGGTTTCAGGGTGGTTAATTATATATGTTAGGACCAATTATTTTTAGAAAATCGAAAATTACCAGAAAAATTTCGGCTACAGATTTATTATTAGTATAGATAATGGCTAAGGAGTCACAATGTTTTGAGTTCTTCGAAATGTATCTGAGTGTACAATGTATTGACGACTCTTAGAATAAAAATCCACATTTTTTCCTTAATGTCTTTCACGGTTTGGTGCCATGATTCTTGGGAGTACACTAAGCAATTTATTGTATATAATTCGAACTTAAAAATAGAATTTGGGAGCTCCAATTTTTTTTAATATTAATAACATTCTGGACCGACCTAACAACATTAGAAATTGACCTAGGGTAAAACTTCTTTCATTATTACGATGTACCGAAGTACATATGATATTTCAGTGCAGAAATTCTGCGTCATCATATGATGATGGATGAGTGGAACAGAGAAAAATTCTCTCTGGCACCGGGATTTGAACCCGGGTTTTCAGCTTTATGTGCTGGTGCTGACGCTCTACCCACTAAGTCACACTGGATTCCCATCCCGATGTCGGATTGAATCCTCTCAGTTTAAATTCCACCTCTTGGGTTCCCTCTAGTGCAGACGTCTCAATAGGGCCTTCTCAGAGCACTTCCTCCTCTTTCTCTTTTTCAATGTAAGAGTGGAACAAGATGCAGGACCAGTTCGTGTATCTCCGGATGACGTCATTGACCGCGACGTTTGAATAGACATCTGCAACCGCTACGATGTAACAGTCAGCCATTGTGTCCATCTCCGAGGAAAGAATGTTCTTATTACCGCAAATGTATGAAGAAATAAAAGCTTTCATAGGGAAAGCGAAATTGTGGGAGACGCAAGTTTCAGTGGGTAACTGTTACCACTTTATTAATCTAAAATTGTTACCTGATTTGAATCAAGACCAGTGTAACAAATATAATGAAATACTGAAGAACTTGAGAAAAGAATTTCAGATCAGATTTAAGATTTGAATAGTTCTAATTTAAAATAATTGCTTGTGAATTTCTAAGGTGTTTAGGTTATTTTTAAATATTGAAAACATTACGAAATATATTATTTAACTATTATTGTAATTAATATATTAATATTAGCGTAACGTAAGAACACTTACTTTAACAACCAACAAGTTTTTATTGTAATTTAATTATTATTATTTAATTGAATTTTATTTTATTAAATATAGTATAAACTTAAAAAAAGAGCGATACCAAAAACCTTTATTAGAAATGAAATATTGTTATTGTTTGGTCAACTGTTCGAAGACAGGTCTGAACCTCACAAGTGATACCAACAAGGCACCACTTATGAGTCAACTAGGCCAGGAGATAATGGAATTAGGTGGCCAGTTCCTGATGCTTAAATAATTACGTAACATGTATGGTTCTTCATGCTTCAGATGTCTTCTTTTTACTCATAGATAGTATATAATTAGAAAATAAATGTATTATTATTATTATTATTATTATTATTATTATTATTATTATTATTATTGTTACTGCAAACTACTTAAGAAATTCCTTCCGAAAACAACCGTCTATTGTGACAGTACAACTCAAAAGTGCAGCTTTGTGGCATTTCTCTCGCGACAGTTCAACTTAGCTCGCTCATGCGTGTGACATTAATCAGCGATCGGCTATCTCCGGGTACTGCGCTTATCTCTTCAGCTGACTATGTTATCTAGACTTGCTCTCTGTAACAACTTTTATGCGTTGGCCTTGAGACGCCTGTCTAGTGGCCTACCCTCATGCACTGCGTCATAGATGTATGACAGTGGCACAATGACCACACATGTGCATAGGTGCACTCGTTATGAGTGACTAAGTAGCCGGGATCCGACGGAATAAGCGCTTACTCCCCTAATGGGGTGAACAAAATAATTAGTACTGTAGCTTTCAAATCTAATATAATATTATTTAATTATTTATATGATTATGCATTCCTTAACAAAATCCTAATGACCTAATCCTAATCTACTTAGATCGCTGTAATATTTTTAAAATAAACCCAATTTCACAATGCTATGTTCAACATTCTATACCTGTGGCCAAAATGCTGCACTAAAGTAATGTGAGGAAAAGGAATGCCTCATCCAGAAGGCTGAGAAACACCGAAGCAGAATGTGGAACAGAGTAATATGAAATTCTACATCAATTTTAAAATGAAACAAATTACATCTTTATTTAATGCAAAATAGTGATATGTTTAAATTTTCATAGAACAGCTTCAATTTATTATTATTATTATTATTATTATTATTATTATTAAAATTAATATTTTATTCGCCCCCCCCCATTAGTTGCTCTGTGGACAACTAGGGGGCCGTGGTCCCCTCTTTTGAGAATCACTGATGTAGATATTAAAGGTCAATGTTTAATTAAAGATATTTTAAAATTCAATATATTATTAAAAACATTTAGGCTTACACCGCAAATTATTTACAATACAGACACAGATATTTTGGTTTAAAACATTTAGTAAAAGAATAAAATTATTGTATAATTACAACATAATAGAAATTTTTAATAATATGGTTCTTCTGTAACACAGAGGAGGTAATTATTTAAACGAGATTAAATAAATAAATACTACTACATGAATAAACAAACAAATAAAAGAAATAATTAAGGTAGTTTATACGTACAGATCATTCACTAACTACTCACGAAGTTTTAGATGCGTAAAATAATTTTTTGCCACCAATGTCAGTTCTAGCATTTTCAGACTTTCAATTTTTTTGTTGTGTGCGCTATTTGTTATTCATTTGTCTATGTTTAAGTCGTAACAATGCCCAGTTTCTTATTTATATTGCATGCGGAAAATACATAACCTTAAAATAACAAAAATAAAACTTGAATTAAAATTATAACATTAATTCGAAACAACGGAATTCAAATTCACTCTTCAAATCATTTGTTTTGTTCACAAATTAGTGTTGTTAAAATAAAACAGTACGATCATAATTTTATTATATTTTATATGACGAACATATAGTTTAGATATGTAAAATAATTTTTTGCCGCCAATATCAGTTATAGCATTTTCAGACTTTCAATTTTTTTTGTTCTGTGCGCTATTTGTTATTCATTTGTCTGTGTTTTGGTCGTAACACTGCCCAGTTTCTTATTTATATTGCATGTGGAAAATACATAACCTTAAAATAACAAAAATAAAACTTGAATTAAAATTATAATTGTAACATTAATTCACTACAACGGAATTAAAATTCACTCTTCAAATCATTTGTTTTGTTAAAAAATTAGTGTTGTTAAAATAAAACAGTACGATCATAATTTTGTTATATTTTATATGACGAACATATAGTTTTAAAATATGTATTTATTTACACTTTTCTTGTATTCATTTTGAATGATGTTAAAAAAGTAAGACTTACTTACATGACATTTCAGTTAATGAAGAAACAAAAACAATGTGATCAAGAAAACAAATACAGCTACCCGTTAAATTCTGAGATTTAGTAATCTCTTTGGCTTACATTATACCGGGACATCACTTTATTTTTACTTGCATTTTTATTGTACCTGCGTTTCTGAATGTACTTGACTCCCACCCCTTGCAGTAATGTTCTTGCTCCTGTCAGCCACACAATCTTACGACCGCTGTTGCATTCGAAGTCTACTAGCAGTGAAATAAACAGTTCAGAGTATAGTGTGTTTCAGAAATATGGTTGCGTTTTCTATAGAAGAAAGAGCCTGTATTATTGAAGCTTATTTCCAGGGCAGGTATTTATGGAGATTAATTTTATCATTTGCGTTTTTTTTAATATTGGTCTCGGCGGAGATTGTTGGAGATTGATTTGTACTCTTGGCGGATATTAATGGAAATTTTGGAAAATACAGTTATTTTGAAATTGGAGTATTAACTCAGTAGGAATATTACTTTCCAAATAATTAACATTAAAGGTTCGTTGGATTCTGGTAAAGGTGCGGTATGGCCAATAGACAGTATTTGTTGGATTGAGACTGTATTTAACACACATTCATTAAAAACGGAAAAAAAAAAAAACTTACAGCCCTCAAATTAACACTTTCAAATTATCAGTGAAATGTTGAATTCTCCATCTTTTGAGTTCACTAATGCAATCAGAACACCTGGAATACCATGTAATGTAGCCTATTTGAATATATAACAAATTCAAATGAAAAAAAAAAGTCCGAAAAAAGAACTCAAGAATATTAAATGCGCTATAAAACGACGCAATAATAATTCGCGAATGTGTTCATATTTCGCTATTAGAACTCTATTTCGCGATTTGTCGTGATTGTTTTGTCCGTATATTATTAATCAGAATCACTTAATTCGTAAAGATTAGTAAAATCTATTGTATATCTATTATGTCGTGATTTTCGCGATCTCCGTAAATACCCGCCCTGCTTATTTCGCACAGGTACAGTGTGTAGCATGACTGAATAACTTTATCTGTGTGGAGTGAGCAGAAGTGAAAATTAGAGTTACCGAAAGTACGGTAATATGCTGAATAAAGTAGTCATTATACAGGGACATCATTTTATTTTTACTAACATTTTTAATATTAACTTGCCTATACCTCTGACTCAACGGCGTTTGCTACTCCCTTCCACGACTGGAGTTCGATGATACTGACGTAATATACAAACAAATCACTTTACTAGGTATAGGAGGGAAGAAAAGTAGTTCATCCATTTACGTAAACTATGAAATATTGCGCTTTTGAGTTTGATCATTTTCATTAGGTTTTTGTTTAATCAAAATACAGTACAGTATTAACGAGTGTTTTTACTCACGAACTGAGCTGTCCATGTGGACGTATTCATTATGCAGTGTATATTATACTGTCTACAGCACATTAGCGTACAATATAGAGAATGAAGTTAAATTGAAAAATAATCATAATATGGATATTTAAACACATTTTTTAAAATGGTGGCCGTTCATTTCGATACAGGCTTCAATTCTAATGTGCATATTATCGCACTATAGACTATTGTACCTAATCCCAATTACCACTTTCGTTCTTCGTACTAGTTAACTCATGTTGAAATAATTCTGTACCTACTCTTTAAAATAGTAGGCCTACCTTACGTACTGTAAATTCAATCTTCACTTCTGCCCGATCCGAAAAGATAAAATTACTTAGACATACTATCTACTGTCCGTCCAAGTGGTTATGTCGTAGGGTCGTAGAAAGGGAGGAAATCACGTGGCAGTTAATTACTTAACGAAGCCCTTTTATTTCAGTTATTTTAAACAGTTGTATGATATTACGTAGACGTCCAATTCCTAACAGAAATTAATGTTTTCAGAAGAGAGCTAAGACAGCCCAGCCACTAGCTGGCGAATAAAACTGGTGGGGGAAACCGGGATACGACGTAGGCAAATGGGCGACAGTACCTGTGCGAAAATGGTTCAATATTGAAAGCTCTTTCGTCACTGGAAAACGCGAACATATTTTTGGAACGTACTGTTTACTATGACCGTAAGGCTACTATATGCGGTCTTGGATCTGTGTGGAGGACGGTTGAACTTCATTAGTACAAGGAGTGGGAGTGAAGTACATTCAAAAACTCAGGTACAATAAAAATTGAAGTAAAAATAAAATGATGTCCCTGTATAATGAATACAACCGCCTGAATTGTTGAGTTTGTGAAAAAGAAAATGTTACTAGCTACTCGACTGTATTTTGATAAAATATCGTAAAAGTAATAAACAAACTGAAAATCGTAAATCGTACTTCCCTATAACATAAATGGATACACTACATTTCTCTCCTCCTATGGCTAGTAAAATCTTTTGTTTACATATTGCACTAGTAACACCAAACTTCTGTAATGGAAGGAGGTAACAGTGTTTCCGAGTATAGCCAGGTTAATTTAAAAAATGTTGGTAAATAAAGTGATGTCCCTGTATTACTAGTCCATGAGTTTTGAGAAACAGGCCCCAGATCATTCACTAACTACTCACGAAGTTTTAGATATGTAAAATAATTTTTTGCCACCAATGTCAGTTCTAGCATTTTCAGACTTTCAATTTTTTTTTGTTGTGTGCGCTATTTGTTATTCATTTGTCTATGTTTAAGTCGTAACAATGCCCAGTTTCTTATTTATATTGCATGTGGAAAATACATAACCTTAAAATAACAAAAATAAAACTTGAATTAAAATTATAATTGTAACATTAATTCAAAACAACGGAATTAAAATTCACTCTTCAAATCATGTTTTTTTTTCACAAATTAGTGTTGTTAAAATAAAACAGTACGATCATCTTTATAATATTCAATATATATAATTTATTTTCAATAAATTTTTATCGTTTTGATAGCTACCACATCTTGTCGCAGAATATTCTTTTTTAAAATTTCATTATGTTTTTTTTAACATTAATTTACATTTTCTTTCTTGTTCATTAGAATTGATTAGGATGCCGATATTTTAAATCCAAGATTTGGACGGCTATCATTTCGATCATGTAATATATGACGAACATATAGTTTAAAAATATGTATTTATTTGCATTTTTCTTGTATTCATTTTGAATGATATTAAAAAAGTAAGACTTATTTACGTGACATTTCAGTTAATGAAGAAACAAAAACAATGTGATCAAGAAAACAAATACAGCTACCCGTTAATATCTGAGATTTAGTAATCTCTTTGGCTTACATTATATAATTCAAAGCTGTAGCACTCACCACATCAAATCCAACTTCGTAGTGTGTTCCACGCGTGTATAGAACAGGAATACTGTTGCGTCGGCCGATCTTCTCAACTGCTGGCATACTGGAACAGTCGTACTAATGCATACGACGAAGGGTTGGAAGCAAATAACAGAATTCCCTCACAGAAGCACAAGGTCTCGTCGGAATGGTGGCCTTGGTTATGAAACCAATACCTAACACTTCTAAGGCTTTATAGTCACTTGTAATCCTATTAGCGTGACTGACAACAAGTAACTGATACTTTGGAGGGATTCTGTGATTATAGCTTACTCCTTCCTCCCTCCCACCGCGTGTGATAATGGGCAAGGTCTAAGAGATGTCATTCATTACAGAGGACTGGAGGAAAATGTTTCATAACGAGTTGTCCATGAGGATGTAGGTTTCTGCCGTAGATCTTTATCAACATGCATGGCACTATCTCGATGTTCGATACTTGGAACTACGCCTGCATTTCGGAGAACGTATTAAACTCAACAGCTGCTAACAAAAATATTAGTCACTACTCAACTGTCAGACGCGTTACTAGCCAATAAGAATTTACTTTCGATTATGTATAAGGAAAAAATGGATTCCGAAATAACGGGTAATGTTTATTTGTCATCAAGAGGTTGCGTTGCTGGCCACAGTTCCGGCAGAGCTGTGTTCGATTCTCGGTACATAATACAGGGACATCATTTTATTTTTACTTCAATTTTTATTGTACCTGAGTTTTTGAATGTACTTCACTCCCACTCCTTCTACTAATGAAGTTCAACCGTCCTCCGCACAGATCCAAGATCGCATATACAGTTATAGTAGCCTTACGGTCATAGTAAACAGTATGTTCCAAAAATTTGTTCGCGTTTTCCAGTGACGAAAGAGCTTTCAATATTGAATCATTTTCGCACAGGTACTGTCGTCCATTTGCCTACGTCGTATCCCGGTTTCCCCCACCAGCTTTTATTCGCCAGCTAATGGCTGGGCTGACTTAGCTCTTTTCTGAGAACATTAATTTCTGTTAGAAATTGGACGTCTACGTAATATTATACAACTGTTTAAAATAACTTAATTAAAAGGGCCTCGTTAATAATTAACTGTCACGTGATTTCCTCCCTTTCTACGACCCTATGGCTTGGACGGACAGTAGACAGTATGTCTGAGTGATTTTATCTTTTCGGATCGGGCAGAAGTAAAGATTGAATTCACAATACGTAAGGTACTCTTTTATAGAGTAGGTACAGAATTATTTCAATCTGAGTTACTAGTACGAAGAACGAAACTGGTAATTGGGATTAGGTACAATACAGTAGTCTATAGTGCGATAATATGCACATTAGAACTGAAGCCTGTATCGAAATGAAAGGCCACCATTTTAAAAAATGTTTCGATATCTATATTACGATTATTTTTCAATTTAACTTCATTCTCTATATTGTACGCTAATGTGCTGTAGACAGTATAATATACACTGCATAATGAATAAGTCCACATGGACAGCTCAGTTCGTGAGTAAAAACACTCGTTAATACTGTACTGTATTTTGATTAAACGAAAACCTAATGAAAATGATCAAACTCAGAAGCGCAATATTTCATAGTTTACGTAAATGGATGAACTACTTTTCTTCCCTCCTATACCTAGTAAAGTGATGTGTTTGTATATTACGCCAGTATCATCGAACTCCAGTCGAGGAAGAGGGTAGCAAACGGCGTTGATCCAGGGGTATAGGCAAGTTAATATTAAAAATGGTAGTAAAAATAAAATGATGTCCCTGTAGTTATTTATGATACAAATGTCAAGAACTGCATTTTATTTTGTAAACAGGAATGTTTCAGAAACGAGGCCATAGACCGAATGAAATGAACCTGTAAACGAAACAATATAATTTTTAACGTTATCCTTTGAAAAGATGGAAAAATTCAAATACCTTGGAGCAACAGTAACAAACAATATAAATAGCACTCGAGAGGTAAATCAACACAGAATAAATATGGGAAATGCCTGCTATTATTCGGTTGAGAAGCTTTGTCATTCAGTCTGCTTAAAAAACTGAAAGTTGGAATTTATAAAACAGTTAAATTCCTGGTTGTTCTGTATGGTTGTGAAACTCTCAATTTGAGAGAGGAACAGAGGTTAAGGGTGTTTGAGAATAAGGTATTAGAAAAATATTTGGGACTAAGAGGAATGAAGTTACAGGAGAATAGAAAAAGGCTTACATAAAGCAGAACTGTACACATTGTATTCTTCACTTGACATTAGGAGATGGGCAGGGCATGTAGTACGTGTAGGTGAATCCAAAAATGCATATAGAGTGTTAGTTGGGAAGTCTGAGGAAAAAGACCTTTTGGGAGGCCGAGACGCAGATGGGAGTATAATATTAAAATGGATTTTGGGAGATTGGATAAGATGCTAGGGACGGATTAATCTTGCTCAGGGTACGAACTGATGGCGGGCTTATGTGAGAGCGGCAATGAACCTCCGGGTTCCTTAAAGCCATTTGTAAGTAAGTAGGTCTACGTAAGTAAGTGTCGTACGCTATTTTTAGATACCAGTTCGTCCGTGTTGTAATCCTCCTCATTATAATAGTGAATCTTTATTGCCTTGAAAGCATCCGGTTTTGAAGCTCAAGTAATAGAAAGGTCCTCGGTTCGAAGCGGGGTGCCTTCTAATGTTTAATTAATTTTATGCTCGACCATGCCGAAATGTAGTAATTATACACCTGGTAGCAGTCCTTTAATGTATGTCATTAAAGTACACCTACTCATTAAAGGTCAGGTCTTTCAGCCAATGATGACTCAGGTTACAACTGTTCAGCCAATGACAGGTCAGCTTTCTACCGTTATAAAACCGCAAGTATCGATTATTCTCGGATATGCAATCGAAAGAGAATTAGCGAAAAGTCACGGAGGCTGGAAATCCAATACTGTCGCAGGAGGTTATGTTCTGTTACTATAATAATTAGCGTTAATTGTAAATAATATTCAAATAAATTCAATTTGTCATCTCGTTTTTCAATGTCTAATTTAATTTTAATGTTATCTCTTTAGGTTCTTATGGCCTAGCAGGGTCAATGTGAACATCTGTTCCTCGGAAAAAATCAATACTTTCGCGTCTGCGCACATCTCACAACATACGGGACATTGGTCAAGGTCAGATACAAAGAAAATTAATAATATCAAGTTAGAAATATGGTCGAGCATAAAAAGTCGTATGAAACTCGCCTACAATGGTAATTAAGAAGCTCGTATGAAAATTATGAAAGTCGCTTGCGCTCGTTTCATAAATATCCGTACTCGCTTCTTAATTACCTTCATTATAGGCTCGTTGCATAATGTACTATTAAAATTAGCGTAGATTTAATCTTTAATTGAATATCGGAGATAAAAAAGCTGTAGGTGTCAATATCTTTGAAAATTAGTTGGCTCAATGCACTCAGAATAATGATAAGTCCCACTTTAATTTATTTAGATTCTCGCTTCTCCCATAGATGTGCAAAATGTAAGATGTTACATTATTAGCTGCACAAGAAAACTCTGTTTTCTAGGTTTTCAGCACTTACAGCCTTTTTATGTCCAGTCTTCAATTGTTCCATATAATCTATACTAATAATAAATCTGTAGCCGAAATTTCTCTGGTAATTTTCGATTT
Organism: Periplaneta americana; assembly: GCF_040183065.1. Taxonomy (NCBI): domain Eukaryota; kingdom Metazoa; phylum Arthropoda; class Insecta; order Blattodea; family Blattidae; genus Periplaneta; species Periplaneta americana. The sequence goes on from NC_091130.1 coordinate 25,306,451, forward strand.
TACAAAAATAATTGGTCCTAACACATATAATTAACCACCTTGAAACCGAAAATAGCTTTTTTGACATTTTTGTTTGTATGTCTGTCTGTCTGTATGTTTGTTACCTTTTCACGCGATAATGGCTGAACCGATTTCGATGAAAATTGGAATATAAATTAAGTTCGTTGTAACTTAGATTTTAGGCTATATGGCATTCAAAATACGTTATTTAGAAGGGTGGTTATGAGGGGGCCTGAATTAAATAAATCGAAATATCTCGCTTATTATTGATTTTTGTGAAATATGTTACATAACATAAGTTTCTTTAAAAATGATTTCTGATAAGTCTTTATTCTCTGCAAAATTTTGATAGGACTGATATTTAATGAGATAAATGAGTTTTAAAATTAAAATAACTGCCATCTAAGGCGGTGTATTGAAATAAAAAACAATGACTTCGTCTATAAGGGGCCTTGGACACAACAATCGAAAGCTATAAAACATAGCCTATAGACAATGTTTCTGTGTTTGTATAAAGTAATATCGGAAGCTAAATTAACCGATTTGTATAATTAATTATCATTTCATCATTGTATGGACATAATGCTATAATGTTATTACAGTAACTTGTGAGTGAATTGAGGACAGGTAAGATTAAAATAGCTTCTTATGCACAGAAAACTTGATAGGTTATTCTGTATATTCATTTCCTATATTTCTTAAAATAATGTTTATGAACATATTCATTTTTATCTCAGAGAATTAACGAACAACGAGAGTGTATTGATTTAGTATGCAGTAATAGTACGTTAGCTTAGCAATCCATTATTGTATAATTCATATTTTAACTATGCTCAATTGAATCGTGTTAAAATACATAAAATATATATGCAATAAAGGCAATGCAAAAAAATTGGGTAATGAGCCAAGCAGATTATATTGCGCTGTTGTAAAAGCTGTTCCTCCTGAGATTCAAGAGCTCCCACAACAAATTAAAAACTTTCTAATTCGAGTACATCCGTTATCAACATACTTTTTACATAATATAATATAATATAATATAATATAATATAATATAATATAATATAATATAATATAATATAAACATAATAATAAATCTGTAGCCAAAATTATTTTGTTAATTTTCGCTTTTCCAAAAATAATTGGTAATAACACTTAAGAAACATGTTAAAGGAATTGTCATTGCACCAAATGAGTGGTCTCTGGATCAAAATGATCGCATTTTAATATTTTAAATACAATTTAAATTAAGTAACATATTAAACTATTTATCCTTCTATCAAACACGAATGTTCCCTGGATCAAATGTCCTATTTTAATTATGTAATTACTTTATATTTATTTCTAACGGGTGCAGCGGAGCGCACGGGTACGGCTAGTTACCAATAAAATAGTTGTTGAAGCAATTTAATTTGTGTATACGTTTCTTAACCAAAAAATATATTTTTAAAAGTAGGCCTGGTATAGAGTTGCCACCTGTCCAAATTTTGTCTGGACTGTCCAGATTTTATTATTAATATCCACTGTCCAGACACGGCGCTAAAAATATCCAGATTTTTTCAGATTCTGTGTTAAAATCTATGTAGGCCTTCCTATCGCAGTCACTGATGTCATCTGAGTGTGTAATATGTAAGGAGCTGATTCCTATGTAATTAAATGCTCTTTTTGCGTGTGATAAAACACAATTAACAAAGTTAAAAATTACGAACATGAAGTTTCAAGTTTGAAACCCGAATTTTATTTCACATAAAAATTATGTAAATACATATTTTCAGGAAATCTATTATAAACACATAAATCTTGGAGTTGTTTTATTTAAATAATTTTTTACAAGAACTTTTTAATATTTTAAAACTAAATCAATTATGTCAATCAGAAGTACGTTATCTTTTTAAGAATTCTTGGTTGCTTCGTGTTTCTAAGCGCTTTGTGGTGTATATGTGATCCATTTTTGTAATAGTATCGCCTCAAGTTCTGAGAACTGCTAGGCAGCATATCAGTGTTATTATTAGAGAATAAATTAACATGCACAAGGAGGAGAGATCTTGGAACACATAATCAGGAATGTTTGTTGTTACTGAAGATGATTTCACTCCACTCTTTGTTGTAAAACACAACAGATAAGAGCTCGGGTATGAACATTATTTAATTTAAACAAATCTCTCGCCTCTCGCTCATGTCTATCAAGTAAAGCAATATATTTTGTTGTGATTCCCTGTTATCGGACTTCGTCAATCGATATCCTTCAAGATATACTGAAAGATGGTTGTTTAAAAAACGATTTGGCTTTCCTATTAGCAAATCTAAGCTTTTTGTGTGACACCATAAAAAACTCGAAACATCCAAAAATCTGTTGTCTGAAACAGGGAGGTGCGTGCCGTGAAAATTAAACTAGACTCGCTACCAGGTTCGGAAGTACAAGTACTAAGGGACAAATTCCAGAATGTGTTTGGGAAAACAGTGGATATAAAAAAAGTGTAAAGTTGCTCAAGTATTGGAGGATGTGCCTGTAGGTGAAATTGACGGTGTTAAATATGCACGTCTGACGTCCTATGATGTGGAAAGATCGTTTTCACAATATCAGTCGTTGTTCAGAGATAATCGGCATGCATTTGTGATGGAGAATTTGGAGATGACCTTTGTTGTTCACTGCAATTCTTGGCCAACTACTAGCACTCAAGTGTGGTTGGTGAATACCTAATAACATTTTTTTTCCAAGCTAAGTAAGGTATTTTTGTCATATTTAAAAGATTTTTTTTTTATTTTTAGGACATAAAATAAATATATTAAAATTTTTTAGCACATAAAAATCCGCTCCCTAGTAATATGTCGAGGTTAGCGTGAGAGACAAGAACAAGAAACAAGTATTTATTTGACTTTTGAACTTATAGGATGAATTTGCGATATTGACGAATAACATTAAAGAACCGCCTTAAAATCAACAAATCACAGTTGTGTTTCTTGATAAGACAGTTTTTAAGGAAGCGTCTTATCACTCTGGACATGTAATTCCGCTGCTACACCCTCTATACCTCTACTTCAAAGTCAGTCCAGCCCACTTCGGTGTCAATCACAGAAAATAAAAAATTGCCAGCAAAATTTAAGTCTGAAAATTGCGTTTTCTACAACTGTAACTTGAAGTAATGTCTGTAAAAACCTTTCGTGTTTTTATTCTGTTAATGTGATATTTCAGCTTATCTTACTTTCGAGGTTAAGTATTGTTGTTTCGTATTTCCACTCTGAGTAGCCAGCGAATAGCGATTATAAAGAATGGACACTGAGCGAATTTTCCTGTGTTTTGTTTCTCTGTGCGCCAGCGGTTAGTTCCACTTTTAAGCGCTAGAGGTTAGTGTAATCGAGCATACGCTAAGATGATAATTGAGAACAGAGTTGAGACACAGGATCCAAACATCGCCAACCTTATTGCATAATCCAGTAACGCTTTGCTTCAAATAAATTCAAGTTAACAGCTTTTCCCTATTTCTCAGTGACAAACTAGTTATAATAATAATATTTTATATTTCAGATATCATCAATTATATTATAAAATTAAGTATCGAATTCGTTTAATATTTGTATATAATATAATATAGGTATATGGTTTTACTTCTCGTAAGAGTTTTGTTTTTCCATTTTCAGCGCTATCAAATCATTACATATTTTAATTGTTGTTGGGGTCAACGTCTCAACTCTCATTATAAAGGAACTCTAGAGTCTAGACATTACAGTTAATGACAGATTTATTATTTTATGGATCCAATTTATTTTGAGTACATAATGTACCTAGATGTATTAATTATATGTGTTATATTTCCGCTGTGTCGACTGCTAGCTGGTGTGATGTCAGCGCCAACTCTAGGGAGAAAGCAGAATCTGACGCTCTAGCTGGCTTGAAGGTCATTGAAATCGGTCCGGCTACATCAAAGGTACCGACGCGAAGTGTCCATTCTTTATAATCCCTATTCGCTGGAGTAGCTGGCAATAGTATTTAGTATGCCGTGATAGATAGCAATTTGTTTTTGAACTTCATTACAAGGAAACATAATAATTTCTTATTGCTGTGTTTTATAATAATTATTAGCCGTACCCGTGCGCTCCGCTGCACCCGTTAGAAATAAATATAAAGTAATTACATAATTAAAATAGGACGTTTGGTCCAGGGAACATTCGTGTTTGATAGAAGGATAAATCGTTTAATGTTACTTAATTTAAATTGTATTTAAATAATTAAAATGCGGTCATTTTGGTCCAGAGACCACTCATTTGGTGCAATAACTTCCTTTAACATGTTTCTTAATATTTATTACATGCATCCATACTTTAATGAAGACTGACATATCATTTAGATTTAATGTGTATACTTTATTTTATTTGAAATATGTTTCCATTGAATTATGATAATAACTTAATTTTAACCTTTGTTTTCTACGTATTCAGTAAATGGCGCTTGGGCCACTATGGTTCTGAACCCTTCAAATAACTTAAATAACATATTATATTATATTATATTATACAAAAATGTGTTGATAACGGATGTACACCGATAAGTAAGTTTTTAATTTGTTTTGGGGGCTCTTGAATCTCAGGAGGAACAAATTTTATTTTACAACAGCGCAACATAATCTGCTTGGCTCATTACCCAATTTTTTTTGCATTGCATTTAATGCATATGTATTTTATGTATTTTAACACGATTCAATTGAACATAGTTAAAATTTGGATTATAAAATAATGGAATGCTAAGCTAACATATTATTACTGCATACTAAACAAATTGATCAGTTGTGTATTTATTCGTCATATGTTATGTGATCACAAGAACCAATCACAACACAACGAATTTATACTATCTTTGGGATGAGAAACGGGTTTAATTTTGTACGTATTTAAGTTATATTAACCTTGAACTTGGCAGCTGATATTTCCTATATATCTTATTTCATTAAGTGGATGCATAGAATATCTTCTACTGACTATTACACTCTTACTACGTCATACTACTTTTGACCAATAAAACGGTACGAAAGGACGTATTTCGACCAATCATGGCTGCTTATCGCACAATTTTATCGCGTTCCTAGCATTTGTTTAATTTTATCGCGTCCCTAGCATTTGTTTCTTTGTTTGCCAACATTTGAAACTGCGCTGGTCTGGACGTCAAAAAAAAATACATATAATAAAATTACAAACCACTCCAGTCGATGCACAGCAGTTTCAAATATGACTCGCATTGGCATTCAAGAACAAGAATTAATAAAAATCACTGATCATACCTATGCATCTTCTGAAATCCGATTTACAAATAAATGAAGAGCACCATTCGGAAATCCTGAATAGGTTGAATACACCATGTAGGCCTAAATCAACGAGTTCCATTTCTATTACGCACATGACCAATATAACATTAATTGAACCACCAACCACATTCAAATTTGAAAATTGTACATTTAATAATTATTCCTTTTAAAATTATTCATTCTGAAATCCTGAATAAGTTGAATACACCATGTAGGCCTAAATCAACGAGTTCCACTTCTATTACGCACACGTCCAATATAATATCAATTGAACCACCAACCACATTCAAATTTGAAAATTGTATATTCAATAATTATTCCTTTTAAAATTATTCATGTTTATTTTTTATGTCGTCGTCGTTAATTAAAACTTTTCTAACACTTGTGTATATTAGTTAGGTTATGTTATAGCTTCTGCTATATGATATTATGGATAGTCACGTATCAGAGATTGTTTAATATTAAGATTTATTGAAAATCATCTGTCAAGTGACGTTGATTACTGGGATTCGGATAATTGAAGTGGAATGCAACTATCTTAATAAAAATGAAACTGAATCAACAAAGCTTTCTTGACTAGTAACCGTCTACAGAGTTCAATGAAGATTCCATAGTTGGCACAACTGCCATCTAGCGTAATGGTGCAATAATACATATGAAGACAGGTTTATTTTCGTAAGTCAATTAATATTTTATTGTATTGGAGTACTTTGTTACTTATAATCTTTATATACTTTCTTCTAATCGTGTAATAGTCAATTAAATCCCACTCGAGTTTTGATTTTCTCTAGATAAATCAAAACCTCTAGTGAGATTACTGTTGATAAATCAAAATGTTCGCTTCCCGCGTCCTCGTTGCTCCGATATGAACACTTGATTCTTTGATAAAACCAAAGCGTCGCTAGCTCATTTCTTTTATCGTTTATCGTTGCTCCAACGTGTACGTACCCTTAGACCGCGACGCCACGGCGCGGGATAATTGTTGTTTAATTAGGGAGTCATTTTTAGGTACATAAGTAACCCGATGGAAGAAACGTAAGCAACGGGAGGAGAAGAAACAGGATATAATAAAGAAAAAGAAGCTTAAAGGAGAGGCACACTTCAGCCACATCAGAGTATTTTTTCTTAAAACCACCATAGCTATCTCAACTTCATAGCGATTTTATACCATTAAGTACTAGAAAAATTCGTACCGGCACCGGGAATCGAACCCAGGACCTCTCAGCTGTGCGCGCTGAGTGCTCTCTAACCAACTGAGCTATGCCGGGACCCGATTCACGACGCCGGCCGAACTCCTCTCGTAGTATCGTGTTACGGCCTTACTGCCTGCATTTAAGACGATACACGTCATATATATACAGGAGCGCATATTAATGACTTTATGGCCATATTCAACAACAGTTTCTTTAAACTGTTAACATCATATATTTATCGAATATGAATGGGGTCTCGCCCATCTCATTACATATTGCTCGACTAGTATGACTAGTCAGTTTGTTTTTATACCATTAAGTACGAGAAAAATTCGTACCGGCACCGGGAATCGAACCCAGGACCTCTCAGCTGTACACGCTGAGTGCTCTCTAACCAACTGAGCTATGCCGGGACCCGATTCACGACTAGTTAACTGACTAGTCATACTAGTCGAGCAATATGTAATGAGGTGGGCGAGACCCCATTCATATTCGATAAATTAATAGTGATTATTTACATATTGCATATAGAATGAATTGAATTACATTAGCTTATTTTTAGAAATGATCTGTATAGCGCTAAATGCGCTGATCGATCAATAAATTGTTAAAAAAAAAAAAAAACATTAGCTTATAAATTAAGTTATTAATTTTTCGTCTAGGCTTCACCTCAAATTAAATAAACATGTATTAGTCGTTAAAATTTAACTGAAGAATATTCCTAGAGAATCTTTAATGTATTGTAAATATTCCTAATTAATTAAATATGTATGTCTCTATTGTATTCATTAAGGCTGGTTGACTGGCAGAGGTCTTATGGCCTTAACTCTACCAGCGAAAAAAAAAAAAAAACATTATATTCAATTGTCTACAGTTACCTACATTTACACATGTATATATATATATATATATATATTTTTTTTTTTTTAATTTTAGTAGGATATTTTACGACGCTTTATCAACATCTTAGGTTATTTAGCGTCTGAATGAGATGAAGGTGATAATGCTGGTGAAATGAATCCGGGGTCCAACACCGAAAGTTACCCAGCATTTGCTCATATTGGATTGAGGGAAACCCCGGAAAAAACTTCAACCAGGTAACTTGCCCCAACCGGGAATCGAAACCGGGCCACCTGGTTTCGCGGCCAAACGCTTTACACAAGTATTTCTATGAGAAAATTTAAGTTATAAATGTACAGTACTTCAGTTTTCCCAAGTTTCTACAACACCTTCACAGATGGCATGATGAATTTCATATTTGAAGTGTCAACAATACCCATGCCAGATAATTTTTTGTTTCTCCTGAAAATTTATGTTTTTGGACTATGCTTTAAAAAAAAAAAAAAAAAAAAAAAAAAAAAACTCTTCAATTCTACAGAGTTTCCCGATTGATTTAAATTTAAAGTTTGTACTTTGATTCTTCTCCTTTCAAACACTTCTTAGATTTACAGGAACCAGTAGCATATGAAGGCCTCACAAATATTGTAAAAGTAAATAAACTGATGATGGCGGTAAATTATACGATGAACACACTGCACTAGATAGGCCTACAAGTTCCAAAGACTAATATAGGAGAGAGTTGGGTAGTATCGGACATCGGGTAATATCGGACGGTGAGTTTCTTTCATCTACTACCAGATAATAGTACCTGAATGACATGGTTACGTTTCTGTGATGTCGCATACAGAAACGTAACCATGTCATTCAGGAACTATCATCTGGTGGTAGATGAAAGAAACCCACTGTCCAATATTACCCGATGTCCGATACTACCCAACTCTCCCCTATATTTCATTATTGAAAATACGTGTTCCACCGCAGCATTGCTCATGGAAACAGGAAGAATAAATTTGACTATTTTAACTAAATTGGGGGATTGAACTTCGGCGTAGCTCAGTGATTAGAGCACTTGGTACGTAAAACCAAGGACCCGGGTTCGATCCCCGGCGCCGAAGCGAATTTTTCTCTTTTAATAATCATTGTTACCATAACAGATATATTCTGTAGGACCAAAAGTTAATACTAAGTAAAGCCCTAAGGCGGTTCCCAAAAATAATATGCGAACGTTTCTTTACTATTTTCTTCCAAGGAAGACGCCCCGAGCTCTCGTAAATCAATTAGAATGTGTAATATACAGAGTGATTTATATAGAACTGACACATTGCTTTCATTAATTGTTTCAAAACGAATTGTGCTAGCGACAACTTATTATACCTAAAATGTAGAGGAATTTTGGGAGATTATTTATCTCTATAGCAAATGTTGAAAATGTTCTCCATCCTGCATAAGGCACAACTCAACACGTCGTTCCATGTTACTGGCCACTCGTTGGAGGACTCTGTTGTCAATAGCTTGAATCTCCTGTGTGATGTTGTGCTTCAGATCGTCCAATGTTTGGGGACGTGTGGCGTAAACCCTGTCTTTTAAGTAACCCCATAGAAAGAAGTCCGGCATTGTCAAATCCGGAGATCTCGGTAGCCACAAGTTCCTGGAAATTATTCGGTCGTCAAAGAAACTTTTCGCAGCTCTCTGACACATTGAGTAGGTGTACCCTGTCTCCTGCGACAAACGTCTTAATGATTTTTTTGGGTGACTGCTCCAGTCGTGCTCTTACGTCAACAACAACCGTGGGAAGCCTAGATGAACGATGCTTGCCTTTTTCACTCACCAGAGATCCAGTTGTTTCCAATTTGTTTACCAGTCCCAGTATTGTGTTTCTTTTGGGAGGATTGCGAACACCAAATTCTCTCTGGTATGCCCTTTGAGTAGCTGTAATTGAATTCGTAATCCAGTATTGCTTCACAAGGAAGAGTCGTTGATTTAATGTGTACTGCATTTTCACGTTGACACAAAATGTCGAAAACAGCTGCCAACAATAGGAATAAAACATAAACATCTGCGCATCTAGTGACAAGGAATCGAAACTCCAGAACATTCTGCTTAATTTGGTGCTAAAATTGGGTCAGTGCTGCCAACAATAGGAATAAAACATCTGCGCATCTAGTGACAAGGAATCGAAACTCCAGAACATTCTGCTTAATTTGGTGCTAAAATTGGGTCAGTGCTGCCAACAATAGGAATAAAACATCTGCGCATCTAGTGACAAGGAATCGAAACTCCAGAACATTCTGCTTAATTTGGTGCTAAAATTGGGTCATTGAATGAATTTCCAACGGAATAATTAAAGAAAGAAATGTGTCAGTTCTATATAAATCACTCTGTACATGGATATGCACAGTGATTCAACAATACTGTCGAGATTTTCATTTGAAATCACAGAGAACAAGCAACACCGCTTACACAACTTATATAACATTATGAAATATCATAAGCAGAAATAAACCACGAAAAAAAAAGAGTCCCTTTGTCCCGTTCGATAATAATACAGAGTGCACCTGTGTTACAGTATTTTTTTAGGTTAAGCGGCACTTGACACAGGTGCGGTAATGCAGCATGCAAGGTAATCGTAAAAATGCCTTGTTTAGTCACTCGCTATTACCGTTACGCGTTATTAAATTAAAAACAAAAATTAAATAATACAGCTTCATTCAAACACGCTTCAAGTGAGATACTATACAGGGTGTTTCAGAAATACTTTCACAAACCTTGGTGGCATGTTCCTCACACCAAAACAAGAAAAAAGTTCATATAAACATATATCCGGAAATCCTTAGTTTTTTAATTATTAATGAAAGAACATAATGAAACATGTTAGATATTGTCAGCTTGGTAGTAAGTGTTGCAACTTTAATCAATTCAGAAACTCATAACAAATGTTCAAAATGTTCTCCTCTTGTTTTCACACACGCATCCACTCGTCGGACCATGGACTGTCGCACCCTTTCAAATACTCCCACACGGTATCGACTTGTATCGATAACATCATTCGATTATCTAACAAAATGAATCGGTTACAAACTTAAGTTAAATTGTTGGGGTGTACCTCGAAACACCCTGAACGTAAACTTTTATTGTTATGTGTTTCTGAATTGATTAAAATTGCAACACTTGCTACAATATCTAACATGTTTCATTATTATTATTATTATTATTATTATTATTATTATTATTATTATTATTATTACTTACTTACTTACAAATGGCTTTTAAGGAACCCGAAGGTTCATTGCCGCCCTCACATAAGCCACCGGTCCCTATCCTGTGCAAGATTAATCCAGTCTCTATCATCATACCCCACCTCCCTCAGATCCATTTTAATATTATCCTCCCATCTACGTCTCGGCCTCCCTAAAGGTCTTTTTCCCTCCGGTCTCCCACCTAACACTCTATATGCATTTCTGGATTCGCCCATACGTGCTACATGCCCTGCCCATCTCAAACGTCTGGATTTAATGTTCCTAATTATGTCAGGTGAAGAATACAATGCATACAGTTCTGCGTTGTGTAACTTTCTCCATTCTCCTGTAACTTCATCCCGCTTAGCCCCAAATATTTTCCTTAGCATCTTATTCTCAAACACCCTGAACCTATGTTCCTCTCTCAGAGTGAGAGTCCAAGTTTCACAACCATACAGAAGAACCGGTAATATAACTGTTTTATAAATTCTAACTTTCAGATTTTTGGACAGCAGACTGGATGATAAGAGCTTCTCAACCGAATAATAACACGCATTTCCCATATTTATTCTGCGTTTAATTTCCTCCCGAGTGTCATTTATATTTGTTACTGTTGCTCCAAGATATTTGAATTTTTCCACCTCTTCGAAGGATAAATCTCAAATTTTTATATTTCCATTTCGTACAATATTCTGGTCACGAGACATAATCATATACTTTGTCTTTTCAGGATTTACTTCCAAACCGATCGCTTTACTTGCTTCAAGTAAAATTTCCGTGTTTTCCTTAATCGTTTGTGTATTTTCTCCTAACATATTCACGTCATCTGCATAGACAAGAAGCTGATTATTATTATTATTATTATTATTATTATTATTATTATTATTATTATTATTATTATTATTATTACACGACCTCCTGAGAGGGGACGGTCGAGAAATGATTTACAAAATAAAGCAAAACAGACATTAACACACATTTATTTTGATTTTAGAAACATAAATATTACAGTATTTATACAACAAAAATAATTAACGCTACAAATATGCCTATCTTTCAGAAAATATTTTCTCAAATTGGACTCTGCGGTGAATATAAACACAGTGTTATCGTTTTCGAGTTCAAGGGAATTTTTTTCGCTTTTATTCTGCTAACAGTTTCGCTTTTCTTTTGCTGACAGTCAAAGGCAAATTTTGAAATGAATATGTATTTTATTTTCCAGTCAAAATAACTTAACACATGACATTGACTTTAACAACAAGAATCTATTACATCTTTACATTTTGTATAACGTTTGTTATTATATCAAAATAAATTATTTTGTCATTAATAGGGACCGGATTTTTATGTAATATCAAGGTGTGAAATATGTACATATTTATGTAAGAAAAATAAGCTGAATATGTACCAAAATATGTAAAATCATGAAAATATTTAATATCAATATCTGCGCTGGTTTGTATTGTTAAGTCTAGATATTTGTAGTCTGGTACAATTTTTAATTTTCTGTTCTTCATGAGGATTTCTACTGTTTCTGGTGCTCTTCCGCCGTTTCAGAGTATAATCATTTCTGTCTTGTCCACATTTATATCAAATTTGTTTCTATTGCACCATTTTACCATGATGTTTATTGTTTCTTTTAAGTTTGTACGGTCTTTAGACCCTACTACTATGTCGTCCGCTTATGCGTATGAGATTATTTCCTCCTTGATTTTTACAATACAAAGTAGTTGCATGAGGAAGGTTGCCTTTTGTTAATTCATATTTACAGTGGGCGGTAAGGGGTGAGTGCCTCTTTTACCTCCTGGAACTTAGATGTTATGTTTCGTCCCGAAATATATATTTTCTCGGGTAGGTAAAAAGGCTTATTTCAAATTGTAAACTTCCCCAGCAGCAGTTTCCTTTTTCCTTTTAAAGAAGTAAAAATGAATAAAACCCCTAAATATGTAGATTTATATAATACCAAGCTATAATATGTAATGTGGGGTAAATATGTGAAAATATGTAGTATCAAATTTTAATATATTAATGGTAATTACAAGATTCGCAAAGATTTGTTATTTTTTATACGGTTAGGTTCAAAGGAATATAATAATGTAATTATCTAAAAATCCGGTCCCTAGTCATTAACGTTTTCGCCTTGTACGGCATCTTCAGATGAGAGCAATAGGCTATCCAATAATAAGCAGAGAAACATAGTGGATCTCCAGTGATTTATATTGGGTGTACAGTGTGTTGTGAAAGTGCAATGAGCTTATAAGTAAATTCAGAGAGTTATAGTGGCAGAAAAATATATTTAGGGGAGAGTCGGGTAGTATCGGACATCGGGTAATATCGGACAGTGCGTGTCTTTCATCTACCACCATATGGTAGTACCTGAATGACATGGTTACGTTTCTCTATGCGACATCACAAAAACGTAACCATGTCAATCAGGTACTATTATCGTGTGGTAGATGAAAGAAACTCACTGTCCGATATTACCCGATGTCCGATACTACCCGACTCTCCCCTATAGTGAACGGGTGTGAGTTAAAGTGAACGTCCTAAATTGCTTGTAATGGGGTCTAGGCTAGCGATTTGAGGTTAATATAGTAAGTACAATTCTACGGAATAATAAGGATGTAATTGATGTTCTGTTATTTGAAATGTTGTATCAGTGAAGAAGTGTGTTGTGTCTGTGAAATGTGTTGTGTCAGTGAAGTGTGTTTGTGTCAGTGAAGTTCTATAGTTTACAGTGCTAGTGCAAAGTATTTGAACAGAGAAAAGTTTTTGAAGTGTTAGTGAAATCAGGATAGTGTCAGTGAAATGTGTCTCAGTTCCAGTGCAGTGAGTGCATTGATAGCGAAATGAGTGTAGTGCTGAAAGGTACTTATGCAAGTTTGAACATACAGTATATCATATATACTCGTGGTTTTAAGTTCTAAACTTAGGGTTAAGATATAAATTAGATTTACTTTAATTAATTATGTTATATTAAGTGATTCATTTAATTTAGGATGCTCCTTGTTAATATTATTATATATTGCTATTATTATCTTATTATTAATATTATGACTGTATGTTGAGTCCGTGTAGGTCAGTTTCTATCTGATGCTTTTCCAATTCACTGCGGGCTAAAGCAGGGGGATGCACTATCACCTTTACTTTTTAACTTCGCGCTAGAATATGCCATTAGGAAAGTTCAGGATAACAGGCAGGGTTTGGAATTGAACGGGTTACATCAGCTTCTTGTCTATGCGGATGACGTGAATATGTTAGGAGAAAATACACAAACGATTAGGGAAAACAAGGAAATTTTACTTGAAGCAAGTAGAGCGATCGGTTTGGAAGTAAATCCCGAAAAGACAAAGTATATGATTATGTCTCGTGACCAGAATATTGTACGAAATGGAAATATAAAAATTGGAGATTTATCCTTCGAAGAGGTGGAAAAATTCAAATATCTTGGAGCAACAGTAACAAATATAAATGACACTCGGGAGGAAATTAAACGCAGAATAAATATGGGAAATGCCTGTTATTATTCGGCTGAGAAGCTCTTATCATCCAGTCTGCTGTCCAAAAATCTGAAAGTTAGAATTTATAAAACAGTTATATTACCGGTTCTTCTGTATGGTTGTGAAACTTGGACTCTCACTCTGAGAGAGGAACATAGGTTCAGGGTGTTTGAGAATAAGGTGCTTAGGAAAATATTTGGGACTAAGCGGGATGAAGTTACAGGAGAATGGAGGAAGTTACACAACACAGAACTGCACGCATTGTATTCTTCACCTGACATAATTAGGAACATTAAATCCAGACGTTTGAGATGGGCAGGGCATGTAGCACGTATGGGCGAATCCAGAAATGCATATAGAGTGTTAGTTGGGAGACCGGAGGGAAAAAGACCTTTAGGGAGGCCGAGACGTAGATGGGAGGATAATATTAAAATGGATTTGAGGGAGGTGGGGTATGATGATAGAGACTGGATTAATCTTGCACAGGATAGGGACCGCTGGCGGGCTTATGTGAGGGCGGCAATGAACCTTCAGGTTCCTTAAAAGCCATTTGTAAATAAGTATGACTGTATGTTAATATTATTGTAATTATTGAGTGTAATTAGTTACCACTGCCACTGGGTACTTACCCATTTGCAGTGTGAATAAATACATACATACAATATTACGTATGTAAAATTGATATATCATTTAACAAGTGGAAATTAAAGTGTGAAAACGAATGTATCTCTTTTAAACCATCTATTAGGGGCCTACATGTTGAAGACAAGTTATGTGTGTGCTGTTAAAATTTATATATTTCAAGACTTTCTCGGAAAAAAGGCTTCGGATGGATAAAAGTTCACACTGCAGGAACTGAAAGACTGGCCTGCACGATTCAGAAGTAGGGTGTACGCACCAGTGGCGTAGCGTTAATGTAAGCTAAAAAGCTCAGCTTCCCCAGTTAAAAATAATTTTATAACAAACATGCAGTTTATGAACAAGATTATTTATTAATTTTAATACAATTTATATTTACGCGTTAAATATTGTGATGCGGCAGCTCAGGATGATTTGTGATGCAGCAGTAAACATTAAGCCTGCACACACCAGCTTCCAATCCCCTCATTCTTCTGTGTAACTCACCCCGCAGATTTCAATCTCTTTCTAACGAAACTACCCTGGTCGCAAGGCTCGCAAGAAGCTAGCTTTAACATGGAAAATAATTTAGTTTCCGAGTTATCCCTTTCGTGAGTTGTGTTTAGTTGAAGTGTTAGTGTGCATTGTGGCTGATATAAGAAATAATGAGTGAAATAACAGTTGCTGACACTAATTTAATTGAATTTTAGGACAATTCCGTTATCAAGACTGACTTATGAACAGAAGTGTGAGAAACGACCGACTCCCTTGCTATCAATGAAGGACACAACCAAGACAGACGCATACTTAGGTAATTACTAATACTGCATTTACCGTTAATACTGTGATTTCTCTAAATATGACAGAGAGTGAGCTGCCTAGTGTTAAACTGTACGCATACGTGGCTATTTGTTAGAGATATGTGTAAACCATGAAATCATAATTTACTACGTACCATTTGAGGTCATGACTTATTGGTGTTACTTACGAGGTTCCAACCAATCTTCGGACTGCTGACTTGACATTGACTACTATTTATTTTAAGACTATATTTGTGCGAGATCGTGCGTATTTGCTTGTTTTCCGCACAGAACCGATACGCGGTAAGTGTGAAATACCACATTCAGTATTCCCAACGTAACACACATAACAATTTCCCTCTTCTTACCGCTTAAGCGCGACATTCATTTCACTGCTTTAGTCTTTTAAGATATTATTTTTAGAGACGTTTAACATAGTAATAATTATAAATTGGAAACTTACCACTGCAATTTCACCTAAATTGCAATGTTAATTATTGTTTTTAAATATTTGCAAAAATTAAGTAAACTCTACTACTCCACGAAACTTATTGCATTCCTGATACAAGTAACATTAAGGAAGCCGTGAAAAAATCAACAAGATTCCAGATGCCGATGTTATTACTGCAATATGTTATATAAATAATATTGTTAAAATATTAAAATGAAAAATAAATCATTACATAACCTTACCGTTTGTTTTAAGTTCGCATTTATAGACTGGGGGGGGGGGGAAAGACAGACGTATATCACGGCCTGCTGGAGTATAGTAAACACAGAAAACATTTTATAGCAACAATGTTGAAGAAAGATATTTTGGTTTTCCGAAGTTGCCGTCATTAAACAGAAACCAACATGGAGATTTTATTGCAACTAATTAGAAATTCGTCTTTCAGGTATGTAATAAACGATCTTCGCACAAAATAATGTACGACCGGTATGTTTGTTTTCATTTTCTCGGAAATTAAAAAAGCTCAACTACATTTCGCTTTTTCAATCTTTTCCTCGAACATGAAAACGTCAACATACCGCTCTTGTAACGTATATTACTATTTTACAATACGTTTTCTCATATGTACATGGAAGAAAATTTGAGTTAGCTTCCCCTGCTCAAAATTTTATGCTACGCCACTGGTAATAAGTTCACACGCACCAGTCAATTAACATAGCGGAGTACACCTAGCACACGACAAATGGCTGCAATTTGTGGCTCAGTGAACATCTCGCGATGCTACCGCGTTTGTGTACAACGTCACGATGTAACCTTATCCTCTGGCAGAGCTTCAAGAGTTCTAATTGTCATGCATTGACTTTGAATCTATTCTTTTACGAAACGCGCGCCTTGAGTTTTCGCATTAAATTCTGGCCTTCCACACCAAGAGTACTTGCAGCCAAACACGATTTTTCGAGGGTATCCTTCACAGAGACCTAATTTTTTTAATATTACCATATTTAACCACGACGAAGTACTTTCTCTATGCAAATAATTGTTAACATATTCCACCGCATGTCTAGTATTTATATTATATTTGGACTTCAATCACATCACCAAGTGGTATATATGTATTCTGATCGGTTAGTTTGAACCTTTCGAATACAATATACCAGAAAATACCGGGAACTATTTATGTAACAAGTGCATATATTACACATAAGATAATCAGATATCCTACTACTACACATGTTCTGTAAAAAAAAAAAAAAAAAAGGTAAAGGTAAAGGTATCGCCGTAACATGCCATGAAGGCACTTGGGGGGCATGGAGGTAGAGCCCCATGCTTTCCATGACCTCGGCACTAGAATGAGGTGGTGTGGTCGGCACCACGCTCTGACCGCCTTTTACCCCAGGGAAAGACCCGGTACTCAATTTTATAGGAGGCTGAGTGAACCTCGGGGCCGTTCTGAAAGTTTGGCAACGAGAAAAAATCCTGTCACCACCTGGGATCGAACCCCGGACCTTTCAGTCCGTAGCCAGCTGCTCTACCAACTGAGATATCTGGCCGCCACACATGTTCTGTAGTAGTGAATTTCTTAAATAAATAAATTAAGCCTATTAGGCCTACTATATAATACTGTATATTGAATTTATTAACAGTGTTATATTTACTCCGTAATTTGGCAATTATAGCTACATTTTACATTTTTGGCTATGATAGCTATACTTAACTATTTTTCATTTATTTTTATTTGGTATTTTTCATTTATATCTTTTATTTAGGTAGTACCTATTTGTTTTTTTTTTATTTTTAATTTGTAATTACACTTGCATCTTGCATTTGTATCTGTTTTATCTCTTTTTTCATGTTATATGCAATTTATGTTTTTTAAACAAATATCTGTACTGTCTATTGTAATTGGGGCTTTGCCCTGTTGTAGACATTAATAAATAAATAAATAAATAAATAAATAAATAAATAAATAAATAAATAAATAAATAAATAATTAATTAAATAATGATGTCCCCGTATAAAAATTGGAAATTTATCCTTTGAATTGGTGTAAAAATTCAAATATCTCGGAGCAACAGTAACAAATATAAATGACAGGAGGAAATTAAACGCAGAATGAATATGGGAAATGCCTGTTATTATTCAGTTGAGAAGCTTTTATCATTCAGTCTGCTCTCAAAAAAGCTGAAAGTTAGAATTTATAAAACAGTTATATTACCGGTTGTTCTGTATGGTTGTGAAACTTCGACTCTCACTTTGAGAGAGGAACAGAGGCTAAGTGTGTTTGAGAATAAGGTGCTTAGGAAAATATTTGGGGCTAAAAGGATTGAAGTTACAGGAGAATGGAGAAAGTTACACAACGTAGAACTGCACACATTGTATTCTTCACCTGACATAATTAGGAGCATTAAATCCAGACTTTGAGATGGGCAGGGCATGTAGCACGTATGGGCAAATACAGAAATGAATATAGAGTGTTAGTTGGGAGGCCGGAGGGAAAAAGACCTTTGGGGAGGCCGAGACGTAGATGGGAAGATAATATTAAAATGGATTTGAGGGAGGTGGGATATAATGATAGAGACTGGATTAATCTTGCTCAGGATAGGGACCAATGGCGGGCTTATGTGAGGGCGGCAATGAACCTCTGGGTTCCTTAAAAGCCAGTAAGTACTCATATCATCAAACTCCGGTCGTGGAAGGGGGAACCGTTAATCCAAAGGTATAGCCAGGTTAATATTAGAAATGCTAGTAAAAACAAAATGAAGTAAAAATTTTACCTTGTGACAACACTGATAACATTATGATAAAAACTACTTTGAAAGTTGGTCTTTTTGACGTCAAAAGCTTAGATTACATAACGGCCATGAGCCATAAGCTAAATATACTGAAACGATAAGACCTCCGAAATAGTTCACAAACGTTAGCGTGTACTATGACGTGCGTTATAACAGCTGACGATACAGGTTAATACACGTCCCCATTTGTATTGTCTCAGTAAGTGTACTGTAACACTTGACTCAAATGGGCACAACAATAATTTAATTTATGAGGAGAACTTCAGTGTTTAGCCTACTTATTGTTTAACCAGATCAGTTGATAGAGCACCCAGCGAATAGGGATTATAAAGAATGGACACTTCGCGTCGCTACCTTTGATGTAGCCGGACTGATTTCAATGACCTTCAAGCCAGCTAAAGCGTCAGATTCTGCTTTCTCCCTAGAGTTGGCGCTGACAACACACCAGCTAGCAGTCAACACAGCAGAAATATAACTCATACAATTAATACATCTAAGTACATTATGTACTCAAATAAAATAAATTGGATCCATAAAATAATAAATCCTTCATTAACTGCAATGTCTAGACTCTAGAGTTCCTTTATAATGAGAGTTGAGTCGTTGACCCCAACAACAATTAAAATATGTAATGATTTGATAGCGCTGAAAATGGAAAAACAAAACTCTTACGAGAAGTAAAACCATATACCTATATTATATTATTATACAAATATTAAACGAATTCCATACTTAATTTTATAATGTATTATATTATTTTATAATATAATGTATTATATCTGAAATATAAAATATTATTATTACAACTAATTTGTCACTGAGAAATAAGGAAAGGCTGTTAACTTGAATTTATTTGAAGCAAAGCGTTACTGGATTATGCAATAATGTAGGCGATGTTTGGATCCTGTGTCTCAACTCTATTCTCAATTATTATCTTAGCGTATGCTCGATTACACTACCTCTAGCGCTTTAAAGTGGAACTAACCGCTGGCGCACAGAGAAACAAAACACAGGAAAATTCGCTCAGCCATTCTTTATAATCCCTATTCGCTGGAGCACCTGGCTACGGATTGGAAATTCCTGGGTTCAATCCCGGGCGGGGATAGGGTTTTCTCGTTGTCAGAACTTCCAGAACGGCTCTGAGGTTCTCTCAGCCTCCTGTTAAATTGAGTACCGGGTCTTCCCCGAGGTTAAAGCGGGGTTCTGATTATATCACCTGATTCTAGAGCCGATGTCAAGAAAGCATGGGGCTTTGCCTTCATGTCTCCCAAGTACATTCACGGCGCATATCAGGGGTATCTTTACCTTTACTTATTGTTTAACCGATACGGAAATACGTACATACATAACTTACACAGGGACATCATTTTATTTCTACTTCAATTTTTATTGTACCTGAGTTTTTGAATGTACTTCACTCCCACCCCTTCTACTAATGAAGTTCAACCATCCTGCACACAGATCCAAGACCGCATATACAGTGATAGTAGCCTTACGGTCATAGTAAACAGTACGTTACAAAAATATGTTCGCGTTTTCCAGTGACGAAAGAGCTTTCAATATTGAATCATTTTCGCACAGATACTGTCGTCCATTTGCCTACGTCGTATCCCGGTTTCCCCCACCTGCTTTTATTCGCCAGCTAGTGGGTGGGTTGTCGTCTTAGCTCTTTTGTGAGATCATTAATTTCTGTTAGGAATTGGACGTCTACGTAATATTATACAACCGTTTAAAACAACTTAATAAAAGGGCCTCGTTAAGTAATTAACTGTCCCTTTCTACGACCCTACGACATAACAACTTGGACGGACAGTAGATAGTATGTCTGAGTAATTTTATCTTTTCGGATCGGGCAGAAGTGAAGATTGAATTTACAGTACGTAAGGTACTCTTTTATAGAGTAGGTATATAATTATTTCAACATGAGTTACTAGTTACGAAGGACGAAACTGGTAATTGGGATTAGGTACAATAGTCTATAGTGCGAAGATATGCACACTAGAACTGTAGCCTCTATCGAAATGAACGGCCACCATTTTCAAAAGTGTGTTTAAATATCCATATTATTATTTTTCACTTTAATTTTATTCTCTATATTGTACGCTAATGTGCTGTAGACAGTATAATATACACTGCATAATGAATACGTCCACATGGACAGCTCAGTTCATGAGTAAAAACACTCATTGTTAATACTGTACTGTATTTTGATTAAACAAACACCTAATGAAAATTATCAAACTCAAAATAGCGATATTTCCTAGTTTACGTAAATGGATGAACTACTTTTCTTCCCTCCTATACCTAGTAAATTGATTTGTTTGTATATTACGCCAGTATCATCGAACTCTAGTCGTGGAAGGGGGTATCAAACGACGTTGATACAAAGGTATAGCCAGGTCAATATTAAAAATGTTAGTAGAAATAAAATGATGTCCCTGTATAACATACAAGTGCCGAATTTAGGCCTAGACAACCTAGCCAGTTGCCTAGGGCGGCAATTTCCAGGGGAGGGGGCTGGATTTTTTCTCTCATTCTCTTCCTTTTTTCATGTTCATTTTACAGTTAAATTTATTTTTAAAACACTTACTGGTAAATCTTTTCTGAAGTTTGTTCTTGAACACCTTGTGGAAGTCGGATATTGTTTCGTTACGGCGTTGTCGTGGTCGTGGCGAGAGCAAAAGGAAAGTGTGCAGCTGCATAGTTATATTGTAATGCCGATATCACATTATTACAGTATGAAACTGATTAAATTTAACTGCTTGTATAAACAAGAATGCATTGTTGAAAATCAAATTGGATGTGTGTTTTATTATATTATCGCTATGAATAGTAACCAGAACTCTCAGTTACATTTCCAATATAATATACAGTCAACAATACTATTTAATCACTTTCAAGCATGTGCATTATACAGGGACATCATTTTATTTTTACTAACATTTGTAATATTAACCTGGCTATACCTTTGGATTAACGGTTGAGAACCGGAAACACCGTTTGCTACCCCCTTCCACGACTGGATTTGGCTGATACTGGCGTAAAATACAAACAAATCACTTTACTAGGTATAGGAGGGAAGAAAAGTAGTTCATTTACGTAAACTGGGAAATATCGCAATTTTGAGTTTGATAATTTTCATTAGGTTTTGTTTAATCAAAATACAGTATAGTATTAACAATAAGTGTTTTTACTCACGAACTGAGTTATCCATGCGAACGTATTCATTATGCAGTGTATATTATACTGCCTACAGCACATTAGCGTACAATATAGAGAATGAAGTTAAAATGAAAAATAGTCATAATATGGATATTTAAACACATTTTTGAAAAAGGTGGCCGTTCATTTCGATACAGGCTTTAGTTCTTTTGTGCATATTATTGCACTATAGACTATTGCATCTAATGCCAATTACCAGTTTCGTCCTTCATACTTGGTAATTCATGTTGAAATAATTCTGTACCTACTCTATAAAAGAGTAGGTACCTTACGTACTGTAAATTCAATCTTCACTTCTGCTCGACCCGCACAGATAAAATTACTCAGACATGCTATCTACTGTCCGTCCAAGTGGTTATGTCGCAGGATCGTAGAAAAGGGGGAAATCACGTGACAGTTAATAACTTAACGAGGCCCTTTTATTTAAGTTATTTTAAACAGTTATATAATATTACGTAGACGTCCAATTAATTCCTAACAGAAATTAATGTTTTAAAATAAGAGCTAAGAAAGCCCAGCCACTAGTCTTTACAGTGGAGCGAGCAGAAGCAGGTGGGAGAAATCGGGATGCGACGTAGACAAACGGACGATAGTACCTGTGCGAAAATATGATTCAGTATTGGAAGTTTCCGTCACTGGAAAACGCGAACATATTTCTGGAACGTATTATACTCACTAACTCAGTACTGCTTAGTATATGCGGCCTTGGTTCTGTGTGGAGGACACTTGGAACCTCTTTAGTAGAAGGGGTGGGAGTGAAGTACATTCAAAAACTCAGGTACAATAAAAATTGAAGTAAAAATAAAATGATGTCTCTGTATAATTCGATATGAAAGGTTTATTCCGAAAAAAGTTGGAATTTATTTTTCAATTTGGTTTAGGGTCGATTCATATTATATGGAACGCCAACGTCACGGACCGTCACCGTCACGTCCAATGGCAACTCATTCACATTTAACGGCAAGTGACCGTCAGTTTGCCGGCGTTATCAAGAATAGAGAGGTAGTCTATGCTCTCAAACAATGTGAGACAATCAATTGAACTGTAATTTTTAGAATTCATATATAAATGTCTGGCGGCCGGGTAGCTCAGTTGGTAGAGCAGCTGGCTACGGACTGAAAGGTCCGAGGTTCGATCCCAGGTGGTGACAGGATTTTTTCTCGTTGCCAAACTTTCAGAACGGCCCCGAGGTTCACTCAGCCTCCTATAAAATTGAGTACCGGGTCTTTCCCGGGGGTAAAAGGCGGTCAGAGCGTGGTGCCGACCACACCACCTCATCTAGTGCCGAGGTCATGGAAAGCATGGAGCTCTACCTCCATGCCCCCCCAAGTGCCTTCATGGCATGTTTACCTTTACCATATATAAATGTCTAAGGAAAGCATAGCAAAATTTTGGAATCAAAATCTTTTTTGGACAGTGAGAAAAACGTTACTAACTTCGAAGTCAACCGTTGAAAATAGACATTGACATATCAAAAGTTGATAAGCGACAAACTTTTTTATTTTTCACGTTAGATGGGGGGTCAAAGCGAGAGAGATGATTAGAAATAATGGCAATTACTTTTAAAAGTGGCTGATTCTCAAAATCTGTATTGGTTTGCGAGTTACAGTGAGTTAAATGCGTACGCAGAGTGACAATTTTTTTCTGTTAGAACTGCGGATTCTCATACAAATCATCGCTCTGATTTCAAATTTGTTTACAAAATGTTTCCGTTGTTAAAGGTTTTCGAGTTAATCGTGAGTTTTGAAATGTAATTAAAATATTCCTAGTAGAGTACCTATATAAATAACATCTATCGAAGTAAGAAATGCTCGTAATAATTTATTATACCACCAACAAAATCAATGCCCAAAAATAAACCACAGCTTACCTTCCACAAAACAATTTTGTTTCAACATTGAATAAGTTTGAATATATTTCTTCGCATTGAGTCTGATGTGCTTCGTCAGATAGACTTTGATGACATCATCAATGCTTTCTCTGTGAAGAAAGTGCGAAGGAAATCATCATAATTCACAAGTAAGATGCATGTATTTTGATTCCAATAATTTATTGTTTTCTGAATTGTAACATTTCATTTAAAACTAGTTTAAACTAAACATGATCTGTATAATAGCTGCTCATAAACTGTTTGTAGGAGTTGGAGGGGGGAGCGGCAAAATTTAGCACTGTCTAGGCACTATACCTAAATCCGACCCAGAACATACATACATACATACATACATACATACATACATACATACATACATACATACATGCATACATACATGCATACTGTACATACAATGATTTACTTACAAAAATATCTTGGACTGTTGTGGATTCAAATTTAATAGCAATATCTATTTCCTGAGAATAGTAACAATAGAATATTTTGAAAAAAGTTTAAAATGTTATAGTTTATTATATGAGTAAATGTTATGAAATGAATACAGTGAGTTTCATACGCTATTTTTTTGTACGACAGCATTATAAAACAATAATAAAAAAATAAAATAAGATTAGTAATGATGGGAAGTTTGAAATCATGGTCTATGAGAAAAAGAGGTTGCTATAACCACAGTGATATACTGTATTAAATAATATCATAGCATTGGAAAATAGTTTCATAATGTTAATTCTGTGATAGAAGTTATCCTTTCTTAATGGAAGTCACGACGTTTTAGTTGACATGATAATATTTTTACGGTACTTTATGATAATGTGGGATATTATGCACGATTTCACTATAAAGGCTAACGATAAATACTGTTTGTAACTTATTTATTTATTTAATTAATTTATTTATTTAATCTGACAGGATTAAGGCCATAAGGCCTTCTCTTCCATCCCACCACATAGCACACATAAATACAAACGCTGATGAAAATAATCTATACTAATAATAAATCTGTAGCCGAAATTTTTCTGGTAATTTCCGATTTTCCAAAAATAATTGGCCCTAACATATATAATTAACCACCCTGAAACCGAAAAACGCTTTTTTGAAATTTTTGTTTGTATGTCTGTCTGTCTGTCTGTCTGTCTGTCTGTATGTTTGTTACCTTTTCACGCGATAATGGCTGAACGGATTTCGATGAAAATTTGAATATAAATTAAGTTAGCTGTAACTTAGATTTTAGGCTATATGGCATTCAAAATACTTTATTTAAAAGGGGGGTTATAAGGGGGCCTGAATTAAATAAATCGAAATATCTCGCTTATTATTGATTTTTGTGAAAAATGTTACATAACAAAAGTTTCTTTAAACATCATTTCCGATACGTTTTATTCTTTCAAAAATTTTGACGGGACTAATATTTAATGAGATAAATGAGTTTTAAAATTAAAATAACTGCCATCTAAGGCCGTGTAATGAAATGAAAAACAAATGACTTCGTCTATAAGGGGCCTTGGACAGCAACAATCGAAAGCTATGAAAGATAGCCTACAGAGAATGTTTCTGTGTTTGTATGAAGTAATATCGGAAGCTAAATTAACCGATTTGTATAATTATTATTTCACCATTGGAAAGTGTAGTTTCTCTAGATGGATATAATGCTATAATGTTATTACAGTAACTTGTGAGTGAATTGAGGACAGGTAAGATTAAAATAGCTTCTTATGCACAGAACATTTGATAGGCTATTCTGTATATTCGTTTCCTATATTTCTTAAAATAATGTTTATGTACACATTCATTCTAATCTCAGAGAGTGTATTGATTTAGTACGCAATAATAGTATGTTAGCTTAGTATACCATTATTTTATAATCAAAATTTTAACTATGCTCAATTGAATCCTGTTAAAATACATAAAATACATATGCATTAAATGCGATGCAAACAAATTGGATAATGAGCCAAGCAGATTATGTTGCGCTATTGTAAAAGTTGTTCCTCCTGAGATTCAAGAGCCTCCATAACAAATTAAAACTTACTTATCGGAGTACATCCGTTATCAACATACTTTTTATATAATATAATATAATATAATATAATATAATATAATATAATATAATATAATATAATATAATATAATATAATATAATATAATATAATATAATTTAAGTTATTTGAAGGTTTCAGAACCATAGTGGGCCAAGTGCCATTTACTGAATACGTAGAAAACAAGGATTAAAATTAAGTTATTACCATAATTCAATGGAAACATATAGCAAGTAAAATAAAGTATACACATTACATCTAAATGATGTCAATGTTCATTAAACTATGGTTGCATGTAATAAAAATTAAGAAACATGTTAGGAAAGAAATTGTCATTGCACCAAATGAGTGGTCTCTGGACCAAAATGATCGCATTTTAATTATTTGAATACAATTACAATTAAGTAACATATTAAACGATTTATCCTTCTATCAAATACGAATGTTCGCTGGATCAAATGTCCTATTTTAATTATGTAATTACTTTATATTTATTTCTAACGGGTGCAGCGGAGCGCATGGGTACGGCTAGTACAAATTAAATTAAAGCCCTATAGAGGGTAACAGGGTCAAAAAGAACACTATATAGCTCTCATCGAGCTAATACAAGAAAAAAAGAAAGAAAAACAATGATGATAGTGATAACTAATAACTGATAACCGACAATAATAATAATAATAATAATAATAATAATAATAATAATAATAATAATAATAATAATAATAATCTATACTAATAATAAATCTGTAGCCAAAATTTTTCTGGTAATTTTCGATTTTCCGAAAGTAATTGGTCCTAACATATATAATTAACCACCCTGAAACCGAAAATCGCTTGTTTGAAATTTTTGTTTGTATGTCTGTCTATCTGTCGTCTGTCTGTCTGTCTGTCTGTCTGTCTGTCTGTATGTTTGTTACCTTTTCACGCGATAATGGCTGAAAGGATTTCGACGAAAATTGTAATATAAATTACGTTCGTTGTAACTTAGATTTTAGGCTATATGGCATTCAAAATACGTTATTTAAAAGGGGGGTTATAAGAGGGCCTGAATCGAAATATCTCGCTTATTACTGATTTTTCTGAAAAATGTTACATAACAAAAGTTTCTTTAAAAATGATTTCTGATAAGGTTTATTCTTTGAAAAATTTTGATAGGACTGATATTTAATGAGATAAATGAGTTTTAAAATTAAAATAACTGGCATCTAAGGCGGTGTATTGAAATAAAAAACATATGACTTCGTCTATAAGGGGCCTTGGACACAACAATCGAAAGCTATGAAACATAGCCTACAGACAATGTTTCTGTGTTTAGCCAAAATTTTTCTGTTAATTTTCGCTTTTCCAAAAATAATTGGTAATAACAATTAAGAAACATGTTAAAGGAATTGTCATTGCACCAAATGAGTGGTCTCTGGATCAAAATGATCGCATTTTAATATTTTAAATACAATTTAAATTAAGTAACATATTAAACGATTTATCCTTCTATCAAACACGAATGTTCCCTGGATCAAATGTCCTATTTTAATTATGTAATTACTTTATATTTATTTCTAACGGGTGCAGCGAAGCGCACGGGTAAGGTTAGTAATAATAATAATAGTAATAATAATAATAATACATTACACATTAATTGTCAATTTTACAACAGCACAGTTACAATATTTACTATATGTCATGGGTTAAGCCGAAGTTGCGCAACCTGACAGATGTTCAACAAGCAATTCCATGAACTAGAATGTGATTTTTAAATCTAAATTTGAATTTTGATATTGTCCGACAGTCTCTGACATGGTCAGGGAGAGAGTTCCAGAGGCGTGGAATAGATATGCTGAAAGATGATGAGTAGAAGGATGTTCTGTGCAGAGGAATAGAGAGAAGGTACATGTTCCGGGTTCGAGGTAGTGGAAGGTAAACAAAACGAGATGCTAGGTAAGAGGGTGTGGAGGTGTGGATGATTTTAAATAGTAATAAGAGAGAGTTGAAGGATCTTCTTTCTTTAAGTGGACTCCAAGACAACAATTCTAGTGACGGTGTTACATGATCGAATTTTATAATGTTACAAACGAAACGAACGCAGATATTGATATTGTGAACACGCTGTAGTCTATGGGCAAGATTAGTATTTAGATTCGTGAATAAAGAATCGCAATAATCGAAGTGGGGCATCACTAAAGTTTGGATCAGGTTCTTTTTATGGCTGAGAGGTACAACGTTGGTTAAGTGTCTGAGGGAATGAATTATGGAAAAAGTTTTCTTACATGTGTAGGTCACTTGATTTTGAAAATTTAAATTTGAATCTAAATATACCCCTAAATTTTTTACTGTCCTACTATATATAATTGTGGTATTATTTATTTTTGTATTTGATACAGTGGGTACCTAGATCTATTTTGTTTAATGCTCGTTTGTGGCCCATTATTATAGCTTATGATTTGTCTGGATTTAGTCTGAGTCCAAATTTTTGCGCCCATTGAGCTACAGATGCTAGATCTTCATTAATTCTGATCACAGAGTCATGTTCGGGAATGACTGTAAAGTTGTAAGTCGTCAGCGTATAGGTGGTGTTTTAGATCTTTGTTACGTCGTTTATGTAAAGCGTAAAAAGTAATGGCCCAAGAACCGAGCCCTGAGGGATTCCAGCCTTGTCGGTACGCCAATTGGAAGAATGACTACCGTCTGATACACATTGTTGGCGTTCGCGAAGGTAGGAATCGAACCAAGCAACGGCACTCTTAGAAAGATTGTAGTTTTTTAGTTTACATAAAAGGAGACAAAAAATAATTTCTCTATGATGTATGACCAATGGATAAATTCTGCAAAACATCTTTTAGCAAACATTTAAAAAAAGATTAATGGATAATGGATATGTCAGTAGTGACAGTACAATTAATAATTCAACATCAATTAAATACAATTTCCTGCTCTCAGGGACTTGAGTATTTTGAACAAAGAGAAGAATATCAACTGTGAAGCTTTATGGGGCCATGACGTCAATTAAAGTCTCTTTAACTGTACAGATTTTTTTTGTATAGTCCGGGTCAGCTTACTTCATACCCTAAGGGTGAAACCTAACCATTTCCCCGCCCCCATTACTACATATGCTAGTGGACTGTGGTGATTTTCTAGTTTGCAGATTGAATTTTCTTTTGCCAACTTCGTTTCGAATTTCGATACTGACAAATACTACAAATAATAGTGATTTTGTAACTAGTATGTTGGCAGCTGAGACAAATATCGACAATATTTGTCGGTACTGGAGTTCCATGAAATTGAAATTGTACTAGATTTCTGAGCCTGTTAGTGGAAGCTAGTGAAATTTGAACATACTAATAATTAATTAATATCAGTATTAATATTAATACATAATAGTTATTTTATGTGTTGCGTTGTGGTTATAATTCAAGACTATAATCAGGTAAGTTTTCGGAGTTAGTACTAATAATTTCATGTGGTCAAACAAAATACATTTTTAGGTTAGGTCTCGTGAGTCAGTTGTTCAGTCAAACCAATGAATTTCGTATTGCCAGACAAAATACTTGACATGTTGATCCCTTTCTGTATAGTTTGCCTACGAAAATTTGTTACAAATTATTGAATTATTTAGAATACCTTTCAACATAAAGTACGGTAAGTAAATAAGTCATTTAGTACGAAGGATCGTGTGATATCTGGTAACAGTTGGCAACACTGACAAGACGGCAATATTTGCTGTTTAGAAACTGTTCTTATATGACCCTCACTATAACCAAAGTGACTGCAGAAACAGTGGACAAATTCCGCAAAGTTATGTACAGAACTGCAAGTTTTTCTTTCGTGTCATTTCTTCTTCTTAATACATATAAAATAACTACAAAAGAATCTACAGTTTATTTCATCAGTAAACACATATATTTTTTGCCAAATCCTAGAGTTAAAAATCAAGCTGGCAAGTGAAACTGAATACAGCAGTATTCCTTGGTACAATCCAGGTACACAATTAACGAAACTCAAAACTTGCTGTCCTCTTAGTGACGTATTAATGTATGTACCCTACTAACATTACCTCCTAGAAGGTCAGGCTTCCTGAAATGGGATACCAACTTGAATAATAGTGGGAAATGGAGCAAACAAAACAATAACCACAATCAGCGCTTTGAAATGTAAATTACGGCCACGAGTTAAAAAGAAAATAGCACAACTCTAAACCAACCTTGGTACTATAAATACAGACGGTTCAGTTACAAGCAAGTGCCCTCTGTTTGGAGGTATAGTAACCAGAGAAAGTGGCAGCTTTCCAGGAACCTATATTAAGAAAGGCACGTGTTAACATCTCCATCATTGTTACTTACACTTTTCTAATTTATAATGTCCCAACAGTCTATGGTGTTCAGACGTACGGGAGTAAGGTTCGAGCTTCAACACATTGCGACAGACAAATCTGCTGTGAGATAGATTTTCCCCTAGAATTTATATATTATTCCTTTCATTTTATTCCACCGTTAGTACCCAAATTTTACAACTAACACCTAGGAGTGACAGCCCATAGAGTTCAAACCCGACTGCCAACTGCTGGCCTCACGTCCACATGCCTCAACAGAGGTGAACGATCATCCAACCAGTATGGAGGTATCGTGTGATGATCCAAGCTAGTTTGCAGCAGTGTTTTTCAATCAGTGGTACGCGTACTTTTGGGGGTACTTGGAGAGGACTGGACAATGTTTGCTCATGAGTTTCATGTACTTCTCAATTCGGATTGGCGAACCCTGGTCCCAGTATTTATATGAACGGATGTGGGAAACCACAAGCAATCCCCGTGAGGATAACCGGCCATCGGACCGAATATGGACCTCCCGAATACAAAGCGGAAATGATAAATTATTCTACAGTGATCGCTGCTGCTGATGCTGCTGCTGCTACTACTACTACCACCACCGCCACCACCACCACCACCACTACTACCACCACCACCACTACCAACACCACCACTACTACAACCACTACCACTACTACCACAACCACCACTACCAACACCACCACTACTACAACCACTACCACCACCACCACTACTACTACAACCACTACCACCACCACTACTACTACCAACACCACCACTACTACAACCACTACCACTACCACCACCACTACTACTACCAACACCACCACTACTACAACCACTACCACCACCACCACTGCCACCACCACCACTACCACTACCACTACCACCACCACTACTATTACCACCACCACCACTACTACAACCACTACCATCACCACCACCACTACCACCACCACCACCACTACTACTACCACCACCACCACCACCACAACCACTACCACCACCACCACCACTACCACCAACACCACCACTACTACTACCACCACCACCACTACTACAACCACTACCACTACCACCACTACTAATACAACCACTACCACCACCATTACTACTACTACGACCACCACTACCAGCACCACTACTACCACCACCAACACTACTAAACCACTACCACCACCACCACCACTACTACTACCACCACCATCACTACAACCACTACCACCACCACCACCACCACTACTACAACCACTACCACTACCACCACCACTACTACTACCACTACCACCACCATTACTACTACTACGACCACTACTACCACCACCACTACTACCACCACCACCACCACTACTACCACCACCACTACCACCACCACCACCACCACCACGACCACCACTACCACCACCACTACTACCACCACCAACACTACTAAACCACTACCACCACCACCACCACTACTTCTACCACCACCATCACTACAGCCACTACCACCACCACCACCACCACTACTACCACCACCACTACTACAACCACTACCACTACCACCACCACTACTACTACCACTACCACCACTACCACCACCACTACTACCACCACCACCACCACTACTACTACTACCACCACTACCACTGCCATCACTACCACTACTATTACTACCACCACTACCAGTACTACTACCACCTCTACAACTACTACTACTACTACTACTACTACTACTACCACTGCCACTACTACTGCTACCACCACTACCACTACTACTACTACCACCACCACTACCACTACCACCACTACAACTACAACTACCACTACTACCACCACCACCTCCACCATCACCACCACTACTACTACCACCATCACTACTACTACTATCACCACCACCACCACTACCACTACTACAACCACTACCACCACCACCACTACTACAACCACTACAATACCACTACCACCACCACTACTACAACCACTACCACCACCACTACTACAACCACTACCACCACCACCATTACTACTACTACGACCACCACCACCACTACCAGCACCACCACCACTACGACCACCATCACTACTACTATTACTACCACCACCACCACGACCAACACCACCACTACCATCACCGCCACCACTACCACCACCACCACCACTACTACTAGCACCACCACCACTACCACTACTACTACACTACTACTACCACCACTACCACTACTATTACTACCACCACTACCACTACTATTACTACCACCACTACCAGTACTACTACCACCTCTACAACTACTACTACTACTACCACCACTGCCACTACTACTGCTACCACCACTACCACTACTACCACCACCACTACCACTACCACCACTACAACTACAACTACCACTACTACCACCACCACCACTACCACAACTACAACTACCACTACTACCACCACCACCACTACCACCACCACCACCACTACCAGTACTACTACCACCACTACAACTACTACTACTACCACCACTGCCACTACTACTGCTACCACCACTACCACTATTATTACTACCACCACCACTACCACTACCACCACTACAACTACAACTACCACTACTACCACCACCACTACCACAACTACAACTACCACTACCACCACCACCACTACTACTACTACTACTACTACCACCACCACCACCACTGCCACTACTACTACCACCACTGCCACTACTACTGCTACCACCACTACAACTACCACTACTACCACCACCACTACCACAACTACAACTACAACTACCACCACCACCACCACCACTACTACTACTACTACTACTACAACCACCACCACCACCACCACTACTACAACCACCACCACCACCACTACTACAACCACCACCACCACCACCAACACCACCACCACTACTACTACTACCACCACCACCACCACTACAACTACCACCACTACTACTACTACTACTACTACAACCACCACCACCACCACCACTACTACAACCACCACCACCACCACTACTACAACCACCACCACCACCACCAACACCACCACCACTACTACTACTACCACCACCACCACCACTACAACTACCACTACTACCACTACTACTACTACACCACAAGTAAAATTTGCGTCCCATGAATGCAAGAGACGAGCGCTAGTACAGTACGATTGTTTAATCCTGACAGTCGCCGGCGATCTGCGCCTGGGTCAGGCGAGTCCATTAAGTTACGCCAAGGGATGTTCAGGTTAGTCTGTTGCCTTCAGTCAAAGGGATCGGATGTCTCGCAAGCTGTATAGCGTTGTGTTTCCAGTACAGTTGAGCTGTACTGCATTCCTTTAGCGACCGCTCGCCCTTATCTCTACTCCGGAACTCTCCCCCACTACTCTTATTACTTCCCCTCTTTCGCGTCGCTGAGCTGTCAGGACTAAATAATCGGGCTGTACTAGCTCTAATAATTACACTAGTCTGCGATGAAATTCCTGCCTCCAAAGTTTTAATGTTTTTAGGGTATTTTTAGCATGCTGAAATCAAATTCAAAGCCAAAGTTCCTATCACGTACCATTTTTTTTGTTATTTTCATTTTCTTATAATATATTACGGCAATTTATAGCGTAATTATTTAAACTGTAATACTTTAACATATGTAGATTTAGTATGTTAGGATATGAAAACCAAATGTATTCAACATATTTTTAAGGTGTTAATATTGAAAACCAAGGACACTGGATGTTTCTTAGCAGATATGGGGTGCAAGCACATAAGGAAGTTAGGGAGAAATAACGTGCAGCCTTGTCATTATTTTTATTTGTGAAAGACAGAAATGTCAGCCACTCCTTGGTGAGAGACTGAACTCAACTCGTCTAGTTTCTCTCACATTTCATTAGTCTGCGTTTCATCTGGAAACGAAACGAAATCAGTTTGAAGCTTTATTGTGGAGTAGAATATTGAAAGTTTTTAGTTCAGTAAGAAAGTATTTACCATGTTGCATCCAGAATGTCTAAATAATCCAGACCACGTTTGTTATATAACTTATGTAGGATATACACATTGCCTAAACAGAGGTGCAATATTACAGATTTTATGAAAAAGTCATGCCATGCCTATTTTGAAATCAAACTTGGAGACCAAAGTAAAGCTTGGGCACCACACAAAGTATGTAGAGTATGCACGGAAGAACTTCCGTCATTTGATCAATTGGAGAAAACCGTTGCTATCTTTTGGAGTACCTATGGTTTGGGGAGAGCAGTCGAACTATAGTAATGACTGCTACTTCTGTTTGTGTGAGGTGAAGGGGTACGATTCAAAGCATAAAAATCAAATCGTGTATTCAGTTGTTCGGTCAGCCATTTTACCTGTGCCTAATGTACCAATCCCCTGCGACCAGAAAATCTTAAACATCATTCTATTGGTATTGACAACGTGAAATAGGTTTTAAATACTTTTTCCCCGAAGATGATAATCTTGTATATTGCAGTAATGTAAAAGAATTTATGCTAAAACTTGGACTTCCAAACTATGACCTAAGTGAATGGAGACTGTTCATTAATGCTTCCAAGCCAAGTTTAAAGGATTTCCTCCTTCATAACGGAAACATTTTTGGTTCAGTGCCCGTTGCCTATTCAGTGATCCTCAAAAAATCATATACAAATTTGCAACTGCTGTTATTGCGACTAGACTATAGGAACACAACTGGCAAGTTTGTGATGATTTCAAAGTTCTTACTATGTTGCTGGGTCAACAATCTGGTTTTATCAAATTTCCATGCATTCTTTGCCTGTGGGATAGTAGGGCACGAGTTGATCACTAGACTATGAAAGACTGGCCACCTCGACAAAATTTGGAAGTCGGTTGTAAGAATGTTGTGCGCCAAAGCCATGTGAGTTCTTCTAAAGTTGTGCTGCCATCTCTCCATATCAAGCTTGGCTTAATGAAACAGCTTGTAAAAGCTTTAAATAAGGAAGGAGGCTGTTTTAAGTACATATGTGAGAAATTTCCACTACTATCTGAAGCAAATTGATTATTTCGCCGAAAATCTAGAATGTTTCAGCTAAGAGTAAGATGAACGATTTCACAAGGATCTGCAGGAGTTCGAAAGAAGGTACCAGGGACGCGGGAGCATCAGTATGCTTGGTGATTATTGTTGGATGTTAAAGCGTGAAATACCTGAAGAAAAACATAAAAGAAAGAGGAACAGGAGGACTTTCTCAACTAAGAAGCAAGTGGTGTAATTTTTTGTGTGATATATTGTGCTAATTTATACATCCAATAGGCTAGTGAAGTAAACAAGACAAAACAAAGGAAAAATACTCTAGTGACATATATGAACAACCATACACATAATTTCAGCAAGTTGTGTCTTTTAAATATTGTTTTTGAATTTGAAATAAAAAAGTGAAATGAAAAAGTTTGTCATGAAATTCACGTAATTATAAAATACATTTAAAGTGATTTTGCAAACAAACCTGACGTGATAGAAGCAAACAGATTGAAAATTTTCGGATTCAGCACATCGGCATTATATAAAATCACATTACTTAGTTTAGGCAACAAACACAAAGTTGAAATTCGCAGGCTAGTGTTATTAGAGCAATTATTGCTCTAGTTGTTAGTATACACCCTACTCTTTCATCTGTGAATGAGGTCATGCTACAAGAGATAATGCAATATACAGGGTGATTCATTATTACGTGTAAATACTTTGTGTGCTAAAATGTTCTATACAACTTTTTCTCAAAACCTTTAATTCCAGAGATAACGCCATTTTTCGTGGAACTTGCGCTCCCAAACAAAGAAAGGATAACACGCCAAATGTAAACTAATTATTACTTTCGTACAGTGCATTTGGACTTCAATACAAAAATAACCAAAGTCACTAAATCCATATCCTCGGCAGTCCACTTATGCACGTTTTGTGAACTAAAACCAAACACAGTAAAGAATGTAAAGTTATTTCTTCTAGACTTTACACATTCGCACAATTCTTAGTGTAATGCATGTTCAAAGTGCTGTCTCTCAACTTGAAGTCCAGAGAGTTCATGTCCGGTGATCTGGCTGGCCAAGGAGTTGGCCCTGCGCGACCTATCCATTGACCTGGATACGCAGCATTGAGATACGCCCTTACGTTGCGGCAGTAATGCGCAAGAGCACCATTGTGCATAAACCATAAGTTCACTCGCGTTGGAAAAGGGATATCATGTAGTAGACCATGCAATTCGGATTCCAATAATGCGCGGTAGATTTCCCCAGTCAACCGCAGAGATGAACTCGAAGTCAGAGTAATTGACTCCCCACAATACCACACCAAATGTGTGGCAGAACAGTAATGCCTATGCAGTTACTACTCTGGAATTAAAGGTTTTGAGAAAAAGTTGTAGAGAACGTTTCAGTCTTAGTTTCACCTCTACAATACACACACAAAATATTTAGGCGTAATAATGAATCACCCTGTGTGTGTGTGTGTGTGTGTGTGTGTGTGTGTGTGTGTGTGTGTGGGCGCGCGCGCGCGCGCGTAAGTAATACGGTGTATAATGTTAACACTTTCACAGTAAATATACGATACAACACTTTCAGCACCTCCTATATAATATGTGTATTCACCACTATCTCACACAAGTCGCTGGCACGATCAGTAAATGACCTCTTTATCTGTAGTAATGTCACGAGAGGTCTGAGATCTAGCTTCGCTCGTGGATTTTTCTGGGAAATCTCAGACCTCAAGTGACATTTATTAGGACTATTTCATGAATAAAATAAAAAGTTTAATACTATATTCCTAAAATTCGATCACAAAATGTTAATAATTGTATATTAACGAATACTTAACCTATTCAGACATTGTGAAGTTGAAATACTCGTAGATGAATATCGACTACTGCAATAAAGAAATTCGATGTTATTATTCAGTAATGCCAATTGCGAAAAGCAAAATACAGGTTTAACAATGTTAATTATATGTACTGCACTTTTCTCTTATTATCATAACAAATACATTTTCATTATCTGCTGAAAACATAATTTAATTTAACAGTAACAGTGGGGACAGCTATATACCAATGCTTATGTATTCACAGCGAGACATGTTGCTACACAGTGAAGCCATCTCTGTATAGATAAGCCTAATTAAAACACGAATTTTATTACGCCATACGAAAGGCAGTTTGATCAAAGACATTATTACTATGCAAGGTCTATGAGTTCGATAAGCGATTATGTTACATAAATTTGAACGTCTATTAATTGTTTAATTTCAATACAAATGTTATAGGCTACAATTTTATAGGTTATGTTACCTGTGGAAGCAGGACCAATGTCAGCTGTGCCTTGTTTCGACCGTTACTTACAATCAGTGCTACACGAAAGCATTTTTTATAGCTCGACAAACGCATTCTCGCTGTAGTGTGTAACGGAACTAAAGCTGCATCTACACAGTTCAATATTCCAATCGCGTATGCGTGCAATTTGGGAAGAATATTGAAAAAATCAAGTTTAAAAGGTACGTTCAATTAAGATGCATAAAGATTTTGTGTCTACATGGTGCGGGGTTTTGAACGTGGTCTTCACTGCGTAAATATATTAATTAATATTAAATATCAATCTTGCATTCATTGCTTTAAAGTTGAAAGAAAAGTTTAACCGTGTAGTTGCATCTTAATGTATTCATGATCATCAATTGAGGCGTTCAGAAGTCAACATGATTAACTCCTTTTCCAAAGATTTTGAGATATTCAAGGTTAAAGTTGAATACACACAATTGATTCTGTGTTGTAGTCAAGAATAATATTGCATTCTGTGGGCTTTTTACTGAAGTATGGAGTTAATCACTTTGACCACTGAAAATATGGTCAATTTAATACATTGCCAACTTAAAAACTCTGAAATAACCGATAGCGGAGTTAATCATGTTGACTTCTGAACGCCTCAATTTACGGCGAAACAGTTGGCGACAACGATAAAAAAAAAGAACGACCATGCGATAAATTGATAGCGATAAATCTAGCTGCAGAAATTATCGCAAAGTCTGACTGTGATTGGTTGGGATTCAAAATTTCATTACACTTCATTGGTCGAAAATGGAATGACGTCATATAAACGAAATAGTCAACTTAATACCTAATCATAGGTCACACAAAGGGCAGAGGGACAGGGATCGGTAATTCACATTCTTTCCGGACGCAGATTTAACTTGGGGCGCGTAGTACTACTCTTTTGTTCCAACACAGACATCAGTTTACAGAAATGTAAATGACCACAATGGTCCTGAAATCAAAATACTTGAATAGTATGTTGAGGTAGAGCATTCCAAAAGAGTTTAGTTAGAGGTAATGTAATGAAGTTATAATAGTAATTTTATTAATTGAAATGCAACAATCATTGAATCAGTTGAAATATAAGAATGTGAAATAGATTAGCAACAGTGTAATTGATTGAAATACAGATGATGATGTAACATTTTCAAAGAGTCATTTAAAATGTGGACAACTGCTTGCATTGGAGTCTTAAATGTAATTTTCAGCTCTCTAAGGCCCGATTGTATAAACCATTTAATCTTAGATCAGAGGTTAAATTGATCCTTGTTTCAGCTGAACTTGGAATTTTGTGTTGTATGAAGTCTAATCTGAGATTAATTTGTCTCAAACTAAAGTCAACTTTGACTGAAGAAATTTCTCCGATTCAGTTAGATGATCCAAGTTCAGTTATTTCTTTTCTGTTTGAAATATACGAGTGACAGATTGTGCAAATAAAATATCCATTATTATTAATATTAATAGATATGATAGGTACATTTACATATATTTCTTTCAATTTCTTGCCTTAATACACAAACAATCTTATATTTTATAAGGCTCTATCGTGTTCAGCAGTATCAAATAACATAACCTATAATTATATTATGTTTATAACAACCATTAATTATTAATGGATATGATAGGTACATTCATAAATTTTCAATTAACCGTATTACTAAACGAAAATTGTCGTTTTATAAAGCTTTATTATGTTTAGCAGTATCAAACACCATAACATGATAACTCGGAGAACAGTCAACCTTCTACTTATTGTACGCCATTATTTACATTGCACAAAAAAAAAACAGTGTCTCCAACAGTGTGTACATAAAGTCGCCAAAAAGTAGTTGTAAAGTCGCTAGATTTCTCATTATCAACAAAGAAAGATTAAATTTTGTCACTAAATCCCTATTTAAGCAATATAAAAGTTAAAAGAAATTGTTGTTGAAAAAGAGTTAAAGTCGCTA
This sequence comes from Periplaneta americana, assembly GCF_040183065.1. NCBI lineage: Eukaryota > Metazoa > Arthropoda > Insecta > Blattodea > Blattidae > Periplaneta > Periplaneta americana. The sequence goes on from NC_091130.1 coordinate 25,345,873, forward strand.
GATTGGCAACACTGAACAAACCTGTCCGCGCATCACGTATTTCACCTGTTTATGCGATGTTGCCAAATCCTTTTCACGTGAACTTAGATTGCATTTGAACCAAGGTAATTTGATCGCAGAAAAGTTTTATACAATAGAAGTGTCTGAACTCGGTTCACTTTTCGATCTTCGATCAAAGTTGATCTTTAGTCAGGGAGTTTTATACAATTGGGCCTACGATGGTTCCATGTTTTTTTTTTTTTTTTGGTACCTCTACTACCAAATAGAAGACCAATGACAGACCACTATTTTGGAGGTATATGGAAATAATAATAATAATAATAATAATAATAATAATAATAATAATAATACGCCCTGAGTGGCGTAGTTGGTATAGCGCTGGCCTTCTGTGTCCGAGGTAGCGGGTTCGATCCTGGGCCAGGTCGATGGCATTTAAGAGTGCTTAAATGCGACAGCATGGATAAATATATAATAGGATGCGAAACTGCGGTCAGCACCATCTGGCCGCGAGGGGCTGAAATAAGATGATCAGCGCCCAACGTCGTAGGTGGTGAACATTAGAACTACGTGTTGGGTACATTACCCAGAGTTCTCTATTTATCCGTTCGAGATATTGCTCGAGAGTCGAGGAGACGAAATGGCGGACAGAAACTTGCTAATAAGTGAACATAAAGTGATACGTGTGTATATAAGCAGTGTATGTTAAACAGTGATGTTTATGGACGTAGTAAAAATAGTGTTGTTGAATGTATTGTAAAGTAATAGCCTAGTAATATAATAAATTGAACTAAGTAGTTCTTGGAGACTTTTCCATTGCCCTGTACAATAAATACCCAAAGAATACAATCCCAATTATCTAACCTTTTGCTTTATTTTTTGTCTCTGTCTGGTTATATTTTAATTGGGTAGTGTAAAATAGATAGTCTCTTTTATCTTCCTGTTGGCTCCGATAAGAATTTTCAGTAGAAGATGCTGTGAGGAATAAAACTGCAAATGTTTTATTTTAAATTGGGTTAGTTTTGAATATCGATGAGGGTGGGAGGGAATACTTTCTGCACAGTTTAACATGTTCGTCACCAGGTGCGCTGCTAAATGCATGGAATAATTACTCTTTTCGCTACTTGGTGCGCTGCTAGATGTAATAACGCCCCTCTCCCCAACAGGTGGCAGCATGGTCAATTTCTACAACAGCGCCTCTAGTATGTGTTACGGGAAACTCAGTAAGTTTCGCATCCTATTATATATTCATCCATGGCGACAGGCTTATGTCAGTAGATTTACTGGCATGTAAAAGAACTCCTGCGGGACAAAAATTCCGGCACACTGGCGACGCTGATACAACTCGACAGTTGCGAGCGTAGTTAAAGAAAATAATATAAGTTATAATTAAAAAAAACAATAATAACTAAAAAGTGGGTTTCCCAGAAATTACTACCACGTATCTTTTTCTCGGAAAAAAAAAAGCAATGTGTTAGAAACACGATATTTGTCGGTACTAACTATTTGAGGTATCTTGCGTAATCACACTCCCAATAAAAAAAAACCATCGCATGACGAAAATCACATATTACTTTCGTAAATTATTTTCAACGCGCGCGTGTGTGTAATGCCTACCCACTTCACTTGCGTGATTCGGCTTGCGCATATTGCGGACAGATAACAGGACTTGACCCATTTTCAAGTTGCATACCACTTCGGCGGGCCACGCTATGCATGTGTGTATCTGTGGAGAGTTATATCGTGTACACTAGGGTGAGTGTACGTGTAAGTGTGCGTTAGTGTAGGGAATAAGTGAGGAAGATTATGAAAATGAGGGAGAAGGGAAAACCCGGTGACGGGACGTAGCCTACTCCTGTCGAATAACACCAAGAGGGCCGGTAGGCTTAACGCCCTCTTCCGTTTTACTAGTTAGAAGTATTAATCTATACTAATAATAAATCTGTAGCCGAAATTTTTCTGGTAATTTTCGATTTTCCAAACATAATTGGTCCTAACATATATAATCAACCACCCTGAAACCGAAAATCGCTTTTTTGAAATTTTTGTCTGTCTGTCTGTCTGTCTGTTTGTTACCTTTTCACGTGATAATGGCTGAACCGATATCGATGAAAATTGGAATATAAATTATGTTCGTTGTAACTTAGATTTTAGGCTATATGGCATTCAAAATACATTATTCAAAAGGGGGGTTATAAGGGAGCCTGAATTAAATAAATCGAAATATCTCGCTTATTATCGATTTTTGTGAAAAATGTTACATAACAAACGTTTCTTTAAAAATAATTTGCGATAAGTTGTATTCCTTTAAAAATTTTGATAGGACTGATATTTAATGGGATAAATGAGTTTTAAAATTAAAATAACTGCCATCTAAGGCCATGTAATGAATTACAAAACAAATGACTTCGTCCATAAGGGGCCTTGGACAGCAACAATCGAAAGCTATGAAAGATAGCCTACAGAGAATGTTTCTGTGTTTGTATGAAGTAATATCGGAAGCCAAATTAACCGATTTGTATCATTAATTATTATTTCACCATTGTAAAGTGTAATTTCTCTAGATGGACATAATGCTATAATGTTATTACAGTAACTTCTGATATAATATAATATAATATAATATAATATGTAAGATTATATAATATAATTTAAGTTATTTTAAGGGTTCAGAACCATAGTGGGCCAAGCACCATTTACAGAATACGTAGAAAACAAGGGTTAAAATTAAGTTATTACCATAATTCAATGGAAACCTATAACAAGTAAAATAAAATATACACATTAAATCTAAATGATGTCAATCTTCATTAAGCTATGGTTGCATGTAATAAAAATTAAGAAACATGTTAAAGGAATTGTCATTGCACCAAATGAGTGTCTCTGGACCAAAATGATGGCATTTTAATTATTTGGATGCAATTTAAATTAAATAACTATTAAACGATTTATCCTTCTATCAAACACGAATGTTCCCTGGATCGAATGTCCTATTTTAATTATGTAATTACTTTATATTTACATATTTCTAACGGGTGCAGCGGAGCGCACGGGTACAGCTAGTTTCTAATAATAAAATTATCAAAGGTTTTGGTATCTAATTATTGAAATGTGTTTACAGCAGTATTTTACCAGGAAATAGCATATCTTTACAAATCACAATTTTCGAGTTACGACACTATTTTACTGGGAATGCGATGTGGGCTCGTCATCATCATCATGTCATCATCGTTCTCGTCATCATCAGTCATCTTCGTCATTAGTCATCATCGCTCGTAGTGGCGGCTCGTGCCGGATAAATTAGGTGAAGGTCAATAGAATTCTAGGTAATTTCCTGGAATCGTTATATAGCCGTGACGTCGCGAATGCTTTTGTAACCTATACGATGGTCATATTGAATTAATGTAATATATTCACCATTTTCTTAAGTTTTATGAAAAGCACAGCATATAAAATAAACAAATTTTCAACATTTTCGGAAGCTACGTCCCCTTAATCCCGAAGAATTCACTGTCCCAGCAAAACTTCCGCACAATACATACCACAACATAATAAAACAACCACAAGTCCCCATGACATAAAAAAGACAAAATCTAACACATTTTAAACAACACATCAAATTAAAAGAGTACACAAGAAATAGGACCCATAACAAAATTCAAAATCACAATCATAATCGTAAACTGTATTCATATTTTAAATCAACTTCGGAACATGCAACTTCCGATATAAGCTTACCTATCCAGTAAAATCAGTAGCTACGATTAAATCAAAGCAGTATTCTGTTGAACAGAAAACTTACACTTGAACGGAAAAGAAAGGGGCACTAGTAATTTCATCTCTTGCAAGTTCATTGATGCATTCAGAAATACAATCAATTATTTCATTTTGAATCGTTTTAGATTTCCCAGAAAGAACAGGTCTAATTTTTTCATAGTTATTTCTAATTTTCATAGGGCCAATGAAATGAGAGCCAATAATTCTTTGAAATTCCCCCTGTTCTGTGACGAAATACTCTCATCATGACCGCGAAAAGCCAACTCCTGCTTGCTTAGAAACAATACCGTATCGATTGCGGTGTGCATTACCAGTCTATTTAAACATACGTTTTCATTAAATTGACTTACGTATAACCTATAACTTTCCTTTAGTGCATCCGCAATGGTGTTCATGTTCTTCTGCAGGGCCTTTAATTGCAAAATACATTTAATGTGTTCAGCTGAATCTGCATGGCTGTAAAGACCGCGATTGACATTTCTGAAATCGCAAAATCCAGTTGAATTCCAAGCGGGTTTCTTGTTCCCCAGAAGAAGACAAGGCCAACAATACAACTTCTCGTTTTAGTGACTCCCACATAACCAGTTGCAATCGGCATACCACGAATCTTGAAACTGAATATTGTATGACCGACCACCACTTTTCACTTTTTTCATAGTTATATTAATGTGACTTGTTCTGCGGTATTTTAAAATATCTTGCTTATCTTCTGCACACCAACGAGAGAACGGTGTCTCCAAAAGATTACACACTTAATCGTTTAACGAATTCATGTTTTCATCGCATTAATACACGTAGTAACACCTTCACACTTCGCTGCACTTATCACAACAAAGAATACGTAAAGCGAAATCGTTGGTCAGCGCGGGTCAAATGTACAACGTAGTTTCAAATGTTATGCCAACTTTCTTTATTACAGGGTACTCAAATTATTTCAAAATCCATACAAAACATAATATTCAAGAGATGCTAACGTTAAAAAATACCAAAATATATACGTTATATGCTAAATTTAAACAATATTTAACTTCTTTGTAGAATATTTTATGTTTTCTTATTTAGTTGCAAAATATTACAGTTTGCCACCCTGATCCAATGTTTGGACGAGAGAGAGATTCTGTCTTTCAAGAATAGAGAAAGGAGATGAATGCCTGCTCCACAGATCCTCATAATAGCCTCGCAAAAGGGACCGGTAATTCATAGTAAGCAACTCGTTGTCATGGCAACCGGGTGTGTTTACTGAAGGCCAAAAGGAAAGTCTCATTCGGACCTTCAGCTGGTCTGCTAGCCACGTGGCCTGGCTGGTGAGGGGTTCATGTGAAATGCTGCAGTGAACGTTAACTGAGCGGATTAAGCCGAACAAGATATTAAAAAATAGAGCAAAATATGGTTTAGTGAAGGATTCATTTTATTTTAATTTATTGATAAAATATATTTTATTAAAGCACGAAAAAAGGGGTGAAGGTGGCCTTCATGTACTTCACTTGAATAACCGCCACTGGTTTACAGCAGTATTTTACCAGGAAATAGCATATCTTTACAAATCACAATTTTCGAGTTACGACACTATTTTACTGGGAATGCGATATGGGCTCGTCATCATCATCATCATGTCATCATCGTTCTCGTCATCATCAGTCATCTTCGTCATTAGTCATCATCGCTCGTCGTCGTCGACATCATTGTCGTCCTTATCGTCATGATGATCACTCATCAATTCATCATCGTCGTCTTCATCAGTCATCGTCTTGTCCTCGTCATCATCACTGATCATCACTGTCCTCGTCATCAATCATCGTTGTCCTCGTTATCATCACTTATCATCGTCGTCCTCGCCATGTCATCAATTTTACTTGGTTATTTAACGACGCTGTATCAACTACGGGACTATTTAGCATCGATGGAATTGATGATAGCGAGATGAGGCCGAGGATATGCTACAAATTACCTGATATTCGCCTTACGGTTGGGGAAAACGTCGGAAAAAATCCAACCAGGTAATGAACCTAAGCGGGAATCGAACCCACGAGCGCAACTTCGGATCAGCTGGCAAACGCGCTACCACCTGAGCTATGCCGACCTAAGTATCTACATCAGTGATCACAGTATGAACATGAAGAAATTGTTATTTTAGCGATTAAATTCCGTTTGTATTTAATTTTCATCATCATCATCATCATCATCATCCTTCACGAATTAGGCCTCTGTAGACCTGTTTCGGCCCCATCTAGCAGTTTTCTTAAAGTCTTCCTGGTCGATGATGTCCTCTAGGTTTATACTGCATCATAATTTTTGGGATTCTTGAATTTTCCATTCTTCTTACATGATCTAGCCAATTGAATTTGTATCTGTTGATTTTTTCTTCTACTGACTCTACTTCTAATTGTTCTAAAATTTCTTCATTCCTTTTTCGGTCTAAAAGAGTACATCCCGCTGTCCTCCTGAAAAATTTCATTTCCGTTGCTTCGATTCTGTTCATGTCTTTTTTCTTTAATGTCCAAATCTCGCTTCCGTATAAAAGGGAGGGTAATGCTAGTGTATTACATATTTTTATTCTTGTAGATTTTTGTACTAATTTAGTTTTTAATGTATTGTTCATTATTCCTAGAACTTGTGTAAATTTGATAATTTTCTTGTTCACATCTTTTTCATTTTGATAAGATATTTCACAGCCCAGATAATTGAAATTTTGTACTTGTTGGAGGCATTGGTTATTGTGTATTATCTTACTTCTGACTGGGTCTTGTCCTCAAAATGCCATTACTTTTGATTTTTGTGCTGAAATTTCCATCCCAAAATCTTGTAATATTTTTGTATTTAATTTTTCCTGCTTAAAATATGAATGAAATATTACAAATGACTGTAGACATAAATATTTTATAAATAAAATCAAATATGTAGGGATTCTCGGCAAAACAATCAGAGGTGTTTTATCTGTGTAATTTCTGAGTGAATTGATTCATAGATACTTATAAGATGAGGAGCCGAGACCTGGCATGTGAGCTGCGCGTTTAGGGGAAAGAATGAACTCAGAAAAAGCGTTTCTTTCGTGATGGTTAATTTCATACGAATCTAGCGACAAGGAAGTTCTTCTCAGGCTAAAACCTATCTTCCCCCTCCATACCTATTGGTGATATAGCCACGGAACGTGATACGATCACAGGAGAGGTCTTGCTTGCCTCCTCTACTGTACTGAATATGAACTAATAGTTCAGGAGAAATTTCTATATAGATAGACAGAAAAACAAACAGTAAATAAACAATCGAAAAAATCAGTAAATAAGTAAGTAAATAGGGTAAACTGTATAGTGATTGACCACTTAAGCTAATGAACACTAAAACAATGAAATAGCAAAAAACAATGGTAACTTATTGAGAGAAATTTAAAGGCATTGGGTCAAGTGAAGATTCAGAAACAAATCAAAATCAATAAACGAAAGAAAAAATAAAATTTTAATGCGAAGATAAATTAAATAAACACAACAAGTCCACTTTTACAGTTATTGACCGTCTACTGCACAGTTATTGACCACATACTTATTAGTGATTGACCGTCTACTGGACAGTTATTGACCACACGCTTATTAGTGATTGACCGTCTACTGCACAGTTATTGACCACACACTTATTAGTGATTGACCGTCTACTGCACTGTTATTGACCACACACTTATTAGTGATTGACCGTCTACTGCACAGTTATTGAATACTCACTTATCAGTGATTAAACAACAAATTTTCACATTTTTCATTTTTTTCTTGTCTGTTTCGTTTCTCTTGTTCTGATCTTTCTCATTAAGAACTCTTCGCCACCGGCGTAGCTCTGTCGGATAAGGCGTTTACCTGCCGATCCGGAGTTTCGTTCGGGCGCGGGTTCAATTCCCGCTTGGGCTGATTACCTGGTTGGGTTTTTTTCCAAGTTTTTCCCAACCGTAAGGCAAATGTCAGGTAATATATGACGAATCCTCGGCCTCATCACTCCAAATACCATCTCATAATCATCAATCCCATCGACGATAAATAACCTCGTAGTTGATACAGTGTCGTTAAATAACCAAGTTAAAAAAAAATAAAAAAGAACTCTTCTCGCTGCCTTTTCTCTCATCTCTTATTCGCTTCCTTTCTTCTCTTGCCTCTTCTTCCATTTTTCTCTTTTGTGCCTTATCAGAAGCAAGTGTGTGTCAATTCTCTGATGTTATTACAAATGGCTTCCCCAGCACTGGGCGAGGACCAAAGGACACTTTTCCTTCAACGGGACATTTGTATCTGGACGCTAAGGTTGCTTTCAGGAAATCAAACTTCTTGGCAGCTTCATTTAAACCAATTCCACTGCGGACAGGTTGTATAGCGTTTCGTAAAGCTTCCCCTGTATAATGCACTTTACCTGGCTTAGGCATTATAATACAGTATCAGTCCTGTAAATATCCCCATCATTTAACCGATAACATATGAAGAATTGGAGCAAATTGGTCGTTATTCTAACAAATAATTTATAAACGACCAATCACTGTAGTTTGCGGACATTCACTTTATAGTGACTGACCATGGGGCATTTTTATGTCATATAAAAACTTTTATGCTCGACCATGCCGAAATGTAGTAATTATACACCTGGTAGCAGTCCTTTAATGCATGTCATTAAAGTACACCTACTCATTAAAGTACAGGTGTTCAGCCAATGGCAACTCAGCTTATAGGTGTTCAGCCAATGACAAGTCAGCTTTGTACCGTTATAAAACCGCAAGTATCGATTATTTTCGGATATGCAATCGAAAGAGAATTAGCGAAAAGTCACGGAGGCTGGAAATCCAATACTGTCGCAGAAGGTTATGTTCTGTTACTATAATAATTAGCGTTAATTGTAAATAATATTCAAATAAATTCAATTTGTCATCTCGTTTTTCAATGTCGAATTCAATAATCAAGGTTATATCAAGTTTAACGGGATTACATCAAGGTCAATGACATTATTGTTCCTCGGAAAAAATCAATACTTTCGCGTCTGCGCACATCTCACAATTCACGACCTAGAACAAGGTCACCCTTCCGATCTTGTCAGATACAAATAAAATGTATACAATTGAATAATTTTAAGTTAGAAATATGGTCGAGCATTAAAAGTCGTATGAAACTTGCCTATAATGGTAATTAAGATGCTCGTATGAATATTATGAAACTCGCTTGCGCTCGTTTCATAAACATCCATACTTGCGTCTTAATTACTATCATTATAGGCTCGTTGCATAATGTACTGTTACAAAATAATATTCTGTGGACGGAAACCTTATACCTTTCCTCACACTAAGAGTGTGAAAACGAGCACCAGAATTTATGTATTCTTTGCAGAATAAATAAATTATTGTGTGCATTATTCTTAGAAATTACTCTAGTTACTTACACTTGTTTACGTTCAGTTGCAATTCCAATCGATTTCAGTCCTCTCAGACAACAGACACTAACTCAGTAGGATGAATAGTGACAACTAGCCACAAATAAGGGTTGTTACTAGAGATGTATGCAGCAAAAAGTGAAATCACGATCGTGGTTTATTCATAATATACTTGAAAAAAGGAAGCGGTCAGTCACCGTCTACTGGTCAATAACTATCTAGTTTACCCTATTTAAGTAAACAAATATGTAAGCAGATAAATAAATAAAGCTGATGGGTAGCTATTTGATAGTTATGCTTATCATTCGCTACGCTCTATGTCATTGTTGAATGACATATGTGAAGGTTTTGCCAACTATTTTCAATCTGAACCCACTTATAATGTGGACCCTGTGTGTGATGTATCAACTGATATAGTCAATGATTGTAATCTCTTAGACATAATGTATTTTACACATGAAGATGTGAAATGTGCTATAAGACAATTACGTCCCAAAAAATCTGCAGGACCAGACTGTGAATACGAAATATGAAAAGCCTGAAATCCCATAAGGGCAACGGCCTCCTACAGGAGAGTGTAGGGTGAGCTGTAGGTCTACTACACCTTGGGAGCCAGTCCAAGAGAGCTTACACTATACACTTACAAACTAAACACATGAACAAATTATACCATCTAAACACGAAAAACTATACAGACTAAGCACATAAATTATGCAAACTAAACATCCACAAAAAAATATGCAAACTCAACACATAAATTATAATCTGAACACAACTGTCCACAATAAACACACGATAAAAAAGAAAAAAAAAACACACAAACTGAACACATACATAGTCTTAACTCTCACACAAACTAAATACACAAAAACCTATACCAATTGCACACATAAATTGTACAGCCTAAACACACATACTATCTAAACTAAACACACAAAAACGATACAATTGAACACAAAAATTATACTAACTATATACATGAACTATACCAACTATACACTGAGTCAAGTTAATCAAACTAAAACACACAAAACCATACAACTGAACACAAAAATTATACTAACTATATACATGAACTATACCACTATACACGGAGTCAAGCTATTCAAACTAAAACACACAAAACCATACAATTGAACACAAAAATTATACTAACTAAATACATGAACTATACCAACTACACACGGAGTCAAACTATCCAAACTAAGACACACAAAACTATACAACTGAACACAAAAATTATATTAACTAAATACATGAACTATACCAACTATACATGGAGTCAAGCTATTCAAACTAAAACACACAAAACCATACAACTGAACACAAAAATTATACTAACTAAATACATGAACTATACCAACTATACATGGAGTCAAGCTATTCAAACTAAAATACACAAAACCATACAACTGAACACAAAAATTATACTAACTAAATACATGAACTATACCAACTATACACGGAGTCAAGCTATTCAAACTAAAACACACAAAACCATACAACTGAACACAAAAATTATACTAACTATATATATGAACTATACCACTATACACGGAGTCAAGCTATTCAAACTAAAACACACAAAACCATACAACTGAACACAAAAATTATACTAACTAAATACATGAACTATACCACTATACACGGAGTCAAGCTATTCAAACTAAAACACACAAAACCATACAATTGAACACAAAAATTATACTAACTAAATACATGAACTATACCACTATACACGGAGTCAAGCTATTCAAACTAAAACACACAAAACCATACAACTGAACACAAAAATTATACTAACTATATACATGAACTATACCACTATACACGGAGTCAAGCTATTCAAACTAAAACTCACAAAACCATATAACTGAACACAAAAATTATACTAACTATATACATGAACTATACCACTATACACGGAGTCAAGCTATTCAAACTAAAACACACAAAACCATATAACTGAACACAAAAATTATACTAACTAAATACATGAACTATACCAACTATACACGTAATAAAACTAACCAAACTGGCACACAAAAAAATAACTATATAAACAATACACAGACTGTATACCACCTTATGTATTTAAAGCTTGTGCAGATAATTTAGTATCATCATTAACTAGTATATTCAATCTCATTATAAAACACAACTGTTTCCCTAAAGAATGGAAATGTACAAAAATTACTCCAATATTCAAGTCTGGTAAAATTAACGAAATTCAAAATTATAGACCTATTGCAGTTTTATCAACACCAGCTAAAATATTTGAATCATTAATAAATAAACAAATTTATACTTATGTAGCAAAATCAATTTCACATGATCAATATGGGTGTATGATTGGAAGATCAACTCTTACAAATTTACTCAATTTGTTTCAACCCAACTAGATAATAAATTACAAGTTGATGTTATTTATACAGATTTTCAGAAAGCATTTGATAAGGTTGACCATGATATTCTTTTATTAAGATTGAAACAATCTGGATTTTCTTTCTCATTGCTATCGCTAATTAAATCTTACTGGAAAGGAAGAGTACAAGTTGTGAACTTTCATGACATACTTCTAAGCCTTTTACGGTAAATTCTGGTGTGCCTCAAGGTTCCCATCTTGGTCCATTATTGTTTTTATTGTTTGTTAATGATATTGTGAATTGTGTACAACATTCTAAAATTGTATTATTTGCGGATGATATTAAATTGTATAAAGAAATCAAAACTATATCAGATTGTAAGCTACTTCAAACAGATATTACAAACTTACATATTTGGAGTATTAATAATAAATTGTTATTTAATATAAATAAGTGTATACATATGACCTTTTCTAGATTGAAAAATACAATTAAATTTTCATATAAAATAGAGGCAAAAGTTTTACCAGCAGAAAATGAACATAAAGATCTAGGTATATTATTTAGCAGTAATTTTACGTTTCATAGTCATATTAATAATATTATAAATTTGTCCTATAAAAATTTAGGGTTTGTTACGAGAAATTCTTGTAAATTTAAAGTCAAAACTATAATAATTTTGTATAATTCCATTGTTCGATCTAAATTAGAGTATGGTGCTGTTATCTGGAACCCAGTTACTAACAAATATATTCTGTTACTAGAAAAAATTCAAAATAAATTTCTAAAATGGTTATATTACAGACTTTATAATGATTATCCTACCTATGAGAGTTATGCTACAATGCTTCAACATTTCCATTTTACTAGTTTGAAAATTCGACGAAATTGTCAATCCTTAACCTTTCTTTATAAAATTATTAACAATAAGTTGGACTGTGTTGGTTTATTTTATTATATAACATTATATGCACCTAAGCTTAAAACGAAATTTCGAAATTTGTTTTACATACCAAGGACAAATACTGAATGCCACAAAAATTCCCCAGTTTTCCAGATGTTACAGTTATACAATAAATTACATCCGAATATTGATATTTTCAACATGAATTTCTCTAGATACAGAATTATTTGCTATCATATTTTACAGAATATTGTTGTTAGTTAATTTGAAGCTACTTTCACACCTTATTTCAATTTCTCTTTTTTTCTTTCTCTTATTTCTATTTTGTTTCAGTTTTTAATAAGTGTATGTTTCCTTTTCCTTGTTTATGTTTTATAAATTAATTTGTAAGTCGTGAACATTGTAATTGGGCTTTGCCTGTTATGTTCAACAACAAACGAATATTGTTTAATGCAGACGTCTCAATAGGGCCTTCTCAGAGCACTTCCTCCTCTTTCCCTTTTTCAATGTAAGAGTGGAACAAGATGCAAGAGTAGTTCGTGTATCTCCGGATGACGTCATTGACCGCGACGTTTGAATAGACATCTGCAACCGGTACGATGTAACCACAGTCTACTATACACAGTCGCGAAGCTTGAGGTGATTTTTTGCAAATCTCGAGATAAAGCGCTCCAAGCGGTTAGCAACTAGAAACAATAGACTGTCCACGGTCGACTTTGGACTGTGTCGTATTTCCATCGAGAGCTATCTCGTTGCGTATTTCACATTGATGCTTGTGAAATGTTCGTTATTGGTTGCAATGAAAATGTTAATGGCTAAAATACAATAATTGGAATAATAATATTTTACTAGAGACGTAGAAAAATTAAGTTTGTTTTAATGAAATTTATTGATCACGTTTTATTTTCAATTCTGGTGGGATTATTATTGCTTAAGCCTACTTTTTTTTTTTTCAAAGGATATGTTTTTAATTACAACTGTTAATTTTGTTGTTATTTTTATTTGTTACTTTACTAGAGACGTAGAAAAAGTCTGTTGCAATAAAATTTATTGATCACGTTTTATTTCCAATTCTGGTGTGATTATTATTGCTTAACCTCATCCCACTTTGTTAACTACGTAAGCCTACACTACAAGTACCGGTACACGTAAGTTACTCCATTAATTCATATTTCCATTATTATTGTTGTAAAGGGAAATGCAAATTAATATTTATTGGTTTCATAGTTAATTATCGCTATAATCTTGAATGAGTGAAGCGATTATAGTAAATTTCAGTTCGTTTTGCCCAAACAAAAATAATATTAACCTATTTCTTGCAGGTATCTTCGAGTTTATGGTGGAATTTAATACACGTCATTAAAATAATAAATTATACTTGTTTTTTTCAACGATGGGACATGACAGGAGCGTTGCGATCGGAAAAACAACTGAATGTCACATAGCGTGGTAGGCCTGTTGCTATGGTAACAACGGTTGAGTTGCCAAACTTACAGTTCCCACGTGGCGAGTGCTTAATAGCTCTCTTGGCGACATTTATTGTGCACACAATGTTAGCATTGGTACGTTTCGAGTTTGATTCTCTGTCGATTTTTGTATTGTTTTCTTGCGTTCGCGTCAATTGTCAATGAATGTTTTAAAGTCAGCCATCTTAACGTCAATTGCTAGAGTCCATCAGCTGGCAGCGTGGTAGTCCATATTGGCAACATAGCACTGTAGTTCCAAGCTCGGCCGCTTAACTGTCATGTCCCATCTTTCGAAAAAAACAAGTATAACTTCATGCGTTTAATATTTCAATAATGGAAGGAAGGTATTAATTCTTCCAAAAGAACAAGACAACGAAAGTGTAACATATTTTGTCGTCTGCTAGGAGAGAGATCTGCGATGATGAGGCGATAGTAGCGATCCTAGTGGTGGGCAACTACCCATGTTTGCATTTTTACTACATATTGAGCTTCGCGACTGTATATAGTAGACTGTGATGTAACAGTCAGTCATTGTGTCCATCTCCGAGGAAAGAATGTTCTTATTACCGCAAATGTATGAAGAAATAAAAGCTTTCATAGGGGAAGCGAAATTGTGGGAGACGCAAGTTTCAGTGGGTAACTGTTACCACTTTATTAATCTAAAATTGTTACCTGATTTGAATCAAGACCAGTGTAACAAATATAATGAAATACTCAAGGACTTGAGAAAAGAATTTCACACCAGATTTAAGATTTGAATAGTTCTAATTTAAAATAATTGCTTGTGAATTTCTAAGATGTTTAGGTTATTTTTAATTATTGAAAACATTACGAAATATATTTAACTATTATTATAATTAATATATTAATATTAGAGTAACGTAAGAATACTTACTTTAACAACCAACAAGTTTAATTGTAATTTTATTATTATTATTTAATTGAATTTTATTTTATTAAATATAGTATAAACTTAAAAAAAGAGCGATACCAAAAACATTTACTAGAAATGAAATATTGTTATTGTTTGGTCAACTGTCCGAAGACAGGTCTGAACCTCACAAGTGATACCAACAAGGCACCACTTATTAGTCAACTAGGCCAGGAAATAATGGAGTAAGATGGCCAGTTCCTTGTGCTTAAATAATTATGTAACATGTATGGTTCTTCATGCTTCAGATGTCTTCTTTTTACTCATTGATAGTATATAATTAGAAAATAAATGTATTATTATTATTATTATTATTATTATTATTATTATTATTATTATTATTATTATTATTATTATTGTTATTGCAAACTACTTAAGAAGTTTTATTCCTTCCGAAAACAACCGTCTATTGTGACAGTACAACGCAAAAGTGCAGCTTTGTGGCATTTCTTCCGCGATAGTAACAACTTAGCTCGCTCATGCTTCTAACATGAATCAGCGATTAGCTATCTTCGAGTACTGCGCTTCTCTCTTCAGCTGACTATGTTATCTACACTCGCTCTCTGTGACAACTTTTATGCGTTGGCCTTGAGACGCCTGGTTTAATGTACTCGTTGTGCCCTGCTTACTGTATATCAATGTCCCAATTAGCCAGCATGCTATGTTGATAACAAAGAGGTCACAGTGTCAGATAACATGTTTACAGGAACCAAGCAGTGTTGCCACGACCTACTCACGAAAATCAGGAGAAAATCATCGAAAAAAGCAGGAGATTACAGTAGATTAATAAACATGAATTTCCTCTTTGTATTATATTATTAATTACAAAACAGTACTGTAAGAAAGATGGTATGTTGTATTACTATATAGCACATCCCTAACCAATGAAATGGAACAATTTTGCTAAATATAGGCCTAATTACTGTCATCTCTACTCAGCGTATGCTATTTTGTTTTTACATAGCAATGTCTTATTGACAATGTTTCGAATTAAAATGTATTAATCAGGAATTTTTCGTATATTCACAAACGATTTTCGATAGAAAAAGATTTATTTTAAAGGTGATATTAAATACAATACTGCATTAGCTGCAACTGTAACAGACAAAAAATTATCCCTTTTCTTGCTTTTGCATAACTACCCTTTAAACTGTTCATCATTTTCCAACTCTGATTTATAATATTCTGGGAGTATTTAGGCTACTTTTCTTTCTTGCTGGGACACAGTGGCGGCTCGTGCCTATCTTGGATGGGTGTTCACAAATATGAATAATGAACACATATATATTCTCGTATAGCTGAGTCACAGACAGAGATAAACGAGTTGTAATATGCATGCACCAAATCTACGCATATAAAACCAATTAAAACCATTAAACAAGGGTAGAGTAAAACTAATTCATAGGACTCACCTTAACTGCTGTCGTAGATGGTGTTGAAGATCTGGATTTATTTGCAGAGAAACTCCATTCGCCTAGTTTTGAGCGATGCAAACTTATCAATAATATATTACTGAAGTTTCTAATGGTGTTAACAAGTTCCCCCCCCCCCGCTGCCAACATAGTCAATGTAAAATAATAATTTAATAAAAAATTTCAATAAAACAATTAAATATTAATAAATCAAAACCTAAAAAAATAAAATTTCTTATGCTTTCTCGTATGATGAAAATAAATATTAAAACTCCTACAAATGAAATTATAGATCCAATAGATGATACTGCATGGTGTTACGGAGGAATGTTTTAATTCTCTTTTCATTTAATACACTCACAATTTCACACACGTCCGTCTCCAAACTTCAAGTACTGTATTACTGTTTCAACTTTCAATATGCACCAATGCAGCTTGTATTTTCCTTATTTTTCTGAACAAAAGACAACAGAATCAGCCCCCGTGCGTAACGGTATTTTGAAAAGAAAGGGTAAAGAGAGAAAACGAGGAAAGAGGGAGAAAGGAACACGATGCCAGACCCAAGAAAGATGGAGCATCTCTCTTTCTCTGTCACTAGCACGTTAGACTTGTGCGAGCCAGAGCTATTGTAACAAACCAGAAAATATTCTCGCCTCAGGCTATTTCACCCTGCTAAAGAAAAATGTGCGAGCTGCTGTCAACGTGTCCAATGGAAGTTTAAAGACACACGTCACACGAACGGGACATTCTCTCGAGACAAAAAAAAAATGTAGGAACGTCATTGCACATTGGAAAGTAACAGATGTACCTGTAATAATATTAATACAGTAATATGTATGATTATTGTCGGTTTTTAAGGTGTTCACGTGTTCCTGTGCTCATATAGAGGAACCGCCGATGTCGGGACACTTTCACTCATTTTAAAATATCACTGTGCAAGATATTTAACACAATTACCTACACTTCATTCTCTCACTGTTTCACGGTCACACAATCAGAAACAAACTTCACTACTGAATTAAGTTTCGGTTTTCCTCTGTTCCCCGGGTCCCCAAAACAGTAATGAAATAACTTATATCACATGCTTATGTTCCATGAAGATTATATATCTGAGTGTGTGTGTTTGGAGGAAGGTGTGCATCTTATCGTGGTAAGGCTTCAAACATTCGTTCTCTAATATCATATCTAACATCACTCTGAGCCAAGTGTATAAAACATGGTCTTTATCTGCAGTGTGCAGTGTGCTGATATAATCTGCCGCTGGACTCCAACCGAGAAGCGGCACCTTGCTTCTTGTAAGCATCATTTTTTTTTATTTTATTGGGTTATTTTACGACGCTGTATCAACATCTAGGTTATTTAGCGTCTGAATGATATGGAGTGATAATGCCGGTGAAATGAGTCCGGGGTCCAGCACCGAAAGTTACCCAGCATTTGCTCGTATTGGGTTGAGGGAAAACCCCGGGAAAAAACCTCAACCAGGTAACTTGCCCCGACCGGGATTCGAACCCGGGCCACCTGGTTTCGCGGCCAGACGCGCTGACCGTTACTCCACAGGTGTGGACTGTAAGCATCATTGTGGCGACGCTAACGAATTAGGAGCAAGGAGACAAATGAAAACATTGTTTGACTTGTGCAAAAATAAGACATGGCGACATAATAATTATGTGTGTACTAAACTAATTAATTGAAAATCCGGGCGTAGAACTAGGTGACTGCAGCTTGCCAAAAAGGCAGGAGAAATTCGGACTTTTGACAAAAAAATCAGTAGAGCAGTAGATTCAATGGAAAAACAGGAAATCTCCTGCTAAATCAGGAGGTATGGCAACACTGGAACCAAGCTCGGCGCGTGACCTAATCGAACAAGTTTCTATATATACACGTTTAAAGCGAGTTTGATATAGCAATTCCTTTGTTTTTTAGAACTTGTTAGGCGATTGTCACGATGGCCATGACTAGACCAAGATAACCGTTTCGTGCCATAGCCTGTTAGCCACTGCTCTTGTCATGTGATGTCACACAATTTCATGTGGATAAAAATGTATGTCAAAAGTGCTATTTCATTTTATTTCTTATGTATCTCGTTACAAATACAGGGTGATTCACGAGGAAAGCTAAAAAAATTAGAATATGATATCTTATGCCATTTTGAGTGAAAAAGTTCATATGAACATAGGTCCGTTTTCGAACGATGGCGGAGCTAGATGCATTTTTTTTTTTTTTTTTTTGGTAAAACGTCTCGCCCCAATGTGAATCACACGTTATAGTCGGAGGCACCGATTTTGGCAGATGACCTCGATGACATTTCCAGTAGGCGAGCCAATATTGTTTGTGTAAGCTGCGAGAATGAGATGCGATAACATTCTGAGTCGTTCATATTTTCATAACAGCAGCTCATATCAATTATCCTTATTATGAAACACACCACGGTACAGTCCTACTCAAAGAATACCTTTAATCAATGTAAATGACTTCCGTTCGCAATGATTTTACAATATGTCTCCTACATTTTCTAAATTAAATTAATTCTTAATTAAAAGGAAAAAAGCATTTCATTGCGCATATATATATATATATATATATATATATATATATATAGTTAAAAAGTAAAGGTGATAGTGCATCTCCTTGCTTTAGCCCGCAGTGAATTGGAAAAGCATCAGATAGAAACTGGCCTATACGGACTATGCTGTAAGTTTTATTGAGACACATTTTAATTAATCGAACAAGTTTCTTGGGAATCCCAAAGACACATATAGACTACTGTAATATTTGTTTAGTTTTTGGAGGTGACTGTCCAGAATGCACAAATACTCGAGCGTGCATGTTTACTCTTATGTCCTACCCATTCCACTGCGACAGAGATAACAGCCGATCTTGCAGCGGTGAGAACTCGCTATCCAGTTCACATTAAGAAAATCCATCTGCCAAAATCCCTGGCGCGACCTATACCGTACGCTGCTGACTTGAGAACTTGAGACAAGGTCACCGACGCAATGAATGACGTAACATTGGAATCTGCATTATGAGCGATGTAGAAAGAGAAAGAAACCGGGTGGTGGAGCATGACAAATGTCCAATCGCCTGCCCTTGCCTGATGTAATGACACAGAACCCGCAGATAACAACAGATATCCTACACTATCACTTATCAATTTACAGCAGTCCAGTCAGCTACCTACAGTACAGTAGTTATACAGGTACCTTCGAAAATGTGCGAAAACATCGATCCCCGACTTCTACAATATTAGATACCGTATGTATGAATGCGTGTATATAAACTTTAAATTTGTCCGTTACCTGTCTCTAAATACGAATTACTACAGTGAAATCTCTGAAGTTTTTGTGAAATCAAAGAGCCATATATCCGTAACCGTTCGAAAACGGACCCATATTCATATGAACTTTTTGACTCAGAATGACTTCAGAATTCACATCCTAAATTTTTTACCCTTCCTCGTGAATCACCCTGTATATGTCTGTTTATACTCTACTTTCTTGAAGTAGATTAGCTATGTGTGGGATAATGAAAAATGGTAAGAGTAGATGAAGTGGAATGTGTTGTTGTAACGATAGAGGGTAAAGGTAGTACCTCAAGAAAAACGCAATGCAATGTCTTTGTCCACCATAAATTCCATCACGCCGTGGTCGGAGAGAGAATCTTGACCGCCAGGATGGAAGACCAGCACAGGGGCACCTGCACCACAGATTCTCAGCACAAAGTGTAACAGTTGCAGCGACTCGAAGTAATTCTCTGACGCTATGATATTCAAGACTGACTTTTAACGCTGGCAACTTCTTATTTTTCACCAGCACCGTGTAAATCACGCTTAAGAGTGGAGAAAAGTTTTAAAGGCCTATATTACACTATCAAATTTCTTCATAAAATATATATGATAAAATATTTTACAGTGTAATATAGCATATATGATCACTTCTAGCTGTGACATTGTTCTGTGATAAAAGTTATGGTCATCATTAAGGCTAGGATTTTGATGACCTATAAATCATCAAAATGTCCTAAAACAATGCATTTATGAACTAAAAATCTTTAAAAAAATGCGCTTAAAAATGCCCTAAAAATGATCTTACATAATTGGCTTAGTAGGAATATTAATATTCAGACTAGTAATTAAATAAATTCTAATATCAACATTCAAGTTTATTTATTTAATTTTACATAATTTTTCTAATTAGAACACTTTAATTAATTATTTTACCTGATGTAGTTTCATGTAGTCCACCACAAGGCCACTCTTATCCGGAACTAGCAGGCATAGAGGAGTCTATATTGAAGGGGTGGTTGGACTGATCCATTACGTGGGGGTGTACTACGTTAAAATTATAATATTTGTGTAGAAAAACGATTAAAATAATATACAAAATAATGGGTATTAATTGAAAAAATACGTAGAGAAAATATCAAAGGAAATAAATAATAATTTACATTAATAATGGGAATTTATGGCCAAAATTAAATGAAAATTCTCCCAAAAATGACCGAATAAAACAAAAAATGCTCTTATGACTTGTAAGAGGTAAAAAATGCAAAAAAATGCCCTAACAAATATGTTTTTAAACACTCAGTTTATCACATAACATATAAATACTAAAGCAGCAATGTTTATGGCTTACTAGAAAAAAGATGCAATTTCATAAAAATCCTAGCCCTAGTCATCATCATACCTTTGATAAAATCTGTGACTGATAAGAAAGAAAATGACGGACATTAAGTACATATGGTCCGTGAAAACCACTAAACTTTTAATATCAAATTATGAGTCACATAAAATGTTTTATCATCCATTATTAAATACTTAGTATATATAGAACGTCACATATTCACACTGAAGTTCTCCCAGTACAGTTTGATGGATTCCTTTTGTATCTTTTCTCCCTACTCCAATCTCTAACCTAAATCGTCAGCTTAGAATGTAAACCTAACAAAAAAGAAATTTTACAGGAGAAACAAAATAGTAATATGCGTTACAAGAGCGGTATGTTGAAGTTTTCATGTTCGAGGAAAAGTTTGAAAAAGCGAAACGTAGTTGAGCTTTTTAATTTCCGAGAATTTAAAGAAAACATACCGCTCGTGTATCGTACATTATTTTGTGCGAAGATCGTTTATTACATACCTGAAAGAGGAATTTCTAATGAGTTGCAATGAAATCTTCATCTTGGTTTCTGTTCAATGACGGCAAATTTGCAAAACAAAAATATCTATCTTCAACATTGTTGCTTTAAAATGTTTTCTGTGTTTATTATACTGCAGCAAACCGTGATATACGTCGGTCTTTTTTTTCCCCCCAGTCTATAAATGCGAACTTAAAACAAACGGTAAGGTTATGTAATGATTTAGAGTTTACTTAATTATTGCAAATATTTAAAAACAATAATTAACAGTGCAATTTAGGTGAAAT
This sequence comes from Periplaneta americana, assembly GCF_040183065.1. Taxonomy (NCBI): domain Eukaryota; kingdom Metazoa; phylum Arthropoda; class Insecta; order Blattodea; family Blattidae; genus Periplaneta; species Periplaneta americana. The sequence goes on from NC_091130.1 coordinate 25,367,533, forward strand.
TGCAGTGGTAAGTTTCCAATTTATAATTATTACTATACTGAACGTCTCTAAAAATAATATGTTAAAAGCCTAAAGCAGTAAAATCAATATGTCGCTTAAGCGGTAAGAAGAGGGAAATTGTTATGTGTGTTAGGTTGGGAATACTGAATGTGGAATTTTAGATTTTCCGCGGATTGGTTTTGTGCGGAAACCAAGCAAATACGCACGATCTCGCACAAAAGAAATTTTACAAGAGAAACAAAGAACTGCGTATAAATTAACTCTGAAATTTCACCACCTGTACTTTGGAGTTGGTCCTAAAGTTTCAGAGTTAATTTGTACTCATTTTTTTGTTTCCCCTGTAAAATTTTCATTCTGTTGGTTAGCAGGTTTACATTCTAAGCCGACGAAATACATTTTTTCTTTGATTTCTTCTTTAGTATTAAAGCAATAACCATTACTGCATATTTTACAGTTACAACAAGCATAGAACTACTGTGGATCCATTATTAGAACTGTGATGAAAAATATGATAAAATTTTTGACATAGTGTAATATAGTCAAAATCTTACTCTTCAAGGAACGACCACTCGTATAAATTGAGGGAAAGAAGACAGAGGACGGACACTGGAAAGTTTTCTTTTCTCAATCGTACTATCAGGGACTGGAATGCTTTACCTGCAGACTTACTAAAGGCTTTACCAATAACCAAAATGTATTTAAAAATAGGCTTAAGGACCTTACTAATAGACGGTAATTATACACAGTATTTAAAGGGTGTAAATGATATGTTGTTATTGAAGTGTTGTATGAATGAAGAATTATGTTGTGTCAGTGAAGTGTGTTGTATCAGTGAAGAAGTATGTCGTGTCAGTGAAGTGTGTTGTATCAGTGAAGAAGTATGTCGTGTCAGTGAAGTGTGTTGTGTAAGTGAAACGTGTTCCTGTCAGTGAAGCTTTATAGTTTATAGTGGCAGTGCAAAGTATTTTAACAGTGAAATGTTTTTGAAGTGTTAGTGAAATCAGGATAGAATCAGTGAAATGTGTCGTAGTTCCAGTGCAGTGAGTGAGTTGACAGCGAAATGAGTGTAATGTTTAAAGGTACTTGTGCAGATATGAACATATCATACTCGTGGGTTTTAGTTCGAATTTAGTTTTAAGATACAAATTAGATTTATTTCAAATGTTATTTTAAGTGATCGTTTCATTTAATTTAGGATATTCCCTGTTGTTGTTGTTATTATTATTATTATTGTTTTTTATTAATTACTAGTATTATTAATTGTATTTTTAATTAATAAGTTTATTATTGTCATTATTGAATGTAATTAGTTACCACTGCCATCGGGTATATACCCATTGCAGTGTGAATAAATACATACATATATTTGATCATACGAGATATTTTATATTTAATAAAAAATTTTATCATATATTCTGTGACACAGAAATTTGATAGTGTAATATAGGCCTTACACTCACGCCCAAACTTGCGACGGAAAGGCCGTAATGAGAGGGGTGAAGGAAGGATTGCAGGCGGCAATTTAGCCTATTAAACAATCATATAAATATGCACATTTTGTGCAGTGCTATGAACATCAGCTAAATCTAATTACAGAAAAGACGGTATCATAGAACTCACAACCTCGTGCTTTTCAGCAGTCTTGCTGCCATTATACCTGTATTCTTTCTTTTCCTAATTCATTCTCACGATTAGCTGTGCTAGACAGTATTTGTAAACGAATACCTGGAGAATCGAACACAAGACTGAATGTTGATAGCCAGTGACGTCGCCAGGATCAGAGCAAGAGGGGTGCGGAATGCGTGCGAGATTTAAAAATGGGGTGCGAGCTGTAAAAATGTGGTACATAAAAAATCCAAAATGTTATTTCATGCACTTGCGCGCATACTATACATCTGTTTATTAATATTAATAATAATAATAATAATAATAATAATATTATTATTATTATTATTATTATTATTATTATTGCTCATGACATCCATTACGATACATTATGGGACATAGTTGTTTTTTCACATCCAAGAAATTGTTTTTGTTCTTCAAAATAATTTATGCCTAGTATTTTGTTAATAAATTGCCCTTTGGGGTGCGGAAAGGGGTGCTCCGATTTTTTATGGGGTACTTGCGCACCCTTTCGCACTCCCCTAGCGACGTCCCTGTTAATAGCAGATAAGTTAATACAGCTTTCGAAATTAAGAAGAATGTAACAGAATGCTATGAGAAAATTCAATTTCACAGAAATCATTCCACTGTGACAGCAGCTACAGGGATTCTCCGTATGTTAATGGAATAGGACTTCAACTTTTTGATATAATTTTTTCATCACATCATGCCTCACGTGGATATTTGATATAACAGCTGTAGGATCCTAATATCAACTCTATTTGTATTTATAATGCAGTAAAAGTATTCCTTAAACAGCATTCGAAAATTCCTTCCGCTATAACTCAAGAAAATACTAGTGGAAACACTAGTAATGCCCCACTTCGATTATTGTGATTCTCTACTGACTGACCTCAATGTCAACCAGTCGCAAAAATTACAACGTGTTCATAATTCTTGTGTTCGCTTCGTCTGCGATATCCGTCGCGCTGACCACATTACCCCATCCTTCCAAACTCTAAACTGGCTACAGCTTAACGAACGTAGAAATTTTCATTCTCTTGTTCTCCTTTTCCAAGTCCTTCACACTTCTACACCTACCTACCTACCTTGCTTCCCGTTTCAGTTACCTGTCATCATATCATAATCTCTTCACACGCACGCAAAATAGCCGCATACTAGCCATACCAACACATAAGACATCATCGTATTCATCATCATACACAATCTCGCTCTCGCGCTTGTGGAATACCCTACCCAGTGACATCAGAGACTGTCGGAATTTAGTAGCGTTCAAAAGCAAGCTTATTAAGCGTTTTCTTACTGCGTAGAGTAGGTTTAATTTGTACTTATCAATCAAAGAAATGCTTCTCTCTTCTTAACTTTCACAATAAACTGTCTAGCTTATATTAATCAGTTAATCTTTTAGTACTTTGATTTTTATTGAATCTGTAAATTTAATATTAATTGTAATTATAATTGTAATTGTATTCTTAATATTGTAGTTGTAATCCCTGTTAGAGGGGAAGAGAAGGCCTGATGGCCTTATCTCTACTAGGTTAAATAAATAAATAAATAAATAAATAAATAAATAAATAAATAAATAAATAAATAAAAGTAACCCTGTTTCTTGAGGCAACCAAGAAAGAAAGAGAGAAAGAAAAAAAGAAAGAAAACAAAAAGAAAGAAACTTCCTTCAGTTACTCACCAACAAGAAGAAGTTCCTCCCATGAAGAAAAGGAACAAAACTCGCTACATCCTGCCTCTGGAAAAGAAATGTGTGTTACCATTTCTTATTCCATAAAAGAGAGATCTGTATTCAATAAACATCTGTCGGCAGTAAAAGTATTAAATTTCTCCCTTTTCAAAGACATATAGGCCTACCAGTAGAGTCAGAAATTACCCGAACGTCGGGTGGCAACGACATGCTCTACAGGCAACTTCTCTGCCTTGTCTGTGTGGTATATGGCTTAATCTCCAAGCGTATAGATTCAGTGCGCCGAACGATCAAAGGGGAAAGTAATCTTGAAGTATTCTTTGATATCCAGGATCTCGTACAGTGCGTATACTAACTGGCTCCGCAGGAGAAGTGGCATGCAGAATGCGGGAACTCGAGGTGTTGTGTTGGTATCAATGCGGGTAGAGTAAATGACCTTGGCCGCATGGAATGATGGAGGGAGCGAGAGAGGAGATGTAATATTCGTAAGTTCAAACCAGGCGTTTCACAGTACCAACTTTACATCGCTGCTAGGTCGAATACTGCCGCTTGCTTCACTGCGGAGCAAGTTAGTATACGCATTGTACATTTCGAATTTATTTCTGAGGGTCAAACTGTAAGTAATGTTGCAATTCTTCGACGTCTTTGTGATGCAGGTCGACGAAAAATCTAATTTGTGGTAAGGACAATCAAGACAATACCCCAGCACATCGGTTGCTTTATGTAAGCGAATTCATCGCAAAGCACAAAATATCTGTCCATCCACAGCCACCATGTTCTCCAGATCTTACTCCAGCAGATTTCTACCTATATCCAAAGGTAAAATTCCAACTCAAGGGATGGCGGTTTGCGTCAGCCGAAGAGGTAAAAATTCATGCGAGGCGCGCCCTGCGGGAAGTGACCAAAAATGGGCTGCAGGAATGTTTCCACAAGTGGTATGGACGCTGGCACAAATGGATCACTACCAGAGGTCTGCATCGGACGTTTTCGCTCGAGCGCCAAGTAGTTCATAGCATAATCCGATAGGTAGCGCACATGCATGAAGGGTAAAATTGTCACGAGCAATAAATCCTCGAAAGGTATAAGCCGAGTGTTAGACATTCGTTCTTGTTACAGTGATGAACTGTGTAGTAACATCATAGATGTTTATCATTTCAAAACTTTGCAATGTTTAACTAACCTCTCCATAGTACAACTACAAAACTTGCTTTAAAATGTAATATAAATGTTGTAGGTTTTTTTTTTTTTTTTTTTTTTTTTTTCCCCCACACAGGAGTGATTTTGTTTTTGCCACATCTGATAGATGTTATTGGATGTAAATGTAATTCTTATAAACGGAGAACACAATCACGATAATGCAATAAAACCGTAATAATAATAATAATAATAATATAATAATAATCTCTAATAATTAGTGTATCAATCTTTGCGTCTGTAACAGTTGTGCAGCATGATTATTCGTTTTATTATATTTTCTGTGACGTTATCTCTGTACTAATATTGTTATTAATCTACTGCTATATCAATAAAATTTTGTAAAAAGTTTCTACATTGTCGCAGTATATAGGCGGAACACTATGTATGGACCTATCATATTATATATGTGGTAAATCAAATATTGAATAATTATTAATTAGCAATAATAACTGTATATCGAAGTTTTTCATACTATTTTATTTATAACTTCATGTTCCTGTTTTGGTACGTTCCATTGACTGTTCCATTAAACGTTTGTCACAAACGCAGAAAATAAAGCCTTATTTTTACCGTGTGAGCAAAACATATGTGTATCTTATCTGTCGCCTTCCATACAAGATAAGACATGTCGGTGAGATGACCTTGTATTGTGCTTCTATTTATTACGAGCGTATCACGACCGATCTTATCTTACTCGAGGGTGCGACATTCGACCGAGTTCAAGCGATCGATTTAACTCCAATGCAGCACTCTGGTTACTACCCAAGGAACGTACTTTGAAGGTGGTGTTTTGTAAATGGTTACATGCCATATATAACAAAGGTATCTACACAAGTTCGGTTAATTTTTTACTCTACTGGTATAAAATTTCCTTCAATTTTATTACGACCATCGAAGCTTACCCTTTCTTATGTGAAGAACGTCTGAAAAATCAACTCTCCCGCGCCAAGGCGTCGTAGTCTAAAGGCATCCTGCCTAGGACTCACGGAATACCCACTAGTTCGTATTCTTATTGCGGGAACTTTTGTTGACGTCGTACAAGATTTTGTCCGATATTCTTTTGAGAAGATTAACTCCATATGTAGATGAAATTATTGGGGATCATCAGTGTAATTTAGGCGTAGACGTAATAGACCGACTATTGACAAGATTGTTTGTATTCGCCAGGTATTGGAGAAAGAATGGGAGTATAAGGGTAGCCTACAGTACATCAGTTATTCATAGATTTCAAAAAGGCATATAACTCGGTTGAGACAAGTTTTATATAATATTCTTCTTGAATCTGGTATTCCCAAGATTAATTAAAATGTGTCTCAGTGAAATGTGCAGTGGAGTCCGTATAGGCTAATGTCTGTCGGATGCTTTTCCCATTCACTGCGGCCTGAAGCAAGGAGGAGAGTCCAGGATAACAGAGAGAGTTTGGAAATGAACGGGTTACATCAGCTGCTTGTCTATGCGGATGACGTGAATATGTTAGGAGAAAATCCACAAACTATTAAAGATAACACGGGAAGTAAAGAGATAGGTTTGGAAGTAAATTCCGGAAAGACAAAGTACGTATATGATTATGTCTCGTGACCAGAATATTGTACGAAATGGAAATATAAAAATTGGAGATTTATCCTTCGAAGAGGTGGAAAAATTCAAATATCTTGGAGCAGCAGTATCAAATATAAATGACACTCGAGAGGAAATTAAACGCAGAATAAATATGTCAAATGCCTGTTATTATTCGGATGAGAAGCTTTTATCATTCAGTCTTCTTTCAAAAAAGTTGAAAATTAGAATTTATAAAACAGTTTATGCTCGACCATGCCGAAATGTAGTAATTATACACCTGGTAGCAGTCCTTTAATGCATGTCATTAAAGTACACTTATTCATTAAAGTTCAGGTTTTCGATCATTCTCGGATATGCAATCGAAAGACAACTAGGGAAACGTCACGGAGGCTGGAAATCCAATACTGTCGCAGAAGTTATGTTCTGTTACTATAATAATTAGCGTTAATTGTAAATAATATTCAAATAAATTCAATTTGTCATCTCGTTTTTCAATTCTAAATCAATTTGCAGGTTATACATTCTCTGCATTACATCAAGGTCAATGACATTATTGTTCCTCGGAAAAAATCAATACTTTCGCGTCTGCGCACACCTCAAAATTCAAGAGCTATGAACAAGGTCACTTCCGATCTTCTGTCAGATACAAATAAAATGTATACTTCTGAATAATTTAAAGTTAGAAATATGTTCAAGCATAAAAAGTCGTATGAAACTTGCCTATAATGGTAATTAAGACGCTCGTATGAAAATTATGAAACTCGCTTGCGTTCGTTTCATAAACAAACATACTTGCGTCTTAATTACTATCATTATAGGCTCGTTGCATAATGTACTATTATATTACCGGTTGTTCTGTTGAGTTTGTGAAACTTGGACTCTCATTTTGAGAGAGGAACAGAGATTAAGGGCATTTGAGAATAAGGTTCTTAGGAAAATATTTATGGCTAAGAGGGATGAAGTTGCAAGAGAATGAAGAAAGTTACACAACGCAGAACTGCACGCATTGTATTCTTCACCTAACATAATTATGAATATTAAATCCAGACGTCTAAGATGAGCAGGGCATGTAGCACGTATGGGCGAATCCAGAAATGCATATAGTGTGTTAGTTGGGAGGCTGGAGGGAAAAAGACCTTTGGGGAGGCCCAGACGTATATGGGAGGACAATATTAAAATGGATTTGAGGGAGGTGGGATATGATTGTAGAAACTGGATTAATCTTGCTCAGGATAGGAATCGATGGCGGTCTTATGTGAGTGCGGCAATGAACCTGTGGGTCCCTTAAAAGCCATAAATAAGTAAGTGTGGTGTAAAATATGATAATTCATATTTTTCCACTCCCTAGCAATGAGATTTAAAACTGTGTAGACAGTATCAAAGATAGAGCAATTAAAATTATCTCTTGCCTTTGATAACCTTATATTTTCATTATTAATCAAGCATACATATCCTTGTAACAGCCAACTACACAGAGAAACTGGTATTGACACAATCAAACAGTTTATTCATTCATAAGCTAAGAAGTTCTATAACAACTTAGAAAATGTTCCAGGCGCTATCCACTACTCTCTCGGAAGGAAGTCCACATTTCCCATCAGAATCAAGAGCCGACTTCCAATGGATCTCATATTATAATCAAAATTTATCATCACACCAACCTATGTAAATAATTATTTATTAACAATTATTTTTGTTCGTTGAGGAGCCCAATCTAGGCTGCCCTCAATTCAGTGTCATGTATTGTATTTATATTTTATTTAGAAATGATCTGTATAGCGCTAAATGCGCTGATCGATCAATAAATTATTAAAAAAAAAAAGCATACATATCCTTGTCCAAAAAAATTTGATCACCCCTGACGTAACAATTTTAAGGCTGTTCTCAATTCTAAAACATAGAAGGATAATAATGTCACACTTTAAGGTGGGACACACAACATTCACCAATCGTATCAAATTTTAATCGATATTTAGATAGCCTTCCTGCATATATACCAAGCCAGTTCCGCACGAATAGTGATAACAGTATTGTTTCATGATCTACGCCTCTTAAAAAACAAAAGAAAGACCCTCCCTATCAACCTTCTCAAGTCCGAGACCTTCGCATGTGGTTCCATGCTTCCAGTTCCCTTCTCCCATTCACAACTATATCCTGAGGTCAAGTTTATGTCGATAAATATCAAATATCTACGCACCAATACAGGAACCGAAAGAAATTGTAACAGCTAGTTGTATTCAGTTGATTCATGATGCAGTCAAAAATCAATTTTAAGGAAGGAAAACATATCTCAAGAAATGACTGTAACATGATATAAAAAATAAGGAAAAACTTTATATTAGATTTCTTTCCTTATGTACGACAAACAGTAGACAAATTACGTCATCATACACGTCCGTCGTCTCAATAAAGATTAATTTCATCAATTAAATGTTGCAAGCATTGTCTTCCATATTTCCTTGGTTATATTTCAACGTGGTTGTGACATCAAGTTACGAAATGGAAAGTTGTTACAGGCGGAGATAGATTAAATTTTGGTCATTTTTCAGAAAAAAAAAATTAATCAGTGATCTTCCATTTATATGTAGGGGAAATTTTATGAACAATAATCTCACTAGAGGTTTTGATTTATCTAGAGAAAATCAAAACTCGAATGGGATTTAATTGACTGTTACACGATTAGAAGAAAGTATATGAACATTAGAAGTAACGAAGTACTCCAATACAATAAAATATTGACTTACGAAAATACAACTGTCTTCAAATGTATTATTGTACCATTTCTAAATTACAAATATTACGCTAGATGGCAGTAGTTGTTATGTTTAGCTGTTTTCTTGTTATCAGTTGTGCCAACTATGGAATCTTCATTGAACTCTGAGGACGGTTACTGAAGGCTTTGTTGATTCAGTTTCATTTTTATTAAAAAGTTGCACTCCACTTCAATTATCCGGATCCCAGTAATCAACGTCACTTGACAGATGATTTTCAAAAAAATCTTAGTATTAAACAATCTCTGATACGTGACTATTCATAACATCATATAGCAGAAGCTATAACATAACCTAAATAATATAAATAAGTGTTAGAAAAGTTCTAATTAGGGATGATGAAATAAACGAGACAAGTTTTAATTAACGATGTTGAAATAAAAAACAAACATGAATAATTTTAAAAGGAACAATTATTGAAAGTACAACTTTCAAATTTGAATGTTTTAGTGGTTGGTGGTTCAGTTATGTTTTACGTGTGCGTAAAAGAAGTGGAACTCGTTGATGTACATGGTGTATTCCTCAAGTTATTCAGGACTTCCGAATGGTGCTCTTCATTTATTTGTAAATAGGATTTCAGGGAAGATGCATAGCTATGACCAGTGATCTTTATTAATTCTTGTTCTTGAATGCCAATGCGAGTCATATTTGAAAGTGCTGTGCATCGACTGGAGTGGTTTGTAATTTTATGTTTTTTTTTTTTTTGACCAGTGCAGTTCGAAATGTTGGCAAACAAAGAAACAAATGCTAGAGTAGTGATAAAAATTAACAAATGCTAGGGACGCGATAAAATTGTGCGATAAGCAGTCATGGTTGGTTGAAAGACGTCCTTTCTTACCGTTTTATTGGTCAAAAGTAGTATGACTTAGTAAAAGTTAATAGTCAACATAATCGTTCCCAAAATTCATGCTTCAGTAATATTTCACAATCACAAGCAGGTCCTCGTGACGGAAAATCTATATTTTAAAATCGTTTTTCCATACTTCCAATTATTCACAATCAAAAGTTGAAACTTTTACTGCATGTTCCGAAAAGTACGATTAACAAAACTACAGAACCTTTTTCTGATAAAGTAAATATTTTCAAAATTAAAAAATGGAAAAACAAAATTGTTTAATTGACTGGATTAAAATTTTTTCAAGTTATTCATGCATTCACAATTCAAATTATGGCTCTGCTAATAAATTATATGCACGACAAATATGTTGCACAATTTTTTCCAAATCTGTAATTTATATTTTGTGGGAGTAGATACAAACAATTTTTAAAACTCTCAAAAACTATTAAACAGAAACTAATAAAACTTTGGAACAATAATATTGTTAAAATTAAGTCCCTAGTTTAAAGAAATGTAGAGAGTAGAAGTTCCCCATTTCCTTCCTTAAGGGGACACTATGGTGAAATAATGGTGAAAAATTAATAAAATCCGCTTAAAAATTTATTGTGAGACTCTATTTAGGCCGAGCTCAAAAACCTAATTAATTTATGTTCCCACGACTATTTTGAAACTTTTGAGCTAATATGAACTAAAAATTGTGAAAATTATACCGCAAGGAGCCTTTTTAGAGACGTCAATATAAAATATATTTCAAAAATATTATTTAAAAACTATTAGCCCTAATGGTACCAAATTTTGTACACATGATCGTATTGAAGGCATGTTTATGTAGTTTAAAATTCATAAATTTTGGATGAAAATTGTAAAAGATTTAAAACTCACATGTGTCCCCTTAAGAGAAAGTCAGAAAAAGATTCTCCACTTCAGTTTAAGAGATAACTTCAGTATTACCGTATATTATGTCAGAGTGTAAAAAGTTCCTTTGCATAAGACACACCATAAAAATTAAAGCAGTTTTTCCAACGTATTAAATAAAATAAATGATAATAATGGTAGTGATGATGATGATGATTATTATTATTATGAAAGAGGGGAAGTGTGTTAATGATGGCGAAAAGAGTCTGATCCGTCGCTAAGGAAGTGACGTCAGATCAGTAAAATTTTATCGATTTCAACTTCAAGCATAAGTGTTTCACGATAAATTACGTCTCAAATCTATAGTCTACTAATAATAAATCTGTAGCCGAAATTTTTCTGGTAATTTTCGATTTTCCAAAAATAATTAGTCCTAACATATATAATTAATCACCCTGAAACCGAAAATAGCTTTTTTGAAATTTTTGTTTGTATGTCTGTCTGTCTGTATGTTTGTTACCTTTTTATGCGATAATGGCTGAACGGATTTCGATGAAAATTGGAATATAAATTAAGTTCGTTGTAACTTAGATTTTAGACTATATGGCATTCAAAATACATTATTTAAAAGGGGGGTTATAAGGGGGCCTGAATTAAATAAATCGAAATATCTCGCTTATTATTGATTTTTGTGAAAAATGTTACATAACAAAAGTTTCTTTAAAAATAATTTGCGATAAATTGTATTCCTTGGAAAATTTTGATAGGACTGATATTTAATGAGATAAATGAGTTTTAAAATTAAAATAACTGCCATCTAAGGCCGTGTAATGAATTAAAAAACAAATGACTTCGTCTATAAGGGGCCTTGGACAGCAACAATCGAAAGCTATGAAAGATAGCCTACAGAGAATGTTTCTGTGTTTGTATGAAGTAATATCGGAAGCTAAATTAACCGATTTGTATAATTAATTATTATTTCACCATTGTAAAGTGTAGTTTCTCTGGATGGACATAATGCTATAATGTTATTACAGTAACTTCTGATATAATATAATATAATATAATATAATATAATATAATATAATATAATATAGTATGTAATATTATATAATATAATTTAAGTTATTTGAAGGGTTCAGAACCATAGTGGGCCAAGCGCCATTTACTGAATACGTAGAAAACAAGTGTTAAAATTAAGTTATTACCATAATTCAATGGAAATCTATAACAAGCAAAATAAAATATACCTACACATTAAATCTAAATGATGTCAATCTTCATTAAACTATGGTTGCATGTAATAAAAATTAAGAAACAAGTTAAAGGAATTGTCATTGCACCAAATGAGTGTCTCTGGACCAAAATGATCGCATTTTAATTATTTGGATGCAATTTAAATTAAGTAACATATTAAACGATTTATCCTTCTATCAAACACGAATGTTCCCTGGATCAAATGTCCTATTTTAATTATGTAATTACTTTATATTTATTTCTAACGGGTGCAGCGGAGCGCACGGGTACGGCTAGTTTAACATAAAATGTTTCGCTCTACTGGTGTTTGAGCATATTCTGTACTTGTGAGTAGCTAAAACAAATCACGCCTCACACTGTAATCTAGACACATAATGATAACTTAGTTCTCTGTTTAACTAGGTCACTGTACAGTGTTATCTGCATTTCGTACTAATGGTGAATACTACTGTATAATGAAGTTTCCAAGTTCCGTATTTTTAAGGGTTCACAATATTAAAATCACTAACTGCCATACTTATCAAGCTAGATTCACCGAATTTTGATCAGTGCTATACCTGGTTAATAAGGACAAATGTACAAAATTTCATCCGCCAATGATAAGTGATTTGCATTTTATAATACCTTATTAAAATATTGAATCGCTTTATATAGAAAGTCCCTTGCGCCACAATTTACATTATTCTTAACTGATATTCACTTAGATACTTACATACATGGAATCAAAATTTACTAAAGGTTTATGCTGTAAAATTAATGAGTAAATTACTAGAATTTTTTTATTATAAAAGAATGAAAAATAAAAATATTTATAATCATACAAATTCCTTGTAATTTACAGCTTCATTGTACAGAAAAACCCAATAGTAATGTCTGTTACAATCTATTATAAAGAATCATGTAAGTGAATATCAGTTTAAAATAATGTAAATTGTGGCACAAAAGACTTCTTGTATAAAGCGACACAACATTTTATTAAGATATTAATAAAATGCAAACTACTTATCATAGAGGGATGACATTTTGAATATGCGTTATTATTAACTATATAGCAGAGTTCGTATAGGTCAGTTTCTGTCAGATGCGTTTCCAATTCACTGTGGGCTAAAGCAAGGAGATGCACTATCACCTTTACTTTTTAACTTTGCTCTAGAGTATGCCATTAGAAAAGTCCAGGATAACAGAGAGAGTTTGGAATTGAACGGGTTATATCAGCTGCTTGTTTATGCGGATGACGTGAATATGTTAGGAGAAGATCCACAAACGATTAGGGAAAACACGGGAATTTTACTCGAAGCAAGTAAAGAAATAGGTTTGGAAGTAAATCCCGAAAAGACAAAGTATATGATTATGTCTCGTGACGAGAATATTGTACGAAATGGAAATATAAAAATTGGAAATTTATCTTTTGAAGCGGTGGAGCAGTTAAAATATCTGGGAGCAACAGTAACAAATATAAATGATACTCGGGAGGAAATTAAACACAGAATAAATATGGGAAATGCCTGTTATTATTCGGTTGAGAAGCTATTGTCATCCAGTCTGCTGTCAAAAAATCTGAAAGTTAGAATTTATAAAACAGTTATATTACCGGTTGTTCTGTATGGTTGTGAAACTTGGACTCTCACTTTGAGAGAGGAACATAGGTTAAGGGTGTTTGAGAATAAGGTGCTTAGGAAAATATTTGGGGCTAAGTGGGATGAAGTTACAGGAGAATGGAGAAAGTTACACAACACAGAACTGCACGCATTGTATTCTTCACCTGACATAATTATGAACATTAAATCCAGACGTTTGAGATGGGCAGAGCATGTAGCACGTATGGGCGAATCCAGAAATGCATATAGAGTGTTAGTTGGGAGGCCGGAGGGAAAAAGACCTTTGGGGAGGCCGAGACGTAGATGGGAAGATAATATTAAAATGGATTTGAGGGAGGTGGGATATGATGATAGAGACTGGATTAATCTTGCTCAGGATAGGGACCAATGGCGGGCTTATGCGAGGGCGGCAATGAACCTCCGGGTTCCTTAAAAGCCAGTAAGTAAGTAAGTAAGTAAGTATGATAAGGGATTTGCATTTTATAATATCTTATTAAAATATTGAATCGCTTTATATAAAAAGTCCCTTGCGCCACAATTTACATTATTCTTAACTGATATATATTTTATTTATTTTTATTGCTAGTAAGTCTGAGATGAATATAAATTAATAAATACAAAGAAAGATAAACTAGCCCACTTCTGAATAAGACTCGTGCTCAGGAGGGGATTCCAATACAGACAAAAATAAAATTAAAATTGAGAGTGAATACAGATTAAAAAGTGTTTAATATGTTTAAATCCAAACTATAAATCCAATACAATTTTTTTATTTTTTTATTAATTTGGAGAGTATTCGTGGTTAAAATAATATTGGAATAAAATTTGTTTAATAACCTGGGACCTTGACTTATGCTATGATAAAAATCTGCATTGGTTTTACATTTTGGTTCACACAAACGCAGAGAATTCATATTTTTAGTTCTATATTTATGTATATACCTTTCAAAGTTATTAAAATATCTATGAAAATATTTTAATAAAATAAAATAATACATTTGTTTAATATTGAAAACTTTGAACTGTTTAAACAACAATTCAGTTGGGTAATCTTTCTGCTTTTTGAAACAAATTTTTAATACTTTTTTCTGTACCTAGTAAATTTAACGGATGAAGGTTGGATTTATAAGTCCCACCCCAACCTATGATACCATACATAAATATAGATTAAAATAATGCTAAATAAATGATACGTAAACAGATAATTGACAAAATAATTCTTAGAATAATAAAGTAATATAATGTTTTACGTAATTTATTACAAATATAATGAATATGATTATTCCATTTTAAATGATTATACCTAAGTATTTAACCTCATTAACTTCATTAATAATTGAACAATTGCAATTTATATCGGAACAATCATAATTATGCATTTTAATTTGTAGTATAGATGAAATTGGTTTATTACCTTTATTATTTAAAGAAAATGGGATAGCTATTGTTTTATCTTTATTAATTACAAGTGAATTTAAATCGAACCATTTTTTATTAATTTTAAGCCGCAATTTGCATTATAATAAGCATCAGTCCAAGTTTTTCCACCAAAAAGTAAACCAGTATCATCAGCATATTCACTTATATGGATCCTTACATACATGGAATTAAAATTTACTATAGGGTTATGCTGTAAAATTAATCAGTAAATTACTTGAAACTTTTATTATGAAAGAATAAAAAATAAAAATATTTATAATCATAAAAATTCCTTTTAATTTACAGCTTCATTGTACAGAAAACCCCAATAGTAATGACTGTTACAATCTATATAAAGAATCATGTAAGAGAATATCTGTTAAAAATAATGTAAATTGTGGCACAAAGGATTTCTTGTATAAAGCGACACAATATGTTATTAAGATTTTTAATAAAATGCAAACTACTTATCAAAGAGGGATGACATTTTGAATATGCGTTATTATTAACCAGATACATCACTGATAAAAGTTTTGAGAATTTAGCTTCAAAAATGTTGGAAGTTAGTAATTTCAGTACAGTGTCCCCTTAACGAAAAATTCCTATCCTCTCTGCGAATGCTAGTTTGATATGAAAATTACCCAAGACTACATAAATAATAATAATAATAATAATAATAATAATAATAATAATAATAATAATAATAATAATAATAATAATAATTTATTTTAGCTGGCAGAGTTAAGGCCGTAAGGCCTTCTCTTCCACTCAACCAGCAAAAAGTGAATATACATATGCATAAACTTACAAAGAATTCAACAATTTGATTTAAGTGAGAGTTACATGTATACAAGAGTTATTTACGAATTAAACAACAAAATACTATGAACTATTAATTGAACACTGAAATAAACTGTGTAGCAGAATTAAGCTAAAATACATAGAATGTTAATATATTTCAAATAATATTAGATAATAGAAAGAGATTATTATCAGACAATTTTGAAAATACAGCACTATCAGGATGATGTCTAAAGAATGAAGTAACAATGTAGTCAGTGATAGTTTAAATCAGTATGATTGGAGTGAAATGCTAATAAGGTTATCTTTTAAGCTGTATTTAAAGGTGTTTATTGTCTTGCAGCCTCTAATACCTTGTGGCAAGGAATTCCATTGACGCGTAGTGGATACTGTAAAAGATGATGAATAACAAGATGTTCTATGAAGA
The DNA here is from genome assembly GCF_040183065.1 of Periplaneta americana. Lineage (NCBI taxonomy): Eukaryota > Metazoa > Arthropoda > Insecta > Blattodea > Blattidae > Periplaneta > Periplaneta americana. The sequence continues at coordinate 25,383,578 of NC_091130.1, forward strand.
GGTATACTTAGCGTGCCACAGATAAGTGATCTGGTATTTACGTCGTGAAAGGGAGAAGACTGACAAAGGTGTGTCAAAGACGAATCTTCTGGTACAGGGATGCAGGAAACGTGTATTTTTGTGAATAGTTCGAAATCAATTTTTAATTGCAGTACACTTTCTGAAGACCACTCTTAATTCAGTCTAGCTGCACACACAACACGCGAACTAAACGGATGTCAGCTCTCACTTCCTTTAGGAAGTTTATCTGTTCTGTTAGCGATAATTTAGTACTTGGCCAATCTCTGCGGTAGCTGCCGGATCTAGAGCATCAGTCTGTAGTCAGGGGATTCGACATTCGAGTCGCGGTCAGGCATGTGATGTTTTCATTCGAAAAATCCTTAGTGACACTTGTAGCGGAAAAGGCCTGGGATGTTTTCATTTGAAAAATGCCTAGTGTCACTTGTAACGGAAAAGACTTGGGATGTTTTCAATTAAAAAATCCTTAGTGACACTTGTCGCAGAAAAAGCCTAGGACGTTTCCACTTGAAAAATCCCTAGTGATACCTGTGGCGGAAAAGGCCAGGATGTTTTCAGTTGAAACATCCTGAGTGAACTTGTAGCGGAAAAGACTTGGGATGTTTTCAATTGAAAAATCCTTAGTGACATTTGAAGCAGAAAAAGCCCAGGACGTTTCCACTTGAAAAATCACTAGTGACACCTGTTGCGGAAAAGGCCTTGATGTTTTCATATGAAAAATCCTTAATGACATTTGTAGCGAAAAAGACTTTGCATTTTTTCAATTGAACAATCCTTAATGACACTTGTAGCGGAAAAGACTTGGGATGTTTTCATTTGAAGAATCCTTAAAGACACTTGTAGCGGAAAGACTTGGAATGTTTTCATTTGAAGAATCCTTAATGACACTTGTAGCGGAAAAGACTTGGGATGTTTTCATTTCAAGAATCCTTAATGACACTTGTAGCGGAAAAGACTTGGGATGTTTTCATTTGAAGAATCCTTAATGACACTTGTAGCGGAAAAAACTTGGGATGTTTTCATTTGAAGAATCCTTAATGACACTTGTAGCGCAAAAGACTTGGGATGTTTTCATTTGAAAAATCCTTAATGACACTTGTAGCGGAAAAAACTTGGGATGTTTGAATTTGAAAAATATTTAGCGACACTTGCAGCAGAAAACGCCTGGAATGTTTTCATTTGAAAAATCCTTAATGACACTTGTAGCGGAAAAGACTTGGGATGTTTTCATTTGAAGAATCCTTAATGACACTTGTAGCGGAAAAGATTTGGGATGTTTTCATTTGAAGAATCCTTAATGAAACTTGTAGCGGAAAAGACTTGGGATGTTTTCATTTGAAGAATCCTTAATGACACTTGTAGCGGAAAAGATTTGGGATGTTTTCATTTGAAAAATCCTTAGTTACACTTGTAGCGGAAAAGACTTGGGATGTTTTCATTTGAAAAATCTTTAATGGCACTTGTAGCGGAAAAGACTTGGGATGTTTTTATTTGGAAAATCCTTAATGACACTTGTAGCGGAAAAGACTTGGGATGTTTTGATTTGAAAAATCCTTAATGACACTTGTAGCGGAAAAGACTTGGGATGTTTTCATTTGAAAAATCCTTAATGACACTTGCAGCGGAAAAGACTTGAGATGTTTTCATTTGAAAAATCCTTAATGACACTTGTAGCGGAAAAAACTTGGGATGTTTGAATTTGAAAAATATTTAACGACACTTGCAGCAGAAAAGGCCTGGAATGTTTTCATTTGAAAACATTTGAATGACACTTGTAGCGGAAAACATTTGGGATGTTTTCATTTGAAAAATCTTTAATGACACTTGTAGCGGAAAAGACTTGGGATGTTTTCATTTGAAAAATCCTTAATGACACTTGTAGCGGAAAAAAACTTGGGATGTTTTCATTTGAAAAATCCTTAGTTACACTTGTAGCGGAAAAGACTTCGGATGTTTGAATTTGAAAAATACTTAGCGACACTTGCAGCAGAAAAGGACTGGAATGTTTTCATTTGAAAAATTCTTAATGACACTTGTAGCGGAAAAGACTTCGGATGTTTTCAATTGAAAAATCCTTAGTGGCACTTGTAGCGGAAAAGACTTGGGATGTTTTCATGTGAAAAATCCTTAATGACAATTGTAGCGTAAAAGACTTCGGATGTTTTCAATTGAAAAATCCTTAGTGGCACTTGTAGCGGGAAAGACTTGGGATGTTTTCAATTGAAAAATCCTTAGTGAAACTTGTAGCGGAAAAACTTGGGATGATTTCATTTGAAAAATCCTTAATGACACTTGTAGCGGAAGAGACTTGGGATGTTTTCATTTGAAAAATCCTTAGTGACACTTGTAGCGGAAAAGACTTGGGATGTTTTCATTTGAAAAATCCTTAGTGACACTTGTAGCGGAAAAGACTTGGGATGTTTTCATTTGAAAAATCCTTAATGACACTTGTAGCGGAAAAGACTTGGGATGTTTTCATTTGAAAAATCCTTAGTGACACATGTAGCGGAAAAGACTTGGGATGTTTTCATTTGAAAAATCTTTAGTGACACTTGTGGCGGAAAAGACCTGGGATGTTTTCATTTAAAAAATCCTTAGTGACACTTGTGGCGGAAAAGACTTCGGATGTTTTCAATTGAAAAATCCTTTGTGACACTTTTAGCAGAAAAAACTTGGGATATTTCCAATTGAAAAATTCTTAACCACACTTGTAGCGGAAAAGACTTGGGATATTTTAATTTGAAAAATCCTTAGTGACACTTGTAGCGGAAAAGACTTGATATATTTTCATTTGAAAAATCCTTAGTGACACTTGTAGCGGAAAAGACTTGGAATATTTTCATTTGAAAAACCCTTAGTGACACTTGTGGCGGAAAGAGCCTGGGATGTTTTCATTTGAAAAATCCTTAGTGACACTTGTGGCGGAAAAGACTTCGGATATTTTCAATTGAAAAATCCTTTGTGACACTTGTAGCAGAAAAAGCCCACGACGCTTCCATTTGAAAAATTCTTAATGACACTTGTAGCGGAAAAGATTTGGGGTGTTTTCATTTTAAAAATCCTTTGTAACACTTGTAACGGAAAAGACTTCGAATGTTTTTAATTGAAAAATCCTTAGTGACACTTGTAGCGGGAAAGACGTGAGATGTTTACATTTGAAAAATCCTCAATGACACTTGTAACAGAAAAGACTTGGATGTTTACGTTTGAAAAATCCTTAGTGACACTTGTAGCGGGAAAGACTTCGGACGTTTTCAATTGAATAATCCTTAGTGACACTTGTAGCGGGAAAGACTTCGGACGTTTTCAATTGAAAAATCCTTAGGACACTTGTAGCGGAAAAGACTTCGAATGTTTTCAATTGAAATATCCTTTGTGACACTTGTAGCGGGAAAGACTTCGGACGTTTTCAATTGAAAAATCCTTAGTGACACTTGTAGCGGGAAAGACTTCGGACGTTTTCAATTGAAAAATCCTTAGTGACACTTGCAGCGGGAAAGACTTCGAATGTTTTTAATTGAAAAATCCTTAGTGACACTTGTAGCGGGAAAGATTTCGGACGTTTTGAATTGAAAAATCCTTTGTGACACTTGTAGCGGGAAAGACTTCGGACGTTTTGAATTGAAAAATCCTTAGTGACACTCGTAGCGGGAAAGACTTCGGATGTTTTCAATTGAAAAATCCTTAGTGACACTTGTAGCGGAAAAGACTTCGAATGTTTTTAATTGAAAAATCCTTAGTGACACTTGTAGCGGGAAAGACTTCGGACGTTTTGAATTGAAAAATCCTTAGTGACACTTGTAGCGGGAAAGACTTCGGACGTTTTGAATTGAAAAATCCTTAGTGACACTTGTAGCGGGAAAGACTTCGAATGTTTTTAATTGAAAAATCCTTAGTGACACTTGTAGCGGGAAAGATTTCGGACGTTTTGAACTGAAAAATCCTTAGTGACACTTGTAGCGGGAAAGACTTCGGACGTTTTGAATTGAAAAATCCTTAGTGACACTTGTAGCGGGAAAGACTTCGGACGTTTTCAATTGAAAAATCCTTAGTGACACTTGTAGCGGAAAAGACTTCGAATGTTTTTAATTGAAAAATCCTTAGTGACACTTGTAGCGGGAAAGACTTCGGACGTTTTGAATTGAAAAATCCTTAGTGACACTTGTAGCGGGAAAGACTTCGGACGTTTTGAATTGAAAAATCCTTAGTGACACTTGTAGCGGGAAAGACTTCGGACGTTTTCAATTGAAAAATCCTTAGTGACACTTGTAGCGGGAAAGACTTCGAATGTTTTTAATTGAAAAATCCTTAGTGACACTTTTGGTGGGAAAGACTTCGGATGTTTTCATTTGAAAAATTCTTACGCTAAACAACCTAGATTTTGATAAAGCGTCGTGAAATAACATACTAAAATAAAATAAAAAAATCACTTCGGATGTTTAAATTTGAAAAATTCTTAGCGACACTTGTAGCGGAAAAGGCCTGAAATGTTTTCATTTGAAAAATCCTTTGTGGTACTTGTGGCGGAAAAAGCCTGCAATATTTTCATTTGAAAAATGCCTGAAAAACAAATATTGGAAACACTTGTACAAAGCATTTTAAAATAAAAAATAAAGAAGAATGAATTATTTTGGAAATCGTGTATTCCTATCACATGCTTTGCCTGCTGCGGAAGACTATGAATAACTGTGACGTATCAGGGAATGACAAAAAAAAATTGGTTGCACTTTATTTCGCGAGGACGAGAGAACTCACGAATACAGAACATACTAACACCAAGAACTGACTATATCATTATTCTGTGATTTTCGGGACTGACATTATTTTGTTTATAACAATAATTCAAAATCCAGTCTGCTGCAAATTTCTCCCATGTCGGAGAGTCAAGCTGACCAGCAAATCCAAGATTTTCCTCGTAGGATATCAACAATAAAGTGAGGAAGAAGGAAATGGTAATGACGACAAGGGGAAACGTGATTACACCCAGAGAACCTGGCACACTTTATATATCAAAATTCAGAAACCTATCTGACTAAATGGAAAATTTCCCCTATAAGTCGTATAATTAAATCACAGGTCTGCGGTGTGGAAACCCATCGGACTAAATGACATATTACTGTACTTCCTTAAAGTATGTTGTGTCCGTAAAGCAGTGGTGGGTTTTTAATTTAATGATTATACAGAGCTTCCGCCAGGAAACAGGTTTCGTTCACATAAATTCCGTCGACCTTTTACTATTATAGATCGAAATCGATTGCCCAGGAAATAGTGTGTACATTTCCCCTAGATACAGAGTGGAAAGTTTTTGTGTCGCATAGTATGGGCAGATAACATAGGCTGAAGGGACGCCAAGTTTACAGCATTAATATACAGCTGACTTTCATTCAGTGCAGTTCAGTTCTTGACTTTTTTTTTAATTGGGTTATTTTACGACGCTGTATCAACATCTAGGTTATTTAGCATCTGAATGAAATGAAGGTGATAATGCCGGTGAAATGAGTCCGGGGTCCAGCACCGAAAGTTACCCAGCATTTGTTCTTATTGGGTTGAGAGAAAACCCCGGAAAAAACCTCAACCAGGTAACTTGCTCCGACCGGGATTCAACCTGGGCCACTTGGTTTCACAGCCAGACGCGCTGACCGTTACTCCACAGGTGTGGACTATATATATATATAATATAATATATTATATCTGAAATATAAAATATTATTATTACAACTAGTCTGTCACTGAGAAATAAGGAAAAGCTGTTAACTTGAATTTATTTGAAGCAAAGCGTTACTGGATTTTGCAATAAGGTAGGCGATGTTTGGATCCAGTGTCTCAACTCTATTCTCTATTATCTTAGCGTCTTACACTAACCTCTAACGCTTGAAAGTGGAACTAAACGCTGGCGCACAGAGAAACAAAACACAGGGAAATTCGCTCAGTGTCCATTCTTTATAATCCCTATTCGCTGGTGTGACGTTCGTGGAGGAAGAGCACAATCCCTCATTTCGTGTGACGTCAGGTGAGAGCATCGTAATGCAAAGTTGCCTACATAAACGGCGTTTCTTTGAGTTAAGAAAAGAAATAGCATTCATTATTCATGACTAGTCTAAATCAGCCTGTCCCCGAGTTAAAAAAAAAACCTGAATTTGTGACTTGGCTTTCCATGCGGATTTAACAGATCGCTGAAACGATTTAAATACCTCAGTTCAGGGCAAGGGTCTCATCGTAACAGATATATACTATAAAGTTGAAGCGTTAAAATTGTCATAGGCTCTATGGATAAATCAACTGCTGGCTGGAAACTGTGCATTTTTCAGTTATCGCAAGTGCGTGATACGGACATTACTCTCTCATAAGAATATGTGCAAATTCTACAAGATCTTCTTCGCCAGCTGAGTCGAAGTTTCAAGATGTAGAACAGTTTCTACTATATTTAAGCTCTTTGCGACCCCTTATTCCCCAGATGTCAAAGATGTTCCTAGCTGGTACCAATTGGAACTGTTAAAATTACAATGTGACGATTTGTTGAAGGACAAATATAAACACAACAAGGACTTGGTTGACTTTAACAGGAATTTCTCCCAAGCCAGATTCCCGAGATTGTATGCATTTGCTGCACAGGTATTATGTATGTTTGGTTCGTATGGTTGTATGCGAACAATTTTTTCTATTATGAAACTTGCTAAACCTAAATAAAGAAGTACCTTGTCAGATCACAACCTAGCATGCAGTCTTAATTATATATTGCCCAGTCATTATGTCCCAATATTGATAAGTTAGCTAAAGAAAAAAGAAACAAAAATGCAGAAAAATGTCAACATAATTAATCGTTCTGTGCCTTCTTTCAAATTACAGAGAAAAGAAAATGTAGTTTTTATGTATTTTTTTATAAAATACAGCAAAGGTTTAATTATTTCTAATTATTTTTAAACACGTTGTGTGATTGCAGTCGTTATAAATAAAGGATAGCTTGACGTACAAATGAACGTGCATAATAAAAACTTGTATATTGCAACTAAAACTTACCCTAGTACAAACCCTAGTAATGCCGCACTTCGATTATTGTGATGTTTTGTTAAGTGATCTAAGTTCTGAACTGTCAGTCAAGTTACAGCGAGCTCAGAATATGTGCGTCAGATACGTGTGCAACATCCGACGATATGATCACATATCACCGTCCTTCGCAAGTCTCTCGTGGCTCCGACTTAAAGAACGCAGAACTTTACACTCTTTGTCTTTACTCTTTCAAATTCTGCACACTTCAACACCAAATTACCGTTCGTCTCGTTTCTCTTATCTATACTCCAACCACGACGTAAATACCAGATCACTTATCTGTGGCACGCTAAATATACCTCTTCATAGAACATCTTGTTATTCCTCATCTTTTACAATATCCACCTCGCGTCATTGGAATTCCTTGTCACAAAGTATTAGGGGCTGCAAGACAACAAACACCTTTAAGAACAGGTTAAAAGATAACCTTATTAGCATTTCACTCCAATCATACTGATTTAAAATATTACTGACTACACTGTTGCTTTTTTCTTTAGACATCATCCTGATTGTGCTGCATTTTCAAAATTGTCTCATAATAATCTCTTTCTATTATCTAATATCATTTGAAATATATTAACATTCTATGTATTTTAGTTTAATTCTGCTACACAGTTTATTTCAGTGTTTAATTAATAGTTCATAGTATTTTGTTGTTTAATTCGTAAATAACTCTTGTATACATGTAACTCTCATCTAAATCATATTGTTGAATTCTTTGTAAGTTCATGCATATGTATATACACTTTCTGCTGGTTGAGTGGAAGAGAAGGGCTTACGGCCTTAACTCTGCCAGCTAAAATAAATCATTATTATTATTATTATTATTATTATTATTATTATTATTATATATTTGTTTCGCCAAATTAAATGAAATGAAATACTACGTAACTATTAGATACAGGAAAGTGTCCAGCATATGAGACTGTCTTTGCTATAGATTGATTTTCGCATAATACAGCAAAAATTGAATTATTTATAATCAGAACACAAGATGTGCAATTGAGTTAACATTACCATTGGCATATCCAGGCATTGAACTGTGATATGAACGCAGATCACTTTTATTTATCGCCTAAATCACTGCTACCTGCACGCCAAATACCCTCTCCACCCTCCCAGCAAACTGCTGTCCACATTTCACAGACCCTGCACAGACGTCGAATGCGAGACGGCAGAGCGGAGAGAGGTGACGTCACAGTGCTGTATCCTGTCCTGGTCTGGATTATACAGAGCTTCCGCCAGGAAACAGGTTTCGTTCACATAAATTCCGTCGACCTTTTGCTATTATAGATCGAAATCGACTGCTCAGGAAATAGTGTGTACATTTCTCCTAGATAGTGTGGAAAGTTTTTGTATCGCATAGTATGGACAGATAACATAGGCTGAAGGGACGCCAAGTTTACAGCATTAATATACAGCTGACTTTCATTCAGTGCAGTTCAGTTCTTGACTATGTATCAAGTTATATAGGGTGAACCGTATGTAATGTCATTTAATTTCAGGGGTTTATTCTTTGAGATATTTAAAACAAAAACGTTTAATACAATTTTGCTTCCTTTTCGAGATAAAAATTGTTTATATAAACATTCCATAGCGTGTTTTTGGAAAGCCATTGATTTAATTCCCAATATGTTCAGTCAATTTAAGAGAGCACAGTATTATTATACTAAATGATTGTAAGAATTTTAGTTTTGTTCTTCAAATGTGCATAAATTTGATCCGAACAAATGTAATTTCTCGTTATGAAAAGGGAATTTTAAAATATTATTAGGAATGAATTTGAATAAGGAACAAAAAAAGTTTCCTTCCCAGGCAGGATTCGAACCACGAAAGTCTTAGTTACCAGTCTATCGTGCTCTGGAGTGAATAAGACTCTGAAATCAGCTACAAGAGTCGGTCCGGTTTTTTTTTTTGTCTCTATTGTACATTCTTTATCATCAGAATCCTGCGTTTGTTTTCTCTGAATACAAGTTGGGTGTACATCGTTCATATTAGCTTCGCTTGGTACGGAGAGCACGTTGCCAGTCAACAGTTTACGATGGAGTTCAGCAGTCTTCCCGCACGCTCCTGTATTGTGTGTGTACATCTTCTGTTTATTCGTATACCTTTGTGTATTAGTCGGTAAACAACAGGAATAGTACTTATGTACAAAATGCCAATTGGATTTAATAACAATAATAACAAAGTATTTATTTAAAGGCAGATTACATTCAGTGAAAGATTGTTTTACGAAGGATACACAAAACTTCAAAATTTTCAGAAGCCAGCACATTTTACCCACACATGCAATGCGAAAACCTTTCGAACTAAGATAAAGATATATTTTCTTAAATACATTACACAATATTAAATATCTATGCAATGTAAACACACTCTCTCAGAGACGCTTTGTGATCTTCACTGAAGCTATGTAGTGACAATATCTCGAGATGCGCAACAAATGTAACGATATTAGCTAATTTAAAAGCACATTCGAATTTCTTCTTACAACTGCTTTTGTTAACATTATGTATTAGTCGCAGCGACATAAAAGAAATCGGAGTCTTAAAAATTTTTGAACTCATTTGTCGGAATTTGTCTATCCCTGATTTTTACAGTAAGTAAGGTACTTTAGATCTAATTAAAGTTTGGAATTAACAAATGAAAAAATGTCAGCACAAACTTAAAATAAAACATATGATGAGTACGTGTTTTCACTAATTTCTACACGTTACAATCAACAGCTAACATTTTAAGTGTTTGAAATGGAACCTTTCTCCTTCTTTCTGATAAAATATCTTTTCTTTTTTCCTAATAAAGTGCTCACTACAAAATTCTTCTATAGGAGCACTACTCTCCAAGCGTCTAGCTTTGTTTTGTTTTTGCATGTTCACTGAACAGCTATGTAAATAGGATTAGATACCGTCAAGCTATACTCCATACGTACCGACACTGTTGCAGGGTTGCATGAAGACCCTAGGTAACCAAACGCAGAATAATTAAATTACATTCATATGTTAGTTCTGTTTGCAGTACGCCAAATTCCGAACGCCAATATAATCTTTCAGCAAGATGATGCTCCTTCGCACTTTTGTAGCATAGTTCGGGAATTCCTAAAATAAACATTTCCACATATGCCTAAATGGATCGGAAGGGGAGGATATAAACTACGGCCACCGCGTTCTCCGGACCTACCTAACTTTTCTGTACTATTATCTATGAGGATAGGTAAAGCAAAAGGTGTACAGTGTACCCATTAACAATATTAACAATTTGAATTAACTAATCAGAGAAGCTATCATATCCGTTTCTCCTATTGTTCTTGATGGAACAAGAATTGAAGCACAGTTTAGATGTCTACAGGACTATCAGAGGAGACAACATCGAACTTTGTTGAACACGCAGTAAAAATGTTATGAGTTATTCTTTCATTCTGCGGCTGTTTAACATTTATATCGTGTTTCGTCACGATTATATAATCATTCAATACCCAACATGACTTTACGGACACACTATATATTACTAAATTAGTTCAGATTATCCATAAAGCAGTAACATTATAAAAACAGCATTCATTTACACAGAAATGACATTTAACAAGTCGTGATGGTAATATGGGAAGTTTGTGGTTAATTTCATTCGAATGAAATCATGGGAAATCCAGGCCACAGGTGTGGTATAAAAAAGCAAGGTAGAATCAATTATAGCATCAGGATATAATTAAGATATCTCAGCACCTTTCACTTTTATATTTGTTTACTTCTTTAAAATGTCAATAGCCATTGCAATTCTTCAATATAATCCAAAATATCTACACTTCATGTCCACACCTGTGGAGTAAGGGTCAGCGCATCTGGCCGCGAAATCAGGTGACCCGGGTTCGAATCCCGGTCGGGGCAAGTTACCTGATTGAGGTTTTGCCCGGGGTTTTCCCTCAACCCAATACGAGCAAATGCTGGGTAACTTTCGGTGCTGGACCCCGGACTCATTTCACCGGCATTATCACCTTCATTTCATTCAGACGCTAAATAACCTAGATGTTGATAGAGCGTTGTAAAATAACCCAATAAAATAAATATACACTTCATTGCTGTTTCGAACAATGACATCAACTTATAGTAAACATCAACAGGAAAATGTGAATAGAAAAAAAAATCTCTCTCCCTCCCTCTCCCTCTCTCTCTCTCTCGACAAGAATATTTAAAGGTTCTATTTATTTTGTCTGTATTTATTTTGTCTGCTGTCTCTCTCTCGCTACAAGAAGCTTTGAAAAGTGTCTCTCTCCATTAAATGTGCTGTTAAAACCGCATAATTTTCATATTGGACTCACTGCTTGATTTTAATATTTTAACAACTTTAAATTTGTACATACATTTAATGTTTTATGACATTCATTCCTTTGTATGATCTCACACTTTCAACATGACTTACCTTCATGTAATCCATTGTCTTTCATTGTTTATAATGTAAATAAAACTGTTCATTTTAAGAGTTAATGATGATGCGATGTTTTTTTAAAAAACCGAAAACGTTTATCATGAAATAAAATATTGCACTATTATATTAAATCAGATGACGGTCTTATATGAAAAACATTTGATATTTAAAAATGGCGTAAAAACAATTATTTTCTTCCTAACGACCTTGAAATTTCGCTCAAATTAAGTCAATGCTAAAGAAAAAAAATAAAAAAATGTTAAATTTGACACATATTTGGTCATTCCTGTATGTCCTTCCCCGTAATAAATTTCGGAACAATGATTTTCGGAAACAAGAAAGTAGGATTACAGGCTTTCGGAAAGATAATTAATTATTCGGAAAAATGTACGGGAATATGTCGTTCATCGTTTGTCAACAGTAGGAGATGTAAATGTTTCTATTATACCTGAACTGTTAGAAGGTTAAATCTCCATGGGTTGCACCCCAGAAGGCCATACACTGAACTAGAACTGCTTCCCAGGTCATCGAACAGTCTGTTTCCGTTTTACACGTCAACAACCCACTGGGCAAATGAAGAATAGAACCCTGTGCTGTTCACAGATGAGTAGAATTTCTAAGTTCCTTATATGGATGAGAATATATCGGAGAACTAAAGAGTGGTATGAAGAGTGTGCCTACCTTCACAACCTTTCAATTAAGGCTCGGTCATGAAATGGGCGGGCATCAGATCACCACCGCTCGTACCGGCTGGAGGTTATCGATCATGGATTAACGATGGCCAGATATGTCACGGAATGAATACATCATGCCAATCCAGTTATTCTGTTTACAGGCGATAACTTCCACCTAATGCACGACAACGCTCGTCCACATGTTGCAAGAATCGTGACAATGTTTACAGCAGCTCGAAATAATACCCTACAGTGGCCAGCCTAGACCTCAACCCACAGTTACCTAGAATATGTGCGGGACAAGCCGGATAAGCAAATTCGAAGAAACCCTGAATGATCTTAGAGTTGCAAAAACCCGTGACAGAATTTTTATAGAAGGTCGAAATTATTACCCGACCGTGTTAACTTTCAATCCGATGAGGCAGAGCAGTGTATATTAGAGAGTACTGCATTCTCGGCGGCGGCAGCCATATTTACTCCTGGCTCGGCACAGAAGCATAAGCAGTAATGCTAGAAGGAAGGTCATTAAAGGCGGACTGATTAGAGATAACACTTTATTATTTATGTTATGTCCATTTCAATAGGGATAACATCAGCAATTTTCTATGCAGTTCTCGTACCAACACTTCGACTGCCACCATTTAGCAGATTGTTGCAGTGCATTTGCTAAAACAGACAATTTTCTTAACAATAAATACATTATAATTCTAAAATCAGTGATAACTTTTTCAAAAATATTATGACAAGTTGGGAACGTATGAGTTGAAGTGTTAATATTTAAAGACTTCAAATCCTTTAGTGTCAACTCATTTTCTACCAACGTTACACATTTTTCTACATTAAGAATTATATCAATCACAGATTTACAAGGGTATACAAGTGATATATCCTTGTACGACTTGACAGTCACTAATGTGCTAATAAAATGTATAGGGTCATCCCTGTTATCAGTTATTACTATTAGAGATGAAAAACAGTTTTCACAAATAATATATGCCTGTAACTTATTTTGTTTTATTTTGAACAAAACTGATCCCAACAAGTAGTAAAGAGCTTGTTGTTCACTCTACTGGGTGTTCAGTTCAAAATGTGTCATGGCTCGCTCTATGCCGTCATTTGGCTATCCGATGAGCCTAGAGGATTCAATCTTCCTATACTTCCGCAGAGGCGTATTACCACAGTCTACTATATACAATCACGAAGCTTGAGTTTTGGGGGTGCTAGAAACAATAGACTGTGACGGTACTATTTTGCATTGCCTGTAATGAGGCGATATTAGCGATCCTAGTGGTGAGCAACTATCTAATGTTTGCATATTTACTACGTATTGAGCTTCGCGACTGTATATACTAGACTGTGGTATTACCTAAATGCGAGAGAAGTTGCCTAGCATGTACGGCGTTCATTCTGAAGATTACTTACCGATACGTACGGTAACGCCAGTAGTGGCAAGAATGTGAACTGTTTGGAAACACGTACTGAAGTGAGTTTTTTTTCTTACTGTCGGGATATGGGGAGAGGGTTAAGACGATTACTTACGTATTTGTTGACATTAACTTGGACGGTCAACATGGACACGGAGCATTTTGATTTGTGTTGTGGAATGTTGCCGTACGCAATCGATGATAACAAATACCCTGCGTACGACTTGCCCGCGCAAAACACAGTTCGGAAGAGGTTATGGTAGCACACAGACTTTACAGACCGCCATCTGTTGCTACGACATTCAAGTTATACCGTACACGTTCTCAAGTTCAGATTGAACGCCTTGATTAATAGGCAACTTCTCTGACATAAAAGCTGAAACTCGCTTCAAATCGCTGACTCACAACAGTGACGTCATGACACAGTTTGAAATGAACACCCAGTAGTCAATATTTCTGTTTTCAGTTAAACTACAATTTAGCCTCAATTTCCTTTGGCTCACACTCATCTTCACTAGACCTTTCTATTTCGGGTTTACTTGGCCTACATGTATACCTAGAAACTCAACTGATTGTTCAGAATCGCAAACTGCGTAACGTCCATGCTCCGTTTATGAGAAAAACTGAGAAATCGTAATGCAGTTTTGAATTCTTTTGCATCCGGGATTGGATTTATGGAACGGAGAGTAGAAAATAAATTTTCTAACACATCCTCCGTCGATCTATCTAGCGTAAGATATTTGAAGTTCGCTTTATTATGACAACTTTCTTGAGAATCAAGAACTGTTTTTGTTACCAGTATTATACCAGTTTGGAACGGTTTCCAACGTCCGCTTTTTCCCACCTTGATATTTTCAATTATAAATATTATGTCATTATTTACTTATGGCTTTTAAGCTCCACATCGGTCCCTATCCTGTGCAAGATTAATCCAGTCTCTATCATATCCCAGCTCCCACAAATCCATTTTAATATTATCCTCCCATCTACGTCTCGCTCGGCCTTTCCAAAGATCTTTTCTCCTCCGGCTTCCCAACTAACACTCTATATGCATTTCTAGATTCGCCCATACGTGCTACATGCCCTGCCCATCTCAAACGTCTGCATTTAATGTTCCTAATTATGTTAGGTGAAGAATACAACGCGTGCAGTTCTGCGTTGTGTAACATTCTCCATTCTCCTGTAACGTCATTCCTCTTAGCCCCAAATATTTTCCTAATTACCTTATTCTCAAACAACCTTATCCTCTGTTCCTCTCTCAAAGTGAGAGTCCAAGTTTCACAACAATACAGAACAACCGGTAATATAGGCCTAACTGTTTTTATAAATTATAACTTTCAAATTTTTGACAACAGACTAGATGACTAAATCTTCTCAACCGAATAATAAGAGGCATTTCCCATACTTATTCTGCATTTAATTTCCTCCCAAATGTCATTTATATTTGTTATTGATGCTCCAAAGTTATTTGAATTTTTCTACCTCTTCGAAGGATAAATTTCTAATTTTTATATTGTATTTCCATTTCGAATAATATTCTGGTCACGATATATAATCATATACTTTGTCTTTTCGGGATTTACTTCCAAACCTATCGCTTTACTTGCTTCAATTCCCGTGTTTTCCCCAATAGTTTGTGGATTATCTCTAATGCTACCTCCACACTCTCGCCGAGTCGACCCAAGTGCCACTCGGCGAGCGCAAACCGTGTTGTTGCGAGCGATGTACCCGTCCACACTCTCGCCGAGCCGAGCCGAGGCGAGGCGTTCAGTTGTGACGTGTACACGATGGAAGCCACCGAATTGCCGCTGCATCAGCTCTGTGTGCTCTTAGTCATTACAACTATTGTTAACATATCACACCAAAAAAGTCGGAAGCCTCCGAAAAAAAAAGATGGTGGATGAAGCTATACACAAAAATCGGACGAGATGAATTTGCCGATATTACATTATTTCTCATTTAGTATAATGTAACTTGTCTATGAACATTTCCAACGTGGCAACGATTTTATTATTACACAATATATCGACTCTAATGTTATCACAATATCTTAATAGGAATTCTTAAATGATTAATACAAATATGACTATTCATTTGTTTGCCAAGATAATTAAAGCCATTTAAAACTACATATTAATTTATATTGCAGGGACATGATAGAAAATATCTTTAACTAGCAATTTTTGTGAACCATCAGGAGAATTTGATAACTTCTGTATCGCCAATTATTTTGAAGAAAGACACAACTGAGAAAAGCGATACCAGACAAATTGCGACTCGCCATATTGGCAGTTAGAATAACTGAAATATACTGAACAGACAGTCGCGGAAATTTGATAAGTGGTGGTCCTCCAGCTTGGGATTTGGGCGAAGGACTAACAACCCATCACCGTAAAAAAAAGAGCTTGTTGCGAAACCTCAGTATAAAATGTATCTTTTGCAAAAGTGGAAAAATTCAAGTACGTTGGAGCAACAGATAAATGACATTCGAGGGGAAATTAAACGCAGAATAAATATGGGAAATGCCTGTTATTATTCAGTTGAGAAACTTTTGTCATCCAGTCTGCTCCCGAAAATGCTGAAAGTTAGAATTAAAAAAAAACAGTTACTATATTACCGGTTGTTCTGTATGGTTGTGAAACTTGGACTCTCACTTTGAGAGAGGAACAGAGGTTAAGGGTGTTCGAGAATAAGGTGCTTAGTAAAATATTTTGGGCTAAGAGGGATGAAGTTACAGGAGAATGGAGAAAGTTAAACAACGCAGAATTGCACACATTGTATTCTTCACCTAAATAATTAGTAGACATCGGATTTTTAGGCACTAAAAATTGCAGTTTTAGGCGCCTAAAATAAGCTCAAAATTTGTAAAATTAGGCTCTATTTTAATGAAAATAGGCCTTTTAGGCACATCAAGGTATCATACTTATTTCTTTCACTGAAATTTTTAGTTATACACTAAAATACGCACAAAAAAGTATGTTTAAACATTAAAAAAGAATACTAAGTTATATTATATTTATAAACAGAGCTGCACAAATTTAATATATTGAAACTAATGAAATAATGATTATTGATATCAAGATTACTGATTTTAAGTTATTGAAATTCAGTTCCATGCTCAGACTTTATTATAATTATCTGCACAGTACACCACCAGAATTTTTTCTAAATTCTCCACAGTTAACCTTTGCCTTTTGTCACTGAGAATCATTTTGAAAGCAGAAAAACTCCTTTCTACCGAAACTGATGTGAGAGGAGCAAATTTTAAATTAGGTACAATAGAAACATCAATACTTACTGGAACATTTACACTTTCCCCCGATATCACTCTTGATACTTTTTCCAACAATGAAAATCCTACATTCTTATTTAATACGTTGTCCCACTTATTTTTAACTTTTTTCCCAGTTTCGCCCAAAGCAGAATGTATGTTCACTTGAGCTTCCTTTACTATTGCTATTTGGCTACAAAGAGATTGTTTTTCACATTCTAATTGTTCAATGCTTGCAGGTATGAAAGAAAAGTTTGATGTTATGTAGGCAATATCGTTTTTCACTCGTGAGTCATTCAGACAATCTTTCACTGCTTTCACACACGCTGCACTATCAGTTTCAGGTAATTTATCAATAACTGTGACCACTTCTTTAAAATACTTAGAATAATACACCACTGACTGAATCCAGGTTCCCCATCGTGTAACAACCGGCTGAGGTGGGAGTGGGATATCTGGAAAGTTCTCTCTGAATATTGAAATCCTGGATGGGGCTTTACAAAAACATTTTTTTGTGTTAGAAATAAACGAATTGACAAGAGGAAATTCATTCCGGATTGTTTCAGAAACCCTGTGAAGGCCATGTGCTAGACAGGTTACATGCGTGAGGTTAGGATAAAATGTTTTAAGAAGTGGAGCTGCAGCAACCATGTATGAGGCAGCATCAGTACAAAACAACAGAACTTTAGAATCGTCTATATTACCTGAGTATAAAGACTGTAGGCCTTTATTTACAAAATAAGCAATGGCTTGGCTATTCACTTTCGAAAGTTCCTTAACACATACGAGGTGTGGAATCGAAGGTCCATCAGGACTAAGTTTTCCTACTACCATATTTGCTATATACCTATTCATAGGATCTGAGGTTTCATCCACAGAGACCCATATGTAAGAATCACTTATATCCTCCCGAATGGAAGCTAAAGTTTCATTGTATATTCTGTCTAAGTAATTTTTTCTTAGGGTCGACTCAGATGGGATATTTTGTTTGCAATATTTTTGTAAAAACTGTCTTAAAACCGGATTTTCAATTGCATTCCAGGGAATGTTAGCAGCAACAAACGCTCTGGTTAAATCAGCATAGAAATTGCTGCTGAGATTGGATGAAGTAGGCTGTGTTAGTAAAGTTTGTTGCAGTTGATTTTTCTGCTGAGCTTTAGCCTTATGAGCCGCTCCTTGCACATGCTGCTTTAGGTGGCACTTCTTTTCTTGCGAAATCTAAAAATGTAAATTAAACTGAATTAAAATAAAATCCTAATTGTTGTATTGCCGTATTTCTATCACAAAGTTAGTGGGTTCGAACAATCAAAATTTTAATGACCTGCAAATACTTTAACTATCGGAATTTAAAAGGTTAAAGTGTAGTGGTCTTAAAAAGAATTATACTTCAGGATAGCTCAGTCAATGTATAAATATTATAGGCCTACTCATTAAAATTAATAGAATTTATATATTTCAACTATTGTTACATACCTGTTTGCTACAAATCTTGCAGAATATTATTTTTCCATCATAAGTGAATTCTGAATATTCTGTTAGCCATTGCCGGATCAATGTAGATTTTGCATTTATATTTTTCGGCATTATCGCGTTAAACTTCACAGGAAAACGTCCTACCGCTCAAAACTTCTCAAAACAAATAAGGTGAGGGAAAGAGCAACTGTTAACGAGCATTCAAATGAACCGTTGTTATTGAGATTCAATTGGACAAAAAATACAAAGTTCCACTTATTGTTGCATTTCCTGGTAGTGTTAACACTAGGAGGGCCATTCTTTTAAATATTTTGTAACGGTTTACCCTACTAATTCGCAGTTTACGACTTTTCATAAATATTTCAAAAACACTCTTTCTCCAAAAATTGTGATTTTATGACACTCTGAAGGGCAGTACAGCTAATCGGTTTCAGACCGAAAACAGTCATTTTTATAGTATAGTATATCTCTGAATCGGTAGCAGCACATGTTGTGATTGTTGCCTGCTTCAAAACTAAGGTTGGTTCTTTGTCGGCATTTATGCCTCCAAACATGTTAAATTCGGTGAAATCTATTGCGAGTGTCGTGAGATTCAAAACATTTTGTTTCCTTTATCAATGGTTTCATGGCCGGTGTGAAGCAAACTTTCCACTTTTTAAATGCCTTAAATTTCGCAGTGAATGCATGTATAAATTATAAAAAGTAAGAGTAAAATGCGAAACTTTACAGTGAGTTAGGCATTTTAGGCGAATATTAACAAATTAGGCTCTAATAACCGTTTTAGGGCATTTTAGGGCACTATAAAACTCTTTGAATACCTTTCAATTTCCATGAAACATAAATATTAATAATTATTTTTACTTTTCTCCTAAAGAAACAAAATAGGCATTTGCCCTAGAATCCGATGTCTGATAATTAGGAACATTAAATCCAGACGTTTGAGATGGGCAGGACATGTAGCAAGTATGGATGAATCCAGAAAAGCATATAGAGTGTTAGTTGGAAGACCTGAGGGGAAAAGATCTTTGGGGAGGCCAAGGTGTAGATGGGAGGATAATATTAAAATGGATTTGAGGCAGGTAGAATATTATGCTAGGGACTGGATTAATTATGTTCAGGCTAGGGACCGATGGCGGGCTTATGTGAGGGCAGCAATGAACTTCCGGATTCCCTAAAAGTTATTTGTAAGAAGTAATTGAGTACAAGAGTCTACACCAGTGGTATTCACTAGAAATTAAAGGAGAGCCGAAAGTGGAAAATAGGAACTTGCCGAGAGCCACAATGCATTTTACAGTATTGAAGCTTAAAAAAATGCGCAGATTTTTAATTATTATATAATTTGGTGTATTATTATTATTGCTATTATTATCATTAGCATCATCGTGATCATTATCAAATATTTATAATACATTACTGATATTTTGAAGTTAAAGGGCGGACTCTGCTATCCTTATGCAAATCATACGATACGAGCAGGTTGATTTGATGTTTTATTTCACCTGTAATCTGTTTTGAATGAGTTTGGAAATTTAGAAAATAAAGTGTCACATACAGCTACAAGACACTCCTTAACAATCACCGAATCTATAAATAGCTTAATGTCTGCTACGTGGCACGATGCTTTTGTTGTCAATTGATTTTTATGTACAGGGAATACATTACTTTCTGTACAGATATTACGGAATTTTTAACATTTTCAGTTTCTCTATCTTTGATTGGGAATCTTTTGAGTACCTGTTACAAAAATTTGAATGCACGCTATGTCTATTAAGATAAAAACATTTATAACGCAGTATTATATCAAGACATAGTAAGACATGAGACATGACACTGCTGTACCTTTTTAAAAATGAAAACAAATGCGCGTTGTTGTTGAACACCTTCATTGGCAGTAAGGATGCAGAGTAACCAAAGATTTCCCCAGTTGCACATTATTACAGAAATTAAAAAGAAAAGGTAAAAAAATAGTAATAGCAGGCCTAATATTAATTCAATAGCCGCAAATCACTTTAAGAGCCGCATGCGATCCGCGGGCCGCGTAGGGAGAACCACTGGTCTGCACTTTTTGTTATTGTATCTGGGGTCACGCTCGGGTTCACCATTCGCTTCCTTTGACTCGGACACCAAAAACCGACACGGAGCGGAGCGCAGGCGAGTGCGAGTCTAGGCGAGACATGGCGAGGCGAGGCGAGCGCACCGTCCACACTCTCGCGCTCGCCTTGGCTCGGCTTGACTCGGCGAGAGTGTGGAGCTAGCATAACATATTCATGTCATCCGCATAAACAAGCAGCAGTAACCCGTTCAATTCCAAACCCTCTCTGCTATCCTGAACTTTCCTAATGGCATATTCTAGAGCGAAGTTAAAATGTAAAGGTGATAGTGCATCTTCTTGTTTTAGCCCGCAGTGAAAATATTATGTCGTTGAGAAATTAATCATTGTATTAAATTACGCCTCTTGTTTGTGACTAAGTGCTAATTTTGTACATCGACAATTGATTACACATTGAGTAACTGCACAAAAACACGGCATTCTTCAAGATAACGATGAAATATCACACTAGAAACCTCTGTTCCTACGCAAGTCTTGCGTTGTACAGTCTCTCCGCAAGAGTAAATATGGCCGCCGCGGTGACATTTGTCGGATCAAAAGAATGCGGTACTCTCCGATATACTGCTCTGCGATGAGGGGAAGCAGAGAGCTGTCTGTTAGCTCTCTTCCACTAGTTGCAGAAGCGATAAGAAAGGAGGGGAAGCAACCGTACAGTTCTTCAAGAAATGCAGTCTCTCTACTAACACTAGACAGCAATCAGTCATTACAATGAGTAATAGAGTCCGACAATTACAGTAGAATCCCGTTAATCCAAAATTCCGGATAATGCGAACATGCAAAAAGAGTCATGTCAGCTGGAGAGTGAACACACACAATTGCATGTCTCCTAAGAGTTTGAAAGATCAAATCTAAAAGTTTACGTATGTTGTGGAGTGAGCCGCAATAAAGTGTATGGACCATTCTTCTTTGCAGAAAAGACAATACGCTATGGCTCTTACTTGAAAATGTTGCCACAACCCTAAAAAGACAACAATACGAACATTGTATTCCAGCAATATGGTGCACCTCCTCACTGGACATGGGAAGTTCGTAATTTTCAATCTATGTGGTGTGGTCGTGATGGACCAATTGCTTGGCCCCCAAACTCCCCAGATTTAACCCCTCCTGACTTCTTCGTGTGGGGCTTTGTTAAAGACATTGTCTATTCACAGAAATCCAGGAACATTGATGATCTAACAAGGGAAGGGTATCGGCTCGAACAGGAATTTCGTATCCAAAAGTTTGTATACAGGCCCATCTTTACATCTCTGTAAAGCTCCCAAAAGCATTCGTTTGTGTAATGTGTGGTTTGTGTGTTAGAGCACTGTACAAGTTGAGGGGTGGGGAGAACACTGCACAAGTTAAGGGGATGGGACACCTTACCCGTAAGCCTAGCCTAGCCTAGAAGCTAGTGCGAGTGGTAAAATGTCTAAAGCCCATTTAAAAACATTTTTCTCCAACGTTCTGTCCGAAAATATTGCAGCTAATAAAAAATGTACACTGTTGTATGAGTCATTGAATGCGCACAAGGACACGACCTTAATAAATGGATCATTCCAAGGCTAGGACATGGAATGTATAATCATTCCACCTAAAAAAAAAAACTAAATATATCCAGCCTATGGATATCTATTTCCTTAGACAATACAAAATAATGTAGGATAACAGATTGCATAAGGATTCTTGCTTAGAATCCAGAACTTAACTTGGGAAATCGAGTGTTTATAATGAAAATGCACTCTGTTATTCATAACCAGTTGTCTGCTCCAGTATACCGCTCTGTGCTTCAATATTCCTGGCAGTCATCTGGTTACGTGAATCCTGAACAACTCTCGGACTTCAAAAATGTAATTCAGGTGGCATTTGATTTTTCAGCACTGGAGTGTGGTTCAGAAGATTGTTCAGGTGTTGCTTCTGCGTGTTGTACTTATTGCTCTGCTCCATGCTGTTTCATGCATTTTATAGAGAATCCTCATGTACATTTTTAAAGAAGTGTATTGACCAATACCAACCAAACGGAGAGTTACACAAATGAATGCTTTTATGGTCTTCATCATCATTGTGAAGTAAGCGTCTGTACAAGTTTTTAACCAAAAATTCCTGTTCGAGCCGAAACCCTTCCCTTGTAAGAGTAAAAAATACTTAAGCTTTCCAACAAGTCACTCCTCTGATGTTACAACGGGCATGGGCTGAATTGCATCACCGTTGTGCAGAATGTGCAATGGAGGTCATGTAGAGTTCTGAGAAATCTCCCATCTTTCAATGCTTTATACACAAAGTTTCAACAAATAGACTTCAGTAGTAAATGTTTAACAGTGTTTTTATTTTATGCATATCCAAACGGACCGTTCTGTATATCACTGCAATGCACTATCACTAGAATTTCCATCTCAAGTGATACGGCTGACCGTAATGTCATAGGTGAGCTCTTCGGATTGGCAATACTTACTTGAGATTTTAATTACATGGTCACACCATTCTTTCCACTATCATAACGACAGGTAACATTGTATTTTTAATGAGACTAGGGGCGGCTTTTGGGGTAGTGCCAGTGTGCCATGGCACCACCAATGAAAGAAACAAAAAATCATATCCTAGAAAGCAGTTGTAATAGTTTATTTCTACACATTTTATTCGTATTTCATTTGAACGAGCGCGCGCACAGATCGTGACGCACTCTTGCAGCGTTTTTCCGAACGTTGGAGCCACTTCGGTGTGGCACGGCCTGCGTCCATATAACACTGTACAAAAGGCTACTGCTGCAATTTTTTATTTTTTTTTTATTTTAGTAGGTTATTTTACGACGCTTTATCAACATCTAGGTTATTTAGCGTCTGAATGAAATGAAGGTGATAATGCCGGTGAAATGAGTCCGGGGTCCAACACCGAAAGTTACCCAGCATTTGCTCATATTGGGTTGAGGGAAAACCCCGGAAAAAATCTCAACCAGGTAACTTGCCCCGACCGGGAATCGACCCCGGGCCACCTGGTTTCGCGGCCAGACGCGCTGACCGTTACTCCACAGGTGTGGACTACTGCTTCTAGTTTATATACGTTTCTTATGGCAGACTTTGAGCCGAATTCAATTTGATTCAGTAGTTAATATTCCGCCCGCTAGAGCACAGTAATGCAGAAATTTCGCTAGATGGCAGGGTTGTTGGAGACGTTAGGAAGGGAACCATCGACCGCAGACTTGCACGAAAACACAAGTTAAAGTTCCGCGCCAAATGTTAATGTAATGTTGCCAATTCAAAACTAATGCACATAACTTGGATTTGAATGTGTAAAATATTATCCATTTAACTATACTGAATGCAGAGATAGTCATGGTTCTTTTTAGAAAGATGAATATTTTTTTATATTATGTAAAACTGTTTGTTAATGTTGTGTAATATTTGTTTTATTTTGCGACAACTAAATATCGCTACACTGTTGCTATAGTATTGATGCTTTTGTTAACGATACATGAGATCTGTGCAGGACATGAACATGCGTTATTCAGCCCGCTGCCTTGGATTCATCGGCCCGTTAAATTAAGTGCAAACGTGTTCGTTTATTATCTATATCAATGTTTATCTCGTGTGTTTTTGCCAGTAATTTTACTAGTTATAAAAGTTATTTGTATTTGACTAAAAATACTATGAAAGTTTTGATTATCTGTATCTGTAAATTTCGTTATTAGTTTCGGAAATGTTATTGTAACTGTTACTAGAGGCATTATTAACTATACACCTGGTAAAATAACTGGTTTATTTAATGTGTTTTATTTAACATAATGTAAACGCGAGCTGCAATTATCAGTTTCACTAGGGTAATTTGCGTACAACCATTTTTTTTTCATTTTTGGCACCACCACCAGAACGCCTGATCGGCCGCCACTGAATGAGGCATGCTTTACGATGCATGTATGTTTATTTCCTGGAGATTTATATTTTTTTTTCGTGATTAGGATAAAAATATGTTGAGATTGTAAATTTAGCCGTTTTTTGACGAAAAAAAGTCAACGGGAATGTAAAACATCCCATGCTACATAACGCGCTACAGCTACTGGGAAGTCTGAATCCACGATTTGTACAATACTAAGCGTAAAAACATGGTGGAGTAGTTCACTTCGCCGCGCACCACGCCTTGCACCTCCCAGCTGGTTTGATTCTTCAGGATTACGGATTACCCTTAGGGTAATCGGCTTGAAGGTTTCCTAGAACTTAGCTGCATTCTTGTCTGAACATCGTAAAGTTTCTCCTCTAAAACTGTCCTCTATCGGTTTCTCTCTGTTTCTTTTTGCCTAGAACAGATTCTGTTTATTTTATTTCTTTCGTTCGTTCTTTATTTATTTATTTGTTTATTTATTTATTTACTTTTGTTTTATTTATTTTTATTGATCTATCTTTTTTATTTTCATCTATTTATTTATTTATTTATCTTTGCTTTCTTTCCATTTATTTATTTATCTATCTCTTTATTTTTTATTTATCTTTTTATTTTTCTTTATTTATTTATTTATTTGCTTATTTATTTATTTCTCTTTGCTTTCTTTTTATTTATTTATCTTTTTTATTTTTTATTTATCTGTTTTATTTTTTATTTTTCTTTATTTATTTACTTATTTAGTTATTTATTTCTCTTTGTTTTATTTCTCTTCATTTATTTATTTTTTATTTATCTGTTTTATTTATTTATTTATTTTTGCTTTCTTTCTTTTTATTTATTTATTTATCTATCTATCTTTTTATTAACTGATTTATTTATCTATTTATTTATTTGCTTATTTATTTCTCTTTGCTTTCTTTTCATTTATTTATCTTTTTTATTTTTTATTTATGTTATTTTTTATTTCTCTTTGTTTTCTTTCTCTTTATTTGTTTATTTTTTATTTATCTGTTTTATTTCTTTATTCATTTATTAATTTATTTATCTTCGCTTTCTTTCTTTTTAGTAATTTATCTTTTTATGTATTTTTTATTTTTCTTTATTTCTTTATTTATTAACTGATTTATTTATTTTTTTCTCTTTGTTTTCTTTCTTTTTATTTATCATTTTATTTTTATTTCTTTTTTATTTTTCTTTACTTCTTTATTTATTAACTGATTTATTTATTTCTATTTGTTTTCTTTCTTTTTATTTATTTATCTTTTTATTTTTATTTCTTTTTATTTTTATTTATTTATTTACTCTGGTGGAGGTAAGGCCATCAGGCCTTCCCTACCACTTCTCGCAACTTTCTAAACAGTTCAATTATGTACAGTCTTCAATGTAGCTCTAGGAAAACGATGTCGAAATTTATGCGCACAATAATTTATTATCGTAAAATTTTGTTCTTCAACCCTTTGTTGCCGGACATAAGAAAAAATTAAAATAAATCCGTTTTCTTTAGTGAATGTTGTTAGAATATGAATTCAAAACATACAGTAATTTTTTCAGAAATTTTTTATTTTTTTACTTTTTATTTATTTTTTTATTTTTTTTTATTTTAAAAAAGGTCGTATTTCTATGTACAGTATTGTCAGTATCCTTGATGGGTTTTATTTATCAGGTTGCACGTAATTTCTGGCGGTGTATTATTCTTCCAGGTCTTCCAGTATGCAAAATAAATCACGGTACTTCTAAGTACCGTCAGGCAACTAAGGGTTAACATGCAAGACTCAACAATGAATATTGGTTGCTCGGCAACGTATCGCACCATTGCGACCCATAACTTGAGTGCGTTAAAAAGAACTTCAAAATGGCACAGAGTTTCATCGCTGCAGCTTGCCGATTTATCTTCCCGAGACAGAGCGGTCGGAGAACGAAATCGTTTGTACTGAATGAAATTACGGATAAATATTTGCAGGTGTTTCAGAATTTTCTACATCGATGTGATTCTTGCATCTAAAAAGGTAGACATCATTTTCTACATACGCTTTGATAAAAGTAAGATCAATATAACATTTATTACTAGCCGTACCCGTGCGCTCCGCTGCACCTGTTAGAAATGAATATAAAGTAATTACATAATTAAAATAGAACGTTTGATCCAGGGAACAACTTTTACAACAGCGCAAGATAATCTGCTTCGCTCATTACCCAATTTTTTTTTTGCATTGCATTTATTGCATATATATTTTATGTATTTTAACACGATTCAATTGAGCATAGTTAAAATTTGAATTATAAAATAATGGATTGCTAAGCTAACGTACTATTACTGCATACTAAATCAACACACTCTCGTTGTTCGTTAATTCTCTGAGATTAAAATGAGTGTACATAAATATTATTTTAAGAAATACAGAAAACGAATGTACAAAATAGCCTATCAAATTTTCTGTGCATAAGAAGCTATTTTAATCTTACCTGTCCTCGATTTACTCAGACGTTACTGTAATAACATTATAGCATTATGTCCATCTAGAGAAACTACACTTTCCAATGGTGAAATAATAATTAATTACACAAATCGGTCAATTTAGCTTCTGATATTACTTCATACAAACACAGAAACATTCTCTGTAGGCTATGTTTAATATCTTTCGATTGTTGATGTCCAAGGCCCCTGTTTCGATTGTTGTTGTCCAAGGTCCCTTATAGACGAAGTCATTTGTTCTTAATTCATTGCACCGTCTTAGATGGCGTTATTTTAATTTTAAAACTCATTTATCTCATTAAATATCAGTCCTATCAAAATTTTGTAAAGAATAAAACTTATCGGAAATAATTTTTAAAGAAACTTTTGTTATGTAACATTTTTTCAAAAAAATAAATAATAAGCGAGATATTTCGATTTATTTAATTCAGGCCCCCTTATCAATAAAGTATTTTGAATGCCATATAGCCTAAAATCTAAGTTACAACGAACTTAATTTATATTCCAATTTACATATAAATCGGTTCAGCCATTATCGCGTGAAAAGGTAACAAACATACAGACAGACATACAAACAAAAATTTCAAAAATGCGATTTTCGGTTTCAGGGTGGTTAATTATATATGTTAGGACCACTTATTTTTGGAAAATCGAAAATTACCAGAAAAATTTCGGCTACAGATTTATTATTAGTATAGATTACATCTTATGGGCAAATTATTTATACGGGAACATAGGCCTAAATCACCGGCATTCACCGCCAACATAAATTTTCTTTCTTGTAACTATGTATAGACCATACCGCAATTTTAGACACACTTAACAAACTGAACTTAACTAGATCACAACAAGTCTAGACATGAGGAGGATAACAAAGAACGTTAACGTGTTGTAGGAGGATCCTGTCAAACAGGTATATGGTATAAAGTAGTACACCCCAATACCTTGTTACTAATTGGCAAGGTTCGCCCTAACGTTTAAAGTAGTGTTGTGGGATTTAATCGATTAATTTTTGTTGTAAGATTAATCGATCAAAATAATTAATCGAATAATCGAGTCGATTAAAATTAATCGGTTGTAGTTGATACTATTTTGTTAATAGAAACTCATACTAAAAATTCCGACAATATTCCTCTCTCGGAAATCGCTTACTTAAAAGCACACTAGTACTGTTATTTTCTAACTGCAAAGCAGGCAGCGTAGGGAAAATCTTTGCACAAACACTTCAGAAAGAGATGGAGATATGAGGACAGTGACCTAGTCTACCTCTATTGAAAGTTAAAACACAATGCGAAACCCTTATTAAGTTTTATGGTTTTCCAAGAAAACTTCCATCTTGTTGTCAGCTCATCTTTCTAGCATATGAAATACTTTTCTGGGATTCGTCCCCTTCAACCCTTATAAAATATCCATGTCTACACTGTGTGCAAGTGAGAGCGTAACTACTGTTCTCCAGCCAGGAGATCAACAGTGAAAGGAATGTGCTTACTATTGCCTCATCTATTGGAAAGAAGTAGATAAATAATATTACCGTTATAACGCCAGTTTAAAAACCATGCGCTCTCCTGCATATGTTATTTCCTGTATGAAGAGATTAAAAGACCAGGAGATTACCTGTGATCTAATTTTGTAACTAGGGTAGTATCAATATGTCTGTATCAATGTTATGGTTTGTGCTGTGAGAGCTAGCCAATAGAGATAAGAGTACCCAAGTGTGTGTGACCTTATGACATCTTATGACATCAACATTCATTCACAGCATTACCCTCTTTCGTCTCATCCGGCGGAGACTTTCTCGTGGCTGGAGCACAGTATCTTCTTCTCTTTCTAAAATCTGTTAATTAGATTACAATAGGGACCAATCTTCTGTTTCGACCGCTGTACTTTTGTAGTTGCAGTTTCTATACTGAGTTTGTATATGAAGGTTGTGTATTTAGTTCCATAAAGAAAAAAATCAGTTTCCTGTGGTCTGTGAAAAGTGTAAACTCCATTAAGTTGTGTCATATGAGAATTTGAGAGGTAAACCCGGCGAAACGTTTGGATTTAAATTGAACAATCGTGGAGAAGTGTTTGACAGAAAAAAAGTTTTTTCGTGTTTAGTGATGCAGGAAACATTGTTACTAAACGTAGACCGGCACTTAATTCGGAGCATGTGAATGCACTCACATGTTTAAAATCATGAATGAAGCAGTATTAACTAGATGAGTCTTCATACTTTTTGTTATTTATGTTTGTCTCAAAAATTTCGGGAGAAATTGGCACAATAAATTTTAAGCCTCATAACATTATTTATGTTAGTAAATAATTAAAATACTTGAATAATTTCAAGGGAAAAGTTGTTCCGGGGCCGGGTATCGATCCCGGGACCTCTGGTTGAACGTACCGGCGCTCTGCTAACTGAGCTACCCGGGAACTCCACCCGACACCGTCTCAACTTTTCCCTTTATATCCACACAACTGGCGTGGGCTGACGAAACGCCAGAGACCCACATCGAGTGCACACAATCTCTGTGTGACTTGGAATTGTGGTTTCTGTTAACGTACACAGTGACGTATATATTATGCAAATCTAGTCTTTCAGGTAAAGCTCCCTGTAAAGCAGATTTGAATAATTTCAAGGGAAAAGTAAGTTTCGTCAGCCAACGCCAGTTGTGTGGATATAAAGGGAAAAGTTGAGACGGTGTCGGGTGGAGTTCCCGGGTAGCTCAGTTGGCAGAGCGCTGGTACGTTCAACCAGAGGTCCCGGGATTGATACCCGGCCCCGGAACAACTTTTCCCTTGAAATTATTCAAATCTGCTTTACAGGGAGCTTTACCTGAAAGACTAGATTTGCAATTAAAATACTTGTTTTGTAATATAACGATACAATATATACAGACATACAACATTTAATACTTATGCTTATCACCGAACTCAAGTTAAATTTAACAATAATTGTGTATTACGGTACATTAAAAATTACTTCAAATCTATTAAAACTCAAATAGTTAATCGATTAAATATTTTGATCGATCAACAGCACTAGTTTAAAGTCAACGGCGGGAAGTTTCCTTCCGTGTAAAAAATAGAGTATTGGTTGGATCAGAGGCTGAAAAGAAATTGTCTATTGAAGGATGCACTGGAAGGAATAGTGAACGAGAGTAAAGTGCGGGGAAGAAGAAGATTTCAAATGATAGACGATATTATGATAGCCTATTTGGATCATATTTGGAGACTAAGAGGAAGGCAGAAAATAGGAAATACTGGAAAATGCTGGGTTTGCAGTTAAAGACCTGCCCTTGGGCAGAAAACTATGAATGATTGAGTAGTCCTTCTCTCATAATGACTCGTGATCGAGCTTCAGTTATGAATAATTTACAATTCATTTTTATATTTCAATATGCCTGGTGAATTATTAAATAAGTATATAATAAATTTTCAATCTTAAGACATATCAACTTGCAAATGTTTATTTGCTATTTAATGAGATATATGAACGTTTTCGCCGTTTGGGGCATCTTCAGATATAACAAAAACATATAATCTGAACCTATAATAATAAATTATGCAAATAACAAAGAATAAAGAACAATGTATGTATGCAATACATGAGATTCATGAGCTTTATGTAAAATGTGACATAATACAGGATAATTATTGATATAATCTTTAGATTTTGAAATTGAATTGGACGGATATTTTATACATATAGCTCATGTTACAAATAAAATATACAATTATGATTAAAATTTGTCAATAATGTTAAAATTTATAACGATGATTGATAAAATAGATATTTTAAGAGTACTCATTAGTTGAGGATTGTCGTAGGATATACGATAATTTGCATAGCTGATGTTCGTGTGTTATGTATGTTCTCTTAAAACCACCAACACCAACACATACAAATAATATCTTCATTTGTATACTTCAATAAATCTGATGACACGCAATAGCCATAATCAATAGGATGCCATCAAATCAGAATAATCACCAACGTCAAACAACGTCCATTTCATAAGCGAACGATCTCTTGAATGATTGAAATTCATACCTAACTTATGATTTATCTATTACGAAATCATCGTATACTCCACGACATCTATAACCAACGAGCATTCATTTCAAACAATTATCTCAACAAATCTGATTACACGTAACCAGTGGCGATTTCTCTTAAGGAGCACAGGAGCAGTGCACCACCTCTTCAAATAACACATATTTTTAAATTTACTGTATATCAATGAGCTGCAGTAGACTATGTGAGCGATATAATTCTTTATTATAATACGTTACTATGTAAAAATAACGCTGCACGTGTACTGGTCTTGTTGACGCCTGGGACTTAGGTTTACCACTCGACACTTGCGGCACACTGTTCCATTCGAGCATGCGTAGTAGTAGAGTTTCACTGGCAGGCTTTGGAGCATGTTAGGGAGCCAGTACAATGTGCGTAAGAGGGGTTAGGAGCACTTTCAGATGTGTTCTGCAGTCGCTGTTTGGCCCGTTCTATCATAAATATTGCAATGAATAGTGTGCAAAATCTTTTAAATATGTAATTTTCTGTAAGAACTTTACACGAAAAGATAAAAATAAAGAAGATGGGTAGACGTACACAGGAATTAAAATTATAAGTGACGAAGAATAGTAATAGAGAAGTGACAAGAAAATTCAACATTCGGACTTACGAAAAATACAATATGCGGCTGCAATATAAAAGACGCTATATTTTGTTTTCCTTGCCTATTGTTCGGCGGCGAACATTCATTGACAAAAACAAGTAGGCTACGTGTTATGAATTGTATTTATTCTTCTGTTTGAATCTAGGACTGTGCGTAGTAACTAAATAATTTTTATTATCGTTCTGTAGGTATGATTGATTTGAAGCACATGAATGAAAGAAATAAAAACACGATTCTTCAGCTGCACACTGAACAATAATGTTAAATTAGCAGTGTTGGGTCAAACAAACATATAGACACAATTGGATTGTTGCACTTCACAATGATAAAGTTACCAAGAACAGATATGTGCGTGCGGTTTTGTTGCTTTAAGAGGTCACGAAGAGGGAAACTCATCTTTAAACGCTAGTATTTTTCTTGGCCTGATCAATTTCAGTTCTGAATTAGACGCACTCTTAAGGAACATTTGGAAAGAGGAACAGTGTTTAAGAGCACACCAAACACTATACAGAACGAAGTCCTTCAAGCCATTTTGATGTATGCCATGATGAGATTTCAAAGAAATAAAGAAAGCTGCTGACTTTTAGCAGTTAAGGCTGATGAGACGACACACGTATCGAATGCTTGTGAACGTGTGAACTGTGTTATAAAACGCAATATAGCGAAAACAATATTATTTACGGTGTGCTGCAATAGAAATTGAACACTTTACTTTGCTATCTATATCTACATATACAACATATATTAGTAGTTATGTCGTGGTTAGTACCTATAATAATAATAATAATAATAATAATAATAATAATAATAATAATAATAATAATAATATGATAATCATAATCATAATAAATATTTGTGCACCACCAGGATTATTTATCACCACACGCCACTGCACGTAACAGTAATTTATAATGAATAAGATGTCACCAAGTCAGATAATAAATTAAAACAGCAATCTCCAACATAAAACAACTTTTAGTTCATTAGCGAACGTTTTTCAATGAAACTCATACATAACACACGAACATCAGCTATGCAAATTATCGTATATCCTACGACAATCCTCAGCTAATGATTACTCTTAAAATATCTATTTTATCAATCATCATTATAAATTTTAACATTATTGACAAATTCTAATCATAATTGTATATTTTATTTGTAACATGAGCTATATGTATAAAATATCCGTCCAATTCAATTTCAAAATCTAAAGATTATATCAACAATTATCCTGTATTATGTCACATTTTACATAAAGCTCATGAATCTCATGCATTGCATACATACATTGTTCTTTATTCTTTGTTATTTGCATAATTTATTATTATAGGTTCAGATTATATGTTTTTGTTATATCTGAAGATGCCCCAAACGGCGAAAACGTTCATATATCTTATTAAATAGCAAACAAACATTTGCAAGTTGATATGTCTTAAGATTGAAAATTTATTATATACTTATTTAATAATTCAGTTATGAGGCACACACAAACATCTTGTGAAACATTCATCAATAAACAAACAATTCAATACATTATCCCATTCTTCGCCTTGAAATGCGTCTCAATAACAACGTGTTGAAACAGTAATTACATTTTATGAGTTTGAACTTCTTTGACCTCCCATTGTTCTCTTGAAATAAGATAGCGATACCCTTATCAGAAATTCTTCCTTGACCTCATTAACAAACTGAGATAAACAGATGTCTTTGAAGTAAAAAAATGTATTTATGAACTACATCTGAATCCTCTCTCATTTATAAGCACAGACGTTGCATCGAGGGACACATTACCTATCCAAAAGTAAATAGGTCTACACTAAATAGTTGCTTATCTGTTTTAAAACAAATAAAAATTATCTGTAGTAATGTCACGAGAGGTCTGAGATTTATCTGGGAAATCTCAGACCTCGAGTGGCATTTATTAGGACTATTTAGTGAATAAAATAAAAATTTAAATAATATATCCCTAAAATTCGATCACAAAATGTTAATAATTGTTTATTAACGATTACTTAACCTATTCAGACATTGTGAAGTTGAAATACTCGTAGATGAATATCGATTATTGCAATAAAGAAATTCGATGTTATTATTCAGTAATGCCAATTGCGAAAAGCGAAATAAAGGTTTAACATTGTTAATTACATGTACTGCACTTTTCTCTTATTATTATAACAAATACATTTTCATTATCTGCTGAAATCATAATTTAATTTAACAGTAACAGTGGGGACAGCTATATACCAATGCTTATGTATTCACAGCGAGACGTGTTGCTACACAGTGAAGCCATGTCTGTATAGATAGGCCTAATTAAAACACGAATTTTATTACGCCATACGGAAGGCAGTTTGATGAAAGACATTATTATTACTATGCAAGGTCTTTGGGTTTGATATGCGATGATGTTACATAAATTTGAACATCTGACTTTCTATTAATTGTTTCATTTCATTCACAAAATATAGGTTATATTACCTGTGGGAGCAGAACCAATGTCAACTGTGTCTTATTTCGACCGTTACAATTAGTGCTACACGAAAGCATTTTTCATAGCTCGACAAATGCATTCTCGCTGTAGTGCAGACGTCTCAAGGCCAACGCATAAAAGTTGTCACAGAGAGCGAGTATAGATAACATAGTCAGCTGAAGAGATAAGCGCAATACCCGGAGATAGCCGATCGCTGATTAATGTTACAAACATGAGCGAGCTAAGTTGTAACTGTCGCGTAAGAAATGCCACAAAGCTGCACTTTTGAGTTGTACTGTCACAATAGACGGTTGTTTTCGGAAGGAATTTCTTAAGTAGTTTTCAACAACAACAACAACAACAACAATAATAATAATAATAATAATAATAATAATAATAATAATAATAATACATTTATTTTCTAATTATATACTATCAATGAGTAAAAAGAAGACATCTGAAGCATGAAG
Organism: Periplaneta americana; assembly: GCF_040183065.1. Taxonomy (NCBI): domain Eukaryota; kingdom Metazoa; phylum Arthropoda; class Insecta; order Blattodea; family Blattidae; genus Periplaneta; species Periplaneta americana. The sequence continues at coordinate 25,417,940 of NC_091130.1, forward strand.
AACCATACATGTTACGTAATTATTTAAGCACAAGGAACTGGCCACCTTACTCCATTATTTCCTGGCCTAGTTGACTCATAAGTGGTGCCTTGTTGGTATCACTTGTGAGGTTCAGACCTGTCTTCGGACAGTTGACCAAACAACAACAATATTTCATTTCTAGTAAAGGTTTTTGGTATCGCTTTTTTTTTTAAGTTTATACTATATTTAATAAAATAAAACTCAATTAAATAATAATAATAATAATAAAATTACAATTAAACTTGTTGGTTGTTAAAGTAAGTATTCTTACGTTACTCTAATATTAATATATTAATTACAATAATAGTTAAATAATATATTTCGTAATGTTTTCAATAATTAAAAATAACCTAAACATCTTAGAAATTCACAAGCATTTTTTTTAAATTAGAACTATTCAAATCTTAAATCTGGACTGAAATTCTTTTCTCAAGTCCTTGAGTATTTCATTATATTTGTTACACTGGTCTTGATTCAAATCAGGTAACAATTTTAGATTAATAAAGTGGTAACAGTTACCCACTGAAACTTGCGTCTCCCACAATTTCGCTTCCCCTATGAAAGTTTTTATTTCTTCATACATTTGCGGTAATAAGAACATTCTTTCCTCGGAGATGGACACAATGACTGACTGTTACATCGTAGCGGTTGCAGATGTCTATTCAAACGTCGCGGTCAATGACGTCATCCGGAGATACACGAACTGCTCCTGCATCTTGTTCCACTCTTACATTGAAAAAGAGAAAGATGAGGAAGTGCTCTGAGAAGGCCCTATTGAGACGTCTGCTATAGTGTGTAACGGAACTAAAGCTGCATCTACACAGTTCAATATTCCAATCGCGTATGCGTGCAATCTGGGAAGAATATTGAAAGAATCAAGTTTAAAAGGTAGCCTACGTTCAATTAAAATGCATGAAGATTTTGTGTCTACATGGTGCACCGTTTTAAACGTCGTCTTCACTGCGTAAATATATTAATATTAAATATCAATCTTGCATTCATTGTTTGAATGCGTAAAGTTGAGAGAAAAGTTTATCCGTGTAAATGCATCTTAATGGATTCATACTCATCGATTTACGGGGAAACAGTTGGCGACACCGATATGCGATAAATTGACAGCGATAAATCTAGCTGCAAAAATTATCGTGATGTTTGACTGTGATTGGTTGGAATTCAAAATTTCATTACACTTCATTGGTCGAAAATAGAATGACGTCATATAAACGAAATAGTCATTAAAGTATTATTTTTATGACTCAATGTTAATCTGGAATTATTCCACTAATCAGAACCCGGTAGCAAGCCTTGAAGCCCTTATCTCTGTGATCTTGTACTTTATGGAGTTCCCCATATTTTTCATTAATTTTAGCAAACTGTTTGTTCTACAGAAAATTTATTTAAGCAAGCACGCAGAATATGGAACATTTAAAGAATCGTATCATTGAAGCCTGTGCTAAAGTCACCCCGGAAATGCTCCAAATGTTCTACCCACATTCTCAATTTTCCCTTCATATACCAAGCTCTTCACGTAACCCCAAAAGAAAAAAAAATCAAGGGGTGTTAAATTTGGAGACCTGTCCGGCCATTCTACTGGTCCACGTCGAACAATCCAATGTCCAGAGAACTGTTCGTTCAGTGTGCTGCAACATGTCTGTGGGTTAATGTACCAGAATGAAGAATGATATCAATTCTTTCCTCTTTCGATAATGCCATCACGAAAATCAAGAAATTTGTTACAGGAAAGCTTCAAATAATCACAACAATGCATTGAAACTATCACAGGTTAACCAAATAGTAAAGCAGGAAAGGTTAATTACCAGAATTGCATAAAAATACATTTTCCAAAGCCTCCTTAGTGCTGTACCATGTTACAAAATATCTGTAGATGCAGTAACTAATGTTTGTGTCATTATGACAGTTATCTTTAAATAACTTGAAAACGATTAGAGATATCTCAAAACGGATTGCACCATATTTTCTCAGAAAATTTCACATGATTTTGAGTACCTACATGACCCCTCTTTTCCATTTAAAATTTCAAAGTTGCATTCAAAATGGCGGCTTTTGAGATAGCTGAGGGCTAGAATCGAATGTGTCACTGGTAACACCAATAGTAATCTAAAATCAAGCATATGGAAGATATTTGGGTAAATATTCTGAAATGGGCAAATATGAATAACAAAACTGGAAAAAATATATTATATTAAATTGTGTACTTTATCCTCACATTGGTTACATTTGCTCCTATTATTGAAGATTCTGGTATCAGTTGAGCTTAAAAAATTTTTTATGTGATATTTTCTAATTTAAAAAAAAAAAGCCAAAGGATTGTTGTTATCTTTCCCTTACAGCCCACTGTTTAAGGTATCTTCTAAACTTCTGTACTTCAGATTTCACTTGTCTTCGAACATTTCTATTTTCACAATGTCATATCTATTTCCTTTCTTTTTTTTAATATATTCTTTGCCATAGTCCCCTTTTTTCTGCAACTCCCCTTCAGTCATATTTGCCCTCGGCCTACGTATCTTCTACCTTTCGTATTTCCTACTTTCATCATCAGACTTTTTTTTTCTTTCCTATAAACAATCACATGAAATAATATTCGAAGTTACTTTATACACCGGTATTTAATAATAGTATGTTAAATGAAACCTCGTCCCACAATAAAGGGACCGACGTTACAGGAACCGTTGTTACAAATTAGTATAATTTCCGCAATAGTTCTGACAAAATAAATCGTTAAAAATATCATGGAGGTTAGATTTTTTAGTCGACAAACATTGTAATGTTTTGCATATACTACGAAAATTTAGTATATACAAACTATATTTAATGCCACCTGGGACCGGTGTTACCAATAGAAAACCTAACATTCAGTCATCAGTGATAATTTTTGTATTTTTCAATAAAATAAATTACGATAATGGACGAAAAGTTTTTCAACTGGCGCCATGTTGACCTCTCATCACTACCAACCGTTAAAATTTACCACATGAAGCAAAATTGTCTTTTGTGTATCTCTTTTATTTCGAGGGACCAGCGTTACGAAATTTTTGGGGACAAACTTTACGTTAAAGTTGTATCCTTTCAGAATTAAACAAACAACAATTCCTGTCTTTCAAAAGTATTTTAACTATTTATTTTTATAATCTCGGCCGAGGAAAAATCAAAAAGAAACATTCCGAGAAAAAACTTAGTAAAACAGAGTAAAATGTAATTGGGGACATAGGGACCGTAGTTACATTTTGACGTTTGGACGTTATTTTCTAATTATAAATTTTAAAATTAATCTACATTTTTGTGCCTAATATCTGCAAAATTTGCTCCCACTAAAAATGTTGTTGGAATTAGGTGAATTTCTGCCCCATTTCTCCTTGATTTGAGATGGTAAGGGCTCGTAGTAGATCCGGGTTTAGAGTAAAAGTCAAGGTCTTTATGAGATTATGTATTGCATTTTATTAGCTTATTGGCGTACATTATTGATGAGAGCATATGACGAGCTTCCAGGAATGAGAGTTGTGTAAGACGGTTGCATGGCTTCGTGTTAATACCTAGGCCTACTTGCGGTCTTGTCAGACCACATGACGTAACAGGGAGCAACACAAATTTGCTAAGCATTACGAGCAATACGTTGCCTAGTTTGAGGAACTCCAGTGACAAGACATCCATTCTGATTCACTAGCCTGAACACCTTTTCTCTTCCTAGTCACAGCTCTGTCACTGGACGGCTTCTAAGAAGACAAGACAGAAGTTACATCCCTTGCAGATTCTTTGGGATTTGTGGTCAGCCATCGCTGAATGATTTGCTAGTATAATGAAAGCGTTCAATAATTACCCAACGACCATCAGACATCAGACTTGTGGGCACATCGCAGTGTGGGTGTGACTTCACCCTTTTCATTAACTTTCACTAATGCCTATGACGAATATGGTGACTACTATGAGGATGAGGACTATGAGATGATTATAAGGATAAGAATGAAGAAAAACAAACAAGAGACTGACGGGGTAGTAAGATGAAAATAACGATGGTAACAACGACGAGACAAACGATAACAAAGATGATAAAGATGAGGCTGACATTAAGAAGGATGATAACCATGAGACTGACAGTAACAATATGGTTGGTAACGATGAGACTGACGTTAACAAGGATGATAACCATGAGACTGACAGTAACAATATGGTTGTAACGATGAGACTGACGTTAACAAGGATGATAACCATGAGACTGACAGTAACAATATGGTTGTAACGATGAGACTGACGTTAACAAGGATGATAACCATGAGACTGACAGTAACAATATGGTTGTAACGAGGAGACTGACGTTAACAAGGATTATAACCATGAGACTGACATTAACAATATGGTTGGTAACGATGAGACTGACGTTAACAAGGATGATAACCATGAGACTGACAGTAACAATATGGTTGGTAACGATGAGACTGACGTTAACAAGGATGATAACCATGAGACTGACAGTGACAATATGGTTGGTAACGATGAGACTGACGTTAACAAGGATGATAACCATGAGACTGACAGTAACAATATGGTTGGTAACGATGAAACTGACGTTAACAATGATGATAAACATGAGACTGACAGCAACAATATGGTTGTAACGATGAGACTGACGTTAACAAGGATGATAACCATGAGACTGACAGTATGGTTGGTAACGATGAGACTGACGTTAACAAGGATGATAACCATGAGACTGACAGTATGGTTGGTAACGATGAGACTGACGTTAACAAGGATGATAACCATGAGACTTACAGTAACAATATGGTTGGTAACGATGAGACTGGCATTAACAAGAATGATAACCATGAGACTTACAGTAACATTAAGGATGGTAACGATGAGACTGACGTTAACAAGGATGATAACCATGAGACTGACAGTAACAATATGGTTGGTAACGATGAGACTGACATTAACAAGAATGATAACCATGAGACTTACAGTAACAATAAGGATGGTAACGATGAGACTGACGTTAACAAGGATGATAACCATGAGACTTACAGTAACAATATGGTTGGTAACGATGAGACTGACGTTAACAAGGATGATAACCATGAGACTGACAGTAACAATATGGTTGTAACGATGAGACTGACGTTAACAAGGATGATAACCATGAGACTGACAGTAACAATATGGTTGTAACGATGAGACTGACGTTAACAAGGATGATAACCATGAGACTTACAGTAACAATATGGTTGGTAACGATGAGACTGACGTTAACAAGGATGATAACCATGAGACTGACAGTAACAATATGGTTGTAACGATGAGACTGACGTTAACAAGGATGATAACCATGAGACTGACAGTAACAATATGGTTGTAACGAGGAGACTGACGTTAACAAGGATTATAACCATGAGACTGACAGTAACAATATGGTTGGTAACGATGAGACTGACGTTAACAAGGATGATAACCATGAGACTGACAGTAACAATATGGTTGTAACGATGAGACTGACGTTAACAAGGATGATAACCATGAGACTGACAGTACCAATATGGTTGGTAACGATGAGACTGACGTTAACAAGGATGATAACCATGAGACTGACAGTAACAATATGGTTGTAACGAGGAGACTGACGTTAACAAGGATTATAACCATGAGACTGACAGTAACAATATGGTTGGTAACGATGAGACTGACGTTAACAAGGATGATAACCATGAGACTGACAGTAACAATATGGTTGTAACGATGAGACTGACGTTAACAAGGATGATAACCATGAGACTGACAGTACCAATATGGTTGGTAACGATGAGACTGACGTTAACAAGGATGATAACCATGAGACTGACAGTAACAATAAGGATGGTAACGATGAGACTGACGTTAACAAGGATGATAACCATGAGACTGACAGTAACAATAAGGATGGTAACGATGAGACTGACGTTAACAAGGATGATAACCATGAGACTGACACTAACAATAAGGATGGTAACGATGAGACTGACGTTAACAAGAATGATAACCATGAGACTTACAGTAACATTAAGGATGGTAATGATGAGACTGACGTTAACAAGGATGATAACCATGAGACTGACAGTAACAATATGGTTGTAACGATGAGACTGGCGTTAACAAGGATAACCATGAGACTGACAATAACAATATGGTTGGTAACGATGAGACTGACGTTAACGAGGATGATAACCATGAGACTGACAGTAACAATATGGTTGGTAACGATGAGACTGACGTTAACAAGGATAACCATGAGACTGACAGTAACAATATGGTTGGTAACGATGAGACTGACGTTAACAAGGATGATAACCATGAAACTGACAATAACAATAAGGATGGTAACGATGAGACTGACGTTAACAAGGATAACCATGAGACTGACAATAACAATATGGTTGGTAACGATGAGACTGACGTTAACAAGGATGATAACCATGAGACTGACAGTAACAATATGGTTGTAACGATGAGACTGACGTTAACAAGGATATAACAATGAGACTGACAGTAACAATAAGGATGGTAACGATGAGACTGACGTTAACAAGGATGATAACCATGAGACTGACAGTAACAATAAGGATGGTAACGATGAGACTGACGTTAACAAGGATGATAACCATGAGACTGACAGTAACAATAAGGATGGTAACGATGAGACTGACGTTAACAAGGATGATAACCATGAGACTGACAGTAACAATAAGGATGGTAACGATGAGACTGACGTTAACAAGATGATAACCATGAGACTGACAGTAACAATAAGGATGGTAACGATGAGACTGACGTTAACAAGGATGATAACCATGAGACTGACAGTAACAATAAGGATGGTAACGATGAGACTGACGTTAACAAGGATGATAACCATGAGACTGACAGTAACAATAAGGATGGTAACGATGAGACTGACGTTAACAAGATGATAACCATGAGACTGACAGTAACAATGTGGTTGTAACGATGAGACTGACGTTAACAAGGATGATAACCATGAGACTGACAGTAACAATAAGGATGGTAACGATGAGACTGACGTTAACAAGGATGATAACCATGAGACTGACAGTAACAATATGGTTGGTAACGATGAGACTGACATTAACAAGGATGATAACCATGAGACTTACAGTAACAATAAGAATGGTAACGATGAGACTGACGTTAACAAGGATGATAACCATGAGATTGACAATAACAATATGGTTGGTAACGATGAGACACGTTAACAAGGATGATAACCATGAGACTGACAGTAACAATATGGTTGTAACGATGAGACTGACGTTAACAAGGATGATAACCATGAGACTGACAGTAACAATATGGTTGTAACGATGAGACTGACGTTAACAAGGATGATAACCATGAGACTTACAGTAACATTAAGGATGGTAACGATGAGACTGACGTTAACAAGGATGATAACCATGAGACTGACAGTAACAATATGGTTGGTTACGATGAGACACGTTAACAAGGATGATAACCATGACAGTAACAATATGGTTGGTAACGATGAGACTGGCGTTAACAAGGATGATAACTATGAGATTGACAGTAACAATAAGAATGTAACGATGAGACTGACGTTAACAAAGATAACCATGAGATTGACGATAACAATATGGTTGGTAATGATGAGACTGTCGTTAACAAGGATAACCATGAGATTGACGATAACAATATGGTTGGTAAGGATGAGACTGACGTTAACAAGGATAACCATGAGATTGACGATAACAATAAGGATAGTAACAACAAGACTGAGAATATCAATAAGGATGATAACTATGAGATTGACGATAACAATAAGGATGGTAACTATGAGATTGACGATAACAATATGGATGGTAACTATGAGATTGACGATAACAATAAGGATGATAACTATGAGATTGACGATAACAATAAGGATGGTAACTATGAGATTGACGATAACAATATGGATGGTAACTATGAGATTGACGATAACAATAAGGATAATATCTATGAAAATGACAATAACAATAAGGATGGTAACTATGAGATTGACGATAACAATAAGGATAACTATGAGATTGACGATAACAATAAGGATGGTAACTATGAGATTGACGATAACAATAAGGATAGTAGCAACGAGACTGACAATATCGATAAGGATGATAACTATGAGATTGACGATAACAATAAGGATGGTTACTATGAGATTCATGATAACAATAAGGATGGTAACTATGAGATTGACGATAACAATATGGATGGTAACTATGAGATTGACGATAACAATAAGGATAATATCTATGAAAATGACAATAACAATAAGGATGGTAACTATGAGATTGACGATAACAATAAGGATAATTATGAGATTGACGATAACAATAAGGATGGTAACTATGAGATTGACGATAACAATAAGGATAGTAACAACGAGACTGACAATATCGATAAGGATGATAACTATGAGATTGACGATAACAATAAGGATGGTTACTATGAGATTCATGATAACAATAAGGATGGTATCTATGAGATTGACGATAACAATAAGGATGGTAACTATGAGATTGATGATAACAATAAGGATGGTAACTATGAGATTGACGATAATAATAATAAGGATAGTAACAACGAGACTGACAATATCGATAAGGATGATAACTATGAGATTGATGATAATAATAAGGATGGTAACTATGAGATTGATAACAATAAGGATGGTAACTATGAGATTGACGATAACAATAAGGATGGTAACTGTGAGATTGGCGATAACAATAAGGATAATAACGATGAGATTGCCGATAACAATAAGGATGATAACGATGAGATTGACGATAACAATAAGGATGGTAACTATGTGATTGACGATAACAATAAGGATGGTAACTATAAGATTGACGATAACAATAAGGATGGTAACTATGAGATTGACGATAACAAGAAGGATGGTAACTACGAGATTGACGATAACAATAAGAATGGTAACTATGAGACTGACAATATCGATAAAGATGTTAACGATGAATCTGACGATAACGTTAAGGATAACAATGAGACTAACGAAAACTTTAAGGATAATGATAATTATAATACTGACGATAGCGATGAAGTTAATGAAAACGATGACTGGCGATAATTTTAAAGATAGTGATAACTGTGAGACTGATGATAACGATAAGACTGGCGTTAGCGATAAGGATCATGACGATGAGACTGTGATAACGATAAGGACGACTGATGAGATATCGGTAAAGATTATGATACCAGTGATGAAACTGTCAATAGTGATGAATATGTATGTGGTGGTAACGAAAACGGGGGATAGCGATGTCGACAATACTAGCGATGGCGGTGTTATTGACGATGTAACAGAAATATGATGGAAAAAGCGAGAACATTCCGAGGGAATTTGCCCAAATCCCCCCTTATTCGGATTTTGAACTCCTCAACGACGTGGCAAGCCGGTGCTGTAATCCTTGGCTAAGAGTGTGTCAGAGTAAATTAAATATTTCGGGGCACTGTTTTGTATGCTTGCTGACGTATGGATGAGTATTTTGTAGATTCTTTCCATGGTTTGACCCACTTGGCTCCTCACTCTGACCTCACCTGAAGAGTGAAGGGCATTTATCGATTTGAATGTAATACACGCTGGAAGTGATCGTGTGTTACTCTGGTAGCTAGATACTTTTTATAATAGTCGAGTTCGGGTTTGTAATTACGGCTTCGGGAAATAAACCAGACATATTTATTTGTTTACACCCCAGGAAAAAACGCGGACTCTTTAATGCAAGATTACAATGTAATTTTTTAGAAGACTATTTCCTTTATATGACGTCATTCCATTTTCGGCCAATGAAGTGTAATTAAATTTTGAATTTCAACCAATCACAGTCATACATCGCGATAATTTCTGCAGCTCGATTTATCACTAACAATTTATCCCATGGTCGTTCTTTTGTTTAGTCGTTTTCGCCAACTGTTCCTCCGTAAATTCATGATCATGAATACATTAAGATGCAACTATACGGTTAAACTTTTCCTTCAACTTTAAAGCAATGAATGCAAGATTGATATTTATTATTAATTAATATATTTACGTTCAAAACAGCGCACCATGTAGACACAAAATCTTCATGCATCTTAATTAAACGTACCTTTTAAACTTGATTCTTTAAATATTCTTCCCAGATTGCACGCATACACGATTGGAATATTGAACTGTGTTGATGCAGCTTTAGTTCCGTTACACACTACAGCGAGAATGCGTTTGTCGAGATATAAAAAATGCTTTCGTGTAGCACAGATTGTAACGGTCGAAATAAGACACAGCTGACATTGGTCCTGCTCCCACAGGTAACATAACCAATAAGTAGCCTATAAAATTTGTATTTTGTGAATGACATGAAACAATTAGGCCGAATAGAAAGTCAGATGTTGAAATTTATGTAACATCATCGCATACCAAACCCAATGACCTTGCATAGTAATAATAAGGTCTCTTCATCAAACTGCCTTCCGTATGGCGTAATAAAATTCGTGTTTTAATGAGATCTATCTATACAGAAATGGCTTCACTGTGTAGCAACATGTCTCGCTGTGAATACATAAGCATTGGTATAAGAGTATAGCTGTCCCCACTGTTACTGTTAAATTAAATTATGATTTTAGCAGATAATGAAAATGCATTTATGTTATAATAAGAGAAAAGTGCAGTACATGTAATTAACATTGTTAAACCTGTATTTCGCAATTGGCATTACTGAATAATAACATCGAATTTCTTTATTGCAGTAATCGATATTCATCTACGAGTATTTCGACTTCACAATGTCTGAATAGGTTAAGTAATCGTTAATAAACAATTATTAACATTTTGTGATCGAATTTTAGGGATATATTATTTACATTTTTATTTTATTCACGAAATAGTCCTAATAAATGCCACTCGAGGTCTGAGATTTCCCAGATAAATCTCAGACCTCTCGTGACATTACTACATACTATTTCCTTTATATGACGTCATTCCATTTTCGGCCAGTGAAGTGTAATTAAATTTTGAATTCCAACCAATCACAGCCATACATCGCGATAATTTCTGCAGCTCGATTTATCACTATCAATTTATCGCATGGTCGTTCTTTTGTTTAGTCAATGTCGCCAACTGTTTCCACGTAAATCGATGAGCATGAATCCAGTGTACTAAATAAAGTGCAAAATCCTACTTCCACATCTACATATTTATCTGCTAATTCCATGTCCATTATATTTAAAGAAAATGACACTCCTTCATAACAATTGAAAACATTATTACAAAAACAGCCCTAGTCATTTTTTATGAAATTGAGTTAAGGACACATTTTCTACTATTTCAAATGTTTACAGACTCCAAAAACGACTCCTATCAGGTGCAATAGACACAAGGATAAACACCAGTTGTACGGAAGCAGCTGACATGTATTGTTCTATTTATTTTTATTGTTCTCCTGAAAAATATCAATTTTGACAAGGGTTGTTTTTGTAATAATGTCTTTAATTATTCATTTAATTAATGTATTAATCAGGCTATTCGTAATTATAGCAGAACGTTTAGAATAGAAAGTGTGGTAACTCGGCAAGGGTCTAATGCAGTGTTCGTCAGCACTCGCTGAAATGTGCAATGGGTACGCGGTGCCGTCCCGTGTGTACCGTCGTGCAACAGGGAGAGATAGAGAGCATACCCGCCAGCAGCTACGAGAGCACTATAGTGCACTGCGTTTTCCGCGGGTAAGAGAGGCTAGCGGTTAGCCCCAGCGTATTTTATGCTGACGACCCCTGGTCTAATGGGACTTTAAACCCCCTAGTGTTGCCACGGCAACTGAGCGAAACATTGGCGTGGCGTTCGTTCTAAGTCTCCAGTTTTCATCTTAATACCAGAGTCTACTATATACAGTCACAAAGCTTGGGGTGTTTTTTGCATTTCTCGCGATAGTTGCTAGCCGCTTGGAGTGCTGTGAGTACTAGGAACAATACACTGTCACTGCCATCGTGATCTAATACAGGCCGTAAGGCAGACCATGTGACTCGCTTAACCCGATCACGAAGGGCGGCGTTTCAACCATATAAATTAATTGGAATGCATAAAGAGTAACATATATTTCTCTAAAATGTAGTGTAATTGCATTAATAAAATTTAAAACAATGATTAGGAGACACTTCCGACAATTCCTTGCGAATTAAGATGTAATATTATTTTTGATGTGAAAATTACGTTGTTCGTATGTGTAATACCTGCCTTTATTTCGATTAAATATTGCGAAATTCTTGTACATTCATTTATACACAATTCAATAATTTTCAGTTGCACCGCACTAATATTTAGATGTGTTGAAATTATAGGTTATGTTTACTGTACCAGTTGCCCATTTCTAATTTTAGTGATCTCCAATGCCCTGCTACTACATAGGGTTATGTCATATGGATATTATAGGTTATGTTTACTATATTTAACTTATATTCCTATATTCGCAATTATACATTATAATTAAACATAATGTCATGTATTACACCCGTAACAGTCTATTTGTCTGTATTTTAATACTACAATTGAATACCGGTACTGAATTATTGTATTTATCTACTACCTAAGAGACGAAGTAACACAATCGTACCTACACTAATTTCATAGGAGTGGTATGGTAAAGTTTCTGTCTACATTTAAGGAAGGTAGATGTGCTAAATTAAAGTCACAATATAAATTCGTTTTTATTGAACCTCAAAATAGCTTCCATTCTAAACTTAAAATGTTGATTTTGTTAACACGTAAAATTCCCTTCACATTAAAATAACACAGTTTCGTAATTATTTCTGCAACATATTATGCAACAAGAAGTAAACGGAACTTATGGATACATTACACTAAATAAAGCTTAGCAATGATAAGCAATAAAGTTATAATATAATATTTCACTGAGCTCCATACAATGAAATAGAAAACCCGAACAAACATTACGGCCTGGTCTAGATCAAAAAGGCACTGACCGTGCCGTATTTCGCTTTGTTGTGAAAAGTTGTGTAAACTGTAAAATGTTCGTTATCGGTTGTAATAAATGTAAATGGCTAAAATATAATAATTTGAATAATAATATGGGACAAGAAGACGTTTGTGGTACTATAAATATTGTAAGAAAAAGAGATTAGAGTTATCCTTCTTCCGAAAGATCCAGGAAGGTGAGTTTATAAAATATAATATATACTTTATGAAAATAATATATAAACCTTATGTATTTCATATTTCAATAGTGGAAGGAAAGTGTTAATTTTTTCAAAAGAATACGATATCGAAAGTACAATAAATTTTATCGTCTGCTGGGGAAAGGGTCTGTGATGAGGCGATAGTGGCGATCCTGGTGGTTAGCAACTATCTATGGATGCGTATTTCAACTGTCTATGTTTGCATATTTAGTAAGTATTGAGCTTCGTGACTCTGTGTTAATACTGTGGACAGAACAGGTAGAACTCGTTCTGCTATGGAACTAAGGAGATATTTCTTGTGGTGTTCGGTGATTTTTATTGTGCAGTTTATGTGTGCGAGTAGTAATAAGCCTAATTGTTTTGTTCTTGACGTAAATCCGATTATATAATCTGTAAGGAAGAGAAGTTTCTTTTATCCCTGCATGAATGTAAATATTGTTTCACCTGGTAACTCATACATTCCTTTCTACTTCCGTGCTTAAAATCTAGAGTCTACACGCAGCGATGCCAATGAAATAGCGTACAAATGACCTTCGGTTTGTCCGTGCTCTGTGTGTGAGTGGAGTATATATCTTCTGCTTGCAGCAGGTAACGCAAGACAGGCGTAAATGGAATGCACATTCACATTAAATTGAGTTTAAATTGTAACATGTAAAATTGCGAAACTCTTTTCAATAAATAAAATTTAGGGGAAACCTGTGTAAAACGGCCACCTTAATTTTAAGTGTTACTTTACACAACTTTCGGTGTGCTTAAGAGTCTAAATTTAAAGGTGTGAGTTATATATCATCCAAGGTAAGTGATATGGCATTTTTTAAATTTTGAAAAAATATATATGTTGTCGAAATTAAAATTTTTCAGAAGTGTAATATAATGGCCGTTTTACACTGGCATCTGTGTAAAACGGCCCAGTGTATATTATGCTAGAAAAAATGTGATAGAAAACATATTCAGTTGAAAAATACATATAGTTACACGATATTATTTATTATCGTGAAAGTAGAACATGTTAATCTAATTAACTAAGATCATATAATTGAAAAGAAAGCATTAATATGGTATCAATTATAACATGAATTAGTACATTTAAATTTAATAGTCTAGCGATACAAACCGCAGGTGAAATCATCGTCTGCTACAGGATCAAGTCCAGGAAACTCTTCATGAGCCCATTTCATGCACGACATACAGCGAGCCCATCCTTCACCACTAGCTGAAATGGAGTGGATATTTTCTTGACAAAATATGCATTCAGCATCTTCTTCATCGTCTAAATTCTCTTCGCTACTTGTAATTTCAATGTATTCTTCTTTTCCAAAATTATTTTATGATACATGTTTCTTTTTCTAACTATTTTCTTGAACTTGGTTGCTTCAGCTTTGTCTTTTAGTTTTTCAGCACATGGCATCTATATTCCTTTCTTCGACTCGCCGTCTCAGATTGGTTCTAGACAAATCATACATTTTGCTTGCCTTTGTAGTTCTCATTTTATTTTCCTGAACAGCTTTAATGGCTTCCCTCATATTTTCCCTGCTCCAAGAATTTCTATCAGTGTTCCTAATACGTCTACTTATAGCCTAGTTGATACTGGAAAAGAAACCGAATTACTTGTAGAAGTTCTAGTGTTTCAATGTATTACGTCAGAGATATCAGAGTAAAACCATCAAGCACGATGTAAAACGGCCAAGCACTGTGTAAAACGGCCACCGTGCATGTCCGTTTTACACCGAACACATGCATCTAAACAAACAAGCTTGTAGCATAACACCGCCATCTTAAAGTAGTTTCGAACACATGCATGTTGAACTTTATAATCTCTATTATATCAAGCAGTAGATAAACATTTCACGTTATGTATATTATGTATGAAATTATATCAAATAATAAGTAGATACCTTAGATCAGAACCTCCAAAAACAGTTATCATATCGAAATAATCATAAATTGTGAAGACAGCCATCCACGACTTTACAAACCACTTTCAGAAGCAGTTCTGACGTAGTGCACTACATAATCGGCAATATGGCAATGCTGCTGAAGGTATGCTTACACATGGCCGTTTTACCCAGGTAGGCCGCTTTACACTGGTCTCCCCTACTACAGGGTGCGTCAGAAAGAACGGATGGATTTCACATGGCAAGAAAATTGTAAGGATTTGTCAAATCAAAAATTTATTGTTATCAACATATTCACCAATACATGCAGTTTATTTATGGAAAACAACATAATCCATATGATGTCCTTGGCTTTCAATACAGGCATCGAGGCTTTTTCTGAAGTTCGCCATCACTTTCACAGTCATAGCTGGTGCAATTGCTACGATTTCTTCACGAATCGCCGTCTTCAGTTCACCCAGTATATGTGATCGATGTTTACAAACTTACGCCTTCAAATGGTCCCAAAGAAAGAAGTCGCAGGGCTCGAGATCTTACCGTAGCCTCGGACAATCTCAGTGCAATAGCATGTTTGCGGGCTGATCTTTGACGTGGCTGGAAAACCTAATGTCTGTCTCCACATTTGCAGGTGTACACGCGCTCCGTGTTCATTCAAGTGATTTTTTCTTTAATGTTGAACCTGTGATACGAAATGAAGCCACCCACCGCAAAACTGTATTCCGAGTTGGAATTCTAGCGTGACGTCCGATGTCGAAATGAGTCCTGAGTGGCGATCACAGACTCTTCATTTTTCAAAAATATCTCTACGATGAAAGCACGTTGTACGTCAGACCAGCACCATGTTCTCAACTAAAACTGCATTCTCTGGCTGACCCAACAGTCGTGGTCCCCCTCACTATATCCCTCCCCTCGCTGCGTATCGATAGTTTGAAATCCATCCGTTCTTTCTGACGCACCCTTTACTATTAATAAGACTAGCACATGATATGAAACTATTCCATCTCTTAAATTAAGACACAATGTAGGACTTTGTGTATCTTTCTTTAATTTGGCAGGCTCTTGTCAAAAGTTCAAGAGCTTCGACTCTTTTCAAAAACCGAAAATACGGGTCGAAAGTTGTTGTGAAAGTGCCGGCACGCGGAGAAGTGCTTGAATCTGTAACAGATTAGGTTAGTTTAAGCTTTTGGTATGCCTTGCATATACGAATCTGTGGTAGGTTAGATTAGTTTAGGCTTTTGGTTTTTGTTTAGTCAATTGTCCGAAGATAGGTCTGGACCCCACAAGTGACAACAACAAAGCATCACTCGCGAGGCAACTAAACCAGGAGATAATGTGATAAGGTGTTAAGCCTTGCTTAATCGTATCAGTGATGGGTTAGGTTTAGACTTTTTGTATGCATTGCATATAGGCCTACTCACAATTATCGGTCAATCTAGAGCCTCCACCAGGCACTCAACGAATATTGCACACTTTTATCACTGGTAATGTGGCGCTATAAACCAATATTCAATACTTTTATCACAACCACAACACATTTCAAATCTTACTGCAGCCGCGGCGAAAATGCGACTCACGAGCACATTGTGGCTCGCAGTGATACCTGTGCATTTCTACCTCCCACAACCCCCACCCTCTCACTTACTGGAGTCAAACTCCGTTCCATTTGTATTTGCCTCTGATCTGCGAGTGGCGTATCGTCGCAATGTCTCTCTCCAATACATGTACTCTACATCTACAAAAACGAAAGTTTCAAGTAGGATGGGAGGACGCATTTTTTTTGCTGCCAATATGGTGAGAATATTAAATGTATGATTTGTTCACAAGTATTACGAGGAAAACGGTTGTATAAAACGGCATTATACTACATACATGTCACCCACATTATGAAACATTGAAAGGTAATTATCATCATCATCATCATCATCATCATCATCATCATCATCATCTCTGTACGTCGATCTTTTTTCAGTAGATAAACGAATGATGCGGTTAGATCTTCAATTTGAACTCATAGATTTACAATGTGATGTTGCAATAAAAGCTAGATGTAAGGACTTGACAAATGTTGAACTTTTCAAATCTTTGTCAAAAAATAAGTATCCGAAGCTTCGTTCTTTCGCTTGCTCTGTTGAAGCCATGTTCGCTACAACTTACGTTTGTGAAAAATTATTTTCAATAATGAAAATAGTTAAAACCAAATGTAGATCACGACTGATAGACAAACATCTTCGTGATCAACTACATCTGGCAGTAAGTGACATAATTCCTGATTTTGAAACTCTGTCGCAGAGACATTCTGAAGACTGTTAATTTCAGGTCGTGATAATATGGCCTATGTTTTCTTGTACATTTCTCTTTTCGTTATACGTACGAAACATTAGTTTGTAGCCTTGTACTATATAAAATTATATTTAAATGCTGGAAGTAAGGAAAATGAAAATCCGTTACTGAGTCAGGCAGTTGCTTCACTTCCCCTTCGGGTGTCCGCCTCCCTCCACAGGTGCTATGCACGTTGCAGGTTACACAGTGGCTCGGCGCACGAACTCTTCTTCGCCACGGCTGTCTTACTGTATCATATATAGAATTATTACTACATTAATACATTTAGTATATCACGAAACCTGTAAAATGTAATTATTATGTAAGTCGCCATAGCGTCTTCTTCGAATTAGTAGTACTAGTACGATCTACTAGATGGAAACCGACACGATTGGCAGAGCCGACAATACATGAAAACGAAATGATACTAAATGTGAGGAATGTTACTACAGGTGTGTAGTATGTGACAGGTTCGGTTAAGTTAGGTTTGATTAGGTGTGTATTATGTGACAGGTTAGGTTTGGTTTGATTAGGTGTGTAGTATTACTATGATGGCAACACTGAAACCCACTGTTACATTAAAGAAATATGGCGGTATTCTTCTTTCACGCACGACGATTTTCGTATATAAGTAAGATACGTATTTAGGGCGGACTGGTGGGTTTGCAGCTCTCCCAGTGATCACATGAATTTCTACTAATCAGTATTATAAATACAAGGCATTTTCAAGGTATTTCTTATTTATTTATTAGCGGGTGGGACAGAAGAAAGATTCACCCAATTATCTAAGCATGTGCCCTTTCTTACTATTAGTCTTCCTTTAGTAACGTTATTGTGAAGATTTATCTAATTAAAAAAAAAAAAGACGGTCAAAGTCTTCATTGATAATCTAACCCATTGGTCGTCAGCACCCGCTCAAATGGGATACAGTAAGCAGTGCATGGCGACATGCACCCTCGTGCAGGAGGAGGCGTACCCGCCAGCAGCCACGAATGCACGCTGGTGCTGTAAGAGACGCTAGCCCGAGAGTGTAGTGTTCTGATGACCGCTGTTCTAACCTAACAAACAATACTGTTAGCTGAAGTGTTATGCGATGCAGTCTCCTTCATAACAAATTAGTCTGAGTCATCACATCACCAACTTATTTACTTACCTACAAATGGCTTTTTAAGGAACCCGCAGGTTCATTGCCGCCCTCACATAAGCCCGCCATTGTTCCCTATCCTGTGCAAGATTAATCCAGTCTCTATCATCATATCCCATCTCCCTGAAATCCATTTTAATATTATCCTCCCATCTAAGTCTCGGCTTCCCCAAAGGTCTTTTTCCCTCCGGCCTCCCAACTAACACTCTATATGCATTTCTGGATTCACCCATACGTGCTACATGCTCTGCCCATCTCAAATGTCTGGATTTTAATGTTCCTAATTATGTCAGGTGAAGAATACAACGCGTGCAGCTCTCCGTTGTGTAACTTTCTCCATTCTCCTGTAACTTCATCCCGCTTAGCCCCGAATATTTTCCTAAGAATCTTATTCTCAAACACCTTTAATCTCTGTTCCTCTCTCAAAGTGAGAGTCCAAGTTTCACAACCATACAGAACAACCGGTCATATAACTGTTTTACAAATTCTAACTTTCAGATTTTTTGACAGCAGACTAGATGACAAAAACTTCTCAACCGAATAATAACACGCATTTCCCATATTTATTCTGCGTTTAATTTCCTCCCGAGTGTCATTTATATTTGTTACTGTTGCTTCAAGATATTTGAATTTTTTCACCTCTTCGAAGGATAAATCTCCAATTTTTATGTTTCCATTTCGTACAATATTCTGGTCACGAGATATAATCATATACTTTGTCTTTTCGAGATTTACTTCCAAAACTATCGCTTTACTTGCTTCAAGTAAAATTTCCGTCTTTTCCCTAATCGTTTGTGAATTTTTTCCTAACATATTCAGGTTCTACATTACGAACACTGTATTTATTTCTCATATTTTCTGAAGTTTTTATGTTTATATTTGCGATTGTATACGTGTAAGGCAAATAATATCTGTGCAGTTATGAAAAAAATGCAGTATCATAATTACAGATTATATTTACATTTACCTCTTATTAAAATTATACATATTTTTTTTCATTACATCAACATATAAATTCTTAAGATCGACACGTACGAATACTTTTTACGTTCACTGTACTTACTGTACCGTTACGTATTTTTTCCGAATCTGTTTAACATCTTAATTGCTCTTGTAATAGCGTGGCCCTCATAACGCTACCAGGGGCCTGTTTCTCAAAAATACTAGTTTAGTAGTTCACCAGTTACTAGTTACCAGAGTATATTTCACCAGCTCTAGTAGATTCTGTTTCTCAAACTATTTCACCAGTCTAGTAACTTGTGACAATTTTTCACTAGTCACATGATCTCTTTCACTAGTCAGCTGATTGAGTTCATTTGTTTATACCCATTGGTAGGTATTGTTATTTGAGGTTAGGAGGCTAAGTTGTTTGTGTTTTGGTTCTTACTTCTCTCTTCTCTTGAAATTCCATCAATTGAAAGCAAATTAGCTATACTCAATATGATTAATGACTCAAAGGATATATCATCCGGTGCGTTTTCAAGCATAATAACAAAAATGATAAAGTAAACGAATGGACAAAAAAATTTGTAATAAGTGAGGCTATGGAACTGATACTTCAGAACAGAGATTATGCATACGTTAGGGACACTTATTGGCCCAACATTAAGAAAGCAACTTTGACGAGTACCAATTCAAGTTCACAGTATCATAATATGAACACATTATGTAGCAAGTGAGTCTACTGGTGACATGGATGCCACTTATGACTTGAAAAAAATCGTTTCTTTTTTTTTTCAGTTTTACGTTTGATCTATTCATAAATTAGTGTCGTTTTGTATTTAATTTGTAGGCTAAAGTTGACAATGTCAGAAGAACTGGCAGTGGAGGAGGAAAGCCAACAAAAATTACTGCAGTTGATGAATTGGTATTAGATTATTAGGAAAAAAATCTGCATGTGTTGCTGGTCTAGGGCAGAAAAACCAGATGGCATTGGGAAATAATCAACATCCCGATTTGTAGAGCAATTTGTATTTGAAACTTTGCTGATAATGCATGACTTCTATTTGTTTGTCTTGTTATGGCAGGTCCCACTATATTTAACAACTCTCCAAGCTTTTCAGCACTTTATTTAAACCGTTCATTATATTTAAACAATGCTCCCGTAAAGGAATAATAATTGTTCTTTCTCGATATAGTTTTAGCTCTTCTCACAACAACTTCTTTACTACCTCAATCGAAATCACTAAACCACATTTATTAAGAAAATAACTACAATATTTTGTTTTGATTATCTGAGAAAGATTGCCACTGGTAACTGATAATATAGAAATCACCAGTCTTTAGAGTCTTGTAGGAATATTCCTGTTAAATACTAGTATAATCAACTAGATTAGCATTTTGAGAAACAGAATCACTTTTGAACTGGTGAAATCGACCAATATTACTAGTCTGGTAACTACTACTTTACCCTTGTAGTTTCTAGAAACATAGACTTGTAAAATAAACTAATATTACTACTGTACAGACTAGTATTACTAGTCCGTGAGTTTTGAGAAACAGGCCCCAGGGGACCAAAATTACTAACAATCTCCAAGAGGAAAGCCCGACAGATACCATATAGCGAATAATGCTATCAAATTTTTATAAACGCCATAAACGTAACAAATTGAACACCAACATTTTCTTAACTACACAAAACATTGCAATTCGTTCATAGAACATGCAGTACGATATCCGTAGAAAACAGCCAAGGTTCTATTTTTATTTAAGTATTAGAAACGGTACTCACCTATTTCATGATAGCTGCTGCAATGTGTCCTGCCTCCGGTAACAGTTCATTCTAGAGGGTGAAATGGAAATATACAGGTTAAACAAAATAATTATTATTGTGGGTATGTTATCTATTTTGAAATGATTAGAAACTTACCTCAACCAAAGAAGAACGGCAGAGGGATGTCTTCCAATGATACAGATATACCACGACACCCTAAATAGCAAATTTATTAAAATATCACTTTTTATGCTTAGCACAATGCACGTAAAGATGAAAACGCAACCTGAATAAGCAATAACAGCTGTGGTGACTGATGGTGTCCTTACGAGGCAAAACGCGCTCTAGCGGACGTTTTGGAAGCAAGAGTACCAACGACAACATACTCGTATTATGATATTCGCATCTTAATTTCACTGAAAAGTCTCGAATTACATAACAATTTGAAATATCCTAATTTAAATACTGTGAATATCACAATCCCTCAAGCAGCATTTTTTTTGCATTAGAAGCCAACAATGTTTTCTTCTTTCGTTTAATTCTACATTTCTGTTTGAGAAATTCGTCTATATTATTTTCACATGTGGCATACTACCACCACAGTCTACTATATACAGTCGCGAAGCTCAATATGTAGTAAAAATGCAAACATGGGTAGTTGCCCATCACTAGGATCGCTACTATAGCCTCATCATCGCAGATCTCTCTCCTAGTAGACGACAAAATATGTTACACTTTCGTTGTGTTCTTTTGTAAAAATTAACACCTTCCTTCCATTATTGAAATATTAAATGCATAAAGTTAATTTATTATTTTAATGAAGTATATTAAATTCCACCATAAACTCGAAGATACCTGCAAGAAATAGGTTAATATTATTTTTGTTTGTGCAAAACGAACTGAAATTTACTATAATCGCTTCACTCATTCAAGATTATAGCGATAATTAACTATGAAACCAATAAATATTAATTTTCATTTCCTTTTACAACAATAATAATGGAAATATGAATTAATGGAGTAACTTACGTGTACCGGTACTTGTAGTGTAGGCTTACGTAGTTAACAAAGTGGGATGAGGTTAAGCAATAATAATCACACCAGAATTGGAAATAAAACGTGGTCAATATATTTTATTGTAACAGACTTTTTCTACGTCTTTAGTAAAGTAACAAATAAAAATAACAACAAAATTAACAGCCATAATTAAAAACATATCCTTTGAAAAAAAAAAGTAGGCATAAGCAATAATAATCCCACCAGAATTGAAAATAAAACGCGATCAATAAATTTCATTAAAACAAACTTAATTTTTCTACGTCTCTAGTAAAATATTACTATTCCAATTATTATATTTTAGCCATTAACATTTTCATTACAACCAATAACGAACATTTCACAAGCATCAATGTGAAATACGCAACGAGCTAGCTCTCGATGGAAATACGACACAGTCCAAAGTCGACCGTGGACAGTCTATTGTTTCTAGTTGCTAACCGCTTGGAGCGCTTTATCACGAGACTTGCAAAAAATCGCCTCAAGCTTCGCGACTGTATATAGTAGACTGTGCTACCACAGTATATACAGTCACGAAGCTTGAGTTGTGAGGGTGCTAGGAACAATAGACTGTGCCGGTATTGTTTCGCATTGTCTGTAATAAGGCGATATTAGCGATCCTAGTGGTTAGCAACTATCTATGGATGCATATTTATTACGTATTGAGCTTCGTGACTGTATATACTAGACTGTGATACTACGATCGGAACAAGTTGAGGTACCTGCTTCTGTGAGGGGATGAAAGTATGCAAGGATATTGGTTTGAGTTGGTTTTTATTTTATTAGTTTATTTCACAACGCTTTACCAACTGCTATCGCTATTTAGTGTCTCAGTGAGGTACAGGGGATGATGTTTAATCAACTGCCCGAAGACAGGTTTGAACCTCATACGTGACACCAATAAGGCATCGCTCATGAGGCAACTAACCCAGGAGATAATGGGATAGGGTGGCCAGTTCCTTTCCCCCTCCACTGCATACTTCGCTGACTAGTAACATATTTCACTAATCAGACTTCAGATGCAAACAATTGTTCTTCCTCTGACACATCAAGTGAGATATACTGCCTGTTAATAGCTGTACAATCTCTTGATCGTGATTTTTTTTTGGTACTCCAGCATTATAAGCACTGTTTATAGACAAAATCGTGCATAACATGCCACATAATTGTACTAGTTCTTAAAAATATTTTTGGACGATCATGCCTTTTTTTTTTTTACCTATTTACCATTGTTGTTTACATCCTTCGTAAGTTGGCAATACCGCACGTTCTCTGGTTGCTATGCAAAAAAAATGAAATCATAGTGCTGTTATAACTAGAAACAAATGTAGCATTCATTTAGAAAAATACACATTTTCATGTCTTCTTTTAGGCTTTTCCGGTATTAACTTAGCGCAACCGACCCCCTATGCTTCTTCAATCTCTTAATTCACTAAATCCTCAACCAATTCTTTTGCCATAATCAAATATTATAAAACTTCTAATTAAACTCATATATTGATCAGATTAATACAAATTTCATTACCATAAAGAACGACTGTTTATACTGAAACAAAAGAGCCTACATACTACCTTGACAACCACGTTCATAACTTTCTTACAGGGGGAAAAAAATGCAATATTAAAAATTAAAAAATATTTATTTAAATAACGATCGTCCAAAAAATAATGTGCTATACACATGCATTAAATGCTTAACACATATCGTTTTTTCAAATGCACTTACCACAATTGTGTTTTATACACGTTATAAAAAAATGTTATGTTTTATTTAACGACGCTCGCAACTGCCGAGGTTATATCAGCGTCACCGGTGTCCCGGAACTTTGTCCCGAAGGAGTTCTTTTACAGGGCATTAAATCTACTGACATGAGCCTGTCGCATTTAAGCACACTTAAATCCTATCGACCTGGCCCGGGATCGAACCTGCAACCTTGGGCATGAAAGGCCAGCGCTATACCAACTGCGCCAACCAGGTCGACTATATATATGCTTTTTTCACCTACTTTATATATATATATATATCCCATTTTCGTGACGTCATTTTCAAGAAATATGGTGTATGTGTAATTGTACATTGTCTAAATCTCTGAACCATAAATAAAATGTACTCCGTATATAATTGTACGTACATACTTTTTGACAGTAGTCTTTTTGTTTTCTACTATTTCCACTGGTCAACTCATTTTACTAGCGACATACCGCTTCTTTTTTGACGTAACTCGGCACGGCCTGGTCACTAATAGCGAACGTAGTCGGCGCTGTTGTTCCACATGCATTGTCCAACTGTTCTGGAAATATTTACTTAGTCCCACACCTCAACTGCGTGGTCTAAGGCTAACGTCGAACTACCGATAACAAATGAGCGCTAGTTCGAGTCCCTACGGACTAAAGCACATTTCCCATGAAATTTTGGCCAGTGTATGCGACTGGTATCTACCCAGCATCGTGATGAATTTGAGACACTACAGTCAGTAGCGAAATCAGTTTTCGTAAGCGAACTATAGCGGTTGTATAGATCATAGTGTTGATCTCATATTACCCCCGAACTGGTTGAATGATCGTACATCTCTGCTGAGATATTTGGACATGAGACCAGTAGTCGGAATCGGCTATTGCGCCACAGATATATTCCTTTAGATTCACGCTATTATGTAAAATTACTTTTATTCAAGACAACTCCAAACTTTAAGTCGGAAAATATTAAAGCCACTATACAGCCGTCAATATGTTCTCCCGAATCCCAGCCATTAGCCAATCGCCTCTCATATAGGTCTCCTTTGCAAGACTGGTATGCACGACGCCGCCACTCGTCTTTCTAGATTAACATCAAGGAAGTTTTGGCGCTACGGTATTAGCCTATAGATAGATTTAGATTTATAGATAGATTTATTGATATAGTTCACAAAAGTACAAAACATAATAATTTAACAAAAGATCTATATACAAATGTAGTTCTACATAATAAATATACAATTTCCTAAACTGATTAATCTATCGCAAATCTCAATAATTTATTGGTTCAAACTTGCACTTACGTCTTGTTTTAGTGCAGGTTTAAACCAATCGTGATAACCCTTAAGACTTTAAACCTTATTTATTTGCTCCTTTTCAAAATTTAATTGTAATATTTAGGTCTTATTTTACATAATAATTTATTATTCCAATTAGGTGATCAGATGTCGACATACTGTAAGTCATGAATCTGAAATAGCTGAATCAGTACAGTCCATATGTAGGTTAATCTTTCTTTCTTGCAATATTTTCATGTCAGCAGAAATGTTTGCGTAACTTCTATGAAGACTACCGCATATCTGCTTAAAAACAAACTTGACAAGTTGCTTACATAATCAGTATTAGCCTATATGTACTCTATACATACAGGATGGGTGAGAAGTAATCGCATATTGGAAATTGGGAACAACTGGATAATGCCATCAGTATTGTATGTACTCTATGCTTCCCCTCACACGGAGGTAAGTTTCACGAGATAACGAATGATCTATACACCTGCATGGTGTAGACAATCAGCCCGGATTGAAGTCCTGGTCAGAACTGGCCTTGTGACAGACAAGGTTGCAGCTGGGACTTTTCTCGGGGTTCTCCAATTTTCCCATGTCAGGTATCATCATTCCACCCGAGTTTCACTCCATTGTCACCACCATTTTCTAAAATAAGGATCTCGTCTTAAGCAAGTTACAAAGGAAGTCGGTTCGCTTTGTGCAAGTCAGGGGATAGTAAAGTGTAATGGAGGCATTGACCGGTGAATAAATGTGCATAATAGTGAAATTGTCAGAATAAACATGGGAAATGCCTGTTATTATTCGGTTGAGAAGCTTTTGTCATCCAGTCTGCTCTCAAAAAACCTGAAAGTTAGAATTTATAACACAGTTATGAAACTTGTGTATGGTTGTGAAACTTGGATTCTCACTTTGAGAGAGGAACAGAGGCTAAGAGTGTTCGAGAATAAGATGCTTAGGAAAATATTTGGCGCTAAGAGGGATGAAGTTACATGAGAATGGAGAAAGTTACACAACGTAGAACTGCACTATTGTATTCTTCACCTGATATAACTGGGAATATTAAAACCAGAAGTTTGAGATGGGTAGGGCATGTAGCACGTATTAGAGAATCCAGAAATGCATACAGAGTGTTAGATGGGAGGCCAGAGGGAAAAAGACCTTTGGGGAGGCCGAGACGTAGATGGGAAGATAATATTAAAATGGATTTGAGGGAGGTAGGATATGATGATAGGGACTGGATTAATCTTGCTCAGGGCAGGGACTGATGGCGCCGCCATCATGGCGGGCTTATGTGAGGGCGGCAATGAACCTCCAGGTTCCTTAAAAGCCATTTGTAAGTAAGTTAATAGTGAAATGGAGGTCAGTACAGTGAAACAAGAAACAAGTGATTCAGAATCAGCTACTACATTGTAACGCGGTGCAGAATTGGTGAGTCGATGGTTTTATAATGCATGCTACACTGTATTTCTAACTTTCTTTCTCAATTCACTACTATACTTGTTTTTTTTGAAAGATGAGACATGA
Organism: Periplaneta americana; assembly: GCF_040183065.1. Classification (NCBI taxonomy): domain Eukaryota; kingdom Metazoa; phylum Arthropoda; class Insecta; order Blattodea; family Blattidae; genus Periplaneta; species Periplaneta americana. Next base: position 25,444,883 of record NC_091130.1, read on the forward strand.
CAGGAGCGTTGCGATCTGAAAAACAACTGAATGTCACATAGCGTGGTAGGCCTGTTGCTATGGTACCAACGGTTGAGTTGCCAAACTTACAGTTTCCATATGGCGAGTGCTTAATAGCTCTCTTGGCTACATTTATTGTGCACACAGTGTTAGCATTGGTACGTTTCATCTTTGATTCTCTGTCGGTTTTTGTATTGTTTTCTTACCTTCGCGTCAATTGTCAATTAATGTTTTAACGTCAGCCATTTTAACGACAATTGCTAGCTACCATCAGCTGGCAGCATGTTCGTCCATACTGGCAACATGGCGCTGTAGTTCCAAGCTCGGCCGCTTAACTGTCATGTCCCATCTTTCAAAAAAATAAGTATAGTGCAAATTTTGCACTGCAAAACTATCCCAACTCCGCATTCTTTCTGCGTCACTGACAGTACAATGAAACAAGATCTAATGGCATTGTAGGAGAGCATGGCAGAACTAAGAGAGAAGATGGAAGACATACAACTGGAAAACGGAATTTTAAAAAGCAAATGGAATCATTTTGAGGAGGAGAAGAGGAGAAAAAATCTTATTTTTTTCGGATAGAAAAAAAGAGAGAGAGAGAGAGAGAGAACAGAGTATCGATATATATGAAAAGATAATAGGAGTGTGTTGGAGTATTTTGGGATGGACAAGTACAGGAAGCATTTAGAGTGTGAAAGAAGTAAATCCAAAACTCAGGACAAGTTAGGCCAATATTAATAAAATTTAAGAGCATGATTTCCAAGAAGAGGATTTTGAAGAATAGGGAACACAACGATTATAATCGATAATGACGGGAGCTATAAGTATAATATTTTGGTGTAGTAATGGGAGAGGAGTAAGGTTAGTGGAAGAAATGATGACGGATAAGAAAAGAGAGAGTGGAAAAAATGTAATAATAAATTAAAACAATTAACGACCTAATGATTTTTACGAGAGGCGTGGTAAAATGGGAAGACGGCACTGTATACTAATGATGAGGTGCTGCCTCACCAAAAAGGACTGCTTAATGACAAATACATTAGATTAGATTAGATTAGATTAGATTTATTTAACCTGGTAGAGATAAGGCCGTCAGGCCTTCTCTGCCCCTCTACCAGGGGATTACAACTATAACATGAACAATAAGATTACAATTAATATTAAATTTACAATTACAATTACAATAAAAATTAAATAAGAATACCTGATTAATGAAAGCTAGACATTTTATCATAGAAGTTAAGAACAAAGAATATTTTTGTATTTACTAAATTACAAATTAAACCTACAATAACAAAATTCTATAGTGATGAAATTACCGGATATTGAGATATTTTGTGGTAGATTAAAAGAACTATTTACAAGAAACCATGTCTGAACGAGTCTCAATTACTGACCAAGTGCCTAGTAAGTTTGCGTTTGAATTGAATTTTATTTCGACAGTCCCTGATGCTAGCAGGTAGCGAGTTCCAGAGTCTTGGCAGGGCTATTGTGAAAGAGGATGAGTATGAAGAGGTGCGATGGGATGGTATTGTTAGTATTGTTTCATGGCGAGAGCGTGTGTTCAGATTGTGGTGGGAAGAAAGGTAAGTGAAGCGAGACGACAGGTACGAAGGAATAGAAGAGTTCAAGATTTCGAAGAGAAAGAGAAGTGAATGTAAATTTCTTTTCTTATCTAGTTTAAGCCAACCTATTGCTTCCAGGGATGGGGTAATATGATCATATTTACGAACATTGCTTACAAAACGTACACACAAATTATGAGCACGTTGAAGTTTCATTTTGTTGTCGCTGGAAAGGTCAGTCAGTAAAATGTCAGCATAGTCAAAATGGGGAAATACAAGGGTCTGCACAAGGGACTTTTTTAAGCAAGAGGGAAGATGAACATTTATCCTTTTTAGCACATGAATAATAGAATATACTTTTCTGCAGGTTTCTGTGATTTGCATGTCCCAGTTGAGATTATTATCCATGTGAATGCCAAGATTTTTTACCGAAGAACTGAAAGGGATATGCACTGTACTTACTTTAACGGGGGAAATGTCGAGGTGCTTTACAGCGTCGGTTTGCCGTTTGTGTCCTAATATGATTGCTTGTGTCTTTCCAGGATTGATATTAAGATGGAATTTCTTTGTCCATGTCACAATCGAGTCAATGTCTTCGTTCAATTTATCTATAGCGTCATTTATTCGATCTAAGCGGGAAGAGATGTAGCATTGAAGGTCGTCAGCATACAAGTGATAGTTACAATGCCTTACATGAGATGTAATATCACTGACATATATTGTGAACAACAATGGTCCGAGTACCGAACCCTGTGGTATACCTGATGTCATTCAAAATAAGAATCTATTAACATTTTTACTGAAGGAGCTTCATTCCCAAGTAGTAATTTAGGAGAAAAAAAAACGCACGCACGCACGCACGCACGCACGCACACACACACACACACACACACAAAAGACGTCCAAAACCATTTTTTTTTTTTTGCATCAGGTTCACTGAAGACTTGTACTCATATTTCTGCAAAGATCTCGAAATCGATTTTTGCAGTATTACGGTAAGCCTACTTTCTGTAATGAGAAAGTAGAAAACATCAGGTTTCTCTGCCGCACCCTGTAGATGGTAGTAAATTAGATACTGATTATGACAATGATCAAATTATTTATTCTTATATTAATATATTTTACATTTGTTTGATCAATATCTTAATCTTACATTTGCTATACAGAATCCTTCCTCATTTTATCACTGAATCTGCCTTGAGCTATTTTATGGTACTTGCAGTATGAGATAGCATCTGGTCTCACGACTAGAAACATTGATAAATAATATAAACAAATACTCCTTTGCACTGGACAAAATGTTGTAGCATTATCAGATTTAAAAAATTAATAAATACGTGTAAGAATCTGTACATATTACAACAATGACGAAAGTTTAGATGACTTCATTTACAGACTAGAGCAGTAAGGAGAACAATTTTCCAAATCAGATGTTCAAGTAGTTCAAATTTTCCAAATTACGTTCCTGTACATTGATAAGGCTATGTAAAAGAATGTGATAAACAAAAGAAACTAATCACAGTGTCCATTTTCTTATAAATATATCTGCAATAAATTTAGGTAAATGTCTATTTATATTTATATTGTATAACATTGTTCTTAAAATTATGTTAATTTTTTTTAGTGTTCGTAAGGTCGCAGAATACATGTGACAATGATCATGAACTCAAAATCGGAAGAAAAAAAAAAGAGAAAAGAGAAAAATTGCCAGTAAGATTTCATCTTAATTTAAGACGAAATGATCTTGATTTAGTGTTCATAAACTAAAAATCTAAGTTCAGTTTAACTGAAGTTTAATTGCTTGATCTCCAATTTAAATATTTATAAAACTGGCACTAACAACCAATCTCCAATTACAGTAAATATTTATAAAACTGGCACTAACAACCAATCTTCAATTAAATATTTATAAAACTGGTACTAACAACCAATCTCCATAACTGGCACCAAGAACCAATCTCCAATTAAATATTTATAAAACTGGCACTAACAACCAATCTCCAATTAAATGTTTATAAAACTGGCACTAATAACCAATCTTCAATTAAATATTTATAAAACTGGCACTAACAACCAATCTCCATAACTGCGATCAAGAACCAATCTCCAATTAAATATTTATGAACTTAGCACTAACAACCAATCTCCAATTAAATATTTATAAAACTGGCATTAACAACCAATCTCCAATTAAATACTTATAAAACTGGCACTAACAACCAAACAACAATTAAATATTTATGAACTTGGCACTAACAACCAATCTCCAATTAAATAGCCTATTTATAAACTTGGCACTAACAACCAATTTCCAATTAAATATTTATAAAACTGGCACTAACGAAAAAAATATTTTAAGGTTTCCATGAAAATCTATATTTTTCAGCTGTTTCCTGTAAATTTTCACGATTTTTTCTTTTGTTTCGTTTTACTTCAATACAAAGATTAACATTTCCTTCCTGAGATCCTTAAGGTGCTACAAAATATGTACAACTACTGTAATACACTGATTATAGTCAATATATTTTCAAATAGTCTGCAAAACTACAACTAAAACAATTGGTTTTGAAATTATAGTGAAACCTCGTATTATTATTTTGAGGTAGTAAATACTAGTTTTTGAACACCGTTAATATGGATTATATCAGCATTAAATTTTCGTAATAATTTTGAGATCTCCCCTAAGAGATCATTTTGTTTAGTCTGACAACAAAATTATCAGATAGTAAAATTAGTTTCAGTATGCATACAGAAATATATTAGTACAAATTGGTGCACTACATTTTTTTAAGCTTGCTAGTGTGTCAGAACTGATATCGTTCAATAATATCTCATTTTAATGAACTAAAAATTCTTTTGAAGTGTTCTTTAGGCAAGATTATGACATAAAATTCTGTGATGCACGTTTTTGGAGGACTTTGCAAGTTTTTGCTACAATTATGTACAATGCTGCGCATATAGAGGTGTTCATGTTTGTGGTTTTACATCAATTTCCACAAATTAATGCATACATTAGTGCCAGCAGAGCTGTCGATGGGAAGTGCATTCTTTATGTAGTGTTGTGATACTACTGTACAATCAAAATCAGTGAATGAAATTACATTTTTGGGAAGCGTTTTGCTAACAGATATGCCGAAATCAAAGACTGAACAAAGGAGAGAGTGGTGTGAAAGAAAATGTGCAAATGAACCTCGGAAAGAATAGACTGAAATGAGTGCGAGAATACAGAGCAAGTAAAAGCAATTTTACAACCTCTTTCTGCAGTTCAGTTACGAAGTGCTCATGATTCAGTGAATGTTCATACACTGCCAACAATCAACGAGTGCAATGTTTGAACCAAATGGTGTCAGTGATTTAGAATTGAACCATAGTTTTTGTGCGCTTAATTTTTCATATCTTAATTTAGCTCTCATAAACAAATTGTTTCATTTATAAATTATGAAGAGTGTTGAGTGTAATGTATTAAATTTAACTCTAATTTATTGCCTCTCATTGCTGAACATTTAAAAAATTACTATATATTTACAGCTTCACTTCTGTCGCACATAGAGGCTACAGACTCATTTTTTTTAAATTAAAATTACAAAATACATACACACATATTTACAGAGGTGCCAACCTTCCACGCGAGTTATCAGCACACGTGCCTCCTTCTAGAAAAGTCATAATATCTAAAAACACCTGTCACTTCTGCGGGTATACAAAAATTAGTCTGTGCTATGTTTTGCTTGTAGCAGCTGTATTTGAAGCATACTTCTCCTTGTGATGTCATCTTGATCTCCTGGATCTGAATTCTATCTGATTTTTTCTTCCAACACTGAAGACCCATTATGTAGGAGTCACCATAAGGAACAATTAGTACTGAAAACAAAACTTCACTTGTCCACTTTCATTTCTGAAATCTGCAATTTTGACCCTACTTTCAACTAGTGAAAATCCATTTATACCGTTTTCAGAAAAAGTGCATTGCATTGATTACCTGCAAATTTCTCTTCAAGTCCGTTATATTCACCTTCATTAATCAAATTTGGCATTCTTTGAATTTTATTCGCGAAATGAATATAAAACATTTTCTTCTGTGTCAAAAATATCTACAACTTCTGCATCCTGAGGAAATTCAGTCTCAATTGGAAATTTCTTTACACATTTTATGCTCGACCATGCCGAAATGTAGTAATTATACACCGTACACCTATTCATTAAAGTTCAGGTTCTCGATTATTCTCGGATATGCAATCGAAAGACGAGGGAAACGTCACGGAGGCTGGAAATCCAATACTGTCGCAGAAGGTTATGTTCTGTTACTATGATAATTAGTGTTAATTGTAAATAATATTCAAATAAATTCAATTTGTCATCTCGTTTTTCAATTCTAAATCAATTTCCAGGTTATATCAAAATTAGTTCATGTTACATTACATCAAGGTCAATTACATTATTGTTCCTCGGAAAAAAATCAATACTTTCGCGTCTGCGCACATCTCACAATTTACGAGCGATGCACAAAGTCACTTCCACTCTTCTGTCAGATACAAATAAAATGAATACTTCTGAATAGCTTAATTTCAAGTTAGAAATATGGTCGAGCATAAAAAGTCGTATGAAACTTGCCTATAATGGTAATTAAGACACCCGTATGAAAATTATGAAACTCGCTTGCGCTCGTTTCATAAACAAACATACTTGCGTTTTAATTACTATCATTATAGGCTCGTTGCATAATGTACTATTTTGTCCTCTTTTATGAAGAAATGCGTATTATATATACAAGGTGTAACAGAATAACTAATCCTAATTTTCATTCATTCAGAAAATTAGGAATAGTTATTCTGTTACACCCTGTATATATACATAATTTTTTGGGTAATTTTGCTTTTCTATAATATTTTTTTCTTCAGCCGTAATGCCGTAATAGTGGGGGCAATCAGCAATAATTAAGGGAAATCTGTAATAGTTGGCACCTCTGATATTACAAAAATGATTTTGCTGAATATTAATTACATATAACATTCTGAAGGCATAATTAAATTTTAGTTATTTAATAATAATAATAATAATAATAATAATAATAATAATAATAATAAACTTCCAACAGCAACTTTGTCAAAAATTGCTCAAATACTAAAAACAATAGTTTAGTGTGAAATAAAAGTTGTATTATTTATATAGGTTTACCTGTAAATGTATTTTTTAAAGAAAGAATATAATAAAATCTGAGGATTTTTATCCCTCCTATCTCTGTAATGGAAGTTGTTCCATATCTGTTAAAGTCCGGACAATGAAGTCTCAGAATAAAACCAATAACTGTAGAATATAGTCATATAATAGAGCTTATACATGCGAGATAAGATTCTATTAGTATCGAGAGATTATTGAGACACCAATAAACCAAAAGCTAATTATAGTGTAGCGTATATTTTTGCTCTAACACTGTGTCCAACACAAGGTGCAATTAAGAAATCAAACTAAACAGATATGAATCTTCAACTCTCCATGGCTTATAGCATCACAGTGTATAACATAATGTGAAATGAGTACTTAAATATATTATAATAAGTGATGTAAAACAAACTATATTACAGTATAAGTGATGTGAAACAAAGTATGCCACAACCAGTCTTAAGGTCAGAGTTCAATATTGACTCCATTCATTTGTAAATCATGAACTTATATAATATTGAAACAAAACAAATACTCCTGCACACAAGTGTTGCTATGAATAAATATTGGTGATATGTTAGCTAACTCAATATAATGTACTAACTTTGCAATGTTTCATTCGTAACTTCCAATATAGCCAAACCCATGCTAAATGTTCCCAAAGGTAAGGAACTCAAAGCTGAAATTCATGAACTGAAATTAGATTGTTTAAAGAACTACATACAAAAAGGTACAACATAAAGATAATGGCCACATAACGTCATGTCATGTCAACGATGAAATATTGTTTAACATATATATAGAGTGGAAGTGATATAACCCTGCACACTGAAAGGAGGGATAGATTGCATAAAAATAAACACAAAGTCTATTATACATTTTCAAATTGAATGCATGGTTAAATAATTCCATCGAAAGCTTAAACTTGCTGGCAATGTCGCAGTGCCTAAGATTGATTCCACAAGGTGGCATTAAACGCATCCGATGTCAGATGTAAACAAAAGGCTACGTACTGCGTAATCAAGCAATTGCTTCGACCCGAGTTTTTCTCAACAACATTTAAAATCTCTTCTTCCCTGCAGGTCGTTTTCGACTCCAATTGTGAAATGTTAGAATTACGCTGCCCGTGTCATGGACCAGCTAGCAGACAGCGATGAATATGTCTGCACTATCTTACCGGAAACCTTTTTGTATACAAAAGTTGAGCGGCATGCGAGTTGCATTTTATCTCTCCGTATTAAAATCATGTACAGACATTCCTAATTAAGAAATCTCGACATTGCGATACTGTAAGTTGAATGGCAACACAAGCTTCACTTAAGATCGAAAGACCCACTTCCACTGGATAAACACGTTATACTGGGACAAGACTTGATTACCAATTATCTCATACCCTCATTGAAAGAAATTCGAGAACAACTGATCAGTGTTGTTGCCACGTCTAGTCTTGATAGTCAGGCAACAAATTTAAAATAATTTTTATTTAATTTACATGAAAACCGTCCATTCTATTGAAATATGGCAAAGGGAAAAAAAATTGGCCGGGATTACGATCGACGTTCGTTTGCGTTAGGTTTCGTTGCGGTGAAGTACGTTGAAGTTCGACAAATACAGCTCCGTGTATTTCATTACGCTCAACATTAGAATGAACGAACGCACGACGGCGTTGATTCAACATTGCCAAGGTCAACCTTTCACAAACGCAAAAAAACGTAAGCTGAACGTCAACCAATCACGAATCAGAAGCCATTCATATGTTTTCACCTCTCCTTTCGTTGTAGATGCGCCATATTGCTACTGAAATATTAAATAAAATCATATTAATTAAAAATTACATAATACAAGAAACGATCTTTGATTGAATATGTCACGTCACATGAATATGTTTCCTCTATATGGCATAAAACACATTTTGTTTAAGATTAAACATTATAGGCAGTAAACATAAAAGCCTTCATAACACCTAATTCAACAATTGCGTTTCGTATATCCCCGTAGTGTAATGGTAAAGAGCCTGGTCATGGCAAAGATGGACCCTGGTTCGAGCCTGGGGTAAACCTAATTTTTTAATCTTTTTAATAATTTATTTAAATTAGTTTATATATTTTATTTTAACCCGAAATAAAGGGGCTTTTACCTCACAAATAATATATTCGTAATTCGCACTAGTCCAGCTATTTAGTAGGGAAGACTGTTGTACCTTCAGCATAGTATAGCTTTGAACATTTTTTGTTTTTTAATTTTTTATGCTACCTAGAGGACTCAAACTGAAGTAGACTGTAGAGAAAGCCGCTCAGTACCTCTGGTCGTAATTTCGGTTTGATTTATTGCAAAGTGTGAGTTCTGTGGACGAAACAATTTTTTTTTAGTACCAGAAGTAAACATTTCGTTCATTGATATATGTTTTCTAACACAAAACCAAGGAATAAAATCTTGTAAAGTAAAGTTGTAGAGGAAACTTCAATGATTATTTCAAGCATTTTTCATTTAAAATATTTCATTTCTCAAAATTAAAAAAAAAGGTGAAAAGTGTTTCAAGGTACAACAGTCTTCCCAAGTACCGGTATATGGTTTTATTATTATTATTATTATTATTATTATTATGTCATTCTATATTATTCTATCGTAAAATATTTTTGTAATACCGGTAGGCCTATTTTATTTGTCTCAAAGTTACCATAAAATTCAATGTTTCAGCTGACTGACTGACTTGTGCATTTCAGTACTCATTACGGCCGGCAGAGCGTGATAATTGTCACGAACGTCGATCATAATACACAGCCTCTGAACGTTCGGTAGAAATTCAACGTACAGATGAACGCAACCTAACGTAACGCAAACGAACGTCGATCGCAATCCCGGCCTTATTTATTGCATTCTCTATGAACATTGATAGATATCAAGATCCTAGCCATAGTAATTATCCATGACGACGACATTAAACTCATCGGAAAAAGCATTTTTTTTTTTTCAAAAACTATAAACTTCCCACTGATATATTAAACTTTTTGTTATACTCAATATGATCAATTCACTCTGCAAATCTGCAAGGTTGTTTCACTTCCACCCTGTATATATACGTAAATGTTTATCACACATTTTAATGGCAATCATATCAAATCATATTTTCTGTTTTGAATGATTTTCAGTCATCATGTTATAATGAATTATTGCTATTTCATTATCACTCTTAGCCCGGGCGAGGTCACTATACACAGTGCAGTTTGAATGTTTACCTAGGCTAGCACCACATTGGATTTCTCCTGTTATAGCTTTCGAGAGGAGTAAAATACCGAACTGAAGTGACAACAGGTGTTTTTTTAAGACCTGAAGCTTTCTTTTGATGCACCATAATATATATAGTTTCTTTGAAAAAATGTTCATACCTGCTGTAATACTTCCTGGCCCTATTATGTTCAACTAGTTTTTGTACTGCAAACTACACATTTTAAGTTGTTTGGCGAAATACCTGCATTCAAGGAAAGGTTTAGAAACTTTCGAAGGAAAATAATAAACCTGAATGTGATTAGAAGTCTATCGATTTTACAAAGAGATGACAATAATTTATTATTCCATCATAAAACAGCTACTGGTCTAACAGATGTTTTATTTACAGAGTACTGTTTATTCTTCGAAGAAAATTCTTCTAGCAGGTAATAGCCAACATTTACAAAAGTCAACTAGAGAGACAAACTTGTAACCCTTTCCATTTTGGAGTCATTGCCATTTAAATTTAAACAAAATGCCCATATAGTGACCAGTGCCAGGTTAAATTTATTTATTTATTAATTTATTGCAGTTCAGGACTTGGAATTGTACAGCTTTTGTAAATCATACCCTAACAAAGCAGACATATTTATCTATATATTCTTATTTATGGTTTTAGAGTAGCTATTTAAAGTTGCCAAATTGCAATAATGAAATAATTTCACAGCCATTAAGCATAAAAAATTATAAATATTAAAAAAGTAATGGTTGTCATAATAAAAATAAAATACTTGTGGACTTTCATTACAATAAGCTCTTCACATATTTTCTCATTCCTCGATGTAATTTATGTCTGAACTGAATTATTCAAATATTTATCTAGAAGTATGTACAGAAACATTTCCCTTATTTTACTAAAAACATGACGTAATGAAAATGCAGAATAAATTTTCATAATACAATTACTTGAATATTTGATTTCTGAGTAATAAATCTTTAAAAACTTCTCTAAAACCACATTGAATTATTCTTATATATATAAAAAATATCGTGAGTTTACTACATACGCCACTGTCCATACACCACTCATGCTACCACAATGAAGAAAATAATTCATTTCTAAAACTACGTTAGTGAAAATAAATAGTGTAACTACAGCAACAAATATTACAATATAGAAAATGTTAAAAATGACGAATGGTATCTGTAGAAACAAACAATTAATAAATAAAAAGAAATCAAACTGAATTCTTGACAATACCATATTTCAAAGCATAGTCATGTTTTTAAGTCATTTATGAATAAAACAAAGTGATGAACATAAAATTTTATTATATGAAGAATGCTGAAAAGAATTACAAAATGTGGCTAAAAGAACTTTTACTTCAACTAGCAAGAGAAAAATCTATAATAATTATATAAATTACATTTAACTACAGTAGTACGAACATTTTGCGATTTTGGTGTAGAAAAATCCTAAATTTCAGAACAATATATTGGTTCAATTAACATGCTGACTCATGACTAAATAGGATTTTCTCCTATTTTCCCCAAAGATGAAGTTGAAATACATTTGGAAACATTGGCTGTTTCTATGTCTAAAACCATGACACTATTCAAGAAAAAACAGTGAAAATCTTAAACCATGCTTCAACAATATTACAGTACAGTGATTTTTTCTGGTCTTTAATTTAATTTAATTTGTTTAAATTGTTCATAGTTATACTAAGCACATTTCTTTCTCAAAATCAGTTTCAGCAATCTTAAAAATAGTAAAGTAAATGGAAAATCACATCAATGATACATAATTATTTTGAAAAATCTTGAAATGAATAACACACAGCAAATGAACTATTCTATCCATAAAATAAATTCTTTGACCCATTTAAAATGAAAACAAAATATTATTTTCTTAGAAAAAAAATCTTAAAATAGTAGGTACGGATTATTAAAACTTAATTATATTTACAGTATATAACTATTAAGAATATATTTCTACTGTAATTACTATTGTCCATATGAAACCCGAACACCACGTGCTTATGTCCACACATATATTATGAAAGAATAACCTCAAGCGGGTGATAAATATCATAGAAATTAATCAGAAGACAACATACCTGTAAAATGTAAAGATTATCAATATAAAGTATACATCACAGACTTCTGGACAAAGATCTTTCGTCTAAGTGTAACTCTGTAACTAGAAAATCACTTTAATACACAATACGATTTGATAACTTGATAATAGAAAAATAAAAAAATAAAACTATTTATCTACTAAAAAACAATAAGAACTCCAATATCATTAATAATTAGACAGTGGATGCGGGATGACTTAAGGAAAAGTGAAGTTGTTTCGTATCAAAGTATATGGCACGTGCCGCGCCGTCCGTCTTTTGTGCACCTGGCGAGTACAGCAGCGTACATAACGAAGGAACCCCGGTCCGTTCATAGTAACATTGCAACGCAATGTGTGCAGTTGTGTTATCCTGCTCAAGTATTTAGTACGCGTTGAATAGTGTTGTGCTGATCCATTCATAATGGCAAAACGTTAAATTCGCTCAGAAATACGACATGCAATTAAGAAGTATAAGGGTGACATTTTATGTATTAACGAAGACAATATAGTGTGTAATGTATGTAAAATTGAAATAAAAATCACAACAACTCAGGCTATAGAGAAACATTGCAACAGTACATCGCACAGGAAATGCGTTGAAATGAAATCTGAGGAACCATCATCATCATCATCATCATCATCATCATCATCATCATCATCATCATCATCATCATCATCATCATCATTTAGTTGTGTGGGTCTAACGACAAGTGCAACATGATGCTCAGTACAAACATTCCTCTAAAGAAATTGAGTGAACCCATTTTAGAGGTTTTCTTCAGAAATTCTCTCGATACAAAAACTGTTTAAGCGATAGGCGAAGACGATTCAGCTTCGACAACTTACGAGAATATATGGTCGTTTACTGCAACGCTGGTAATTGCATCAATGATGACGAGGACTGAACCTTGCAAGGTATGTACTACAGTACGTTATTTTTCTTTTCCTTTTGACTGTACGGAGATACAGTAGCATGTTGACGTCGTCTGTTTACGTTTAAAACCTGTTGAGCCAATGGTCTGAATGAAAAAAAAATGAAACATATAGTAAATGTGCACCTACATTTAATGATAAGTCATCCAGCATCCACTGTCTATTATTAATAATAATAATAATAATAATAATAATAATAATAATAATAATAATAATAATAATAATAATAATATGCACAAACACACTAAATCCCAAAAACCCATCACCTTTCAGCCATGCACCGAACAATGATTACAATACAGTTCATAGTTTACTGAACTTTTGAAAGAATTCCATTTTCGTAACCTTCATTGAAAAAATTAAGTGAAATGAGAGAACAAATTGTTCGAAGTAACAGATGTGAAAATTAATTAATCACAACTAACAATCACATTAAAATAAAACGATAAGCAACAGATTGATAGCACCCAGCGTAGCTCAGTTAAGACGTTTGTCTGCCGATTTGGAGATGCGCTCAGCCGCGGGTTCGATTCCCGCTTGGGCTCATTACCTGGTTGGGTTTTATCCAAGGTCTTCCCCAATCGTAAGGCAAATTTGAGGTAATCTATGGCGAATCCTCGGCCTCATCTCACTATCACCAATCCTATAGCCGCTAGGCTGACCAGATTTTTTAAACACTGACAAAATGGATCCCAGAATGTTATTCTACATTTTACAGAGCTATTCCACATGATGAAAAAGAAAATTAATGCCTCTCAGATGAGTAATTGCTTTGTTAGTTCGTACAGAGTCAGGTTCATAAATGAAGGGTAGGTACACGGGAAAAATGAACAAAGTCACATTTCCACTAAGGTTTAGATAATGATCTATTTTAGTTCATTACTGCAAAATTTATTGTTGTTTCTACTTGAAATGAAGGAAATTATGAGTGTATCTGTGGTTTTAATTCTCCTTTACCACTTTTGTAAAAATAACACTAAAGTTTGTAGTAATACAGTGAATTAGATAACGACATCAGCCTTAAAGGAATTGTAACATTGTTCGTTTTTCCCGTGCACTCTTCAAATTTTATTTCCTATTTTTTGTCTTGTATTCATGATTCACTCAATTTTTTTCTCCACCAATGTCTTATTCTATGTAGGGGAGAGTCGGTTAGTATCAGACATCGGGTAATATCGGACGCTGAGTTTCTTTCATCTACCACACAATGATAGTACCTGATTGACATGGTTACGTTTCTGTGATGTCGCATAGAGAAACGTAACCATGTCATTCAGGTACGACCATATGGTGGTAGATGAAAGAAACGCACTGTCCGATATTACCTGATGTCCAATACTACCCGACTCTCCCCTATATTAATCCGTGTAATCAATTTTTAAGTAGTATGTACTGTATGTTGGTCCCAATAAATACATTTTGAACTTTCAAATACTTCATATCGCATAAAAAATCAAACAGGAAAGAAATTTTATGGAAAAGCAGCGTATGTCCATTTTATTTTTATAAATAATTAATTTAGGACGAAACTATTACATGAAATGTTACATAATTTCATAAACATAATGATACCAAATGCCTAAACAACATATGTGAAAATCACAGTCCTAAGTTCTATATTTCATGATTTCATGATTCATGTTTTTTGGCGCTCCTGAAAATTATGAAAATGGACATTCGCCCCTTTGCTTTTCAGGTACGGATTTCAGACAGAAAATGCAAATATTTCTCTGCTAAAACTTAAAGAAGGTCAACAACTTCTGAAATTGTTTATGTGTGAACAAACAACATTTTGAACAGTTAATTTTAATACCTTTATTAGTGTTGATACTAATTTTATTGACCTTCTGTCACAAATTCACAGTAATGTATGCCAGGAAGCAAGAGAATGAACGTGATGTCTTTACCAGCATTCTAATGACTTAATAGTTTATTTGAAATGGAGTATTTATGATCAAGTTTTATGGCAGTTTTTCTAGGTCATGTGATTCATGTTACTAGAATACACTGGCTGTCTCGCACGTTTTATGTATGCAATAAATTAAGTTTCATAACGCATCTAAAGTAGTGAGAGCACAGATTTTCCCAGACTGTAACTTAACACACACAGTACAAACTAGTCCTTTACAAATACCACGTCTGTTGAGATACAAGAAAGGAGAAAATAAGAAATCAACTTTAAGACCAACAAAGGTGCCTTAGCATGTTGTGTGTTACTGTTTTCGAACGCCTAAAAAGAGGCAAAAATGACTCATTCTAAGGAATGAGTTCATGATGACTAGACTGAGAAACTTCATGCAATTGTATGTTTTTATTGATTTCACATATTGAAAAAGTAAAAGTGGATCTTTGCCTATAATGGTTTTTATGTTCGATTGAAGTCAAATCTATTTGCATAAATGCATAATTCGAGGGTTTTACCTTCAAAACACATATATATTTTTATGCTCGACCATGCCGAAATGTAGTAATTATACACCTGGTAGCAGTCCTTTAATGCATGTCATTAAAGTACAATTACTCATTAAAGTTCAGGTGTTCAGCCAATGACAAGTCAGCTTTGTACTGTTATATCGATTATTCTCGGATATGCAATTTTAAGACAATTAGCGAAAAGTCACGGAGGCTGGAAATCCAATACTGTCGCAGAAGGTTATATTCTGTTACTATAATAATTAGCGTTAATTGTAAATAATATTCAAATAAATTCAATTTGTCATCTCGTTTTTCAATTCTAAATCAATTTCCAGGTTATATCGGAGTAATCTTCATCTTATTCTCTGCCAAGGTCAATGACATTCGGCCTCGGAAAAAATCAATACTTTCGCGTCTGCGCACATCTCACAATTCAGGTCAGTTCACACATAACCATAAGAAGACCTAATTTTAAATAATTTTAAGTTAGAAATATGGTCGAGCATAAAAAGTCATATGAAACTTGCCTATAAAGGTAATTAAGACGCTCGTTTGAAAATTATGAAACTCGCTTGCACTCGTTTCAAAAACAAACATACTTGCGTCTTAATTACTACCATTATACGCTCGCTGCATAATGTACTATTATTCTGCATATTTAAATGTGTATATTAACATTTTTCCTGTTTTGCCTGATTTATTATCTAATTTAAAAATTTCTCTCTATCCAAGCAGCGGGATATGTACTCCAAGTTATAAATGGTGCCTTGTTCAAACCCAAAGGCCACACATATGCAGCTTGAAATGTGTAGCTCAGTTTTTCAGTAAACTTAAATTTTTTTTTCCTTGCAAAACTAATGGCATATTTAGAAACACATCACGCATTAGTTTTCCTATATCTTTACTACAAAAGAGAGAAAAAAAATTTATAACCATTGCATAGGCTACTTAAAAATAGAAATTTTCCATTGCCACTATAAATATTTCATTTTTATTTAAAAAAGTATTCATTTAATCATAAAACCCATGTGCTATTTTGTTAACCACATTGTATAAAACATGCAGCAATAATTTCATGTTCCTATCATCAAAATTGTAAGAGCCTTTACACTTCGAACCTGACGAAATGTGCTGAAAAAAAAAGTGTGAGAAAATAGCTTGTAAAATTTACATGGAATTGAAGTTCAAGGGTGACAACCCTCCACCCCCTCTATCTTCACGAAACAGATTAAAAATTGTGCAGTCAGCAAATTTGTAAAATTTTAAAATATCAGCAATCTGAAAAGATTCTTGTATGCATATTATAGAAGGCTTTTTGTCCTGAACTTCTTGCTTTAATAAATCCATTTTGTTTGTTAAAGACCTAGAGTTCCATTGTAAAATTTTTAGAGTGTCTATATGTTTTTCGTTACCGTAATGTTGCCTTTTCGTTTTAATTCTTGGTCTTTAAATGTACTACCCAATGAGACACGGAATTTATTCTTTTTAGCCCCATTTTTTATATTACAGAGAACGAATTTTGCTTCTGCATTGGACTGACACCATACTTCAATCCTTTTGGTATTATATTTGCCTCTTTGTCTCATTACATGGTTCTTTTCAATATTAAATTTGGCTCTGATTGACTGGACGGTGTGACTTTTGGTGTTCCAAATAAGTACTTCAGTACGATACTTGACATCTCTCAGTGCAGTCCCTACCCAGAGATCCGATTGAGAGACTATTTTACCTCCGGAGAATTTTACACTGAGGGACTCCATGAATATGAACAATGAAAAAAATATATTCTTCTATATTGTCCATCCACAAACCACAAAAGAAGTAAATTAAAATCATCAGTACCAGTTACAGAAGACACAGCCCTGCAGTATATATTGACTACACCCCACCTTTGGCTACTAGCAACAGGCATCTATAATGAACACCGATCAAAATACCCCTCATTTCTCGTGAAAAACAAATGAATAGACTACAGTGGATTATAGGGGACTTTATGTTGTCAGCAAACAGCTGGATACATTAAGAAGATTGATTGAAGTTCAAGGGTGCAGCCCATTTATATATTGCGTACCCCATATAAATAAGAGATTGCTGATTCATTTTTTTTTACAAGAAAACAAAAATGCGTTTTTTACTGAAAATGACCAAAATTTCACCTGTCACCCACTTAAGCATATGAAATTTCATTAAAATAGGACTTAAGGATATAGAGGAATCAAATTTATAGAACACAAAAATTTTTAAAGATGGAAGGTGTATACAACTCCTTAAGAATATATTCTGATGTGAAGTTCGTAACAGTGGGGGTGGAGGAGGGGAATCTCTGAATTCTGGGATAAGAAAAAGAAATTTAACTACTCACGCCATTAAATAACATCTTTTTTTAATCTACCTCATTTGTCTTCAAATTAAGACTAAACTTCACAATAGTATCACATTTGCACACACACAACCAACAATAGTCTTTCTAGACTAAATTCTTGCCTGTGACATAAAAAAACAGACCGAGTTGGAAAGTCAAGTGTTTTCTTTTTTTAAAAAGTATGCAAGAGATAAAAACACAAAAACAAAACTTTATTTTGTGAGTATTCTGTGTAAGCTATTTCCATATAATTTATATTACAAACTGTCACTTACATCATTTTAAGTAAAACAAGTATTTTCATTATGTAATGTATAGTTGTCGGTGTTTAATTTACATACATTTCAAATACACATTATCCTAGCAATTCAATCATTCACATCATTATTTTTTTATCCTGTTTCATTTTATGGCTAGCATTTAGAACTGATCTGAAGTTCTTTATGCCTGCTCTTCCAGCCACATTTGGTATCACGAACAATGCACATCTAGTATGGCAAAATTGAACAATTTCAGATTTTTTCATGTAGATCATTTCACATTAAAAAGTTTGTCATGCTATGGCGTCAATTCTGACTATTGTTACTGAGATTTAAAAGAAATCTGTTTGCTGTATGACATTATTTTCCATAGTTTAGGTTAGCTTCAGACTTTTAGAGGAGTGCTTAGTGAGCTATTAACAAGAATTGACGCTGTTACTATGATTTAAATACAGTAAAACCTCGTTAATCCAGATCCCGATAAAAGATAGAAAAAGAAAAGTCCGTAAAAATAGGTAATGCGAGGTTTCAAAAGTGACTGGAAGTCAACAAAATGCACTGATCATATAGCTTCGCAATGGTTAAACACATTTGCACATTGTTTCACTCGTCACAATTTTAAAGTACACCACCACAGTCAATTTCCATTCTGCTGCTGTATCAAACATCTCGTTCTTTGATTATAACACATGTACATACTATTGTATATCGTATTTTAATCATTAAGAGATAACAATATAAAACGTTTTAATGTGTTACCATTATATCTCATAAATAATGAACTCCAAATTGTCCGAACAGAATACAAACAATTATTTTACTACAATACTGCAGTAAGTATTTCGAGTGATAGGCCTACAGGTTTAAGTCCATCAGGCACATCATAATACGAGTAATTATCACGTATGTACTGTATTGTATTGCTTTACATTAATATGTACATTAGGTTGATGCTCTTTAAATGTACAACAGACTTCATTTGTTTCTATAAACGGAGTTTTAATGTACTTCCTTCTGTTCTTTTAGGTTATTTCAGTTAATCTGGACTTAGTTAATTTGGACAACTTAACCTCTATTTAGTCCGGATTAACGAGGTTCTATTACTGTATTGGTATACACTTTTTACAGCAAAAAACAATTAATTTTTTTATTCTGTTATATTAACATAAAATTTCTCATTATATTTAAACAAATTTCTTTGAAAAACAAAAAACTGTCTTTCATTCATTAGGGTAATTATACGATATTGTTAATTTTCACTGAATTCTCTCGATTTTATATACAATGAGCACGAAAACTCTCATCCAGATCTTTTATAGGCTACTGTATAAGATCACGAATATTTTGTACACTTCCATCTCAGCAGAATATCCAACATTACTCATTCCATGCATTGTAAGTACACATAAATGGCTCTTTGCAAAGGATATATTGAACTTTAAAGGTGTTCCCATCTCACTTTAGTTTTGGTACAAGTTCAACGTGACTTCCTTTTAACAATGCTGAAGGATTAGGAAAAAAAAATATATTCAGTGTCTAATAATAAACATGAAGACTAATATTCTTATCAGTTACCAATGAATTTTACTAGTAATGGAGTTAAAATATAAATCCTTTCATACTCGCTTCCTAAATTATAGAAAAAATGTTTAAATATTCACATTTTTTTAACCCTTAAGTACTGTGGACAGTCTGTTAGACTGCTCCCTATTTTCCCCATTCTCTATTTACCTTATCTTCAAGCCAATTCCTCTATTGCTTTGTCTACCTTTCAATTTGGATGAGTCCTACATCACAAGAAAGTGACGTGCGTTATCTCAATTTTTTCTCAAGCAATATTCAGTTCTGTTTGTTTGAAGCGGTCTCACAGATGTACTACAGTAGTTGTGTGCGTGTATTTCACATGCATGTTTTCGTTATTTCTTCTAATTTTTCAGATTGTTGCGTGGTATAACTATCATCTCTACAGGCAAACAAGATGGAAAAGCAAGACCTTCTAGGTAATGTGGTTTCCACAGGGGCGGCTCGCCCATAAGAGCTGCGGAGCTGCAGCACTCCCTGCTTTGTCAAGAAAATAAAAATAATTTTAATTTTAATTTGTAGAATAATTTTTTATAGCTTTTCTTAAGTAAACCGCTTTATATTTCATCTGGCCGGGAATATGTACTATTATCTTATGCATAATATTTTTGCGCATCGACTGTATTGGAATTGACACTGCATTCAAAGTCGTCCTGGGATCTGCAGGGTGGTCAGCTCATAGATAGTGTGTCTTGCATGGTCAGGGGGTAGAGAGGTGAAGGGAAGCAGAGGGAAACTGCAGCTGTTAAAACCCATATTTCGCTGCAGTGGCTTGCAGAGCCAGGCCACAAGGGAAGATCTTTCCTCTCCTCCCACACAACTATTTTAATGCTGCGTCATATGGATTCTCTATTCCCTTGAAACTTAATGACAAAATGTTTATTTTCTCTTCACATACTTATTGTTGTAGAATCTTATCGAGTTAATACAACAAAATTAATATCCTCTTTTGCCTTATTATTATATATCCAGCCTCTTTAACTCAAAATGTTTGTGCGAGTAGAATCCTTTTGATATAGCATGTAAAATACGAAAAAGACCTCTTTCCAGTTTTAGAAAATTGTTGACTGTTCAGTATATCCGAGTGTTGCTTTGGTGTGACATCTTAGTACTGTAACTTAACCAGTGCAAATGTGCAAGCATTAGTGTGTGTGAATTACAGAATATTAATTTTTCTCAACTTTCCCTTGCGGAGAAGATTGAAGTGAAATTTGTATATACCAAAATCTACTGCAGCGCCCCCAATCCACAAGTTCACGAGCCGCCACTGGGTCTCCATGTCTGAAGAGAAAAAACAAATACTCATGCTCTCGATATGGAGTTCCTATTTGCTTGGAGTACTCCAGGAAAATTTGTGCGAGGTGTTTGCACGAAAATTGAGTGGTCCATGATGGAATGCAGTGTTATAAACAGTGTTGTGCTTTGTAGTAAAAAAAAAAAAAAAAAACCTGGAGTGTGAAAAGTATGTTTTTCATACAGTAAACATTGCCTGTTCCAGGAAACTGAACAATAACTCGACAAAATATTTCACTGACATGTTGAAGTGCAGTAAATATTAGCATTATATTCTGAATTCTTATTATTTTGACAATACAAAATCATGACAATCGTTTAATAAACTTAAAAATGAAAATGTTGGGAAAAGCAGCAAATCTTTACTGCATTTTTTTGTTATTTTCATTGTCTGTAATTGTTTTAGACTATTAAAAATTTCCAAACGACTTATATTTACATACAGTATTATAATATTCTGGAGTCATGTATCAATGGTCAGTATGCTGCAGATATACATAATAAATTCTTATTTTATAAATGAGGGGTTCACAACCTGACTGGACCAAGTCCTTCTGGAATAATTTTGAGAAACTGAGTCTTAAAGTTCCTGGTTCATGCTTAGCAACCTTCACCTTCCATAGGAAATGCTGCCCTCTGTGGAGTAACAATTTCAAGGAAAAATTGTTCCGGGGCCGGGTATCGATCCTGGGACCCTTCGCTTAGTGCGCGAATGCTCTTCCGACTGAGCTACCCCAGGAACTATACACGACACCGTCACAATTTTCCTTTGTATCCACACGACTCAAATGAGCTGACAAGACGCCAGAACTCAACTATGAGTGCACACAAATACTGTGTGACTTAAATTGCGGCCCCAGAACAATTTTTTTTTCCTTGAAATTATTCAAATCTGCTTTACAGGGAGCTACTACCTGAAAGCCAGATTTGTATAGTACATTCGTTACTGGAGGTACGTTAATAGAAAGGCACAATTTAAGTCACACAAGTATTTGTGTGCACTCGTAGTTGAGTTCTGGCGTCTTGTCAGCTCATTTGAGTCATGTGGATACAAAGGAAAAATTGTGACTGTGTCGTATATAGTTCCTGGGGTAGCTCAGTCGGAAGAGTGTCCGCACGCTAAGCGAAGGATCCCGGAATCGATACCCGGCCCCGGAACAAGTTTTCCTTGAAATTATTCAAACCTGCTTTACAGGGAGCTACTACCTGAAAGCCAGATTTGTATAAATGGACTTTATTATGGCAATGAATAAATATAAGTTTTCTTCATCTGAGATTGTATTAATCCACAAACTGATTACTGGTGGACTTGATCCACTCTGGTTGTGAGCCCCTCAAATATACAAAATAAACAGAGGTCTCATAGACCCCTCCATAGTAGTTGCGTGACAATAACTGTCCATAGTACTTAAGGGGTTAACTGAAATACTTTATAATGTGATCATATTTATGAAACATCAGATCAAGTGATAGAATGTCCAACATTACTCATTCCGTGCATTGTAAGTACACATAAATGGCTCTTTGCAAAGGATATAATGAACTCTAAAGGTGTTCCCATCTCACTTTAGTTTTGATACAAGTTCAATGTGATTTCGTTTTAACAATGCTGAAGGATCAGGGAAAAAAGTATTCAGTGTCTAATAACAAACATGAAGACTTTAATATTCATATCAATTATCAAAGAATTCTACTTGTAATGGAGTTGAAATATATATACACATCCTTCTGTACTCGCTTCCTAAATTATAGAAAAACATTTTTAAATATTCACATTTTTTGAACTGACGTACTTCATAATGTGATCATATTTAAGAAACATCAAAACAAGTGATACAATTTATGTAATTTCATTCCTCAATACAGATAAGAACAAAGATTACAAACCTGCAAAATAGATGCCTCAGTGAATCCTTTATACATAACTCGCATACAATCCGTAGGAACATGATTCTCCATATCACAAATAAAACAGCCGTGTACAAACACGCACGCACACACAAGTAGATACAAAGATTAAATGAACTCTGACCTCTATGAGACAACAAAATAACGCAAGTATGAAGAGGTGTGGCACATTTCATTTCCACAGGCACTGATGTATTCTTCTGTATGACCATCATACTGCCCACACACATTAAGCAATATTTGGCAACAGTCAGGACTGTTTAACAAAGTAACATGGAGTATTGACAAGCATTGAGGTGAAAACTCGAGGCAGTTCCATTCTTCAAGCTCACATACAAAACAACTTTGTTTTTGAGAATACCAAATCTGGATGCAATCAGACACTTGCATGAACGTCTATTTACAGAATGTCTTGGCCTTCTTCACCTTATCCAGGCCCTGATTCAATGTTCTTGCACCAAGTACATGTGCTCTGTATGGCAGAACCAAACATATGTAGTTAATATCGCAATAAAATTGTTAGCTTAGCTCAAAATTTTTGTAATCCATACCCAATTAGGTTTTTTTTTTATCTTCTCTATGATTTATTACTAAATTTCTATCCTTAAGCAGCATGATTTGTAATGTCATAATTGTAACATCACTCTGATTATAATAATTGCACAATTTTGATTTCAAATCATACTCAGTCTTTTCTTGTTCATTGTACTGCTGACTCTTTGGTTTGTTTTTGGGCCCTGATGCTGCTATTCCTTTCCATAAGGGTAAGTGCAGGCACTAGCACTTTTGGAATAACTACAGTGTTACTCCGATTACAAACTTGAATAACTACCGTTAGGAGACACTTAGAAACATGATATTGGTATCAATGGAAAGAGAAACTCAAATATTTTTTGTTATGTTGGTGAACCTGTCGCATATTTATTAATTTCGTTGCTAGGAGACCATATAACAGAAAAATGGCTGCAAACGAAGACAGGAGGGCATTTTGTGTGCTAGGTTTTCACATATCCCAGTCTGTTGTCACTGTACAACGCAATTTTAAAAGAAGATTTGGTGTTGATCCACCCAGTGGGCCCAGTATCCGTAAGTGGTACGATGACTTCAAAACGAGGGGATGCATCTGTAAGCGGAAGTCAACCGGTCGTCCATCAGTAAGTGAGGCAAATGTGGAGCATGTGAAAGAGTTTCACACGAAGTCCACAGAAATCCACCGTAAAAGCCAGTAGAGAATTAAACATCCCTCAACAAACTGTGTGGAAGATTTTATGGAAACGTTTGAAGTTCCATCCATACCGTCTGCAATTGTTGCAGGCTCTGAAACCAGACAACAAAGCCAAGCGACAGTCTTTCTGTGAGGAGACGCAACTCAGAATGGAAACTTAAGGTTTCATCGAATCATTGGAGTTTAGTGTACTGGCCTCCACGTTCCCCCGACCTCACTCCTTGTGATTTTTTTCTGTGGGGTTTTATAAAATAACAAGTGTATCAGCCAGCATTGAGGATCTTTGTGTCCGCATCACAGAGGCCATTGCACTGGTGGATGGTCCAATGCTACAACGAGTATGGCAGGAAATTGACTACAGACTTGATATGTGTCGTGTGACACAAGGAGCTCACACTGAGCACATGTGACTTACAGTTGTGAACCAAATGTTTCTCTTTCTGTTTCACGTTTTTCAGTGAAAAAATTAAAAAATTGTTGGAGTTTCTGTTGATACCAATTTCGTCTTTTCTAATGTTTGCTGATTTAAGAGTAGCACATGTGATTTAACCGAATGGATAACAAAAAATATTTGAGTTTCTCTTTCCATTGATACCAATATCATGTTTCTAATTGTCTCCTAACGATAGTTATTCAAGTTTGTAATTGGAAAGATCATTTATAATAACACTGTATATTATGTTTTAGACCTTGCAACCAAAATACAGAATGATCCACTTAATGTTGTAACGACTCCTATATAATATATATATATATATATATATGTCATATCTGCACAGCTTATATTCAGCAGTGTCCATGTCAATATTAATAACTGTTTAGGAAAAAAAGTATGAAAACTGTTTTATTTCACTGTGACTGTGCCATAAAATGAAATAAACTTGATCACCTCTCAAATGTTATCAAGAATTATATTTCAGTGATATTAAAAATGAGTAACTTGCGCATTATATCAATCTGTACAATAAAACAGCATGGAGGGATTACTTTATACGGTATGCACCAAAACAAACAATACTGAAGTTCTCGCACTGATATTGCTCATGTACGTATCGTATCCATGGTGAAGTCTGTTTATCTGAACTCACTGTTATATTGTTGATACATAATATAGTCAAAATTTGCTAAAATGGTTCTCACAACTGAGGAAATAGTAATTTATGATACAAGTTCGTGAAGTGGGTAGTATTTTGACAGGAATGTAGGTTTGAGAAACAGGGTTTGCCGAATTTCTCAAATACACAATTGTCAAAATACAACTTCACGAAAGTGTACCATAAAATGTTTTTTTTTCTTCGATAGCCTCAAATTGAGGACCGTTTTTGCAAAACTTGCTAACTGAAAAAACTAAATTTTACAGGAGAGACAAAACACTATAGTAAGCAAGTTTTGCTGTATCTCTCACTTACAGCAGAAAGCAAGTTTTGAAAAAAACGATCACACTTTGACACACTACAATGAAGAGAAATAACCCAATTTTATTAAGACGCTTTGAACATCATGTAGAGGCCTCCCTTATGTTAACAAATCCATCAAAATCTCAATTTTGCAAATTTTGCAGTTAGCAAGTTTTGCAAAAACAGTCCTCAATTATTACTTCACGCACACTATGCTCACTTTACGCACTGGTGTTGAAGAGGCTCACTTCACACACTGCTAACAGTGCGTGAAATTGCACTTCAGACACTATTGTAGAAAAAAGTGTTTATTATAGAGTATTATTTCCATTCATAAAAGCTAGGACACGATTAATGGTAAGGAAATAATAGCGTTTTACCTATTTTGTAAGGACATGGACACTCTTAAATCTAACCACAGCTTTTACTTTAGTCTTTAAGAAGGGAAATAGACATTTTCAGTCCAGACACCATAATAAACTTGTAAAGAAACAATTACTCTTGATTACAGCACAGCCAACTCATTCTCACTAAGAAGTTTGAAACTACTGAACTAATTTTAAGGTAGTGTTTTATAAATATCTGAGCAATTGAAAGAGCATTCAATATTACACCTATGAACACTTGAAAAACTGAGAAGATATTTAAAAATAAATATATACATGTTTTTCAGGACGAAATTAAGAACTGAGAGAAAGGAATATTACAGTGTGCCTCAATTTTTTAACCATTCACTTCCAGATAATACTGGTGATGTTGTATATTAATCTCCTTGCTGTGTATTGTATATACTTTTGTATAGCCTAAATTGTTTGCTATGTATTGTATATTCTTTTGTATAGTTCAACTGCTTGCTGTATATTTTATATACTTTTGTATAGTTCAACTGCTTCCTATGTATTGTATATACTTTTGTACAGTTCAAATGCTTGCTATGTATTGTATATTCTTTTGTATAGTTCAACTGCTTCCTATGTATTGTATATACTTTTGTACAGTTCAACTGCTTACTATGTATTGTATATTCTTTTGTATAGTTCAACTGCTTCCTATGTATTGTATATACTTTTGTACAGTTCAACTGCTTGCTATGTATTGTATATTCTTTTGTATAGTTCAACTGCTTGCTATGTATTGTATATACTTTTGTACAGTTCAAATGCTTGCTATGTATTGTATATTCTTTTGTATAGTTCAACTGCTTGCTATGTACTGTATATTCTTGTAGAGCCACCAACATAACTCAGTTGGCCAGTTGGCAGATTCACTTGTCTGTTGATCCAGATCTGCGCTTGGGCTTGGGTTAAATTCCCACTTTGATTGTTTACTGGTTGGATTTTTACGGAGGTTTTCCCCAATTATAAGGCAAATGTCTGGTAATCTACGGCGAATCTTCAGCCTCATCTAATGTTGCCAAGAAATTGTGCAACTCTTGATTTGTTCCACATCTTAAATCTTCAATGTTAATGTAATGGAGTACAATAAATGAAATTAAATGAAAATGAACATATGAAGGGTTCAGAGCCACAGTGGGCCAAGCGCCATTTATTAAAAACGGAGAAAGCAAGAGTTAAAGTTAAGTGAATACCATAGTTTAATGAAGATTGACATATTTAGTTTTAATGTGTATACTTTATTTTACTTGCTATATGTTTCTATTAAATTATGGTAACAACTTCATTTTAACCCTTGTTTTCTACGGCTTTAGTAAATGGTGCTTGGCCCACTATGGTTCTGAACCCTTCATATATGCTCATTGCACTGCTTATGTTTAAAAAGTGCTACTGTAATAAGAAAAGATCATTTAACTAGATTTGGTTTCACCTGGACGGGTACAGTAATGCGCAAAACTCGTGTTTAAGGTTGACTGACAATCTGCATAGACTGCATCAGTTGCCTCTTCACACTCAAAAGCTCGGCATATGGTGTGCCATGTCTCAAAAGAGAATTTTTATTTGCTTCTTACACACGACAATCAATAGTGAACGTTATCCTCTGTTGGTCAGACCATTCTTTGATTCTCTGACAGATGAGGACAAGGAAAAGACATGGTTGTTTCAACAGGACAGTGCAACCACTTATACTACTCGTGTGACCTTGGCATTTCTGAAATCGGTGTTACCAGGGTGCATCATTACCACGCCACTGTGGCCACCCCGATCTCCCGACCTCACACCACCTGACTTCTTCCTCTGGGGATACCTGAAGTCAGCAGCATACATAACTCATCCACAAACATTGGATGAAGTGCAGATCGCCATTCAAAGAACTGTGGATAATATTTCATGCGTAATGCTTCAGAGCGTGTTTGGAAACATGATCAAAAGGGTGCACCATTTTCAAAATCGTATGTACTACCTCCGTGAGTTGCGTGACTTTCTAATCACCCTGTATTTTTAGTATTGCCTAAAAAAATGTGTATTACATTCAGAAAGAAATAAAACTTTTCCCTTTTATAATATCTGCTCAGTTGTTCAAACATTACAGGACATAATTTTGCGTTTCTTCATAAACATAAAACACTATCTTAAATTAGTCTACCGAAAAAATATAGTAATTCAAAATTCAAAATAATTTTAAATCCCTAAAACTTTATTAAAAAAAAAAAAAAAAAAAAAAAAAAAAGTAACACCACTTTGTCCCAAAACAATAGGGATCAACACTGCAATCTCTCTGTTTTCAACTGTTTCATTTCAGTTGCTGTGGCAACATTTATTTCGAAATGAAACAAATCAAAACTATTCAGAAATGTAGCAAATTCAGCGGTATTGCTACTATTGTATTTCTGTGTTAGTTTTACAGACAAACTGGATCAAATTTGTATTGTTGATATAGAGATTTAGCGGTTTTTATAACTCTCACAGTGGTAAAACAATCTCTTATTATAAGGATATTATATAAATTCAGCGAATTTTGCATTATTTTATAGCAGGTTTTCAAGAATCGAGTTGACATCACTGATTCAGACTATTCACGATGGAAATTCTGAACATTCAGATGAGTCTCTTCTGAATTAAGCTACTGGAGTCTCTAATATGTGAATTAACCATAGCTTACTAGAATGTATGCTACATACATAAGATTCTGGAAACAAGTGATTAAATTAAAGGACTATGGACCATGACATTATGGCATCATTTTCATTCAATCAAGAACATAAAACTGTAAAGCTCTTAAATAACACTTAGTAAAATTAAATTATGAATATCATAGAAGTATCGCTGTCTACTACAGACAAAGGACGAAGATTTTGAATCAAGTAGTAATGAAGACGTCAAAATCCAGAATTCACTATTTTATAGGACGGGTGTCCATACAAAAAACCATAACTCTATAGGGTCTGGAACAGAAAATGTTAATAACTAATTTATTTTGAATCTTGCGTACACCACTTTTAACACTTGAATATAATTAATTGATGAACTAGTGGACTTACTTGTGTTAAATATGTAATATTTGTCCGGCTTACAGATGTTTCAGTGCTTCATGCACCATCATCAGAGCCTACTAGATCGCGGCATCATCTCGAACTTCTCTGCCTGTTAGGAGGGTGTGTTTTATTTTTGGAAGGTGTTGAAGTGTGGAGTCGAATAGTGTGTGTGTACTGAAATTGATCTGTGTGTTGAGGATTTGATCGGGGTGTGTTTTAGTGTGTTTGTATATTTTGTATTGTTCTAGTGTGTTGAGTTTTTGGTTCTAGGGTTTTGTGTGTGTAGGATTTTCATGTCCGTATTTATGTTATTGTATGTATGGTTAGCATTGGTTATGTGATCGGCGTATGTAGATGTATTGTGTCCTCTGGTTATAGCTATATACAAACACACTAAAACACACCCCGATCAAATCCTCAACGCACAGATCAATTTCAGTATAAACACACTATTCGACTCCACACTTCAACACCTTCCAACAATAAAACACACCCTCCTAATAGGCAGAGAAGTTCGAGATGACGCCGTGATCTAGTAGGCTCTGATGATGGTGCGTGAAGCACTGAAACAGCTGTAAGCCGGACAAATATTACATATTTAACATGCGTAAGTCCACTAGTTCATCAATTAATAACACTAATTTTTTAAGTAAAGCTTATTTTGTTGACAAAGTTTCAGTAATTTCAAAAGTATTCTGGATTTTGAATAATTCATATAACAGATCGACGAAACATTTAAGTGAATCACTCTGTATAAAAATCTATATATTTATAAGTAAAAATGTGGAACTATATTAATTCTTCCAGCAGTACTGTATGTTGCTTGAATTACTCTGGTTAGCATGAAGAGTAGCCCTTGTACTGTACCTATCTCGGAAATGAACCTCCTCTCTTCGTACAATTATCCATAATATTTTACAGTAAATAGTTTGCAATATATATTATGGCACAAAAAACTCGGACAAGAGTCATATAGTAACAAAACTTGAGTTAGAATATGTACTAAAGAACTCTGTGATACAAGTATTGTTAATGAGGCTACTAAATTTTGAAGTGAAGACAATATCTAAACATTTTATTTTTCACAAAGAGAAATCTTGATAATAAGGTATTTTTTGTTTGAGGTTAAATTGACCTCTCCACAGGTATATTTACATTACTATCTGAGGTCTGTCTGCACATACAAGGGACAAGCAATAATAAGTTCCCCAGGACTGTTAATTCTAGATAAATTTACCTACAGTTTCAAATTTTATATTATGAGTTACTTCGTAATTTCCTTTACAGATGTCATTTATCAGTGGTCTGGTCTGAAACTCATGTATGCACAGTATGTCTGAAAGAGAATGCACGGTGAAGCAAGCTTGCATCATTACTTGTTGACAGCATGGAAGATGTGCATAGGGTTTTTTTTTTTTTTGCATTAACGAAATACGCAAAATGTTGAAAACTTGACTGCATTCGCAAAAAACCACAAATCTCACGAAGATAATCTAGAAAACGAATGACTAAAACTGAAAAATGTCGCGAAATCTAATGATTTTAACGAAATTACTTCATAATCACAAAATTAATACTTGAAAACATGTTTTCCTCTACAAAATTCTCGCGAAATCAAGCAGATGATAATTTCAAATAAAACAAAAAAAATTGATGAATTAAATACTATTACAGTCACAATCATGCCATGGTATGAAAGAAAAATTTCACAACCTCGAGCAGGAATCGAACCTGCAACTTCCTGGTCTCCAGTCAGGCGCTCTACCACTGAGGTATCGAGTTCGTCTCACGCCAAAGACTCGGAATTATCCTTTCATACTGGCGACTCTGTTATAGAATACTGTCCATAGCGTCTGATTTAGTCAGCACTACTTATGGCTGGAAAGAAACTTTACAAATGTAATTTTCATCTTACGATGTTTGGGTGACGTAAAAATGGCATGATTGTGACTATAATAGTATTTAATTCATTAATATGTCACATCAACGGACGTATATACGTCACCCAAACATCGTAAGATGAAAATTACATTTGTAAAGTTTCTTTTCAGCCATAAGCAGTGCTGACTAAGATCAGACGCTATGGACAGTACTCTATAACAGAGTCGCCAGTATAATTCCGAGCCTTTGGTGTGAGACGAACTCGATAGCTCAGTGGTAGAGCGCCTGACTGGAGACCAGGAAGTCGCAGGTTCGATTCCCGCTTGAGGTTGTGAAATTTTTCTTTCATACCATGGCATGATTGTGACTATAATACTATTTAATTCATTAATATGTCACATCAACGGACATATATACGTCACCCAAACATCGTAAGATGAAAATTACAAAAAAATTGAATTTGGCTGTCTTCTGAAGCTTTACGTCAGCTGTAAACAATGATCCTACAATTTCTTTGCAGAGACCGAGGAATTTGCATTAGTTTGTTCTAATTTACAACCTCTTTGAATCAACATGTCTTTGGATGCTATGGTTTCCTGTCTCAAACATTCATAGTGAGAGAGGATTTTTCGACATGTATAGGTATTTTATTTAATCAATGAGTTAGTTTGTCATGTTCAGTGTGAAAACTATTCTCAATCTTTATATTCAAGAGCAGAATAGTTAAACCAGTGTAAGATTTGCTACTTGGGATCACACTGAACTTAACCAGGTTTGTGGATTGGTCAGAGTACTTTTTATAAATATGTGTAAACTGATGTTAACCAATGACTGACAGAGTAGGCTTATTTTTGAAGAAACATTTTATTTATGTAATTTAATGTTCATAATATTTAAAGTATCAGGAAATTTGTAGCAATTAAAATTAACAATATTTCTGCATGTTGTTATTTAGTTAACTGCCCAAAGACAAGTCTGAACCCCACAAGTGACACCTACAAGGCATCACTCCTGAAGCAACTAGGTAGTTCCTTTCTCCCTCCATCGCACACATCGTTGACTAGTTATGCATTACACTACTCAGACTTCAGATTTTACATGTCATTGTACAGAGTGTTCGCCTACGGGTGGGGCCAGGAAAGCGGCCTGCCTGCGGTGTCTATCCGTAAGCTTCCGCTTTCTATACTATACTCTGTAGAGTTTTAATTTTAAAAGTTTAGCAGCAGTAAAGACTGATGTTTTTGAAACACTAACTTCCTGTGAAACACGTCTTAGAGATTTATTAGCAGAGCGTGTAAATGATGCACTGATTTCATCAATTTTTTCTCCTGTCAATACTCTTTGTTTTCGCTTAGGAATTGTAGCATTTATCGACCCTGTTGTCCTTCATTTGTTAAGAAGACGTCTAACAGTTTCTCTACCCTGAATTGGAGCACCCAGATATTTCACTTCAAATTGCCTACACACCTCTCTACATGACTATGTTTTCACATATGCATCATACATAAAAGCTCTCTGTTCAAGCGTGAATTCTGCATTTTGCATTGTTAACAAATTTTACACACACGCTGAATATTTATGCAACTGTGTCAAGAAACTGCACTGTATGTGTTAAATACTACAACATCTAGCTCACAACTGATAACTTGTCGACCTTGATGTCCTTGATTGTCGAGCGTGTCTCAACAACTGCGAGCACAAAGCGGCGTATCAGTACATGCCGCTTTCCTGGCCTCATCCGTAGGCGAACGCTCTGTACATAATATTAATTTCGTATACCATAGCCTGACTGATATCAGGAAATATTAACACAAACTTTCATATTTCCACGAAATATTCACCGAAATAATGATAAAACAAGCACAAAAATAAAGGTAAATGATCACCACAAAATCATATCCATAGGTATGTGCATCAGGAAATGAAATTCCCACTAGTGTCATTGAAGTAAACGGAAAAATATCAGTTCACTTGCAAAGATTGAAGATTTTCGCTGGAAACATCCACTGTGCAAGTCCAATTTGACTTAATCTTTTTCCCAAATTAAAGGACTTCAGAGACCACCATTTTTGTATCAACAAAACAATCGAAAGAGACAGGAATTTCTTGCCTACTTTTTGCAGCAACTTTTGAAAGGTTGTTGGAGTGGTGGGGAAAATTCCTGAGCACTTAGAGTAATTATATGGAGATGCAGTTAAAAATACCATCTTCTACATTGTAGGCCCGAAGGCCTGTTCCAGTTCAGAGAGAATCTCTCCATCTGGTTCTAGGATGACCAATATCTCTATGACCTTTTGGTTTATAATGTAGAATCTTTTTACTTATTCTATTAGAATCCATTTGCATTATGTGATCATACCAGCTTTTATTTAAAATAATTTTTTCATTTATGTTAAATATATTTAGCCTATTTCTAGTTTCATTATTGTTCACTTGAACAAGTAAAGTGAGATCAGCAACTCTTCTTAAAAACTTCATTTCACTTGTTTCAATTTTCCTTCTGTCAGATCAATGCCCAATTCTCTGAACCATACAGTAGCATTGGGACATCCATCACTTTATAAAACTTGAGCTGTGTGGCGATTAGGGTATTGTTTCTCAGAGTTCTATGTATTGTATTACACATATGTTGAAATTTATACAGTTTATTTGGGTTTTGTTTCTCAGGGTTCTATGTATTGTATTACACATATGTTGAAATTGAAGAGTCCACTGCAAGAATGACGGATGTCATTTGGAATACATTTTGCAGGAGAAGCAATTGAAAGTTTGAAATGCTTAGCGCTCAAAGCTTAACTGTGATTTTCCGATCGTTATTGGACAATGACTATCAGTGTTAATGCCATATAACTCTGTATGTACATGCTATATGTCTTAAGCTATGCACTGACAGTCTTGGTTCATTTTCGACAAGAAAGTGACATCCATCATTCTTGCAGTGGACTCTTCAATTTATAGTTTATTTGTAAGATCATTCTTCCTGTCATATATGATACATCACACCCAAGATAATTAAAATGAGAAACTTGTTCTATTGGTTCTTTATTTATAATTATTTTTGACCTGACTGGTTGCTTACCTTCAAAGACCATTACTTTAGTTTTACTGTTTTATAGTTGAAATTATGTAATGGGATAATGTAAAACTGTAATATGTAAATAAATGTTAGTTAATTTAGCAGACCTGGGAAACTTATATAACTCGTTTTCAACAAGATAATATCATATAAATGTGTCTGATTTTCTTTTCTGTCTCCTCATCCTCATAAAAAAAATCTAAAACTGAAAAC
This sequence comes from Periplaneta americana, assembly GCF_040183065.1. Lineage (NCBI taxonomy): Eukaryota > Metazoa > Arthropoda > Insecta > Blattodea > Blattidae > Periplaneta > Periplaneta americana. The sequence continues at coordinate 25,478,911 of NC_091130.1, forward strand.
TATACCTAAAGGACATTGCCTTTTGTGTTTCAAAACATAAACCACACTTTTTATTCCATTTAATTGCTACAATAATGCGGAAAAAAGCAAGCTTTAAACAACAAGAAGTTCCCGATTCCGAGACATAAGTTCTTACCAACAGCATTTAAAACAATGCATTTTAAGGCTTGTACAAAGATACCGCAATAACCCAACAACTTCAAACAACTTAACACAACTATTGTTCCCTGTTGAATCAGATTCTGGACTCTGCCATCTTATATAAATGTTAACACCGATCAAAGGGAAGTAGAAATGGTATCAATTACGGAAAATACATTATCTCTGGGAAGCTCGACAAAGGTCTTCCTCTGAAAATACCATACTGCATGCTCAACGATGCAAACAAAAGGGCCTGTGAGGCTTTTATAACATAAACGTTCTTACAGATGATGCTTCCATGGACATACTATGCACTAGCTACGTTATCCATTCAAGGCTTACTTGTACGTAATGGAATCCACTTCAAGTTAGTAATGAGATCCAGTATAGTCCACGGAAGAGATAAATCGTTGTTCCAGTGTACCCTGTTTCATTAAATGTTCATAACACCAAGAAGCTTATTGGTACATTACTCAATTCAATTGATAATGACCATCTGTCAATAATTTAAGTTTATATTTTTACTGGAAGTATTCCATACAAGTACGCAACTACCCAGATATGCCAGCTTAATACTGTGGGTCTTTGACGTTACACGTCCTTTTGAGAGGATTCTGAATAAAATACAGATGTAGGCACTACTTCAAGCAAGGTTTTTCGAAAATGCCAGGGTATCATATCTTTGTGAAAGGGTGAATATTCTGAAATGGACAAATATGAATAACAAAACTGAAAAAAATATATTATATTAAATTGTGTACTTTTTTCCTCACATTGGTTACATTTGCCTCTATTATTAAAGATTCTGGTATCAGTTGAGCTTAAAAAAAAATTTTATGTGAGATTTTCTAATTTAAAAAAAAACCAAGGGATTGTTGTTATCTTTCCCTTACAGCCCATTGTTTAAGGTATTTTCTAAACTTCTGTACTTCAGATTTCACTTGTCTTCGAACATTTCTTTTTTCACCATGTTCACCTCTCATCACTACCAACCGTTAAAATTTACCACATGAAGCAAAATTGTCTTTTGTGTAGCTCTTTTATTTCGAGGGACCGGCATTACGAAATTTTTGAGGACAAACTTTACGTTAAAGTTGTGTCCTTTCAGAATTAAACAAACAACAATTCCTGTCTTTCATAAGTATTTTAACTATTTATTTTTATAATCTTGGCCGAGGAAATAAAATCAAATCGAAATATTCCGAGAAAAACTTAGTAAAACAGAGTAAAATGTAGTTGGGGACATAGGGACTGTAGTTACATTTTGACGTTTTTTTAATTATACATTTTAAAATTAATCCTTTTATGCTTTGTTTCCAACTAAAACATGTGAGAGTAAGTTAATTAAACGCAGAAGTAATCAGTTAACATTTTCAAGAAACTCCTTAAATCAGCCGGGATGTACATTCACCCATTTCAGAATATTCACCCGAAAGCAAATGAGATGTTCATTAGCAGGGACCTGAAAATTTCGCATTTGCGAAATCCACGAATTTTTTAATTGTGGGGTAGAAAGTATTTTTCATTTGCAAGGTGATTTGGCATGATTTTCTAGAAGAATTGAAATTGCGAAAAAAAAAAAAAAAAAAGGCATGATTTTCTAGCAGAATTGAAACTGCGAAAAAATGCGAATTTCCCATCAAATTCGCGAGATCACGAGAAAAATGCTATTTAATAGCGATTTATCAGTAAAATGCTACTTTTCAAGCTAAAAGCTCATTTATATACAGGGTGATTCACGAGGATTTACCGCCACTTACGGAGCTGATTTCCAAAGACATTCTGAGCAAAAGATGTCATATAAACATGTGTCCTAATTTTAATATTTTCGGAATTACACTAATTTGAAGTTGTTAGTAAAACATCTTTTTTCTTTAGTTTTAAGGGTAAAAGAATATTACAAATAGAGAATGAACTATTAAGAAGTATCATTTCTTTAATTGGCTAGCGTTCTGAAACTAAAGATGTGTTGTTAATTACTTTGTACAGATTTTGTTTTTCAATTTTTAACTAAAAATTACATTATTCTTAAGTACTTATCAAAACAATTGTTACAAATCATACAACTTTAGAAACTTGATTGTTTACAGTTTAATTCTGCATCGTAATGCACAGTCTTAAAGAATTTACAAGAGTGGCGTGATTTGCAACAATTTTTGTGATAAATGTATAAGAAAAATGTAATTTTATAGTTAAAAATCGAAAAAAAAAAAAAATCTGTACGAACAACTATGAAATTCACAACACATTTTTAGCTTCAGAATACTAGCTAATTAAAGAAATGATACTTCTAAATAGTTCATTCTTTAAAATTAAAGAATAATGGTATTTTACAAACAACTTCAAATTAGTGTAACTGAAAATATTGAGAATAAGACCCATGTTTATATGACTTTTTTGCTCAAAATGTCTTTTAAAATATGCTCTGAAAGTGCCAGTAACTCCTAGTGAATCACCCTGTATATACAACAGAATTATAGGCACTTTTTAAGTCGATTGGATGAAGCTACATACAAAGATATATTTTCCGAAACTGCTCAGTCAGCACGTCTGTTCTTAGCAAGAAATCTCAACAGAAAATGTGCACTGTCTCGACAATGGTTAATTTGCGGACCAACGTGTATTGGAGCTTCTTTGCTTGGGTTAGTTTGTACTGTAAATTATTGACCATCATTTTTTAAACATCCTGTATAAGTCAAGGTACCGTTAACATAAATGGTTTCAGTAATAAATACACAAGTTATGCCCTCAACATCGAATTGATGCTGTCAAAATAATTTTGAAGTTGTGCTTACTTTTTAGTTTATCCTGTTGACACCAATAGTGTATACTGAATTAATAAATTATTTCGCATATGCGTTATTTCGTATTTGTTAAGGGGTTAGGTACAGCTTACAACAGTAAATTTTTTGGAAATATTCAACATTTTTTTCCTCCATTACTGTATATTGTACAATAATTAAATGTTTAAAACACTGTCCCTCTGCTATATGAAAAAAAATATATATATTTTTACGATTAAAATTTTTTTTTTTTCAAAATTCAAAATGGTGGCAGTTCACTGTGCAGTGATGAAGCGTTTCCCTCATAACTCATAAACTTCTTAACTTTTTCATGTTCTCTCTCTTTTATTTTATTGCTGAAACTAATGTTTACAATATCATGCTTTTCAACTATTCCTTATAAAATAATATATTTTTTTTATTTTGTGTTAGAAGAAAATACTGATATCTGACCATTTTTTAAAATGAATTTATTTTTTATCAGACAATCTATCAAAGGCAGAGAAGTGACCTCGCATCATATTGTAGATATGACGTGCATAAATACACACAAAAAATTTCATCACAGAATCTTGGATAGTTTTTTAGTTATGTGGGAAACGCTTCATCACTGCACAGTGAACTGAATTTTGGAAAAAAATGTAAATAATTTTTTTTAAATGTTAAAAATATTTTTCTCATATAGCAGAAGGATAGTGTTTTATACATACTTATTTTCATTATTGTACAAGATACAGTAGTGGAGGAAAAAAAATGTTGAATATTTCCAAAATTTTATTGCTGAAAGTTGTACCTAACCCCTTAAATATGTTCCTTTACACACTCCTTACAATGCCCTGCTCAAAGTTCAAAGAAAAGTGGCAATCAAAATTTACAGATATTGATAGAATTCAATGATACTGGGTTGCAACCAGCCTCGTGTCCTATGGTCAGAGCTTCTGGTTACAGGAATTTTTATTTAACTCTTCAGTACTCACACGGGGGACACCTGTCAACTAGCATATTTCTTTTCATTGCTGTATTTCCTAGAAAGTGTTTACAATGTTGAAACTATAGGTACCTTCAAAACCAAGCTCACATAATAACATTCTTTAGTTTCATTCTTGGAGTTGCTCGTATAACTTGTGTAGCTAAGATTTTATTCTTCTGGGTGACAATTGTCACTTTTTACGATTTCTGCAAAGTTTCGGTAAGCATTCATTATCACTTTTATGAGTTATATACTATATCTTTAAGGATAATTTGTTATAATGAATTTCGAAGGATTATAGATCTACGTTTATCAGATTCCTTCAGAGATTAGAAGGCGTTCTCAAGTATTACTAGGAATTCAAGAATCCGCTACACCATCCCCAGAATAAAGAAATGGATCCAGGGGCTGTTGTTACCAATTTACCAATGTGGTAGGTCTCGAGACAAAACAACTAGAAATGGTATATGAAATGTTCAAAACAAACATCTGTCCTGACCATTTGAGGGATATCGTGCAAAATTCTTGTAAATAACTAGGTATTGTAAAGACATGTCTGCAGAAAGCATTCAGAAATAAAGACTTCAGGATAATCCAAGGACAATAGGACACAAGCTATTCAGGTATTATTGTATACAAAGATTTTCACAACAAAGCAAGGATTATAAACGTGCTTCCAGTGTCAATTTTTTTAGGTAAATGTAGAAAGTATTTTAAATTTAGACAAAAATACTTATTAATTATAAATGAACTAATTCTGTTTCAAAACTACTTTTATATTTATAAATAAACTGTGTATACTCTGTAGTAACACATTTATGTAACCATTCATATTGAAAAGAATTTTCAAATTCATTCTCTAAAGCAAGAAAATAACTTAGATGACAGCTGTCCCCCACACGATTGAATACGTTACAAAAAAGTATGTGAGAACTGGGGGGATTAAATGGAATTTTTCCTGTGGTCGTTCACAGCATGGAATTTAGGTTAATTTTAGATAAGACCTCTCCTGGCACCCATAATCATATATTTGGTTATCCTATTACATAATCTTGCACGACCAGAAATGGGTTCATTCTAAAATGCTTGAGCATTGCAAACCAGCCATCCATTTCACGAAGAGAGCTAGTAAATAAACGCCATAAGAATGATGATGGGACAAAAAAAATTACAAAAATAATATGAAAGCTTTTAATGTTTGTTTTCAGTTCATATAAAAACAAATATTTTTTTAACTATAAAGGTCGTAGTATTGAGAAAAATTTGTCAGATTGCAGTACGCACACAAATTCCACAATTTGGTATATCTGGCCGACATCTACGGCTGACCACTAGGATCCAGAATACAAAGCAGAGGTTAAATTAAAAATAAGATATGATTGCGGAGAGAATACGGAACAATGATAAATTTAAAAATAAGACACAATTTGATTTCGGAAAAACATGAGAAGAAAATACATTGAAGAGCAATGAAATGAAGTAAAAATATATATATATATATATATATATATATATATATATATATTACGTAGTATTATACAAATGACTGTGTAAAATGGATAATGAATCTCTCAATACCATTAGACAAATTTTGTTAATGTCCTCATTAGAAAATTTAAGAGAAAGGAGAATGGTTTTAGTTAACTTAAATGAAGTTCCCCTAGCACCAAAAAGAAGTCCTTTCACTTCCCATGTATTAATATTCATTCTGTATCTCACTGAAGTGAGGAATACATGAGTTGTAAATAGACTTCTTTTCATCATTAACGTTATTGGCTTGTTGATTATCCTTCTCAAAATGGACAGTGGGGTCAAGAATGAGGCTTCTTTGATTTTCTTTAAATTATTTTGAGTAACACAATTTGCCAAATTTTCCAACTCAATATTAGAACAAATCAAATTAAGACGTACGATATAATATTTTCAAATTAAATAAGGAAAGACTAAGAGGACACTGCATGGGAAACCAGAATAAACAAAAGTACGAATACTAAAAATTATAATCATCTGTCCGGAAAGTATCCAGCCATTTTGAATATCTTGAGAAACAGTGCAGCAGTCTTAACGCACATGTGCTTTCACTTATGATTCAAGATTATGAGGGCTAATTAGGTATTAGATTTACACATTCTCTACTAGAGAAAAAAATCAATCTTGTACAAACAAGTATCTACCTAGATATGCTGCATACAATACAGATTCCCAGTTCATACAGTACAGACTCCCAAAATTTTCAGCATTAATTTCCAATAATGATGCGAAAAATGCACCAATAAGCTTCCACATCACTGAAAAAGAAGTAAAATGGTTGTGCAAAATATAAGTTAATTATGTTCTAAAGACTAGCAATTAAACAAAACGTCAACATCCCTGTAGGACATCCATGGAAACATCATTCTCGTAATGTCCAATACTGCTCCATTCTACATATGAGCAAACTTCGAAAAAAAAGATTTGTCTGTTTCACTGAAAAGTCATGTGTCAACTCACCCACACCACAACACCACCAGTGGTTGGTTACACAAGTCAACAGCTTGTGGTTCGCTTCTGTTCAGTTCCTTCTTGTGACTTCTGCTGCCGCTCTCGCTGTTGGGCAATACGACGGCTGCGACGGAGACCTCTAATATTATTGTCATCATAATGGATCAGGAGCTCGGCCTCATCACCTTCCATCTCTGATTTCGATTTTCCAGTATAAAACCATTTCCCAAGTGTTCCATCCCACTGTCAAAAAAGGGGGGAAGCAGGAGAATTATGAGTAATTTTATCTTCATATGGAAAATGGAGCTCAGAGCCAATGTCCTCCGAATTGTCGGTGTAACACCATTTGCCAAGTTTTCCATCCCACTGTTAGAACAAACCAAATAAAACCACTTTTATATAGATATAAGATACAACATTTTCAAATTAAATGTGGGAAAATTAAAAGAAGAATGAATGGGAAAGCAAAATAAATGAAAGTACGAATACTGTGAACATTTCTGTGGGGACACATGACATCTGTCCTGAAAGTATTCAGCCATTTTGAATATCTTCAATACCAGTAGCACAGTTTTCACGTAACTTTGTAACCAATGAGAAGAGACTTTCTGTGCATGTGCGAAGTAACTTTCAATATATTTTAAAATTTTTTATCTAAAATGAGGATAGTGCAGCTGGGGTTATCTAACAATTTTGGCAGCATTTTCCGAAGTTTATATTTTTCTCTGCAAAGTGTAGGCTACCATATCTCTGCTTATAGCAGTTAGATTTATTTCAAATTTTCTTTGTGTATTTAGTTGGTATTATAGCATAAATTGACACAGTTTTTTTTAATAATAGTTTTTAAAGCATGCGGATGACGTAAATATGTTAGGAGAAAATCCACAAACGATTAGGGAAAATACCATAATTTTACTTGAAGCAAGTAAAGAAATAGGTTTGGAAATAAATCCCGAAAAGACAAAGTATATGATTATGTCTCGTGACGAGGATATTGTACAAAATGGAAATATAAAAATTGGAAATTTATCCTTTGAAGAGGTGGAAAAATTCAAATACCTGGAAGCAGCAGTAACAAATATAAATGATACTTGGGAGGAAATTAAACACAGAATAAATATGCGAAATGCCTGTTATTATTCGGTTGAGAAGCTTTTATCATCCAGTCTGTTGTCAAAAAATCTTAAAGTTAGAATTTATAAAACAGTTCTATTACTAGTTGTTCTTTATGGTTGTAAAACTTGGATTCTCATTTGAGAGAGGAACATAGGTTAAGGTGTTTGAGAATAAGGTGCTTAGAAAAATATTTGGGGCTAAGAGGGATGAAGTTACAGGACAATGGAGAAAGTTATACAACACAGAACTGCACACATTGTATTCTTCACCTGACATAATTAGGAACATTACATCCAGACGTTTGAGATGGGTAGGGCATGTAGCACGTATGGGCGAATCCAGAAATGCATATAGAGTGTTAGCTGGGAGGCCGGAGCGTAAAAGACCTTTGGGGAGGCTGAGATGTAGATGGGAGGATAATATTGAAATAGATTTGAGGGAGGTTGGATATGATGACAGAGACTGGATTAATCTTGCTCAGGATAGGGACCAATGGCAGGCTTATGTGAGGGCGGCAATGAACCTCCGGGTTCCTTAAAAGCCAGTAAGTAAGTAAGTTTCTAAAGCAGATTTCTTGAAAAATATAGCAAAAAATGAGATAAGAATTTACATATTAAAAAAAAATTAATAAAATATTATTATTTTTTAAAACTCTTCCATCAGATTACTTATTAAGAGTGTCAGAAATAAGCTGTAAAAGTTTCACTGTTTTACTCCCGACAGTTTTAGAGAAAAGGTACAGTAAATATCACTAATTTAACATGTGTTAAGATAGGAGGTTCCTAGTCCCCTTAAGAGAACTTCGGGCCATATCTATGGCTAAAGTGCTAGAGTATTTATCTTCCATACAGGCAACCCAGGCTCGATCCCCAGTCAAGTCACAAAGGAATTTGTGGTAGACAAAGCAGATGTTGTATAGAGTTTTTCTCGGGGTATTCCCATTTTCCTCATTTGTTCCACCAACCTCCACCTCATTTCATCCATCATCTCCAACAAAAAATAGACACAATACAGGTTTCTTATGCTGACATAAGGACTTGGGGCATCGTGTCCTTTGGAATTATCAGGCTACTTGTCTGTGATGGGACATAGCTCTATCAGATGCTGAGGTATGGTGGCCCACCCATCAACACCAGATTCGCAAATAATCAGAATTATGATGGATAAACTCTGTATTTGAATGTAAATTAATATGTGGAAGAAGTTTTCAAAAGAGGCACTACATGGCAAAGCTATTTAGTTGTACTTTGCTGGTAGAGGTGATTCAGCTAGCGACGTCAGCCCTGTTGTCTAGTGCATGCTGAAACGTGATTTTGTTGGTTTGTAAGAGTTTTTTGTGTTGTCAAGAAAACTTTAGTGGGGTTGTGTTACGTTATGCCTGGTCCGTATTTACCAATATCATATTACTGTCTTTGTGTTAGTGCTGTGTATATAGAAAATGTGAAGTGATAGAAAAAAATATTGTATTGTATTGTATTTATTAACATTCCATGGTATTCATACACGCTTACAGCTAGAATATGGAACAAGTCAAAAAACTTAATACTATTATAAAATTTTAATTTATAGTCACAGTCTAGATGAAATATATACAGACGAGGTTTACAATATAGCCTAATAGTACAACACAAAGTTTTAGTATCAATTTCATGAAGTGTTATTGAATGTCATGAATTCACCTACAGAATAGAAGGCGTGAGAAATTAGGTACTTCTTTAATTTGGCCCTAAATAATCTTATGTTTTGAGTTTCATTTTTTATATCGATAGGGAGGCTATTGAAAATTTTTACTGCCATATAACGCACTCCTTTTTGATAGCATGATAGACTTGCCGATGGAGTATGAAAGTAATTTTTTTGACGTGTATTTATGCTATGAACTGTTGAATTAGTTACAAAGTTTTCACGATTACATACAAGGAAGATTATTAATGAAAAGATATACTGACAAGCCATGGGCATTATTTGTAGTTTTTTTAAAATAGTCCTACACGATTCCCTAGATTTGGCACCTACTATTATTCTAATTACTCTTTTTTGTAATAGAAATATATTGTTACTATCTGTGGAATTTCCCCAGAATATTATTCCAAAACTCATTACCGAGTGGAAGTATGCAAAGTATATTGTTTTTAAGGTATTGATATTTACTATCTTTAGCATAGATCTAATAGCAAAACAAGCTGAATTTAGTTTGGGGGTAATTTCTTTAATATGATTTTTCCAATTTAACACATTATCGATTTTTAAGCCAAGAAATTTGGTTGTTGTTTCTAATAGGGATCTATTATTAATTATTGCGCTAGAAATTTGCGATGTTGAATTTGGACAAGATTTAAATTGAATTATGTTAGTTTTGTTACAATTTAATACTAATTTATTGACTGAGAACCAGTCACATATTTTGAAGAGAATTTCCTCTGTTGAAGATTGGAATGTGTTGGAGTTATTGGCTGTAATTACTATACTTGTGTCATCTGCAAGTGATTTCTTTCACCGAATTCAGCACCCAAAAATTAGATACATCCACCCATTTTCACACCAGATACACCAAAAAAAAGTTTAAATTTGTCGACTTGTGTTATTAATGCTAATTCGGATCTAATTAAATGTCATTTCGGTTATATATTCTTCTTCTCACATACGTTTTTTTCTTCAGAACCCCATAAAAACGTATAAAGAAGTTTTATTGTATTACTTACATTAACAACTGCTGTCAGATAATGCAATGATGTCTTCTAAATCTGTGTCAGCTAAAATCTCCAATTTTCAAAGGTTTCCCTCATTTGTGGGTCCCCCCGCCCCGTTCCACTCCTCCAGGGCTGCTTTTGCCATGCTGTTCTCTTGGAAATGTTAGAGCACGATAAGAAATGGTGTAATCATTTATTCTGACTTGAGTAGACTAAACACCTTGTTAAGCTGCAGTGACATATGGAAAGGTACCACAGGGCACAGATTGCATCTACCAGAGTCGACATTCATCAAAGCAGGATTGAATTGTGTTATACAACTGTCTATACTCCGAAATACAGTGAAACCTCTCATTTACGGACACTGAAGGGACATAACAATCTGTCCGCATCTGGGAGGTGTCCTTTATTGGGAGGGAGGCTCCCCAATCTAACAGTAAATTTATAATATGCATTATGTATGCCTTCACACTTTAAATTAAATGATTTACTGTAGTTTAATTATAAATACAGTCTATAGTGCTACAGTAAATTCTTTGCAACTCTGAACTATTGTAGATAAGACCGATAGAGGAAAATACAGTACTGTGCCATGCAATTGCATTCTAGGTCTACAGTTATGCAGTACTGTAATTTACAGTTTTCAACTTAACCTTTACGTTCAGGCGCCATGTCTCTCGAAACAGAACAACTGATTGAAGTGAAGAGAATAATCCTACTAACCCTATCATGTGTCAAATACAATTTCCCGATCGCGGAAACCTTCGACCTATCAGACAGCTTAAATTTTATGACTGTTTATCCACCCACTTCCAGCTAACAAGGGGTAGCCGGCTGGGCTAGTGGTAGCCTACGAGACTCTTATTGTCTTCTTTCATGTTAAGGAATTTCTGTACAGTTCTCAAATCTAAATTTTCCATTTTTGCAACACATTAGGTTTTGAAATCCAAGTTCTGACCGCAGTCAGGAGGTAAAGCAAGCTTTAGGACTGTGAAACAGCTGTCCGTGTCCGTGTCTGAGAGTGTCCGTAAACGAGAGTTAAATTTATCATTATTTCTATATTATATCAGTTGGGACATAAAAATTTGTCCGTATATGAGGAGTGTCCGTATCTTGGTGGTGTTCATAAGGAGAGGTTTCACTGTAATGCCTATTAGAAACGTATTTTAAAACATTAATTCCATTTCCTGATACTCCTTTCTGTAATGTTATATATTTTGAAGTAAAATATATTTTAATGTGGAAACTGACATGAAAATAGGTGTGTATTTGAACGAAAACAATATCATATTATGGAACTATGTTTTCTCATGGCACATTATCAAGTTGTTCACTGAAATCCTTCTACCAATATTTTGCATTTGTTCACATCAGGATTATAAATACAGTTAACATGTATGGATGGATAGTATTTAAAAACATATGCATACACACGATTGAAACAAAAAGCAAAATAACACTCTCGGAATAACACAACAGAAAAACACAATCACACTGAAACTCCCTGGCTAAGTTATCCTAAGTCAGTTGCTCTTTGCTATAGCACATGGAGATGGTAATGATATTCGCCTGCAAAGATACTATCCTGACTCTAATGAAGGAGTTAATTACCTCAGTGAGAGTAAGTATTGCAGTATACAAAACTTACCGACGTGCTAACAATTTCAGGTCTGTGAGGATGCCATGACACATCACGTACACATGCTCTGTGTCCACTCAGTGCAGAATGAACTCTCCCCGTGAGCACATCATAAACTGGAAACAAAAGTTACTTTAAGTTAAATTGAATATTATCTCCTTCATTTGGAAATAATATTAATAGTTTATTTTAATCACCTGTAACTTTCAAGAGTGTCCCTCGAACTACACATCTACAGCATGATTACAAAAGAATACCCCAACTTTGAAAGACTATATTTACAATAACAACCTGGGTTCACCGTTCTCTTCAATAATTACATAGTAAAGTTTAATTTTGATTACAATAACTTCAAAAAAGTTTGATTTTCATTTCACAAATATTCAATGTGACCATCACGAGAAACCCAAACAATAACAACTCTATAATTAAACTCATCCCACACTCTTTGTAGCATGTCCGGCATTACTGTTAGGATGGTTGCAGATTTTCGCATTTTTAGTTCAATATTAGCTTCCCATACACTGGTCACAGAAAAACTACACGACATGGTGTGCGGTGAGTTCCAAGACAACTTCCTCCTGAACAACTAGGGAGTTTGCTATGTAGAGTTCAAAAGGAAGTTCGAGGAGGAATGTGAGGGGTTTCTTTCAAAGATAATAACTGGAGATGAGACTTGGCTGCATTATTTTTATCACAAGAGTACAAGATATCTCTATCATTACCAACACTAAAGAAAGCCAAAGTGGTGACATTTGCAGGAAAGATCAAGGCCATCCAAATTTTTTATATTCAAGGAATAGTGTATCAGCATGTTGTACCAACACACGCAACTAGAATAATACTACAAAAGTATACTGAAGATTTTGTACATCTTGATTACACAACTTTTAATACTATATCACTTCGGAAAACATATTTGTGTCTTTCACGTGTTAAATTTTATTACCTTGTTAACATGTTAAAAGGCACCAAGACCAGCAACAGTCAGTTCTGAAGATAGCCAATAGCAGGCCGAAACATGTTAACAAGGTAATAAAATTTAACACGTGAAAGACACAAATACGTTTTCTGAAGATTTTGAATGATGATGTCACGCAAAAATGACTACATCTCAATGCAAGATGAATGGATGCTGCACCAAGATAAGGCATGGTCCCACAACATTAATAAAGTTACGGAATATCTCACTAAATAAACGTGAATGTACCCTATCATTCTCAATACATTCCAGGCTTGGAAACATTTCATTTTTTTCTGTTTTCGAAGTTCAAGAAACACCTTCGTGGAATGCACTTTCAGAATTCAGAAATAATAGTGATGACTGTGGAGGAGATTCTGAAGGACATATCAAAGAAGGGTTTCTGGCACATCTTTGAAGATTGGTATAAGCTCTGGAACAAGTGCATTATAACTAATGAGGACTGCTTCGAGGCAGGTGAGCACTAAAACCCATTTCGGCAAGCATTACTTTCTATAAAGACTGCACATTTTAATGCCTTTCTTGGACAAGAAAATTCATCTTATAATAATCATCATTCATGGAAAAATCAAATGTTTCGAATAAATATTTTTACATTATGCAAAAATAAGGGAAAAAAATGCTCAAAGAGAAGAATAATACAGGAGCCAAGAGACTGTTAAAAATTAGGGGTAAATACGGGAGGGTTGGCAACCCTAGTTAAAGCCCTCTCTACAGACTGTTCCTGTAATTTGTCTTGAAAGCATGAATAATGCCTAAATCCAAAGGCTGCAATTTGCTTGTACAGTTGGCTGGCAAAAATTCCAACTGAATATTTCTTAGGTTTAAGGTTTGAGGATGGGCAGGGCACTGATCAGTATTACCGTTGGCTGTAAATGTGCAATGTTGACGACACTGAAACTCATGATCAAAGCACATCTGTTAGATTACAAATACGCCATTTAACTTCCTAACATTTGAGACGCCATTTTGTGCACTCACAGCAATGTAAATTGCGGGAAATTTGAAATTACGTTAACACAAATGCGAGGTATATATAACATTATGAACATATGAAAATTTATGGGATCCAAAAATTGATGGTGTAAATGGCGGGGAAAATGTAAATAGCCAGAACGTAAAAGTGGGATTCTACTGTATGTCAGTACAGTGAAAACATAAAAAATCTGAAAGTTAGAATTTATAAAACAGTTATATTACCAGTTGTTCTTTATGGATGTGAAACCTGGACTCTCACTTTGAGAGAGAAACATAGATTAAGGGTGTTTGAGAATAAGGTGCTTAGGAAAATATTTGCGGCTAAGAGGGATGAAGTTACAGGAGAATGGAGAAAGTTACACAATGCAGAACTGCACGCATTATATTCTTCACCTGACATAATTAGGAATATTAAATCTAGATATTTGAGATGGGCAGGGCATATAGCACGTATGGGCAAATCCAGAAATGCATATAGTGTGTTAGTTGGGAGGCCGGAGGGAAAAAGGCCTTTGGGGAGGCCGAGACATAGACGGGAAGATAATATTAAAATGGATTTGAGGGAGGTGGGATATGATGATAGAGACTGGATTAATCTTGCTCAGGATAGGGACAAATGGCGGGCTTATGTGAGGACAGCAATGAGCCTCTGGGTTCCTTAAAAGGCAGTAAGTAGTAAGTAAGTATCTATTTGTATAAGAAATCTATCATCCATAATATCACGAGGTGCCATGTACTTTCCCAATATACACTCCACAGAGTACTATACTTACTGACTATTCTCCCTGCTGCACACCCTGTGTATATGTACCGCTGGCCCGTTGTGAACTCTGGTGAGAAATGACATCTTACGAGAGTCTGGAGTACTGAGTGACCCCGATATGTCATCACAGATGTATCACCCTCTAAATTCTTCTTAGGGTTGCATACTGTAGGAACCAAAAAACATATGAACTCAATATAAATGTCACGAAATCACATTTATATAAAATATGGGACACAGCAATACAATACCAACTCACATTTCTTAGGCACTTTCTGCCATCGATAATCCCAAGTTTGATCTGATACTGCTTTTCGGGTATTGTTTTCGCCAGTTCTACCTGAAAAGACTCGTACATCCCATAATTTAATACTCTGATCTTTACAATTTGAAATAAGGTGTCGACCATCTCCACGAGGGTCAATATATGTTATTCCATCCATGTGACCAGCCAGAATACCAACCGGTTTCGGGTGTGATTCGCTCAGAGTTCTTCTATCCCACACCTGAAACCATACAGCATAAAATCAGTTCACCTTCAGTAACAGACAAAGTAAAAGACAAAATCAGACATGTTTATTTGCCTCGAAAATAATAGAGTGGATTCTCTGTAGTAGTTCTTAATCCAGCTGTGCACAGAACTTAGGTCAGAATTTTTCAGAAAATTACATCAAAATAGAAATTGTGGTAAGTAAAAGCTTTTATCAATCTTCTTAATGTATCCAGCTGTTTGCTGACAACATAAAGTCCACTATAGTCCACTGTAGTCTATTCAGTTGTTGTTTTTCACGAGAAATGGGGGGTATTTTGATCGGTGTTCATTATATACTGTTTTCGCTGTAAGAAAAATAATGTAAACATAAGCACGATGCTGTCATATCCATGATTGGCTCCCAGTCGAAACACTCACATTACGCAGGAGAATATAGTTCGTATTTGGAAACCATAATCTTATATTATGTGAAAATAAAAAATTGAATTCTAGTTGTTAAATACGATGAAACATATAACCTCGCTCATATGTATAACGCTATGTAAAAGAAACGCTACTTTTATATTTTGTTGTGTGCTATGAACGCGGATGAATACCAACAGTAATACCGAGGTAGTCTGTTCCTGTAACAAGCTGGCATCACTTGAGCTCGTAGTTGTTCATGTA
Organism: Periplaneta americana; assembly: GCF_040183065.1. NCBI lineage: Eukaryota > Metazoa > Arthropoda > Insecta > Blattodea > Blattidae > Periplaneta > Periplaneta americana. The sequence continues at coordinate 25,494,613 of NC_091130.1, forward strand.
AGCACGTGGTACTGAAGTATGGCTTCTGCATCCTCGGTGTGTGTGGTTATTAATCATAAGTGTGGAAACCCTCTCAAAAGCGGACAAAAACAAAATAGTCTTAAGTGTATATATTAAGTTAAGTGAGTTTTAATTACAGTAATTATAAAAGTAAATGTTTCCTAAGCAAATGAATGCATAGTAGTGAGGTTAGATCTACTTGATGGGTAACGGGAAATGTTTAACATGGAACAGGATGTACAACAGTAGGCGGGAACATGTACTGAGAATCTATGGCGCCAAACAGTGGCCAATGAAGCCTCACTTCAGTCACGTGCTATTGTTTATATTAGGATTTTTCTTACAGCGAAAAGATTATAGATGACTGTTGCTAGTAGCCAGAGTTGGGGTGTAGTCAATATATACTGCAGGGCTGTGTCTTCTGCAACTGGTACTGATGATTTTAATTTACTTCTTTTGTGGTTTATGGATGGACAGTAGAGAAGAATGTGTTCCAGATCTTCATCATGATTATTACACCACAGACAAGTAGGATTATCAGAAATGTGAAATCGGTGTAGGTACAATTGAGTGACAATGTGACCTGTTCTGGCTCTTGTTAAAAATGTTTCAACATGTCTGGCCAAGTTTTTGTACATTTCCAGGTCATTTGGTTTCTTTTGTACAGACTGTAAAATTTTTCCTTTGTCAGAAGAGAGCCAATTGTTGATCCATAGGTTTGTAAAATGAGACTTTACTGAAGCAAAAGCATTTGATAGAGATATCACTTGAAGAGGTCTTGGTTGCAAATATGTTGCCTGTTTTGCAATATTATCGACTTTCTCGTTTCCAGGTATACCACAAGCTTTTATAAGTTCCCACATTAGGCTACTAAAAAATAAACGCAACTGAAACTGTATATCTGCAGTAAATCTACACTATTTATGGTGAAAGACTCCATTTGAAATCTCCTGTTAAGCACTTCAACTTTTAAAGGCTTGGTGCATAAAACTTATACATAAATTTGTAAAAAATGTCAGATGAATTTTTTATAATGCTTTTCCAATGGATAAAATGTAGTATGTGAACTATAAACATACATACCTTGCACAAACCATCGTCACCACCACTGTACAGTATCTGTGAAGTGCTGTCAGCAAAAGCAACTGTATTTACATCGTCATCATGTCCCTCTATCTGAGAAAGAAAAGAAATGACACATTATTGCACATATTATGTGTGTTGTTCCCTGAGGTTTAGTACCGCCTCGAGACAATATGGTAAACGATTTTGGATATTGATCAGTCATGAAATATGGTTTAGAAAGAATCATTTTCACTTATTTAATTCTATTGTACTTGGCTATTGAGATAATTAGCTGGCTCATACAGTATCCAGCGACAGTCGAGGCACCAGGAAGTCTGAACTTAATACCCTTTGAGATAAGTTACGTAAGCTGCCCTGCCATGAGAATGTACATGTGAACATGACAGGGGAAGTATCTTTTCCTTTGTATGGATGCGTGTGATTGCAAGTGACATCAGGAAGCGTCATGCAAATCTAATTGAAGACAAGAAAGATGTATTGTTGGTGGATTTCATGGAACAAGGCAATCAATTAACCTTGCATTCATATTTTCACTCACCAGTACATTTATTTAATAATGCTTTCGTATATTCAATCAAGTGTACTAACTCTCTTGTACATTCACTCGTAAACTCACTCACTCACACACCAAGTCAATTGTACATTAATTCATTAATATGTACACTCACTCATACACCTAGTCAACTGTACACTCACTCACTCACTCACTCGTTCACCTACTATATTGCAAACTAACTCACTTATACACTCAGTCAATTATACATTCACTAACAATTGTACACTCATTCATCCACAGTTAATTGTACTTACTCTCATATATTCACTAACTCAATCGTACACTCATTCATCCATCCAGTCATTGTACACTCACCCATACTCTCACTCAATCACTCACTCGTCCATGCAGTCAATTGTACACTCATCCATACATTCACTCGCTCAATCGTACACTTAGTTAATTGTACAGTTAATTGGTAAGATCGAGTCAAACCTAAGTTACTGGCATTCTTACCACGCCATGAGGTTGCCCCGTGATGGACAGCACATTGGCTTTTCCCTAAGTCGTTTCCTATAAGCATGTCATAGGTTATAATGCGTGGATTTGCTTTGTTAATTATTTGCACTAAGCCGAGACAACTCTGTTGGCACTTTGGATTGTCAATCTCAGTGAGTTGCCTAAACTGTATTGAGGAAGACGTATTTTCAACCAGTTACACAATACAGCAACGCATTTTCCTCATTACAAAATCTCTAGCAGAGAAGTCGTACAAGTTGTGTTTATATTTTGGACATTTCTTAGTACCAAAGACAGAACCTGTTTCTCGCCACTGATTTAATAATTTAACACACTGTTTCAAACCACTTGATTATCCGACACAATTTATTTATTCTGAATTCCAAGTACTAAAAATTGAGCAAATATATAAACATACATTACTAACTTATTTTCACAAAAATCGAATGAATTTTATAACTGAAAAACATATACATAACACCAGAAGAAATGTCCCAACTCTTTTGGCAGAACCTAAATGCCACACTACAGCTGGATTAAGACATAGTAGGAATTATGGACCAAGACTATACAATTCAGTATTGAAAAATAATCCAGACCTAAGCAATTTACACATTCTTAAGTTTAAAAATAAAGTGAAAATGTTTGTATGATATTTGATAAATTTTATTATAATTTTTTTAAATGTTACTAGCATTATATGGTACTAATTTTTATTGTATTTATCTGATGCATGCACCCTATAAGATAAAACATTGTAATAAATATAAATAGATCATTTTCTTAATTAATAACAGTGTATATCTCCAATAAATGATTTTCTTAGCATCGCCACAGATACACTTGATTGTACTTGTCTCTATATCTTGTCACTAGAAAGTTCTTGAAATTTATATTTTCCCCGCCATTCATAAAATATTTTGATATGATACCTCTTGCACAAAAGGAGAGATCTATAACTGAAACTCGATTAATATATTTCAGTATTATTTGTATTCATCCTGGTAATAATGAACAGTTTGACTCGTAGACATTTTGTTTTTCAGCATTAACTTCCCATGATTTTACGAGAAGATTCGAAGAGAACGGCAGTTACGTAGACTTTCGGCTCCCCCTACTACCATTAATGCACAACACAATGTCAATACGGCGGTTGCTGTCGTCTGCTATACAACGAACTTTTCTGTTGATTTTCGAGTTCGGCATTTTTTTCCGGTTATTATATGCTTATTTAAGTTGTGTTAACTCTCGCTAGTGGTTTTATATTTTATTTTATCCGTCTTAGTATTTATTTTATTATTGTAAATATTTTTGTTTTATCACTATTATTATTATTATTATTATTATTATTATTATTATTATTATTATTATTATTATTAATGAATTATTTTGTATTACAATCTTTGTATCATTTCTGTCACGATTATTCTATTATTATTATTATTATTATTATTATTATTATTATTATTATTATTCTTATTGTTACTATTATTTATATCATCAGCATTATTATTTGAACCCTGTAAAATTTATGTAGACTACTGGACTGTACCCGAGCACGAGCATATGCTCATTTCAGGTATCTATTCATATGTATTCAATTCAAATGTAAATTGTAAATAAATTTGAATTTGAATTTGAATCAATGATTGTGTAAGACAAAACGTTTCATAACCACTTGTTCTTGTAGTACTATCTATGGTTGAAAATACGTCTTTTTCAATACAGAAAACAACTCACCAACAGAGACCGACAATGCAAAATGCCCGCAGAATTGTGTCGCCAGCTTAGAGTAAACAATTAATTAACAAGGCAACCCATGCACTGTGTCCTGCACTGGAAAACCAGGAAAATCCAATGTATTGCTCGTCAAAAAGCAATTTTGTGGTGTGGTAAGAATGCCGATAACTTAGGTTTGAATACCTCTGAATTAAACAATGAACGACAGTAGACATGACAATAGTCCAACACTATGATAACCAAAGCTCCACTGTAAATGTTACCTACCCTCAAAGCTCTTTGGTTGCATTCCCTATCATAGACATACAAAAAGCCATCATTGGCACCACCGAGTATCTCTCTTCCATCTGATGAAAATACTAGTGAAAATATGCAGAACCGTCTTTCTTCAGGACAAAGTGGAAGAGCATCTTGATTCTCAGAGTCTCCATACAGTCGAACAAGATGAACTAGAAAGAACCAACAATGTTACTAAGCATTTGCACACTTCGCCTAGCGTCTATGTGAAGTTAATATTTATGGAAATTATACTATACATTAATATTATTTCTGACACTTATGTGAGCTACTACAAGAAGCATGTTCATAATGATGCAAGCAAGGATATGAACAATCTTATTCTAGGCCAGGCATGTCAATTGATGCCCACAGGAGCAAGCGTGCGCTTTAGAGCCCAGGAGAGCCTGAGCGCTTTACTGCAGAAAGGAAAGAGACAGACGAAAGAGGTGATATATGCCGCTTGGTCGAGCTATATTCAGGGATGGCCAGCACTGATTCAATAGATAAAGGGAAGAGAACTTATTAAAACTGTATCCATGTTAATTTTTAGATTTGCCTGAGAAGTATAATTGCATTATAAGAATGTAAGTTTTAATTTTAATGCTCATTTTTCACAAGTTTGATTTTTTTATTCAAAAGAAATATTTTCTCAACTTTTCGTATAGAAAAGTGAAATTTTGAGGTATAGGCCTATTTATTTAGTAGCCTTACAGAATGTTTTCGTAAATCTAATATATCGATATACCTATTACTGAAGATAGTGTATTGAAAATTCTGAAAATATTCGCATGGAAATTGTTTGTAAGAAAATGAATTAACAAAGCAACTACTGTTACATCATAAGCAAAAGATACGTGTCCATGTGTTGTAAAAATGTCAGCTCTATAGCTTCAGCAGATTTCGAGAACATAATTTAACATTCTGATGATAGGAAGTTGCTCACAAATATCACCTTAAAAGCATAATGCGATAAGAGTTTTGTTATGTAATATTAGTTACACTTAAAAAGGATACAGTACCTAGGTAACTTTGCTTTGTACTGTAATATTGTTTTTATTAGTTTATTGATTACTTTTGTAAGGCTAAAGATACCATCAATATAAAGTCCAACTTATCATGTCATACTCAATCTCTTTCTTTGGAATATCACTTTCTTTATGAATGATGTGTTTCATCCACTTAATACAGTATAATATTATACTACTATGGAATTTAAGTGAATATTCCTTCTTAACTCTCTATTATGTTATTAAGATTTAAAACACAAGTCCAATATTAAGAAATCAGTGTTAGTACTTTTGTTTTACAGACAATATAGATAATATTAAACAGAAAGAAGCCATATAAAAATAACGACATAAAATTTCACGTTCCGTTTGAAGTTTGTGCACCACTGTTTTCTTAATCCAACAGGTTGCTTATTCATATACACAACCCTTCCTCTTTCCATACTTAGCGCTTGCTGCCCGCGCACGACGTCAAGGTCAGAAAAATGCGCTTGCTTTGACATCACTATAGGCTGTGAAGTTGGAGTCAGGAGCTAATTTTTAGAGAGAAAGTAGGCTCATGAAGAGAGCCAAAGGAAGAGGGGGGGGGGGGGAACAACGATAAATGTAACAAAAACGAAATAAAAATGAAAACAACAAAAAAGAGAGAAAAGAGGAGAAAAAGATAAAAAAATAAAAGGTAGCAAGGAACAAAGAGCAAAAGAAAGAGAGAAAATATTAATCACAGGAAAAAGAAAAAAGTACACAGAGAACTATACTACGTTCCACAATGCCTGACAGGCGACATAAACATTGCTGGCAGAGGAAGGGAAAAATATATTTTATTGCTATTTAACCAATGACAGATGTCACATTCCAGACTTACAGTATCTTGAAGTTGGGTGGTCTGAAGGTCCTACCTCCCCCCAAATTCAAGATAAGCCTGAAATGTGACCTCTGCCATTTGTTGAATAGCAATTATCCTTCTCTCTTCCTCTGTCGGCAATGTTTACGTCGCCTGTCAGGCATTGTGGAACAAAGTACAGTAAAACCTCGATAAAACGCGCCCGCTTATTACGCTATCCTGTGTAATACGCTTTTTTTGTCCGGTCCCTGCACATTTCATACATAACGCCTTTATATTTATTTTAGTAGGTTATTTTACGATGCTTTATCAACATCTTAGGTTATTTAGCGTCTGAATGAGATGAAGGTGATAATGCCGGTGAAATGAGTCTGGGGACCAACACCGAAAGTTACCCAGCATTTGCTCATATTGGGTTGAGGGAAAACCCCGGAAAAAACTCAACCAGGTAACTTGCCCCGACCGGGAATCGAACCCGGGCCACCTGGTTTCGCGGCTAGACGCCCTAACCGTTACTCCACAGGTGTGGACACGCCTTTATAAAATACCCCGTTTGTTGCGCTCAAGTCCCGCATAATACGCTGTTTTTGTGGAATATTTTCGATGTCATTTTCAGCAATGTACTGTAACAGCAATGAAACATCTTGGTCACTGAACTCACTGGTGCCATTAACCTGAAAAGTACTGGTATTCGACCCTTTACCTGCGCATTTAAACCTTCATACTTCATACCTTAGTATACCCCACCCTCTTGTTAAGCTCTCTTACTCGACTCCTTATCTGTGTGGTTAAAGCCTACATACAGTTACAAACCTCACCCTCTTGCTAACCCTCTGTCTCAAACAACATTCCTCACACAGTCGTAATAAAATTCTGGAAATTTTTGCTGGGCAGTTTGTTGTCCTTTAGTGTATTGAAGTGTCTGTGAGTGTGATTACAATGAGTGTTAAACGAAAAGTGCTTTCTGTATCGAAAAATTGGAAATCTTACGAAAGTACGATGAGAACAGTACTCTTACTCAGAAACAACTCTCTGATGCATTAGGAATCCCATCATCGACATTAAGAACGATAATAAAAAATCGCGACTCAATCACTACAGCTGCGACGTCAGGAGGATGTAATTGCAGAAACTGAAGTGTGGTAAACATGAGGACTTGGAGAACACGCACACGGCAAACAACTATAAATGACTTTTTTTCGAAAGAATTAAGTACAGTACATATTGTAAAATGTCTTTGACGTACAGTACAGTAATTACATAATGGAGTAATACTGTATTACCTTTCATGAATCATGTATTTCAATAAAGAAAAATGCTAATATATACTGTATATAAGTCAAAATTAGTATACTACCTAACACGCGGTCCCGGTTAATACGCGGTTTACACCCGGTCCCTTGAACAGCGTCTTATCGGGGTTTCACTGTATACAGGAATGGAAAAACTGAAAAGAAACCATAAAGAGACAGAAAGAAACGAAAGGGAGGAGTAAAGAACGAAAGAAAGAAAGAAATAAATAAAGAAAAGAAAACAACAAGACAGTTTATACTCACGGCATTCTGACCAGCTGGAGTAAACAATATAACTTCCATCAGGGCTGAAAGCTGTATCTAGCACACTCCATCCCACATCCCGGGCCTGAATTGTCTTCAATAGTACAAATTTATCTTCAGCCGTCATATACAATCTCAAGTTCCGATCTGAAGGAAAAAACACATGAGTGTGTGTTTCTTTAGTATACAATTCGATTCAGTTTTTAATTCGTAAAAAATAATCCCTCACAACCCCACTGGAGTTGCTTTGAATATTTAGCATCAAGGGTCTCAAACATAAAGCACATTCAAACCTTCAAGAATATTTCTGTAACATAATATTCACATTCTTTCTGCTGCTTACACAAACTGAAAGAGCAATCTTGATAAAGCAAAATATCACGCACAGTACTGCATCTGAGTTCACGGAAAGATAATTATCCACATGCATGATTTTGGAGTTAGGTTAATGGCAATATTTGGATCTACGCATATTTGAGAGAAATTCTTTTCACATATGAACATAACGAAATCTTCTATAAGGTCAAACATAAGCAACAGAAACTTGAATTCTGCTCTGCGACTTCAGAAATCAAATTTTATCTCAAGAATCGCGATAATAACTCACAGCAAATGTTAAACTGCTTTTTGTAATAATAATACTGTGTAAATTATTACAATTAAAAAGTTAATTTTATAAAAGCAATTGATTAATAATTTATTTAATGCAGAAATTGTTGTCAAAAAGTTTTACATTTATACAGAGGGTCGTACTGAAAGTCATGAGCAACCCATTACTATAATTCCAATTTCAACAATGTAACAAAACAAATGATCATAATCTACAGACTTTACACTATGTATTGACATATTATGACGTCATTAGCTTCTAACACGTGATAACAGGCAATGTTTGCAAAATGGTCGACAACGACTGTGTGCTGTCATTGAATTCCTTATTAAAGAGAAAAAAATCTTCTGCTGAAATTCACCTCAGGCTTCAGCATGCATACAGAGATGTGTGCATGGGCGTCAGCAGTGTTAGGAATGGGTGAAACATTTCTAAGACGGGAACAAGAGCATCCAAGATGAGCCTCGTAGCGGTCGTCCTCAAACTGCCTTCACAGAACGCAACAAGGAAAGAGTTGATGAGTTCTGGGATGCATTCTTGTTGAATTTCCTGAACCTGGAGAGATACTTTTGAAGCTCCATTGTGCATTGCGCGAGAAACAACATGAAAAGAAGATACTCCTGCAACATGATAATGCGCAGCATCACATTGCTCCTGTCACCATGGAGAAAATCAGGACAGTTTGGTGGGAAACTCTTCCGCATCCTCCCTACAGTCCCGACTTGGCACCCTCCGACTACCATATTTTCAGTTCTAAAGGAACAGCTGCGAGGCCAACCCTACATCAATGTCTTCAGGAAACTGGAGCGGACTTCTACCACAAGGAAATTTACGAACTTACAGAATGGTGGAAAAAATGTGTGCAAAGAAATGGAAGCTATGTTGAAAAGTGATAGAAAAGTCTGTAGATTAAAGTGATACACCTGGTTTGTCTAAAAAATAACAATTAATATTTATAATAATGGATTGCTCACGACTTTTAGTATGACCCTCATATTATTGTATATTCTATTGCAGCAACTGAGACATTTAATTCATTTACTTTCCTTCAGTGGTTTAGTTTGAACGTTCTACTGTGTTATGTTGTTATGATTAAAATTACAATTTAAAATCTGTGACCAGGAGGAAAAAGGTCTTAAGTCAGTTTTTTGTGAAAATGAAATTTTTATATATTCTGAAAGCAGAAACAATTCTCTACAATCTGGTAAAACGGCTAAAGTCAAATGAGACTCCTGACTGGATTTATAGAGCATTACCAAATGTCCTAAGTACTTTTTCAATCGAGCACACACAGAATAAAGGACTTAAGTATATTTAATACTTTATTCCTTACAAACCATCACATGTTTACTTTCCATGCTTCCCTATTAAAAAGGTCTAACTTGTATTTTAGCCATTTTAGCACATACTGATGCCCTTTCCTTTTAAAACTTTAAGCACTAGGGTAAACAGTCCTATAATTGTGTAAGACTCATTTTGCATTCCTAATAATTTACATTTCTCATTTATTTTGACATGTAAAAGGTCTTATGTTTAATAGTCCCTTCTACTCAGTTTGGCTTCTGATCTTAAAAGGGCTTAAGTGTGGCTATTTTTGGAAATAATCAAGAAAATTGTTAAATGAGCAACATTATCTATTTTAGAAGAAATATAAACAAATAATATCCAGGAAAAACTTAATTAAAAAAACTCTATAATTGACACCAATTTCAATCTTTCTACTGCTTTCCTGAAAAGTATAAAATTTTTACTTAAGACCTTTTTCCTCCCGGCCACAGAAATAATTCAAACAGATACTGGTAATTAATCTGTTATATTTAGCAATATGCCACTTCATAAATATTAGCATTATTTATGCTTTAAACAGGTGTTAATACAAAATGTTATGATAAAGACAGATAGAAAGAAAAGGAGAAAACAACGATGAACTGGTATTCTCTCTCTTTCCATCAAACCTGTTTTCAAGTCCCCCACTCTTTTTGTGTGCCCATGCCTGATGTAACCTATTTAAAAATTCATATTCTATTTAATATACTGAATGTAAACATAAATACATATGTCTGAGACCCATGATTAATTAACTAAAATTAAATTTTAACAAAAATATCTGCATTCACCTTGACAAGCGCTCAGAAAGTAGTTGCCATCTTTTGAATACTGTCCACAGAAAGCTTTACTGTGATATGTAGCTACAGTCTTCATCTTGTTTGGGATGTAATGGTTGGTGATTTTACAGCGATCTCCACGGGTGAAGGAACTTCGGCCAAACATCCCTCTCTAAAATATGAAACATATGCCTTTCTCTGAAGTCCCCCCACACTTTGTACACACTTCCTATAGTATATAAGTTTTGACTCGATTAAAAGAACCTCCAAGTAACAGAAAAAACATTTTTTTCATAAATTATTCAGAAATGAAGCCCAATAAAATGCCAAGATAATAATTTACAATGTTCTCAGTTTTGTAACTAATAAATTGTAAATGCTTGAAACATGAAGGACCTTCCAAAATAAATAAACACGCCTTAAAAAAAAACAACTTTTTTTGTCATGTAAAGATATAATTAAAAAACCGTTAGTAGACTTAAAAAACAAACTAATACGTTTACATGAGTCACAAGCTACAAAAATGAGTATATTTGTAGAAACTTTAGGGAGAAAAAATCCTGCAAAAAAGTTAATACAATGTAGATAAGGTAAAAGAATTCTTGTTACTGCAAATCATCTTTATTTTCTGTGAAATGAAAGCTTTTTATCCCTTTTATAAATCTGTAATTCAGGAATTCACTATTAAAAATAATAAGGGATAATTTTCTTAAAAAACATACTCGATTGCAACTTTTTACGAGACAACCATCATTAATAGCCTGGGACAAAGAATAAACATAAAATAATGTTGGAAATTATTTTTATGTATGAATTATTTCCTTCATTTAGCCTCTAAAACAGAGCAATGAAAATTATTTACGTATATTTTACAAATACTAATATAATGTTGCATTCGTTATGGTTCCAACGACAAAAAGCAAAAGACAATTGTACAGAAAATATTTTTCTCTATTTTATTTAACACAGTCACTGTTTTCTTTATAAAGCTTCAAAAGCAAAATTAATATATGAATGCCAGTGTTGGGGGGGGGGGGGGGTAAAGAATTTTATAAACATTACGTATTTTTTTTTATGCTCGACCATGCCGAAATGTAGTAATTATACACCTGGTAGCAGTCCTTTAATGCATGTCATTAAAGTACACCTACTCATTAAAGTACAGGTGTGTTCAGCCAATGAAAAGTCAGCTTTGTACCGTTATAAAACCTCTGCCAATGACAAGTCAGCTTTGTATCGTTATAAAACCACAAGTATCGATTATTCTCGGATATGCAATCGAAAGAGAATTAGCGAAAAGTCACAGAGGCTGGAAATCCAATACTGTCGCAGAAGGTTATGTTCTGTTACTATAATAATTAGCGTTAATTGTAAATAATATTCAAATAAATTCAATTTGTCATCTCGTTTTTCAATGTCTAATTTAATTTCAATGTTATATCAATGTTAATATTTAGTTTACTCTGTAGGTTCTTATAGGCTATCAAGGTCAATGTGGACATCTGTTCCTCGGAAAAAATCAATACTTTCGCATCTGCGCACATCTCACAATTTACGAGGTAATGCTCAAGGTCAGTTAGATACAAATAAAATGAATAATTTCAAGTTAGAAATATGGTCGAGCATAAAAATTCGTATGAAACTCGCCTATAATGGTAATTAAGAAGCTCGTATGAAAATTATGTTTATGAAACGAGCGCAAGCGAGTTTCATAAACATCCTTACTCGCTTCTTAATTACTATCATTATAGGCTCGTTGCATAATGTACTATTATAAAAGGGCAAAAAAATTAAATAACAGAACTGAAATCCTTCTACATTATTATGAATTTTATCTCCATAAAATTAATAAAAACAAATAATACACAAACAGCATTAAAATAAATTGTATGTATTTTATGAACATTATTAATGTTTTACTCATAAAACTTCTAAAAATAGAAATATACAGTCACAATAGTGTTAAAATTTATTATACTCTGTATAAACATTATGCATGTTTCTGAACTTGCTATACAATTTTGTTTTACGGTAAAGAATAAATGGTGTTGAACATTTTTCATAAATGCTTTATAAACATGAAAACTTCAAGAAAAGAAAAATACAATTTTTTAAACATATTCTGTAGCAACAATTTTTTTATCTACAGTCTCTCAGAATATCTCATCGAGGTTCAAATCGCAACTGCGTTATATTAAATTTATGCTAAATCATTTAATAAACAACGCTGTGAAGTTATTCAAGGAAGTCATCCTCAAGCAATTTAGACACTTAACTTTGATCTCTCTTTAACCTTGATATGTATCAGTGAATATGGCAGGCCACATCTGGCCTGAATAAGCACCATCCCTGACTTCTTATGCAATATCTGCATTATATTCGTGCTTAGTCATACCTCTCTAGCAGTAATCATTGCTGCGATGGAGTTTGGACGTTGATGGCCAGTGGAATGTAGGAGACCACATGCTTGCTGAGTGACCAAGCTAACCTCACTTTTCTGCAGAGAAAAAGAAACAGAGGCGATGGTCAACAAAAACACACTCAAAGCAAGTAAATATAAACAAACAAACTACACACGATTATGACATTACAAGTACTGTTGCAATTTCTTACTTTTGTAATGTCCGATGATAAATGGATAAATGAAAAATCCAAAATAATTTAAGAAATTTCGTTTTAAAATGCTTAAGAATCAAAACTTAAAGACTGGTAAATCCACAGAGATTTGATGTAATACAACCACATAACACATAAAATATAATATAGTGATAGATTTATTGATATTAGTTCACAAAAGTACAAAACTTAATAATTAAAAAAAAAAAAAAGATCTATATACAAAAGTAGTTATACATAATAAATATACAATTTCCTAAACTAATTAATTTATCGCAAATCTCAGTAATTTATTGGTTCAAACTTGCACTTGTCTGGTTTTAGTGCATGTTTAAACCAATCGTAATAATCATTAATACTTTAAACCTTATTTATCTGCTCCTGTCCACAATTTACTACCAAAAATATTTTTAAATCAATTATTCTTTTGTTTTTACTTTAAACATCTAAATTTATTCTATAACTTTCGTATTTAACATAAAATATAATAAAAAATCCACAACAAAGTATACGAAATCATAAATAATAATAATAATAATAATAATAATAATAATAATAATAACAACAAATTCATTAATTTGACATGTATTAAGTCTTTACTGGCCTGCATTTCTCAAAATTATTTAAGATGTGCCTACTTTTCTTTCTTTCAATCGATAATCCAATATGCCTTAATTTTCTGGAAAAATGGTACCAAAATTGGAAGCGCCTTGATTTTGCAAAAAAAAAAAAAAAAAAAAAAAAAAAAAAAAAAAAAAAAACATTAGAATTTTATTTAAATCGAACTATGTTGAACATTGTCGACCACGTTTCAGACAATCACAGTTATGAACAGTCATAAATTTGTATATATGTGTGTGTATCTAATGCCTACCCACTTCACTTCCGTGATTCGGGTTCCGCATATTGCGGATAGATGGCAGGACTGTGACCCATTTTCAATTTGTACACACTTCGGCAAACCACACTATACATGATGTGTATCTGTGAAGAATTATATCGTGTACTAGGCTGCATGTATGTGCAAGTGTAGTGTATGGAATGGGTGAGGATGATGGTGAAGGTGAGGAAGGGAAATCCAGTGCCGACACATAGCCTACTCCTTTCAAATAGCACCAAGGGGACTGCCAGGCTTAACGTCCCTGTCCGATGGACGAATCACTGTCAACAGCGACATAATTATGTCTTCTCTTCATATGCACTACGGAGAGATTTGGGGTTTAACCCAAGCATATTGGTGCACAATTTAGTGATTAGAAGTTGTGCACCGCCAGCTCTCCTAGTCCTGAGGCAGAAATTTTACATGAAAATTTCTGACCCTGCCGGGAATCGAACCTGGGCCGCCTAGTCTGGAGGCAGACGAGCTACCATAGAGCTATCTCGGCAGACAAATTTGTATACTAGTACTTTACACTCAACATAGCTAATATCGACAATGACTCATTAGTGGCCAATATACATGATCATGAAATTATAAATAGTGACAACTTAATATCCCATACTGTAGATAACGTAAGAGCAACACAAACTTTTCTGTTATGGGGATGAAATTATATAATAAGCTTCCGAGTCAATATTATAAGTTACTAAACAATAGCTTCATAGCTAGATTTTATAATTGGTTATTAAATAATGCTTTTTACTCTATTGGCGAGTTTTTTAAACCAAATTTGCATGAAACTGCTTTTTAATAAATATGTTTGATTACCTCTAGTTACAATACATTAAGGGTGAAGTGTTTTTTATTCATTTTTTATAGTTTCAAAATATTTCGTGTTTTCATTGTTTTAATTAAATTTTACTGTTTCCATTATATTTGTGTTTTTGAAATGTATTATATGTTTTTCAATGTATCTGTGATGAAGCCTATTACTGTATGTTTTTTTTTTAATTTTATTGGATTATTTTACGATGCTGTATCAAATCTAGGTTATTTAGCGTCTGAATGAGATGAAGGTGATAATGCCGGTGAAATGAGTCCGGGGTCCAGTACCGAAAGTTACCCAGCATTTGCTCGTATTGAGTTGAGGGAAAACCCCGGAAAAAACCTCAACCAGGTAACTTACCCCAACCGGGATTCGAACTCGGGCCACCTGGTTTCACGGCCACACACGCTGACTGTTACTTCACAGGTGTGGACTGTATGTCTAATGGACTAATAAATAGAATTGAATATTGCTGTTTTAATCTACATAGTGTTCTGAAATAATTACCGTACCCTGATTTCAGACTTATTGCTTTCCACTGATGTCCTTGATTTGTGATTCTCCTTTGTAAGCGAGACGGTGCACTCTTAAGGTTTTGGTGGCTATGTGCTTCAGTTCCTAATCCCACCAGTAGGAGCGCTGTAGCTATAGAATATGTGAAATGGCTTTGCTACAGGAAAAGGTACAGTGTACACTGTAAAAATTTCACGAGAGGATCCTTGCGAGGGGAGTATGGTCCTTGCGGGGTAAGAGGAGATGGTAAGCTAGTAACTCAACACTTCGGAAGGAGCAGGTGGATGGGGATCTTGTTATTGGCTGACTGGGACAAACAAGGCTCAGTCATTAGTTGGCCAATCCTGTGTTGGGGGTTGGTTGTAATTAGTTGGCCAATCCTGTGTTGGGGGTTGGTTGTAATTAGTTGGCCAATCCTGTGTTGGGGGTTGGTTGTAAGAGTGGGGGGGGGAAAAAGTCGCATTCCTTAATCGGATCTCCTCCTGAAATGCGAACAAAGGAAGTGAGTGGGCAGCACCACGCTAGACCTACAGTCCCATCGCTCCAATTTCTGGCAGCCAATCGCGTTGCAGGTCGGCTACATTTAAACGTGTGCGTCTTGTGATTTGCTGATGAAGACGTTATTCATTTCTTAAGGCTCGATAAATACTTAATATAATCGCCCGCCATTTTGGCTCTTTCGTTGGGGTTCGCAGAAAGCACACGAAGACGTTATTTGCCGTTCAATTATTTGCTGAATTACAGTGCGTTTGATTTATTATCATAGGAACTATGACATGATAATGTTTAACTGTGTGGCAAATAGATTCCTCGTATGGTAGCTCGGCAACGAAAGAACAAAAATGGCGAACAATACTACCTACCTAGACTTTATAGAGCCTTCACTTCCTAAGATGTAAGCAAAGAAGAGGAGTCACGCCGGGTGAGTGGAACATGGAGAAAGAATGAGGGAAATGAATAAAGTGAAAGGAAAGAAAAGAGAAGAGCAACAAGAATGTGAAGAACGAAAAAT
This sequence comes from Periplaneta americana, assembly GCF_040183065.1. Lineage (NCBI taxonomy): Eukaryota > Metazoa > Arthropoda > Insecta > Blattodea > Blattidae > Periplaneta > Periplaneta americana. Next base: position 25,510,702 of record NC_091130.1, read on the forward strand.
GAAGAGAACGAGAGGAATAAAGGAAGAGAAGGAAAAATACGAAGAAGGGAAGAAGAGGATCACAGATTCATAGTAGGAGAAAGACGATTAAAAAGGAAGAATTAGGATTAAGGAAAAAAAAAAGGAGAAAGATGATGAGCAGTAAGAGAAAATAAAAGATAAATAGGGAGGGATCGAGAAGTTAAGAGCAAAAAATAAAGAAGGAAAATAACTGGAATAATAAAAAGTACAAGATAAAGACTAAGAAAGGAGAAATGTCACTCATGAAACATGAGAATGAAGAAAAAAAGAATGGGATCAGGCAATATGAAATGTTTATTTGTGAATTATTTCTATTATGCTGTATTAAATTCATTTGTTTCTTCAAAATCCCACTACTAGACAATGCAAGAAAACCAGACCATTTCTACCACAGACTGGATTCACTTCCCAACTGCCAAACTGTGCTAAATATCATCCCGTGAGTAACATGACACAAATTGAGTTTGTCGGTTTGCAGTTAGCCAGATACTTACATCAAGCTCTTTAGTGTTGGGCTTCAAATCCATCATCTTGGGTGGAGTTGCAGCTGCCACAAATTCATCGTCACTTTCATCTCGGTCAGATGAAATTATATGCACCTGACCACTGAAAAGAGAGCAAAATGCACATAGTCAACATTGAAACAAAACAAAAATGTATTACGTATTAAATTTTATGTTACCTTGTTTACATGTTTCGGCCTGCTATTCGCCATCATCAGAACTGTTCTGATCATGGCCAATAACAGGCCGAAACATGTTAACAAGGTAACATAAAATTTAACACGTGAAAGACACATAATACGTTTCCCAAAGCGATATAGTGTTAAAAGTTGTGTAATCAAGATGTATAAAAACAAAAACATTTAGGGAGTTCAAACACCCGTATCACAAAACAAAAACATTTTGGGAGTTAAAACACACACAACTACAGTTAACAATCCTTTGCAATCAAAGAAATATTTAATACCCACTAGTGCAGGCCTGCAGAACTCGAAAAGTAGGGGAACTATGACGTCAGCCTCACTCCACTTCTACTGGGGATGATCGACTTCCGCCCCGAGAATGAATGTTGATGCAGCCGAGCGTAACTAGAACGCCGTGACCGCACAGGTACAAAATGTGGGTGGTGTAAGAAAGGGGAGGAAAGCAGTCGCTCTCAAGAGCTACAGTTCTGCAGGCCTGCACTAGTGCAAAGTCATTTTTAAAGCTATCACAATCACCATCCTTTACGAATTTAAGTTTCCATTTCGACTCATAATAATAATAATAATAATAATAATAATAATAATAATAATAATAATTGAGGGAGGTGGGCTATGATGGTAGAGACTGGATTAATCTTGCTCAGGATAGGGACCAATGGCGGGCTTATGTGAGGGCGGCAATGAACCTCCAGGTTCCTTAAAAGCAAGTAAATAATAATAATAATAATAATAATAATAATAATAATAATAATAATAATAATAATAATAATAATAATATAATATTGCTAGAACAAAAATACATATTTTAACAAAAAAAATCATTATAGAACTCCCAGAAAAAAAATTAATTTTAATTTATGATTTTAATAAAACGAATTCTCTCTCTGCAGAGGCATTTTTTTCATTCTGTTATCTTCTAGTTCCCATATGTTTTTTTTTTTCCGTTGTTGGTAACTCTATAGCATATATTAGATGCTTTATGGTTGTGCTAACAGATGGAGTTATTCGTCAACAATGTGACGCTGAAACGTGTGTTCAGGTTACTGCCCAGCGACAGTCCTGATGTATTTTTATATTTGTGATGATTGGTTAATTAATATTAACCCGGCACACTCACAATCACACTCGCATTCATATAAATTTCCAGACTCTAGACACCCAGGGAATTATTCTTCTTCACTGAGAGCCGAGCCCGGGAATCGAACCCGGGACCTCCTGATCTATGCTGACCAACAGACCACGGAGGCAGTCAGTTCCTATATGTCTGTATAGGAAATGCAACTGTATTGCAGGTTCACAGTTTTAGCCTACATGTTTTGCATTTAGTTAATTCCAATAATTCAAGAAATGCCATAATTTTAAATTCGCTACCATTTTTCCCCTTCATACATCAATGACCGGAAAGCTGTATAAATTTACTTGTCCTAATATATTACTTTTAATTACAATTTCGAGGTCTACAGACTTTCTAACTCTGCTTCTGATTTGTAAAAACGGGAACTCCAACAACGGAACACAGAAAATGCTAGATTACAATGGGCAACCAGACAGAGAATGACAAGTCGGCTATTCATGCTATCACAAGATGCTATTCGGAAACGTTACTGCTCGCAGATCCAATCAGATTGCACACAATACTGCATTTTAATGAAGCAGCGTCTGTGACTATTCAAATGGTTATGAACCAACTCTATGAAATGAACACACAAAATACTCCTTCGTAGAAAGCCCAACATGAACAGTAATGGCAAATATATATAATTTATTTCCAAGAAGTAGTCTGCCCAGGCATCCTGGGTTGCCAAAGACACAGAATAACACACATATAAGAATAACTAGCCATACCCGTGCGCTCCGCTGCACCCGTTAGAAATAAATAAAAAGTAATTACATAATTAAAATAGGACATTTGATCCAGGGAACATTCGTATTTGATAGAAGGATAAATCGTTTAATATGTTACTTCATTTAAATTGCATCCAATTAATTAAAATGCTATCATTTTGGTCCAGAGACACTCATTTGGTGCAATGACAATTCCTTTAACATGTTTCTTAATTGTTACTACATGCAACCATAGTTTAATGAAGATTGACATCATTTAGATTTAATGTGTGTATTTTATTTTACTTGTTATAGGTTTCCATTGAATTATGGTAATAACTTAATTTTAACCCTTGTTTTCTACGTATTCAGTAAATGGCGCTTGGCCCACTATGGTTGTGAACCCTTCAAATAACTTAAGTTATATTATATAATATTACATATTATATTGTATTATATTATATTATATTATATTATATCAGAAGTTATTGTAATAATATTATAACATTATGTCCATCTAGAGAAACTACACTTTCCAATGGTGAAATAATAATTAATTATACAAATCGGTTAATTTAGCTTCCGATATTACTTCATACAAACACAGAAACATTCTCTGTAGGCTATCTTTCATAGCTTTCGATTGTTGTGTCCAAGGCCCCTTATAGACGAAGTCATTTGTTTTTTAATTCATTACACGGCCTTAGATGGCAGTTATTTTAATTTTAAAACTCATCTCATTAAATATCAGTCCTATCAAAATTTTTCAAGGAATAAAACTTATCGGAAATTATTTTTAAAGAAACTTTTGTTATGTAACATTTTTCACAAAAATCAATAATAAGCGAGATATTTCGATTTATTTAATTCAGGCCCTCTTATAACCCCCCTTTTAAATAATGTATTTTGAATGCCATATAGCCTAAAATCTAAGTTACAATGAACTTAGTTTATATTCCAATTTTCATCGAAATCCGTTCAGCCATTATCGCGTGAAAAGGTAGCAAACATACATACAGACAGACAGACATACAAACAAAATTTCAAAAAAGCGATTTTCGGTTTCAGGGTGGTTAATTATATATGTTAGGACCAAATATTTTTGGAAAATCGAAAATTACCAGAAAAATTTCGGCTACAGATTTATTATTAGTATAGATAACGATTACAGTAAAATAGATGAGTCAAATTGAAATGTGAACTAGGAGCTTAAATTTAAGAAATAATAAATTTGTACATATATTTCAACAATCACACACTAACGGATGGAAAGAGGGGAGGGGGGGATTATGATATTCCGTATAAATGATTTTTCAGAATCGCCACAGACCCTTTAATGCTAGAAGTAATTATTTTTGGAATGATGTCATGGATTCCAAATGTTCTGATAGTGTTTACAGTTGATCGTGGGATGGTGCCCCTCGCTCCGATCATTAAACCATGTACTTCCCAGGTGCCTTCTATCTGATATTTTTCTCTGAAATACGGAATAGTAGGCTCCTAAATTTGTTGTTTCTCTATGCTGACCTCAGATGGTTGGGTCTGGCTCATCTCAAATCTAACAGTTGGGTCCATATAAAGCCTTTACTATTAGTCTTGTCTAGAGCCACGATGTCCGCTCTTCTAATTCCGCCGCCTTCAGACGGAACGCAGTGCACCTCTTCATGGACCTCGAAGGATCTTTTTCTAAGGGCTTGTGCTGTTAGTTTTCGGATGTAATGATGATGATGATGATGATAATAATAATAATAATAATAATAATAATAATAATTAGCTTTAAAAGCAATAGTGTACCAGATTACTCTAAATAAGCATTTTCCCTACCATTTATGCCTACTGTTTTCTTCCTGGCGATTTTTCTTCTGTAACTTTCTTAGTCAAATATTGTCGACTCCTGATAATTCGCGGTAATTAATGCATGAATTTTCGCGAAATATCGAAAATCGCGAATTATCCATAAACTTTGTTTTATTACTGTATTCAGACAGGTTTAATTTCTAAAAATACACTTCAAAATCCAGTGCAAAATGTGAAACAGTGCAAAAACATTTTGAAACAATATAATATTAGACAGAATGATCCACTTAAAGGCCCATTCACAATGGAAATTAAACATAACCTTAACATAAACACAGAAGTTTGCGCCCAGGCTAGCAAATGGGATCATTCACAATGATTCATATAAACATTGACATAAACATTACCGTAAGACGTTAACATGAAAGTTTGCAAACTCCAAACTTTCATGCTTATGCTTACGTGATTTGCAAACAGAACACAATCGTGGAGCGCTGAAGTATACGACAGAATATGAGGAAAAGCCGTCGTTGTTATGTTTCCATGGTTACCAAGTATGTTTGCTGTTATGTTTATGTTCCCATCGTGAATGATGGTATGACTTCTTGATTTTACCGTAACGTTTATATAATTAACGCTTACGTTATGTTTAATTTTCATTGTGAATGAGCCTTAACTCATTCACCTCCGATAGCGTGTGAAATATTTCAGATATACACAAACCGACATAAATTAAATTACATCGAAGGGGACACGTAATGTACCTATTTTTTTGTACATGAAAAAATTTTTAAGATATTTGAGTCAACTTTCTATTTTTAATGGGAACCAACTATGTTTTGTATTGCAAATAATGCGTTAGCTTTGTCTAATAACAATTGGCTAATTTAGTGACTGAATGTTACGGGTAAGAGAAACACAAGTAATGTCTGACCAAGGATCGAATAGATGGACACCCTGGGTGGCGCAGCGGTACCGCGCTGCCTTCTGTGCCCGAGGTAGCGGGCCCAGGTCGATGGCATTTAAGTATGCGTCGTTAAATAAAACATAATTTTCAATTTTTTTTTCGAACAGATGGAGGACAATTCTGGTTAGAGTTGTGTGTCAATTAAATCGCAATCACAATGCACTGTATATTTTAATACTATGGAAATATTGCACATGGTGAAGTGAGACATAAAATTTGTGTATAATAAACAATTATTCTCAAAACACAAAATCTCCGGTGTGCAATCAGATTTCTCGCCAATGTCTTATCGTTCAATTGTCCAGCACAGAACTGAAGACATAAGGATTGTATTGGGTAGTGTACAGTACTATGGGTGTGTTCGATCTTCAATTATGTCAACATTATGAACCAGACATAAGGAAGAGTGCATCAGACATTGTTTATGTTTACTCACCGGTGATATTCAAATAGTCTGTAACGCAACATTTGCAATACAAAACATAGTTGGTTCTCACTTAAAAAAGAAAAAGTTGACTCTAATATTGTTTTTATTTTATTTTTATTGGGTTATTTTACGACGCTGTATCAACATCTAGGTTATTTAGCGTCTGAATGATATGAAGGTGACAATGCCAGTGAAATGAGTCCGGGGTCCAGCACCGAAAGTTACCCAGCATTTGCTCGTATTAGGTTGAGGAAAAACCCCGGGAAAAACCTCAATCAGGTACCTTACCCCGACCGGGATTCGATCCCGGGCCACCTGCTTTCGCGGCCAGACGCGCTGACCGTTACTCCACAGGTGTGGACAATATCTTAAAAATTATTTCATGTACAAAAATACATTACGTGTGTAATTTAAATTGCAATTGTCGGTTTGTACATATCTGAAATATTCATCCTGCCTAGGACTCGCGTTACGGAATGCGCGCTGGTTCGAGTCCTCATGGGGGAAGAAATTTTCTCATGAAATTTCGGCCAGTGTATGGGGCAGGTGCCCACCTAGCATCGTGATGCACTTGGGAAGCTACAATAGGTAGCGAAATCCGGCTGCGAAAGCCAGCTATAACGGCTGGGGGGATCATCGTGCAAACCACACGATACCTCCATTCTGGTTGGATGATCGTCCACCTCTGCTTCGGTATGTGGACGTGAGGCCAGCAGCCGGCTGGTCGGTCTGGGCCCTTCACGAGCTGTAGCGCCACGGATTATTATTATTATTATTATTATTATTATTATTATTATCGGAGGTGAAAGAGTCAAGTGAGCCATCCTGAATAGTACTACTGCAGTGGGACAGAATCTTAAAACAAGGAATACAAGTTTTACAAAATATCATAAGGAGACACTAGTTTATACACATTTTTGCTAGTTTCTTAGAGGATTGTTCATTTTTTCCGATTTTATATTGCAAATTTCTTAAGACGAAGGGAGAGAGCGTAAATCTAGTAAAAACGGAAATGAAAAGTTATTTCGCCCCCTTCAAAGAAGAGTCGCGAATTTCCCCCAAAGCGAATTAACCGAACGCGAATTAACATCAAAATAATTTACTATTCTTCCAAGCACTTTGTTATGATTGGTCAAGTTACATCTCCTCAGATTCCTCTCCGAGTTAGCGGTTTTAACTACCAGACGACATGGAGTAATTACACTACTGGATTAGCTAAACGCTTGTGAAATAGCTGTTGTCTATTCTAAATTAGTGTAAGTCGACCATTATTTGAGTGAATGTGGGACGCAAGCGAACTATGATTGTGATGTTGACAAATTCTGATAAGCTGATATAGCTCGCGCAAGGAACGATTACCGAAAAGCAATGGTGGGGCTGCTCTCTGTTTTGACGTGTGTATGTAGACACGCTGAGAGGGTGAGAAGTGCGGGCCGATGGAAGTACTGTCTCTTCCAAGAAGATGAAGAAATGAGGGCATTACTATGGAAATAAAGAACGTAGCAAGAGAAAAATTCGAAGCTAATTAAACGCGCAACATATGTTTACGTATGAAATAATAATACAGTGCGATACAAGACACGTATTCACATGCAATGGAACAAACTAAAGTCGTAAAGCAACAATCATAACGCAAGACTGTTTCTATTAGTGATGGGCGAAGTTGTTCTTTTCCCGGAACAGTTCCGACTGTTCCGGTTCCGAAAAAATACTATGTTCCAAATAACAGTTCCGAAATAACAGTCACCAGTGGTGATGAGTCGGAGTCGTTGAGTCGTTCAAACGAACGGTACAGTACCTTCCCTCTTCACCATGCTGCTCACACTGGAGCACGCATAGGCATGACATAGTTCACATTCTTATCTATAGATGGCACTGCAATGCACATTCGAATCGATTTTGGAAAATTGCTGTGCATGCGGACAGAACTCAAAAGCTTAATGTTAGTAATTACACAGCTGTTGACTACAAGGACAGAATACAACACTTTGTTTTCGTACATAAAGTTATAAAGACATGGTAGCCGACTAAAAAAAAAATAACATAACATTTAAAACATTTGGTATGTAATTTCTGTTCTCTCTATTACATAATAAAAAAAAACAAATCATTAATTTTTATTTTTACTTTTCTTAATGCACAGTTATAATAATAATAATAATAATAATAATAATAATAATAATAATAATATATTACAATTTCATAAATAAAAAAGATATATATTGGCAGTACTGAAACCTGGAAACCCCGCAGTGGGTTAGTAAAATGTTGGAATCGCATCTTTACCAAAGTGTAATTTAAACTTCGCATTAAACCTCGCTCTCCAAATCAGTACTTATATGCGTAGTTTCCAACAAATAATGCTACAACATTTTTGTCGTTCTTTGATAACAGAGAAGATAGCACAAAAACTTGTGCTTGTCAGACTTAACCTCAACAAACGACATACAGACATTGTAACTAAACCACTCCATTACCATTTACGACTTTAACCTTTGTATAAAATCAGCTGATCAATGAATTAATAATAGTATGCGTACTTTATGACTTTGTAGAATGTTTATAAAACAGAATTAGTCAACTAATGGTGAAATAAACCATAAAGCGGGAATGAATATTACAGATTATTAAATACTTACTATAACATTACAGATGATTGGCCAGTCTTACAAATGTTGATATTAAAGTTCGCGCCACCGCAAGGATTTCAATTTCCATGCGCCCCCCTCCAGCCACGTGAGAGTTTCAAGTACCAACTTCATCCAACGAAGTTCCAAGTATAACATAAAGAACAACGAGAACAGTGTAACTGCAGCTGTCGTTGGTTCATCGGAACAAGCTCCGACGTTCCGACTGTTATCTCGGAGTCGGAACATACCTTGTGCAACGCGGTACTGCGAGCCCGCAACAGCTGGGCAAGTGAGCAGCTCGGAGTCGGAACACTGTTATTTCGGAACAGGAGGTTCCGACCTACTGTTCATTTTTGCAACAGTTCCGAGGGAGTCGGAACATACCTTGTGCAACGCGGTACTGCGAGCCCGCAACAGCTGGGCAAGTGAGCAGCTCGGAGTCGGAACACTGTTATTTCGGAACAGGAGGTTCCGACCTACTGTTCATTTTTGCAACAGTTCCGAGACCGGAACAGTTCCAAAATAACTGTTGTGTTATTTTTTACCCATCTCTAGTTTCTATCGGTGTAATTCTCTTCCGACTGTACTCTTGAATATCATTCAAGTTATCTCCTGACCTTTTTTTGTCACCCGCTCTTCCTTATCGCATTGTTTCATTCGCATTCATTCCGTCGGTACTCCGTGCTTGCGAGACCTATACCTCTCCTATACAGCGTTGAAAATACAAATCGGCACGAAGTACGGTGGTATAGCTCGCGCAAGAAACGATTACCGAAAAGCAACGGTGGCGTTGCTGTCTGTTTTGACGTGTGTATGTAGGCACGCCGAGGAGTGAGGTGCGAGCCGATGGAAGTACTATCTCTTCCAAGAAGATGAACAAATGAGGACATCGCTATGAAAATAAAGAACGTAGCAACAGAAAAATTCGAAGCTAATTAAACGCGCAACATGTGTTTACGAATGAAATAATACCGTGCGATATAAGACACGTATTCACATGCAATGGAACAAACTAAAGTCGTAATGTAACTATCACAACGCAAGACTGATTCTATCGATGTCATTTCTCTTCCGACTGTACTCTTGAATATCATTTTGGTTATCTCGTGACCTTTCCTCTCGCCCGCTCTTCCTTATCGCAGTGTTTGATTCGCATTCCTTCCGTCGGTATTCCGTGCTTGCGAGACATATACCGTCTCCTATACAGCGTTGAAAATACAAATCGGCACAAAGTACGGTGGTATAGCTCGCGCAAGAAACGATTACCGAAAACCAATGGTGGCGTTGCTGTCTGTTTTGACGTGTGTATGTAGGCACGCCCAGGAGTGAGGTGCGAGCCGATGGAAGTACCGTCTCTTCCAAGAAGATGAACAAATGAGGACATCGTTGTGGAAATAAAGAAAGTAGCAAGAGAAAAATTCGAAGCTAATTAAACGCGCAACATGTGTTTACGAATGAAATAATAATACCGTGCCATACAAGACACGCATTCACATGCAACGGAACAAACTAAAGTCGTAATGTAACTATCACAACGCAAGACTGATTCTATCGATTATGTTATGTTATGGTTTATTTAACGACGCTCGCAACTGCAGAGGTTATATCAGCGTCGCCGGATGTGCCGGAATTTTGTCCCGCAGGAGTTCTTTTACATGCCAGTAAATCTACTGACATGAGCCTGCCGCATTTAAGCACACTTAAATTCCATCGACCTGGCCCGGGATCGAACCCGCAACCTTGGGATTCTATCGATGTCATTTCTCTTCCGACTGTACTCTTGAATATCATTCAAGTTATCTCGTGACCTTTCCTCTCGCCTGCTCTTCCTTATCGCAGTGTATGATTCGCATTCCTTCCGTCGGTAATCCGTGGTTGCGAGACCTATAGTGACAGCAAAAGAATGTATTAATGACGCGTTACTTGTAACGCGTTACTCCCCTACTCATGACATTATTATTATTATTATTATTATTATTATTATTATTATTATTATTATTATTATTATTATTATTTACTGCGGAAATGAGTTAAAGCTGAAGAATTCCATTTACTTTTAGTGCAATTACTTGCACGCACCTGAAAAGCGACAATAATTTTATTTTATTAAGCTTCGGTTGGCAACGAATCACAATGAGCTGTAACACATGCAATCAGCAAGAGCGGTCGTTATTTCGATACACAATAGAACTGTAAAACGTATCTAAGAGCATTTAATCACCACCACGTAACACTTTTCTTTAACGTGCATTCTTTTACAAGCGAGAGCGAGCTTCGATTAACGACGTCAATACATTCCACAAAACTGCGACCCACATCATACCGGCTATTCGCTCCGAAAATAAAACCTAGCTACAATATGCATCTTTCTTTCAGGTTATGAACACTAAAGGCTGGTTCACAATAAACTGGAAACGAGAATCGGAACGAAAACGAAAACGGTAAAATTGTTAAAATGTGTACATTTAAATATGAGCATTCACAATTAATGAAAAGCTTGCCGGAGCCCGGGATCGGGAACGGAGAGTTGGCCAAGTTTCAACTTCGGCGTTCACGTTTCCGATCACAGCCCACTAGTTTCATTCTATTGCCATCTAAAAGCTATTTTGTCGTCGTATATTTTGTAGCAAGAAGACCGTGACATAACCTATGCATTATTTTGTTCTGTGCTTTGCATCATGGAGCAAGTTTTATTTGATGAGATTCTAATATTGAGTGTTGAGGAAAATCCTCACGTTTTCGATAAGCGGCGCGCCTCGTATAAAGATGAGAAATAGCTGCATCTTTGAACACCGATCGTAAGTGAATCATATTTTATTACTGTATTGGTTGTATTACACACTACATATTCATGCTTCCATTCAATAACTACTGTTGTGTTCATTTTTGTTCTATTACAAAAGTTTCTTCTCTAATTATTTTCGTTATGGTAGACTTAAAATAGGTTGTGATAATTAAGATGCATGGGCATATTTATAGTACCGTACCTAATGAAATGTTTCAGTTGAAATTTCGAAGTTGGTTAACCTGTGTTTATGTTGGCTGCCTTGTACTAATGAAAGAACGCCATTGATCAATTATACACAAATAAATCAGAATGCGTAATATCGACTTTACATATCGTTATTGACATGCATATCGATATGCATAGTCGTCTACGTTCTCGGTTTATTGTGAATCAAAAATGTTCATATTCACGTCCTCTGCTTCTCGTTTTCATTCTGGTTCTCGTTCCCGGTTTATTGTGAACCAGCCTTGATTCTTCTTGCACGTGGATTCTTTCACAACAGAGGTGGAGTATGACAGCATTTTTGCCGTCACAGCTCCGGAAAAATTGCTGTGACAGATAACAGCGATTCTGTCACAGTCTGATTTTTGTATTCGGATGATTCTTGGCTATCGCGAATGTTATAACACCCTGGTATTCGCAGTCATTAAAGATAATGGCAGGGATACAAATGCAAGGGACGGGAAAGATTGAACAAACGCAAAGGAAGCTCCGGTTCTTCAGGGACTTGGCAAACAAGCGAACCGGTTTTCAACTGACTCGGTCATTTTTGTTTACATGCTTCATTTCCACGTACTGTTGGGATGCCTATGGAGTAGGGCGAAGTTTATAGTATCTTGATATCACCTCTTAGGCCCGTAACACACTTGAAGAGTTTTCGCTAGCGAGAAATATGTTGCGAGAAAGAGGCGAAGAGCCTTCCTCCACACACTTGGCGAGTTCTCGCTATCACAGATCACACCTCGCTATGATCATCTATGCACTGCCTTCATGCAGAAAGCATTTTTCTGATTATAATAATCACTCGTTGGGGGAAATATTATAGGCTATGTATTTACGTATATTGTCGTACTTAAATATAAATGTTATGTTGTGTTTTATTTAACGACGCTCGCAACTGCAGAGGTTATATCAGCGTCGCCGGTGTGTCGGAATTTTGTCCCGCAGGAGTTCTTTTACATGCCAGTAAATCTACTGACATGGGCCTGGCGCATTTAAGCACACTTAAATGCCATAGACCTGGCCCGGTATCGAACCCGCAACCTTGGACATAGAAGGCCAGCGCCATACCAACTCGCCAACCAGGTCGACACTTAAATATATAACCTGTAAGTATATTGTCGTACTTTACAAATTACGTACGAACGCTATGTTGAATCTGAGTATTCATATTATGAGGAAATGGAGTTACATGAACATATTTTGTTAATGAAAAGAAAAAGTAGGCCTAAAATTAAAGCCAGAAATCTCTGAAAATCACATTGTATCTTACGAAAATAAGGGCGAGTTTTGGACACTGGTTTCGATTTGAATGATTATACGTTTAGGCGTTATTTCAGTTTGAATGGACCACAGTTTCTTGCCATTCATGATATGATAGAGGATTCTTTGCTATATTCTGATTAAAATTAGGTAAACTGTTAATACATTGTAGATACATTATTTCAAATGTTTAATTAATACTATTAAATCTCATCAAAATAAAATATAGCCCTATTTATTTTCAGATAATCTGATATTTGTCCCCAATTTCTTCTTTAAGTTTCGTGTTTTTATAGTTTTCATCCCGTGTATCATATAAATAGGCCTACGGGTGACATCGTACAAGTTCGATAAGTTTCTGACTGCAATTATCAGCCATCTTTCCTCATTTTCAAATAAAAACAATACAATTCATCGTCACCTGTGATATCTTTTTTTATATTCAATCGTCATAAAGAGTATAAATGTCAAACATCTTTGATAAATGTGTCAAGAAAATTCGCTGAGCTACCGATTCCAGCGAGAAACTCGCGCGAGGTTTTTGCCTCGAACGAGAATCTCTTCCAGTGTGTGGACGTCCATTTGAATCCATGTTATCAATCTTTGAATTTTCTCGCAAGCGAAAACTCAAGTGTGTTACGGGCCTTATGTTCGAACATTGCACGACACTAGTAGGTACAGCTGCTACAAAAAAAAAAAAAAATAAATAAATAAATAAATAAAAAATAAAAAAAAAATTAAAAAAAAGTGGCCGCACTCGTGAACAGCGAATATTTTCTAAGTCCACTTCGGATCACGGCGATGTTACACGATGCTCGCGCTTGTAAAAGCAGTTTCGGAACTACGGAGTCATTCGATATGTGCATCTCGTAGAGTAGCGGTAGAGTACTCGCTTAATGATTCGAAGATTGTGAGTTCGAGCCTTGTTCAAGTTATCATTTTATTTTGTTATCATTCTTTAGCGATGTAAACAATATTCAAGTTATTATTTGTATTGTTATCGTTCTTTAGCGATATAAATAATATTCAAGTTATCATTTATAGGCCTATTCTGTTATAGTTCCTTAGCGTTATAAATAATATTCAAATTACCATATTCTGTTATCGTTCTTTAGCGATATAATATTATTCAAGTTATCATTTATATTCTGTTATCGTTCTTTAGCGATATTAATAATATGACAGCGACGTGAGATTCGAACTCACGACCAGCGTCCCGCAAGAGAGAAGATCGCGCGGAGCACTTTGTAATGGCGCGCGGCAAGGGCCAACACGGCGAGAGAGTGGAGCGAGTCTGCGCGCGCAGCTGCTACTTAAAGCAGTGAATGTGGAACGACCTTCTCGACTATTCCAGACGTCTGTCGATGTAGAGATATCGAGATAATTCTCTACACACCTGTAGAAGGTTCTCGCAACTATGATTTTGCTATAAAAGAGCAGGCGCCAGCGAACTAGACAGAGTTTCCAGTTTTCAGTTATTCTGTCAGTGAGTAAGCCAGAGCGAGCAAGCCAGTCAAGCCAACCGGAGTTCGACTCGAGTGTGCGTCCGCATCTGCGTCAGCATCCGAAGGCCTGAGTTCGAGTGCAGTGGATCGCAGTTGGAGGGACCTGAGTTCGAGTGCAGTGGACCGCAGTTGGAGGGACCCGAGTTCGAGTACAGTGAACTGTCTCTGAAGGTCTGTGGTTCGAGATACTGTGAACTCGAGTGACTGAGATAGAAGAACTGTGAACTGAGAACTGATAGTTCTGATTTGTAAATAGTGCTTTGTAAATATTAGTTAAGATTAACAGTTAATTGTTGTTCGTACTAGTCCAAGTAAATTGTCATTGTCGTCGGTGGAGTGCTATAACGAATACTGTGTTGAGTGAAAATCCAATTGTTGACGAGAGCGTTTAAGGCGAATTGTAGAAAGGAATTATTGTTGTGGCGAATAAATTACATTGTTGTTACTAATTAAATTCACAATAATATTGAAGTTATCATTTATACTCTGTTATAGTTCTTTCGAGATATAAATAATATTCAAGTTACCATTTATATTCTGTTATCGTTCTTTAGCAATATAAATAATATTCAAGTTATCATTTATATTATTATGTTATTTAGTGATATAAATAATATAAATGTAATGTTAGATTTAGAAAAAAATGCATTATATAATACTAGTGTTAGTTTTTTCTTCTTATATTATTACATTACACTATCTTGTAACGCAATAAAATGAAAAGGAACGACGAGAATTTGAACCTGAGACGTTGAATTCAGACGCTCTTCCGACTGAGTCACGGGGACACAAGTAAAGAAGCATAATAATAACAGAAAAAATTGGCCCAATCCCCCTCCAAGACGTCCTGATAATTTGTGGAAGCTCGTCCAGGACATGTCCACTCGACTGCAAAATGTGATCGAGATTGGAGGAAGATGGACTAAATATTGAATCGTGGCTTTTGGTTTGTTTGTTTGTTTGTTTGTTTTTTTTTTTTTGTTTTTTTAACTTTTAATTGTTTGAATTTTCTAAGGCAAAAGCCAGTATGCCTGTTTTGTTTATGCCACGAAAGATATTTTTGTTGAGCATAAATTTTTTCTTTCTTTCTTTCTTTCTTTCTTTCTTTCTTTCTTTCCATTTGCAGCCATAATGTGATAATAAATAATGATAAATTCATGGCATAATGCATTCATGAATCTATGTTAATTAGGCCTACTAAAACTGTCAAAAGAGCCAGTAGCAATTATATTTTCTATCTTAAAAAATACATGAAAAGCACTCGACGGTGTTTTAACGCACGACCTCACGAATACCAGCCCGGAATGCTACCATTACGCTACAAATGTAACACGTAGAATACTTCCATTATAACTGTATATAGCAGACATCGTGGTCCAACAACATATAACATCGCCTGTCTCCGAATTGTAGTGGAGATACCCAAAGGTAACTTATATCTAGAGAGCGGCCACTTTTTCTTTTGACAGCTGTACATACCAGCCCCAACACATCCAATCTGTTCACAAGGCATATTTGTTTCATGTTTATTTTGCTTATCATTGTAATTAGCAAGCAATAAATGCTAACACGTAATTGACAGATAAGCAATGATTTATTGCGAAGCTATGACGGAATTAATACACACAAATAATTTCTAAATACAGTATTAAAATACAAAAATAAAGAAAAAACTAGAAACATTTAGTTTCTGAAGCAGCGTACGAATAGCTTGAGCTACGACCACAGAAGTAACGTTTAGGCCTATTTTCAAAATACAACGTTGCCACATTCTGCAACTAAAAATTCTTCGAACGAAATTTTGTCATTAACATTTTCGTCTCAATTTTCATCCAGGATTCACACGATATCTTTGGGACATTCTGGATATTATATACGGTAGCAACAATTGTAAAGATACAGTATACAGAATGGATGGTAACCTCTGCACCAAAATGAAACTGTCATGATGAAAGATTTGAAAAATCTAAGCAAGTTTTTTCTCTAACATTCACCGATTTAGCGGAAACCATTGTTTCTATGAAGAATTTGGCAACATCATGGCTGCTGCAATAACGTTAAGCAAGCGCGGTCTGCACTCCTTACCTTCCCTTCCTCCTCTCCTGTACTCAGTCGGTAACATGCGACGTGCACTGCGTTGCAAGATTTATTTCACTGATTTTCGTTATTACTTAGTTTAAATTCATGGCTAAAGGGTTTAATTTGCAAAAAAAAAAAAAAAAAAAAAAAAAAAAAAAAAAGAAAAAAAAAAAGATTCAAGGCATTAACTGTTCAGATTATTTTTTACCTATCTGCTTGTATAGCAATCAGCCATTTCTCTCGAGCCATTACCGCAATACAGCGCTGCAAAATTGGGCAAAGACTATTTTTTTTTTTCCTGCTTAACTGTGCTTCATCGAAGGAAAAGTGCATAAAAGTTTTGTTGTATTTAACATGTACAATCACCTCTTGAATTTTGGTGCAGAGGTTACCATCCACCCTGTATAGCAGAGGTCTGCATCGGACGTTTTCGCTCGAGCGCCAAGTAGTTCATAGCATAATCCGATAGGTAGCGCACATGCATGATGGGTAAAATTGTCACGAGCGATAAATCCTCGAATGGTATAAGCCGAACGTTAGACATTCGTTCTTGTTACAGTGATGAACTGTGTAGTAACATCATAGATGTTTATCATTTCAAAACTTTGCAGTGTTTAACTAACCTCTCCATAGTACAACTACAAAACTTGCTTTAAAATGTAATATAAATATTGTAGGCAAATGTTTGTTCCCCCCCCCCCCACACAGGAGTGATTTAGTTTTTGCCACATCTGATAGATGTTATTGGATGTAAATGTAATTCTTATAAACGGAGAACACAATTACGATAATGCAAGAACTGTATCAAGTTTTCTAGTAGTAATAATAATAATAATAATAATAATAATAATAATAATAATCTCTAATAATTAGTGTATCAATCTTTGCGTCTGTAGCAGTTGTGCAGCATAATTATTCGTTTTATTATATTTTCTGTGACGTTATCTCTGTACTAATATTGTTATTAATCTACTGCTATATCAATAATATTTTGTAAAACGTTTCTACATTGTTGCAGTATATAGGCGGAACACTATGGACCTATCATATTATATATGTGGTAAATCAAATATTGAATAATTATTAATTAGCAATAATAACTGTATATCGAAGTTTTTCATACTATTTTATTTATAACTTCATGTTACTGTTTTGGTACGTTCCATTGACT
This sequence comes from Periplaneta americana, assembly GCF_040183065.1. NCBI lineage: Eukaryota > Metazoa > Arthropoda > Insecta > Blattodea > Blattidae > Periplaneta > Periplaneta americana. The sequence goes on from NC_091130.1 coordinate 25,528,099, forward strand.
GTTCCATTAAACCAGGGATGTCAAAGCGCCTGCACTACGTGCTCATACTACAAGCAATACATATCCAACAAGGCTCACTTCTCAGCCAGATAAAGTACAATCATCGCTATTAAGAAAATGTTTTGCGGGTTTTTGAGAGCACGCTTTGACATCCCTGCATTAAACGTTTGTTATAAACGCAAAAAAATAAAGCCTTATTTTTACCGTGTGAGCAAAACATATGTGTATCTTATCTGTCGCCTTCCATACAAGATAAGAGATGTCGGTGAGATGACCTTGTACTGCGCTTCTATTTACTACCGAGCGTATCACGTCCGATCGTATCTCACTCGAGGATGAGACACTCGACAGAGTTCAAGCGAGCGATTTAACTCCAATGCAGCACTCTGCTGTATAGCAATTAAATAAACATATTTTATTATATTTGTATTCTACTCTCAAAATGTTATTCAACGTTAGCTCAGGAACCGTGGTCCCCCTGTCTTTCTTTCCACCTCTCCCCCTCTATTTTCCTTGAACTGAAACTGTGGATTCAAACCAAAGGAAACGTCCCTGAAATGTCGACACTGGCTTGAACACGTACTGATACGTGCTCAGGAAGCTGCAAGCCATAGGAATGTTATGTTATTCTAAGGATGTGAAGTTTAGGGATTAAGTATAAAAGTAGTACTGTTACTTCGTATATATTTATCTGCACTCGGGACAGCCAGGCTTTGTTCAAAAGATTGCGTATATTCTTCTAGTATTTGTAATGGGGAACACAACTACAGACGTAGACAAATTATTAGCAAAATTGAAGATTTTTATTATATATTTTTACAAAATGTATTTCTTCAATTTAGACTACAGTTGATATTTTTGCGTATCTCCAAATTATTAGCAAAATTGAAGATTTGTATTGTATATTTTTAGAAAATTAAACTCTTCAATTTGGACTACATTTGATATTTTTGCATATTTACAAATTATTAGTAAAACTGAAGTTTTTTATTATATATTTTTACAAAATTCGATTTTTCAATTTGGAATACAGTTGACATTTTGGATATTTCCAAATTATTAGCAAAACTAAAAATTTTTATTTTATAGTTTTTACAAAATTTGACTCTTCAATTTATACTGCAGTTGACATTTTTGCTAATTTACAAATTATTAAGAAAATTGAAGATTTTTATTATATATTGTTACAAAATTTAACTCTCCAATTTAAACTACAGTTGACATTTTTGCATATTTATGCCTATTGTAATGATAGAAATATGCAAAATTGTCAACTGTAGTCTAAATTGAACAATCAAATTTTTGTAAACAGAATTATCATAAAAATCGTCAATTTTGTTAATAATTTGTCCACGTCTGTATTAATCACTAAAATCTTCCGAGAAAATAATTCATATACGAGATTTAAAACAAACATCGTTCAGAGTCGCTAATATGTTTTCGCGGGATATCAGCCGAGTTAAGATTTTGGAATGCTCCAAGCTTTCGACTGCTATCTTTGCAGCCATCTTCAGGGAAGTGATGTCCGAACAGAAAGACGAAAGGTTATATAGATGTTAGGCTGTCTCAGGTGAAACGGGATTGGTTGGCGGATCGGCCAATCCGGGGCCGGGAATTGTCATCGCTCGTAAGCTCCGCCCCTCCCGGGATTCCTGCGTGAAGTTTGGCGGGCGGCGAGCCCTGTTCCGCCGGTTGGAATCGGTTGCCGTCCTCGGTCCGTGATCTTCATGACCTTGATTGTAAGAGGGCCTGAGTTGGTCTAAGGCCGGTGTCCATGCCTGACTGAGCTGGATCTTAACTCGGCTGATATCCCGCGAAAACATATTAGCGAACCAACGCCGAGAAAGCCTCAAATCATACATCGTTCAGAGTGTTCAAACAGTGAATATTGTAACACTAACACTATACTGTATAACAGGTTATCAAGTGAAGTATGACCATTGCTCGTTACAATGCCGTTTTTACTGCAGTAGTACTCCTAGCATAGTGGTAGAGCGTTAGCTAAGTGTTCGTGAGATTACAAGTTCAGATCTTCGTGGAGCTACTAAACTTTTGTTTTTTTTTTTTTTTTTTTTTTTTTTTTTTTTTTTGCCTTTTAAATGCATCAGTGAAAATATAACAGAATTTCGTCTTTTTTTTATCTTTAGAATAGCCTACTTTTCGCTTTATTATTTTTTTCGTGTTAATAGACGCTAGATGGAAGTAGCACTAAGACGACAATTAGGGGCTTTCATATTAAAATGCTATGTTTATTATTTTATTAATCCTTGCTGCTTTACACTCTCTTGCCAAAGGAACATTCAGTAAATATGTTGACGGTTAAATAATTGGCAATAATTAATTTGCAACTTGTACTACAGGGAATATGATTATTATACTAACCTAAATCCTTGATCATCAGGGCCTAAACGTAGTAATTGTAAACAAGACGAAAAACTATAATCCTGATGACAAAATATATCCTGATTTCCTGTAATTATAACCACAAATTTTCACCGATTTTTGTAATTATCTGTAAGTAAAAGTAACACAAGCAAAATTAAATGATTTGACTATATTACACTAAAACGATTTGTAAAAAATAAAATAAAAAACAGAACAAAAATTTTCTACGGAGATTCGAAGCATGGTATGGAGGTAGCCCAAATCAGCGCCTTGTACAGGGACATCAGTTTATTTTTACTAACATTTCTAATATTAACCTGGCTATACCTTTGGATCAACAGTAGAACAGGAAACACCGTTTCCTACCCCCTTCCACGGCTGGAGTTCGATGATACTGGCGTAATATACAAACAAATCACTTTACTAGGTATAGGAGGGAAGAAAAGTAGTTCATCCATTTACGTAAACTAGGAATTATCACGCTTTTGAGTTTGATACTTTTCATTAGGTTTTTGTTTAATCAAAATACAGTACTGTATTAATAATAAATGTTATTAGTCACGAACTGAGCTGTCCATGCGGACGTATTCATTATGTAGTGTACATTATACTGTCTACATCACATTAGCGTACACTATAGAGAATGAAGCTAAATTGAAAAATAATCATAATATGGATATTTAAACACATTTTTGAAAATGGTGCCCGTTCATTTCGATACAGGCTTCAGTTCTAATGTGCATATTATCGCACTATAGGTAGACTATTGTACCTAATTCCAATTACCAGTTTCGTTCTAGTAACTCATGTTGAAATAATTCTGTACCTACTCTATAAAAGAGTACCTTACGTACTATAAATTCAATCTTCACTTCTGCTCGATCCGAAAAGATAAAATTACTCAGACATGCTATGTACTGTCCGTCCAAGTGGTTTTGTCGCAGGGTCGTAGAAAGGGGGGGGGGAATCACGTGACAGTTAATTACTTAACAAGGCCCTTTTAAAAGTTATTTTAAACAGTTGTATAATAAAACGCAGACGTCCAATTCCTAACAGAAATTAATGTTTTCAGAAAAGAGCTAAGACAGCCCAGCAACTAGCCTTTACAGAGAGGCGAATAGAAGCAGGTGGAGGAAACCGGGATGCGAAGTAGGCAAATGGACGACAGTACCTGTGCGAAAATGATTCAATAATGAAAGCTCTTTCGTCACGGAAAACGTGAACCTATTTTTGGAACGTACTGTTTACCATGGCCGTAAGGTTACTATGACTGTATATGCGGTCTTGGATCTGTGTGAGGACGGTTGAACTTCATTAGTAGAAGGGGTGGGAGTGAAGTACATTAAAAAACTCGGGTATAGCTCGCGCAAGAAACGATTACCGAAACCCAATGGTGGCGTTGCTGTTTGTTTTGACGTATGTAGGCACGCCGAGGGGGGAGAGGTACGAGCTGATGAAGTACCGTCTCTTCCAAGAAGATGAACAAATGAGGACATCGCTGTGGAAATAAAGAACGTAGCAAGAGAAAAATTCGAAGCTAATTAAACGCGCAGCATATGTTTATGAATAAAAATAATAATACCGTGCGATACAAGACACGTATTCACATGCAATGGAACAAACTAAAGTCGTAATGTAACTATCACAACGCAAGACTGATTCTATCGATGTCATTTCTCTTCCGACTGTACTCTTGAATATCATTAAAGTTATCTCGTGACCTTTCCTCTCGCCCGCTCTTCCTTATCGCAGTGTTTGATTCGCATTCCTTCCGTCGGTAATCCGTACTTGCGAGACCTATACAATAAAAATTGAAGTAAAAATAAAATGATGTCCCTGTATTATGGAGTTAACTACAGCGGCGTACGGGGGTTTACGGTAGTGAACTGCGCGCTCACCCGAAGGGACTTAGAAAATTTTAACTGCTCAAGAGGCCGGCCTGTTTCATTTTGACCAAGTGTACACTCGAGGAGTGCAATCAAAACTGTGCGTCTCTAGGGCCCTCAAAGTAGGCAAGTAGTCAGCCACCTGTTGAACCGCGCGCTATGAGCTGGTGACTTGACCAGTGTCAGGAACACCACTTCTTATCAGCGACCTGTAGGTCGAGGTGCGTGAGCAGTGATGAATGATAACCTATTCAGCGAGGCGATAATACTGCAACTACGCATTACAAATATAGACCTAGCACATAACAATTGCAATTGTATTCTTAATATTGTAGTTGTAATTTCCTAATAGAGGAGAAGAGAAGACCTGATGGCCTTATCTCTACCAAGATCGCTAGATGTCGCTGTCGAACAGCTCTTAGTCAGGTCTAGAGATGGGATAAACTGTTCTTTTTAAGAAACAGTTTCGACTGTAACCGTTTCATGATCGAAGCTGTTCCAAAATAACAGTTTCAAAGAAACAGTTTCATAAGAATATGTTTACAAGTCAGTGCCAACTGTTCCAAGAGTTCCAAATTCTCATTTGCTTCGGGAACATGTTTCAAAGCACTTGAATCGTCTTCAAATCAGGTGTTCAGTGTATTATGACAACGAAAGTCTTTTTCATAGGTTAAGAGTACAGTAAATAACTACAATTCAAAATGAATCGATCTTAGTAAAAATAGTAAAATAGTTTAATAACGATGACATCAGCCGATGATATTTTTCGCGGTATATTAATAATTAACGGGCGGCCGGGTAGCTCAGTTGGTAGAGCAGCTGGCTACGGACTGGAAGGTCCGGAGTTCGATCCCAGGTGGCGACAGGATTTTTTTCTCGTTGCCAAACTTTCAGAACGGCCCCGAGGTTCACTCAGCCTCCTATAAAATTGAGTACCGGGTCTTTCACGGGGGTAAAAGGCGGCCAGAGCGTGGTGCCGACCACACCACCTCATTCTAGTGCCGAGGTCATGGAAAGCATAGGGCTCTACCTCCATGCCCCCCAAGTGCCTTCATGGCATGTTACGGGGATACCTTTTTTTATCTTATTAATAATTAACACTGTGTTAGGGCACCATGAACATATTCTTCATCAATAGACAGATAATAATTAATATCAGATTTATTAGGGAATTTGATTCGTACAATTAAACTGTGCGATCCTACATAGGCTACTGTTACACGAAGGCCGTGTGGAACATGGATAATATTATATCTACTTTCGACTATGAAAAAATTGGTTTAAATCAAGTAACTAGAAATCAATCAAACTCCTGTATCTCCTCATGAGGAGGATAGGACATTCACAAGTGCCTCCATCGGACTCTATTTGTAGCCAATTTCTTCACTTCGCTCCATGTTTTCCCCTCCCTAGCAATTTCCTCCAAAACTGTTCTCTTCCATGTATTTTTTGGCCTTCCTCTTGTTCTACTACCCTGGGGGTTCCAATCCAAAGCCATTCTTTCTACTGCTCCATCTTCTTTCCTGATTGTGTGCCCTATCCAATTCCACTTTCATCTTTTGATTCCTATTGTGATTTCTTTCTGATTTGTTATCTTCCAAAGTTCTGAGTTTGTGATTATATCTGGCCATCTAATTTTTAAAATTCTTCGTAAACATCTATTAACAAATGTTTGCAGTTTATTTTGTGTAATTTTACTTGTTTTCCATGTCTCACAGCCATATAATAAGACTGATTACACATTACTGTTAACGATTTTAATTTTTGTAGATCTAGATATAATATAAGATTTCCATATTTGGTACAACTGGACAAATGCACTATTTTCATTTTTTATTCGGTTCTTTACATCCTCAAAGGCTCCACCATCCTTGTCAATTATGCTACCCAAATATTTAAATTCTTGAACAGTATCAATGGTATTATTATTATTTATTATAACTTTATCTGTCTTTTTACTACTTAATCTCATTTCCTTAGTTTTCTTTACGTTTATTTTCATATGAGCCCCTTTTATTACTTCTAATAAAGTATTAATTTTATTCTTCATATCACCAAAACTATGGGAGAGCAAACATATCATCAGCGAAATCCAGATCTTCCAAAGTATCATTTAATCCCCATCTTATACCTCATCTAACATTGCCAACAGACCTTTCCATAATATCATTCATAATAATCAGAAATATGATCGGAGAGAGAATACAACCTTGTTTCACTCCGCATGTAGTTCTTATATTTTCTGACGGCATACCTTTATGTATGACATCTATATATATATAATTTGAACTGGTAATGGAAATTACGGGAAAACGGCTGAACGGATTTTAATGAGTGACCCCTCATTTTCATGCCTGGCATCCAAAGTTTTTCGGAAAAGTAGTAGTTTTCAGTGAAATGTCAATTTTCCTACATAATTTTCCTATTTTCCAAAATCCATCTGTTGTCAGTTTTGAGAACTAATTGTATTGACTCACGGCCCACTTGATTGAATTTCAGAACAAAACACACACTACAATAAACAATAGGCTATTACACGAAGGCCATGACCTGCAGGATTGCCGACATATTTAGAGCTCAATTCAATTTGTTATTAAAAACTGATTCTGCAGTGTATAATTTTCTGAGTACAGCTGTGTATCGGATATTCAAATCTACGAAACTTGAGGTCGTTTGATGACATTATTACTATTAGGAATTAAATATTATTATAGTTAATATCATGACGCATCTTTTTTTCATTAATTGTACATAATATTGATGCTATATTGAGGACATGAAAGTGAAACGTTTTGTGATTATGTAAGTAAATGTAGAGAATATCTTAATTTAGATCTTCATTTCTATAATTTACTGAGTAGCTGCTATATATATATATAACTTAAAAACTTAAGTAAGATAATAATATTGTCATTAAAAATCAAATATTTTTATACTTATTAACCCAGTGGGGTTGGGTCTTTTTCATATACTTAATGGCGGTGTAGTGTAAATATTGATATGTGTCATTGTCTTCAGTATTGGCTCGAGAGAGCGCAAAAATTACAGTTCCTAAGGAAAGATCAAAAGGTATTACTTACTGATAAAATAAGTGGCCTGGAAAATTTTGTAGTCTCCAGATCATTTCAGAAAGATCTCTTAGTAGAATAAAATGATTTTACGGTCTACATTTCAAGTTCTACATGCAGCAGCTATACAAAATGCTATTGTTCGAAAGCTTAGCAAACCTGACATTTTTTTAACTTTTGCCTACAATCCACAATGACCTGAAATAGCTACTGCTATCGTCCTGACATTGATACTTGCGTTTTCGCGTTGAAACTGAAAAACTAAAGTTGGATAGGTTCAAGAAAAAGTATATGGCCTAAAAAAATCCATTCAGAGGGAGTAGGTTTCATTATTATGGAAGCAAATAACTATCAAAAAGACAAGTATTCTTCATTGAAAATAAATCTGAAAGATTTTTATTTGAACGTCTAACGAACTTAGTTTGCAGCAGTATTTGCTGCACAAGCCACTAGTTACAAGTATAATTTTCATACATAAGTTTAATTAGTCTACAAATTTTTTCTGGTATACCAAATTTTGTTATTAACTAGAAATAACATTGCAAAATTAAACATAATTCATGTATGACTAAACAACGCGACAAAATACTGCGGCTAAACTATAGCTGGATTAGTTCCCCGTACTCTGCTTATATACCTTTAAGTGTTTACAGCTCTTTCCTCAGTCATACCAACATAACTTTGGTGGCACTACGAAACTTTCACGCTATACTTTGCATATACGAATCTGTGACAAACTGGGTTAGTTTAGACTTTTGTTAAGCCTTGCATATACGAATCTGTGCAAAGGCTGGTGATTTTTTTTGGTTTTGTGATGTTGTCAGTACTGATCTGTAATATAGTGTAATTACGGATTTTCACTTTCGAAATCACCAGAACTAACTGTGCGCTAGTTTCACCTTAAGGCTGGTTCACAATAAACCGGAAACGAGAATCGGAACGAAATCGAAAACGGTAAAATTGTTCAAATGTGTACATTTAAATGTGAGCATTCACAATTAACGATAAGCTTGCCGGAGCCCAGGATCGGGAACGGAGAGTTGGCAAAGTTTCAACTTTGGCGTTCACGTTTCCGATCACAGCCCACTAGATTCTTTCTATTGCCATCTAAAAGCCATTTTGTCGTCATATATTTTGTAGCAAGAAGACCGTGACATAACCTATGCATTATTTTGTTCTGTGCTGTGCATCATGGAGCAAGTTTTATTTGATGAGATTCTAATATTGAGTGTTGAGGAAAATCCTCACGTTTACGATAAGCGGCGCGCCTCGTATAAAGATGAGAAAATGAAGGTGAATACCTGGCTTTCAATAGCTGCATCTTTGAACACCGATCGTAAGTGAATCATATTTTATTACTGTATTGGTTATATTACACACTACATATTCATGCTTCCATTCAATAACTACTGTTGTGTTCATTTTTGTTCTATTACAAATGTTTCTTCTCTAATTATTTTACGTTATGGTAGACTTAAAATAGCTTGTGATAATAAAGATGCATGGGCATATTTATAGTACCGTACCTAATGAAATGTTTCAGTTGAAATTTCGAAGTTGGTTAACCTGTGTTTGTTGGCTGCCTTGTACTCATGAGAGAACGCCATTGGTCAATTATACACAAATAACATCAGAATGCGTAATATCGACTTTACATATCGTTATTGACATGCATATCAATATGCATAGTCGTCTACGCTCTCGGTTTATTGTGAATCAAAAATTTTCATATTCACGTCCTCTGCTTCTCGTTTTCATTCTGGTTCTCGTTCCCGGTTTATTGTGAACCAGCCTTTACTCTCGAACTTGCCACTTCTAGAAATCCCAAGAGTACATAATTAGTGATTTACGCCTGTGCGTTCGAGCATAGCCTACACACTCGATGAGAACTAGTGTAACCCCATCCTAGCTTTCTTCCGTTTGAAGAAAAGTAGGCTAATGTGTTTGCGTCAAGTCATAAGGTTATCAATCGTCGCTCTTAAATATCCCTTTTCTTTACTCATCGTTTGCCTAACCTAACCAATGACACCAAACACATAGTTGGCAGCTATTTGTATTAATACCGGAACTATACATATTTGCTTTCAATATTGTTTATCAACAACACTAACATATCATCTTTAAATCTTCTAATTAGAAGAGGGCAGAAGCGTACGCAAGGGAGGGATTACCGGGTTTGAACCCACCACCTTGAACTTTTTGAAAAAGAAATGACATAGCCTATGTAGATTTGATTATTTTTTTTATCCATAATAGTTTCTTCTTCTCTAATTTTTCACTATAAGAGTAACAAAAATCTACATCGATAGTCATATTATACATAGTCCTTCTACCCATAATCCCTGTCCTTGGTACTGTGGCACGTTCGAATTATAACAATGCTATCTTTATTATACAGTCTACTTGTAATAAAATGAAGCTGACACAATATTAAATTTAACTGTCATTGAACATACTGAAAAGGTTGTTTTGACAGTTCTGCAATGTTAAATATTGTGCACTGTCGATTTTAAACTCATTTTAAGAGTTCACCCATTCGTTAGTTTGAGTTCTGACTTTATTGTGAAACGCTCGTATAACGTTTTATACATTTGACAGTTCATATTTTTTAATCTTCGAAAACTCAGCTGATGATGATGATGATGATGATGATGATGATGATGATGATGTTCTCACAGTGTGTACAGGATCTGGTGATTTCTTCTTCGTTGCAGAAGAAGTTGATCTGAAGTAGTTCTGTATCCATAACTTCATGGTGTTGAATATGCGTTACAGACTGCAGCAATGTATCTTACGTGGTGGGGGGCCATTTAAGAGGTGTAGGCCTACTATTTAGAAAATGAGGTCACGTTCCCAAGTGGCATTCATTAACCTATTGTTATATAACTGTATTAAAATTTTAATTTGTATCTTATATTGTTAATCTTGTATGTTAAAATCGTCAGGTTCCCATCGCCCACCCTGTACATAAAAACGTTATATTCTAGACTATATTTATGACATGACGTAACAATGAACAACATAACTTACAATGACATTTTACATACAGAACTGAAAAACACTCCAACTCAGAAACAATTTTTAAACCAAATGTACAATGATCATTTTAACATACAACTGAGTAACACGTCAATCACATAAACTCTAAAACATAAAGGTGCATCAACACGGTTCAACTTTTCTTTCAACTTTAAGCATTCAAGTGATGCATACAAGATTGATACTTGATATTAATTAATACCGATGTATACGTAGTAAAGATGGCGTTCAAAACGGCGCACAATGTAGACACAAAATCTTCACGCATCTTAATTGAACGCGCATTTTAAACTTTATTCTTTCAATATTCTTCCCAGATTGCATGCCCATGGAAAATTAAACCCTGTAGATGCAGCTCTACTTTATCATACCATTACAACTTATGGTATAAAATCGTGGGTAAAATTAACCTTCAGTATACTAAGAGATAATTTGTAGAAAAAAAAGCCGCCCTAAATAAGGGTTCGATAGATCGGCCTACTAATCAATTCATAAAGAATAATAAGTAAACAAAACAATTTTGTGACATTTGGAAAGAAAAAGAAAAAACATTAAGATAAGAAAACGTAGGAAATCATTTACAATAAAAATTTTGTTGGGTACAAATGATTACTAATTATGGCTAAGGATGATTTTAACATGTGAGATCCTATGGCATCAATCGTTGCATCAGAAATTTTTAATTCTTTAAGTTGATTTAAAGTTTCACGTGGGATCGTGCCACGGGCACCGAACATGAGCCCAAAAACTGTCCAATGTGTGATGTGGTATTGTGCTCCAAGATGCTGACAACAAGGCTCATATATGACTTGTTTTTCACGACACACCTCTTGTGGCTGTTGCTCATGCATCTCAAAACGGATTGTGGGATCAAGAATGACACTCTTATCCTTCTGCCGATCAATTATGATGATATCAGCCCGGCTAGTAGAGCCATCAGAAGAGACGCAACCAACCTCCTCATAAACCTCATAGGAAGCATTCTGACGGATTGAAGCTGTGATGAGAGAACGAACCGTATTATGTCTGTTGATTCGGAGCAATTCTCCATGACGGCAACAAACTGCTTTGATGTTTTTTTCCCTGCACCAATAATACAACACCAAAATGATCTCCCAGTTGCCATAATTATTTAGGCTTTTCGAAAGCCTGTGACACTGAAACTTCCAACTTGAATTTCTCGAAGTTCTCCAGTGGCGAATCTGTGACAGATTAGGTTAGGTTAGTTTTGGGTTTTTCGCATGCCTTGTATATACGAATCTGTGACAGGTTAGCTTAGGTTAGTTTAGGTTTTTGGTATAACTTGCATAGGCCTATACGAATCTGTAACAGATTAGGTTAGTTTAGGCTTTTTGTATGCATTGCATATACTAAATGAAGTAAAATGTGTGTTTCGCGTTATATTTTGAAGTGTTCTACGTCTTAGTCTTAAATAATCTTTTGGGTTATCTACAACTAATACTATACTTTCCAATTTTTACCTATTTCTAATATGTTTTCACTGCAATGGCACTGTTCAAACTCAAAGTGGCCTCAGTAGTTACATATGGCATACAATTGATCTGGCGTAGACTTACAGAATCTAACCTTAGAAGATTAGAAAATATTAAAGCCAGATACCTCAAACGTGTCCTCCAGATTTCAAAATTTTCGAAAAACATATTAATGTACATAATCGCCAATGAATCATTCTTTCTAGATGACATAAAAATGGCCTTTGGATTACCAGACACCACCGCCTCTCAAGCAGTCCTACAAGAAAGGCGAGAGAAAGCACGTGAGATCACCAGAGAACTCTTCGAAACTGAAACCATGAAAACCGACATATGGAAAGGGCTCAACTTCAAGTTGCGACACGTCTAAACCCATCTCACTGTTCACGGATTCCATAGAAAAATCTGCTCAACCAAGGGATACCACGCACGAAATGATGACTGTAGATGCCTACTCTGTAAAGACAAATGCACCCGCTACCATCTGACAAACTGTGCAAAAAGAACAAAACCAATCAGTTGTTTTGCAAAAGACTGGTGAATCACTATTTGTATCCCCATATACTTTTTTTTTTCTTTTCTCTGTACACATTGTGTTTAGTACTTAATAATAATGTTTTCAAGTCAGCTGACGTTCTATACGAATTCTTTCCTATAAGCCCTCTGAAAATAAGACCATTTTTTCACTTTCTCGTCAAAAAAACCTTCAGTGTCGCAAGCTATAGAAAACCCATTATTAGTACTAAAGACGAAGATTTCCAAATCATGAATGGATGATGATGTACATTGTAAGTGTATAACATAATGCTATTAAAAGAATGACAAAGGCAGACAGATGCAAATGTATAAATAACACGTTTAAGTACAAAGATTTTATTTACATTGCCAAACAACTTAATCTTGTGGTTCTCAATCTAAGGCCTGTGTACCTATGGAGGTAACCTATGCCAGGCATCATCAAGTTGCAAAACAAGAACTCGAAGCTGAGACGCAAACGTTCAAATCATTCCTTCATGGCTCCAAAGCCCTCGATGGACTTCGGCCTTCTTCACAATCCTCATCTCTTTATTGAGTTAATTCTCCACAATCTCTAATCTTATTCTCCTTGAATCCTGTTTGACGTCCTGCAACCATCTTTTCCTCGGTATTCCCTTTTTCTCTAATTTCTATAGGTTTGTTCCAACAAGCGGTTCATGTATCAGTTCATGTACGAACCTTGTATCATCTTATGTGCATGTGTTGGTTGGCTATCTGCTATAGGACTGAAATACTCGTAGAACTGGATGATGTTGGAACACTTTTTCGGATCATCTCATACTAAATCCAGAAACGCTGGATCATCTTTGCCTGAGAATGAATTGCTTAATTATTATCATTTCACAGCTGATTCAAATTGCAGAAAATAGAATTTCGATAATTTTCTATAAAAAGATAACAAAAACTATGAAAGGTAAGAATTTCGCTAATTCGATGTCGTCGTACTAGGTGACTCTTTCATCCAAAAAGAAAAAATAAGTTAGTTTTTTTTTTTTTTCAATTATTCATTTACAGTAGTGGCAAAAAAAAAAACGGACTGACCCTTGTAGCTGATTTCAGAGCCATGTTCACTCCAGAGCACGATAGACTGGTAACTAAGACTTTCGTGGTTCGAATCCTGCCTGGGAAGGAAACTTTTTTTTATTCCTTATTCAAATTTATCCCCAATACTTTATGATTGCTGGTAAAATTCATGTTCTGGGAATAGCAAGTTAATTAAGTAGTAAAATATCGCTGCAATCGAAATGTATTGGGAATAAATTTGAATAAGGAACAAAAAAAAAATTTCCTTCCAAGGCATGATTCGAACCACAAAAGTCTTAGTTACCAGTCTATCGTGCTCTGAGTGAACAATTTTTTATTTTATTTTATTGGGTTATTTTACGGCGCTGTATCAACATCTTAGGTTATTTAGCATCTGAATGATATGAAGGTGATAATGCCAGTGAAATGAGTCCGGGGTCCATCACCAAAAGTTATCCAGCATTTGCTCGTATTAGGTTGAGGGAAAACCCCGGAAAAAACCTCAACCAGGTAACTTGCCCCGACCAGGATTCGAACCCGGGCCACCTGGTTTCGCAGCCAGACGAGCTAGCCGTTACTCCACAGGTGTGGACTGAGTGAACAAGGCTCTGAAATCAGCTACAAGGGTCGGTCCGGTTTTTTTTGCCAATACTGTACTTTATTTATTATGCTTTTAATCAAAGTTGCATTCTGAAAATGTAATTAACTATTCCATTACCCAAATACTTTTCATTCTCTTTCTTTTTGGTGAAAATTTAATCTCTAGTTTTATTATCCATCTGCAGTGTCACTTTCCACCTTTAAGTTGTGATGTGAAAGATGTGAACAGTCGATCATGTCTTTCTTCAGTATCCAGGAGACTTTGGTGAGTATATGCGCATGTCCAAAATATGCACTCACCAGTGCATGCCTCACTCCACCGACTACTTCTGATTGTTCCAGACCCGTGTCAAAAGTTTATTGGAACATCCTACTGAAGTACATGTTTCCAGTTCAGAACAGGTTTGGAGTGTGTTGGAACGCCTTTTCTGTACCGTACATGCTCACAATAGTTACAGATGATCACCGACTGTTGTTGGAATGAACCTATATCAATACTAGTGACTTGTGCAGCAAATTCTGCAAACTAAGTTAATTAGACGTTCAAATAGACATTTTTCAGATTTATTTTCAATGAAGAATATCAGACATTCTGAAAGTTATTTGCTTCCATAATAATGAAACATACTCCCTCTGAATATTTTTTTATGCCAAATACTTTTTCTTGAACCTATACACCTTCAGTTTTTTAGTTTGAACGCGAAAACGCAAGTAACAATGTCAGGACGATCAGTCGGATTTTCATGTCGGAGTAAAGCAGTAGCTATTTCAGATCATTGCGGACTGTAGGTGAAAGTTAAAAAAAAAAAAAAAAAAATGTCAGGTTTGCTATGTTTTCGAACAATAGACATAGCATCTTGGTATAGCTGCTGCATGTTTCGTAAACTACCTTGAAATGTAGAGGGTAAAATCATTTTATTCTGCTAAGAGATCTTGCTGAAATGATCGGGAGATTACAAAATCTTGTAGGCCTCATATTTTATCAGTAAGTAATATCTTTTGGTCTTTCCTTAGGAACTGTAATTTTTGCGCTCTCTTGAGCCAATACTGAAGAGAATGACGCACCACCACACCGCCATTAAATATATGAAAAAGACCCTACCCCACTTGATTAATAACTACAAAAATATTTTATTTTTTATAACAATATTATTATCTTACGTAAATTTTATAGTTTTCAATAATATATACAGCCGCCACTCAGTAAATTATATAAATCAAGATCTAATTTAAGATATTCTCTACATCTACTTATATAACCCTAAAACGTTTCACTTTCATATCATCAATATAGCATTAATAGTATAATTAATGAAAAATAGTCACAGCATGGCATTAACTATAATAATATTTCATTTCTAATGGTAATAATGTCATCAAACCACCTCAAGTTTTGTAGTTTTTAATATCCAATACACAGCTGTACTCAGAAAATTACACACCGCAGAATCAGACCTGTAAATTAATTTTACAGTCTTGAACTTTTTAATAACCAATTTAATTTGAGCTCTAAATATGTCAGCATTCTTGCAGATCATAGCCTTCGTGTAATATTGTTTACTGTAGTGTGTGTTTTGTTTTATTCTGAAATGCAATTAGTTAGTGACGACAGTTGGATTTTAGAAAATAGGAAAATTATGTTCAAAAATTTACATTTCACTCAAAACTACTATTTTTCTGAAAAACTTTGGGTTCCAAGCTTCAGAATGAGGGGTCATTTATTAAAATCCGTTCAGTAGTTTTCCCGTAATTTCCATTATCAGTTCAAATTATATATATACGAGGGGGATCCAGGAAATAATGACCGTTCGCGCATACCCGCCGCGCAGCTGACTCCCCTTCCTTGTTTGAAGGTCAACTGGCTTCCTTAACATGTGTTCTCATAATGTTGTGAGTACTGGTTGCAACAAGTCGCCATTGTGCATTTTGTGCTACTTTGAAATGAACGACGTGATTGATAATCCTGCCGACTGTGAGGTGAGGAGTGTGATTCGATTTTTGAATGCCCGACATTTGAAACCTGCAGAAATTTAACAGCAATTGAAAGAAGTGTATGGTGATACTGTAATGAATGAAAGAAATGTGAGAAAATATTGCGAAATGTTCAACAATGGGCGAACAAACGTCCACGATGAAACTCGACCCGGACACCCATCACTCATCACAGAAGACCTGAAGACTAAAGTGAACGACAGAATCTTGCAAGACAGGCGCACATCACTCGACGAATTGCATATTGCCTTTCCTGACATTTCTCGTTCTTTGCTTGGTGAAATTGTGTCGCAACATCTTGGCTACCACAAAATCTGTGCCCGCCCGCACACTGCTGCTTCAACTCGAGAATTGCTGGATCAATTCGGTTGGGAAATCTTTGATCATCCGCCCTATAGTCCAGATCTTGCTCCTAGCGATTTTCACCTTTTCACTAAGCTGAAAGACTTTCTGGGTGGTACGCATTTTGGAAGTGATGAAGAGTTGAAGAAGACAGTGAACACTTGGCTTAATGAACTGGCGGCAGAGGAGTATAACACGGGAATTCTAAAGCTAGTGAACAGATACGACAAATGTTTAAATGTAGGTGGTGATTATGTAGAGAAGTAAAGGAAGCTTCAGTTATGTAACAGACTTTGTTTTTTCAAATAAATATTTTTTTTTTAATTATTACAACAAAACGGTCGTTATTTCCTGGATCCTCCTCGTAGATGTAAAAGGGATTTTGGTGTTCCCCATTTTTTTCGTCCTCTCTCTACATGGCCCAGCCAACTAATTCTCAAGGATCTGACATGCAAATATCCTGATCAATAACTCTAATGGTGTACCTACTAGCTTTTTGAACAGATTTCATGACATTATCTGCACCAAGTACCTGGTTCACCAAAAATGTACACCAATTTAAACTATTAAAAGAAAATGTGTTCTGTATTTTCTGAGCTCTAATTATGCAGGATGCTAATATCACTTATTTTAGGGGGATTACTCTCTAAAATATTACAAACAAAAAAGTTTAATACAACTTTGCTCATTTCTGCTTCCTTTTCGAGATAAAAATTGTTTCATATGAAACATTTCATAGCATGTTCTGGGAAAGCCATTGATTTAATTCTCAATAGACTCAGTTAATTTAAGAGAGCAGTGTATTTATTATAATGACAAATGACTGAAAGAATTTTTGTTTTATTCTTTAAATGTGCAGAAATTTGATCCGAACAAATGTTACATTGTAAAATTCCTTTGCAGAATAAAAAGTTACATTTGTTCGGATCAAATTTTTGTATTTATCCCAGCAAATTCACAGAAGTCCTTCAGTTAAGCAACATCATAGTGTAGAAGTAGAAGAATTTGTATATTCTGATAATAAAAAAAACATTCACAACACATCCTAAACACTCAATTGCATTTCAGAACACACACACTTTTCGATACAATCATGAACACAACCCACTGGAACTCACTAGGATTCAGCAGATGATAGAAATAACACCGAAACTAGTCAATAAGGTACAATAACATCATTATTTAAAATGTTAACGCAGTGAAATAGTTATTTTTTAATTTAAATAACTTAACAGTTAATCAGTGATAAAAATAACTTCAACATTGATGAGTACAGTACGATTATTTAGTCTTGACAGTCTCCATCGATGTGCGCCTGGGTCAGGCGAGTCCATTTAGTTACGCCAAGGGGTGTTTGGGTTAGTCACTCGCCTTTAGAATGATTGGATGTCACACATGCGGTAGAGCAGTATGTTTCTAGTACAATTAAGCTGTACTGCATTATTTTACCGACTGCTCGCCCTTATCTCTACTCCGGAGCTCTCCCCACTACTATTACTTCCCCTCTTTCGCGTTGCTGAGCTGTCAGGACTAAATAATCGGTCTGTAGTTGATCTTCCCCATTATGCACACAGCCTAACTGTGATCAATGCGTATATCACAGCCTATATCTAACACTTTCCTTCCTAGTTTGTTTTGCAGTTTAGTTAACATATTTGTTTTCTAGCCTGAGTTAATGCGACTATAAAATAAGTACAAATAAAAGATTCCTGCAGTTTCTCTGCTAACATCATTAATTTCTAACAGCCTGATTTTAAGTACAATGGTTTGAATGAAAATCTTACAAGTACAGAGACCAACTTCAAATCTAACCTACTGGAAGCATCAATGGTTGTAGTAACAAAGTTAACAGCTTCAAATTCAGATTTACTAACTGGACTGTAACATTGACTGCTACTGCCGCATTTTTTGTTTTTGCAAAACTAATTTTCGATCATAGAATTTATTTATTAATTCAAATGAAACCTACGTTGCACAAGATGATAAACCAAAATTGTCTCTATAGCAGCATAATGTAAATCATCAGATTTTGGACACTTGTTCTGAAAGAGCATATTATCCACTGTTTTGCTCACACTAGAAGCTTTAGCAACCTTACAATTTTTCTGATCACCACATGCTTATTTCTATCTCTATGGCAGCAAATGCAATTGAAAACTGTGCTTTGCAAATAGTGAATAACCACGCTCACCAGCAATACAAAGAAAATGAACTTACAATGCTGAAATGTTAAGACTACAGGGCGCGCTTCCGAACAGGGGCAGCAGCATTTCCCCTAAGGTTAAAGTCCAGTTTAGGTGTGTGTGTATTAATCGAAAAAAATGTCATATAAACATACGTTCTATTTTCATTATTTTCTAGCCCCTAATTTTCGATTAATGCACACACACCTAAACTGGACTTTAACCTTAGGGGAAATGCCGCTGACCCTGTTCGGAAGCGCACCCCACTGATTTAGTAGAGAATGCAGTCATAATATTATAATCTGGTCTTTGATTTATGTTTAAAATCAAAGTGTACCAAAGTGTGGCTATTACTGTTAGTGAGTGTGTAGTAAGTGTCATTCTCTTGGAATAAAAACAAGTATTAATCTCCTTTCTGAGACCGAACCAGAAAATAAGCTATGGACGTTTTGTCACATTTCTGCTTGTAGATACAGACACGAATCTTAAAATACAAACTGTCCATCCAGAATATAGACATATGGTAGCCTAGCTGTACATATGGGCGCCTAAATGCGTATACTTAGGGTTACCATCCGTCCAGCAAAAGGAGGACATGTCCTCTTTTTAATCATTTTATCCTGTCCGGCAGGCATTTAAAAAAAATTTTTAATGTCTGGCATTTCGCATTTCAACTAGAATTAATATTATGAATATTGAATAATGTGCGATATTATGCATAGAATATCTAAACAAATGATGAAAACCTATGAAAGAATTTAACTGCTTTCAATGGTTGAAGCTGGAGCACATAAACCATCCCATCGCACCTCCTCATACTCATCTTCTTTCACAATAGCCCTGCCAAGACTCTGGAATTCGCTACCTGCTAGCATCAGGGACTGTCGAAATAAAATTGAATTCAAACGCAAACTTATTAGGCACTTGGTCAGTAATTGATTTCTTGTAAATAGTTTCTTTAATCTACCACAAAATATTTTAATATTCATAAATTTAATCGCTATACAATTTTGTTATTCTAGATTTAATTTGTAATTCAGTAAATATAAAATATTCTTTGTTTCTCTATGATAAATTATCTAGCTTTAATTAGTCAGGTAATCTTTTCGTACTTTGATTTTATTGTAATTGTAATTATAACTTTAATACTAATTGTAATTTTATTGTTCATATTATAGTTGGAATCACCTGATAGAGAGGCAGAGAAGGCCTGACGACCTTATCTCTACCAGGTTAAATAAATAAATACTAATACTACTAATAATAAACAAAATATAATTACCTATTGACATGCATTGAATTCTTACACAATAAAAATGTCACTATTCATGACTCTAACCTATTTTATCAATTTTATTCTGCGTACAAAGATATGCCAAACAAGTTAATTTGGACAAAGATTTAACTTTAGATAAACAATGGTGCAAATTCTTCAATTCCAATAGTTCTGCGAGCACTGAAACTTTCTCAGAACTCTTAAAAATATGTCAATTCTGGGTAGCTCAGTTGGTAGAGCAGCTGGCTACGGACTGGAAGGTCCGGGGTTCGATCCCAGATGGTGACAGGATTTTTTCTCGTTGCCAAACTTTCAGAACGGCCCCGAGGTTCACTCAGCCTGCTATAAAATTGAGTACCGGGTCTCTCCCAGGGGTAAAAGGTGGTCAGAGCGTGGTGCCGACCACACCACCTCATTCTAGTGCCGAGGTCATGGAAAGCATGAGGCTCTACCTCCAAGCCCCCCAAGTGCCTTCATGGCATGTTACGGGGATACCTTTACCTTTTATTTATTTATCCCAAGTCACAATGGAAGTGGTGAGAGAGTATTTTCCCTAATAACTGGTCAATGGACAAAAGAACGAAATCGCATGCTAACGGAGACAGTCAGAAGTGTCATCATGGTGAAATATAATTTCAACAACATGTCCTGTGAACAGTTTCATAGTTAATTTGTTACAAGATAGAAGTTTGTCTCTTCAGGCTCTTGTGTACAAAGTGGGCTCCACCAATAAGTACAGATGTAATACTGATCCAACAACTAGTGAGAAAACTAATTAAGGTGAGGCATTGTTTTTAACCTTAATTTTGTTCATACCACTTTTTAACAAGTCCTCCTTTTTTCAGTTATGTCCTCTTATTTTATACTTCATGCCCTCCTATAGAATTTCTTCTCATGGTAACTCTACGTGTACTATATGTGGGTTTCTCTAGGTTCATCTATCATTCTGACAAATTGTCCAGCATATAGAAATGTGTTCCATAGTCCTTTCTGTAAGTTGTTCAGTGAACTGTCCAAAGACAGGTTGGGACCTCATAAATTACACAATTAAGGCATCACTCATGAGGCAACTAAGCTAGGAGATAAATAGGTAGGGTTGCCAGTTTCTTTAGCCCTTCACTGAATAAATCACTGACTAGTAACATATTATTTCATCAATAAGACTTGAGACATATACAAACAATTATTCTTCGTCTAACACATCAAGTGAGATGTACTCCTGATAATATATAATAGACGTACATATCAGGCATAACCTCAATCAGAGGTATTTCTATAAGTGTACCTACTAATTTTCCTAGTTACGCTAGGTTTCATCTTTGGTTAGTGATTGAGCTAACTTTCAATACTAAACAAAGTCTTATTTCTATATAATTGAATTGTATATAGGCCAAATAGGCCTAGCCTATACTGTGCTGAAACTCGAATATTAGGGCAAACTAGCGCTGAGGTAGTTCTCTTCGTATTCCGCTTATATGCCTTCAATATACGAATCTGTGACAGGTTAGATTTGGTTAGGGAACACATGCATTATAGGTACTGTCAGTTATTATAGAATTCTAAGCATGTCAATTGTGGTTAAATAAATATTTGTTCTTATTAAAGTGTTGCCAATAATTTTCGGATGACACATGAATCTTCCTTTTACTCAAGGTAAAGTGATTAAAAATGAGATTATATAATTAAGAGCTATGCCTCTAAAAATGTTTGTCAGAGTAATATCATGTACAGATACGGAAATAAAATTTTGAGTACCCTTATTGTACAAGTTTCGCTATCTCCTTAAAAAAAACCCCTATTGTATGAATATTTGAGAACCAAAGTTAGTTTGTTTACATGCCACTATGATGGGTATTTAAACACTAAAAGGTCCTGGGAAAATATTTATGTAAAAAAACTATCACGAATAAGTTTGGAGAAGGCAGTGACATTACGTATTATTGAAATATTTAAAAAAAATAATTAATTTTATTAAGTTGGCTATATTAGAATAACAATCGATAATATTCTATTTCCAGATACGAATATGAATTGATATATAGGATGACGGTAGGTCTACCTATAATGCATCTACGCCAAAAAGGAAACGTACCTAAGTAATTCTACATGTCGTAGGCCTAATACACGTTAATGGCTCCGTGAAAAACAAACTGACGCGGTAATCTGCTCCAGCCATTTTACTGAAACATTGATCTCGCAATATACCATATGGTACTGACGTCTGATTTGTGTTGCATTATTTAATTATGAAATAAAACTCAGAGATGGTATAACCACAGTCTAGTATATACAGTCACGAAGCTTGAGTTGTTGAGGGTACTAGGAACAACAGACTACGCCGGTACTATTTTGCATTGTTTGCGAAGAGGCGATAGTAGCGACCCTAGCGGTTAGCAACTATCTATGGATGCATATTCTCTACGTATTGACCTTCGTGACTGTATATACTAGACTGTGGTATAACTTTACAAAAATATAGGCTAGATCTAACTTACCATATCTTAAAAAATAAATAGGCTATACAAGTTTTCGTACGATCGAGAATCACCGACAGATTAGCTTTGGTTTGTTTAGGCTTTTGTTATGCCTTGCACATGTATGTTTTTTTGGTAGATCGACAGAAAACGAAGTTTTCGTGAAGTCGAGGGTCAGTGTCAGGTTAGGTTTGGCTTGTTCAGAACTTTAGTATGTCTTGCATATAGGCTTTTTTGTACTAGGAACCCTAGACCAAAGAAAGGAGAGCTTTCCTGCGTAGCGCAACATCATGATGGTACCAATGGACTAAGTGATCACTGCGTATGAAAATGTCGGAGAAAATCGATTGGGTATATATTAAACGAAGGTGTTTGGGCCGGATGTGGGTTTATAGCTTTCGCAGTGACCACATCGTATCTCTAGAGTAATGTAATACAATTGTGAAGTTATTTTCAATTGTTTAAATACATTTTTTTCTCCCATGATGGCGAGATCAAAGTCTAATGGCTATTTTGAACTTTTGTAGTTATTTCTGGTCAACTAATTAGTGATATGAAGTAATTCTTAAATGAAAGTGAGATGAAAAAAGTTTGGCCTACTTGACGATCACCTGTTCGCTAGTATCTTTACATAAATAATAAAAAGTCACAATATAGAATGATAGTAGCAATCGCGAAATAGGCCTACTGTCAGCTGAATATAGACTATGTGTTCATCAGATATTTCAAAACAAAGGCTTAGGCAAATATTTTCATTAATTGGGTGGAAATTACGTAAAATCATTAAACGTAATTTTTATCATCAAATTGTTTACGATTAATATCAACTGACATTTTTATAATTGACAGCACGTTGAGTGTTAGAACTTCATGCACAAGATTAACAATTTTAATAACACTGAATTAGATCAAATATTCCCTATGTACTAAATTTTACCACTATAATGTAATATGTATTTTAATCGAATTGCAGGCAATTCTGTTTTACAACACCACTGATTACAATATGTGCAAAACAGTCCACAATTAATAACGCATATCGGGCATTCGAAACTAATTCTTACAAAACTATCTTGAAAAAGAGGAAAGAATAAAGTGCTCAAATGCAACTGTCACGCAATTTCTACATAATAACAAATTACACTTTGATAGGGAGAGTGACACTAATTGAAAACTTTTCCATTTTCTTACCATGACTTACACATGTCACATACTGTAGTTATTTACCATACTTCTACGTAATGAGAGTAAGATTTCAAGAGTAGCTATATTACTGAACATTATATTAAATCAAGATTAAAAGAACTCGTGAGAGAATGAAACGCCATTCCCTGACCACCAACCTTCTTATGAGATATTGCAAGATGGTAGCTAAGTCAGAATCTTGATCAGAACTATCATCAGACCGTGATCGCGAATCACTATCGTCCATTCTTCTTGAAGTAGAGGTTCCCATACAGATGGAAATATTGAACACTTTATAGAAATTTAAAATCACTTTTGGAATGCAACAAACTACACTCGTTACGTAAAACACAACCTCTCTCAGAACAAGGTAACTCACGAGCGACTCATGAGTATGCGTTTCCAAACAAAAATAAACAGCTGTACTCAAGCAAGAGTGGTTTTGTAGGTTCGTTTACAAATTCAATAAGGTCGCTTTACATGTCAGAGTGGTTGTAAAGCAACAATTTGAACTATAATCTTTGCTCTTCGTAGAAATAATAAGAGAAAAGCACATGTCATGTGTTAAAGTGCATTTACACGCTATATGCCTTGCAGAAACTAACCATTGATTTAAAAACTTCTACAAATTTTAAGGTTGAAATGTTATACTGTGGAGGTATTTTCACACATTAAACATATAAATTCGTCACGCTATTTATGGAAGGCTCTTCCATTGCACTCACACGTAATGCAAACATACACAGCAATTGCATATGCCGTAATCTGTACTCAATCCAGTCCACAGGAAATAATTCAGTCTTTGGCTGATAGTCTGTGACGTATGAAAATAGCTCCATACTTCATACCTCTTTGCTTTCCCCCAAGCATAAATTTCATAATATTTCATCACATTATGCATTATGATAATGTCCTTGAATTGAGAATAACTAGCACGCATCCACAACGTGCGTGCATTGTGACGTTATCCTTGAGATAAGTCGAACGTCAACAGAATTGCATCTACATTGTGTAATTCAAGAATAGAACAAACCGGAAGTGTCGCAGAACACAAGATCCTTCATGCTGATTTGTCAACTTGTGGCGCTATATTTAAAATTGGTTAATAAAATTTGTTTGCTTTAATGTAGAACGCATTACGTTTGCCACACGAACGAAAAAATTAAATAGAAACTGTAGCGTCATTTGGGCTGAGAAAGCGTAGGTGCTAACTACTATAAAAATGTGCTCACTGTACTTATAGTAGTATTAAAATATATTTCAATAAACGTCTATAATGTTATTATCTGAAATCTACAGAGAACATGATTTATACATTTCAATTCTGAAGAGATGAGACGCACTGCCAGTCATGCTCAGTTACTAATCTGAAGATAGTTACTCGTTGTTCTTGGAGAATTGGGAATCAAATGTTTATCTTTTTTTTTTTGCACGATCGTGATTTTTGTTGTATTTGCAGCTATTGTTGTTAGGCCTTGAAAGTTAGAATCCCCACACAGAAACTTGTAGCTAGGGAAACCATTCTTCATAACATAAAACTATACTGAAATAGACCCATTACAGTGCAGTTGTTACTTAGTTACCATTAAAGTATAGTTTTGTGAAGACTTTGGAATAATATTGCTCTAAATTTTCAATGCAAAATATAGACTATTGTATTTGCAATTTAAAAAATATGATCGTACAAAAAATATTGTACAATACATGTTTGTGAAGTGCATTACAAAATCTCTGAAACTGAAATTTTGTACGAGTAAAAAGCACTTTCCAACATCGTATCGTAATATAATTTAAACTTCGCACCAAGACTTATTTTCACTATTTTGTTATTATTATTTAATATCGTACGTTTATAATTTAGCTGTATTAATAATTTTGCTGAATAATACGAAATTACAGACTGAAATCTTTGTTGGATCCTGTGTTTTTTTGTGTTTTCTAAAAGTCTGCATTTTCACTTCCTTTCAGTCTACAATGCGAAGGTGTTCATTGTAAAGCTACTATTTTCGTCAATTTTTATAGAAACTTAATTTGGTATACATTTCTCTCTCTAGACGACATTAAGATATATGGATCATATGCGAGACTAAGAGGAAGGCAGAAAATAGGAAAGATTGGAGAATGCTGGGTTTGCAGTGAAAGACCTGCCCTAGGACAGAACATTCATGTATGTAAACATGGCGTTTCCCAGGAATAAATTTTAGGTTCTGTTTTTAGTTATTTATATTAATGATTTACCTCGATCATAAATAACTTATCCCAGATAATCATATTTGCGGATGATGCAAGTATGATTATCTCAAGTAAACAATAAGATCACTTTATAAATACTTCTAATACAACATTAAATCTATGAATGATTTGTTCAGGGCAAATAAACTAGTATTTAATGTTGACGAAACCAGTATAATCAAATTTAGTAAGATAATATTGCTCAAATTTTCTATAATATTGGATTAAATGGAATTGATTTCAAAGCATCTATAAGCACAAAGTTTCTTGGCTTGGAATTGGATAAACTTTTGAAATGAAAATACACATAGAATATTATATTACTCCTAAATTAAGCTCTTTCTGTCACGCAGTAAGATCATTATCTTTTAACCAGTGATATGACTATATATATATATATGTATAATATATAAAGGTAAAGGGTAAAGGTAAAGGTATCCCCATAACATGCCATGAAGGCACTTGGGGGCATGGAGGTAGAGCCCCATGCTTTCCATGACCTCGGCATTAGAATGAGGTGGTGTGGTCGGCACCACGCTCTGACCACCTTTTACCCCCGGGAAAGACCCGGTACTCAATTTTATAGGAGGCTGAGTGAACCTCGGGGCCGTTCTGAAAGTTTGGCAACGAGAAAAAATCCTGTCACCACCTGGGATCGAACCCCGGAATAGACAAATCAATGATGAAACGCCGCCTTACAAAACGATCTTAATGCTATTGAAACCTGGATGATAGAAAATAAAATGAAAATCAATGTCAGCAAAAATAAGTCAATATCCTTCTGTAGAACGCATAAAGAAATTTGTCTCGGATATCAGCTGAATGGTACATCGATGCCACAAGTGAACACTTGTAAATACCTAGGTATATATTTAAGTAACAAACTGGGTTGGGAGGAATAAGTCACTAATACCACAAGGAAAGCCTGGAAAGCACTACATTTCTCTATGCGTATTCTGAAGAAATCTAACCGAAAGTCAAAAGAATTAGCGTACAAAACCCTTGTTCGCCCAATTATGGAATATGGAGCAATAGGTTGGGATCCGTATAGACAAAACCAAATCGATTCAATAGAAAAGGTCCAACGCTAGGCAGCAAAATGTCAAAATGGGGAAGGGACATGGTGAGGAGATAGTAAAAGACTTAGGGTGGGAACTTCTCAAATCAAGGCGACGAAAAACCAGACTCACCGCACTGTTCAAGACACAAATGGGGCACAAAGCATGGACCGATATCAATGCTAGATTAGCAACACCATCATACTTAGGAAGGGCTGATCATATTAGGAAGTTCAAATGTAGAAAACTAAGAACGGATGTGGCAAAATTTTCCTTTGTTAACCGCACAATAGTAGACTGGAACAGCTTACCTGCGGCAACCTTTCAGGGTGGTCCTCTTAAAATCAATACATTTAAGGAAAGGTTGAGAAGATTAGACTGAAAATGTAATTGGAGGTGTAGTGCAATTATTTAAGTTGTGTCATGTAATTAATTGGGTTCGTATATAATTAATTATGTTATGTAATTAATCAAGATGATATATAATTAATTAAGGTTATATGTAATTACTTAAATTGGGTGAAATAAAACTACTAATAAGTTAGTCTTACTTTTGCTTATCGTAGGCGTTATTATAGAATAGTTTTTATTTATAGTCCTAGGTTTATTGAATCTACTATTTATAGATTTACGTTTATTTTATTTTATTTCATTTACGTTTATTATATTTTATTTCATGTAATTGTAATTATTGTATATTATATATCACTGCCACCGGGTGTATACCCAATTGTAGTGTTAATAAATACATACATTAGTAGCTATTCTATCAATAGTCTCTAAACACACACTTTCATCTCAAACAGCAGAAATAACTAAAATGCTCTCTCAATTAATATCACTCAATAAAAGAATTGTATTCCAATGGATACCATCCCATTGTGGAATCCTGGGAAACGAGAATGCGGATGCTTTAGCAAAGAAGGGCAGCACTGCTACTTACAGACCTGTTACTAAATCTATGTATTACTCTGTGAAAAGATTTATTAAATCTACATACTTAGACTTCAACAAACAAAATTTGATAACACAATCCCATGGGAAAAAATGGAACTCTCTGCATCAAAATCCACAGTTAATTCCCGATTTATCACGAAAATCGTCTGTAGCTGCATTTAGATTGGCAACAGGCCATGATTGTTTGGCCAAACACCTGCATAGAATTGGAATATATCAGTCCCCTAACTGCCCATTGTGCAACTCAAACCAAGAAATGGATTCGGAACACCTCAAAATCTGTGCTTCAGTGGCTGGTCATGATAATATCTTCGAAAAATATTGGAGTGCAAGAGGTCAAATGACTTTATTGTCAAACGCCTGGCATTAGAAAACACCAACATTAGTATGAACATCCTTAAAATGTCATATATTATATACTTTCATTCCATGATGAAATATGGATTAATATTCTGAATTAATTCAACTGATGCTGAACATATTTTTGTTTTACAAAAGAAATCCCTAAGAATAATGACAGGGATGCATAAAAGGACATCGTGTAAAAAGATTGTTCCAGATTTAGAAATCTTGTGAGTACATTCTTTCCCTAATGATGTTTTGTAGTAAAAGTCAAGATACAATCAGCATTAATCAAGACACTTATAATTTTAATATAAAACAACAAAGCTGATCTCCATCTACCTTCTGTTAATCTCAGTTGTTATAAAAGGAGTCCACTATTCATGCATTACAGTCTTCAATACACTGCCTAATTATCTAAAAGCTTTCAAGGACAAAGAGGAAACGTTTAATAAAATTTCTCCATATTCATACCTTCTACTCAAATGATGAACTGTTTATGCTTGTAAACTTAATTAGTCTACTTACAATAGTACATCATGCAACGAGCCTATAATGGTAGTAATTAAGACGCGAGTATGTTTATGAAACGAGCGCGAGTTTCATAATTTTCATACGAGCGTCTTAATTACCATTATAGGCAAGTTTCATACGATTTTTTATGCTCGACCATATTTCTAACTTGAAATTATTCATAAGTATTTATGTTGTTCTTATCTGACTAGGGAGCGGAACTGACCTTGTGCAATATCTCGTAAATTGTGAGATGTGCGCAGACGCGAAAGTATTGACTTTTTCCGAGAAACAAATGTCATTGACCTTGATATAATCTAGAGAGTAAAATAAACTTTAATCTTGATATAACCTTGAAATTGATTTAGACATTGAAAAACGAGATGACAAATTGAATGTATTTGAATATTATTTACAATTAACGCTAATTATTATAGTAACAGAACATAACCTTCTGCGACAGTGTTGGATTTCCAGCCTCCATGACGTTTCACTAGTTGTCTTTCGATTGCATATCTGAGAATAATCGATACTTGCGCTTTCATATTGCTACAATGGTGTTTTCTGATTGGTGGAACACCTGAACTTTAATGAATAGGTGTACTTTAATGAGGTCCATTAAAGGGCTGCTACCAGGTGTATAATTACTACATTTCGGCATGGTCGAGCATAAAGTATTATATATTTTTGTATAGTTTTTTACTTACTCCACATCTTAAAGCATCTTAAAGTAAATGGAAAGGAAAGGTTAATTGAATTAAAATCCATTAATTTCAATTGACATATATATTTGCTTCTACACAATATTGTAGACTAAAAGGCAGATTTAAAAAAAGTGTCTAGTACAAAGCCAGTCTTATTCCTGAAGACACAATAACCCAAGCTGCTATCTTCATATGCAATGCTACCTACTTCTCCCACACATCGCCATATCTGTTCTTTTCCTGGTTCCACGTCGGTGGAGGACTTGGTGTTGAGTCTGGAGGAGGTCCTCTTGGATGGACAGCAGTTGGAATATCTTCAGGGGTAGTAATACCTCTGTAACAAAAGATTCACTTGACTTGCTTGGTTTTGGGTCATTGTCTTACTTAAGTAATATTGAACAGGACCAATGTTAGTGCAATCTTTTATATGATCTCAGCCAGAATACAGAATTTATATCAAAATTAGTTTATAGAATGCAGTTATCTAATTTCTAACAATTTACCTTACTTACTTACTTACAAATGGCTTTCAGAGAACCCGGAGGTTCATTGCCACTCTCACATAAGCGCATTATCGGTCCCTATCCTGAGCAGATTAATCCTACAATCATATCCCACTTCCCTTAAATCCTTTTTAATATTATCCTCCCATCTAAATCTCGCCCTCCCCAAAGGTCTTTTTTCCTCCGACCTCCCAACTAATACCACAGTCTAGTATATACAGTACTTACTAAATATGCAAACATAGACAGTTGAAATATGCATCCATAGATAGTTGCTCACCACCAGGATCGCTACTATCGCCTCATCACAGATTCTTTCCCTAGCAGACCATAAAATGTATTGTACTTTCGATATAGTGTTCTTTTGAAAAAATTAACACCTTCCTTCCACTATTGAAATATATAAGGTTTATATATTATTTTCATAAAATATATATTATATTCTATAAACTCACCTTCCTGGATCTTTCAGAAGAAGGATAACTCTAACCCATTTTTCTTACAATTTATAGTACTACAAACGTCTTCTTGTCCCATATTATTATTCAAATTATTGTATTTTAGCCATTTACATTTATTACAACCGATAACGAACATTTCACAGTTTACATAGCTTTTAACAAAAATGCGAAATACGGCACAGTCAATGCTTTTTGGATCTAGACCAGGCCGTAATGGTTGTTCGGGTTTTCTATTTCAGTGTATGGAGCTCAGTGAAATATTATATTATAACTTTATTGCTTATCATTGCTAAGCTTTATTTAGTGTAATGTGTCCATAAGTTCCGTTTACTTCTTGTTGCATAATATGTTGCAGAAATAATTACGAAACTGTGTTATTTTAATGTGAAGAGAATTTTACATGTTAACATAATCTGTTCGCGTCAACATTTCAAGTTTAGAATGGAAGCTATTTTGAGGTTTAATAAAAAAGAATTTATATTGTGATTTAAATTTAGCACATCTACCTTCCTTAATTGCAGACAGAAAATTTACCATACCACTCCTATGAAATTAGTGTACATACAATTGTGTTACTTGGTTTCTTAAGTAGTAGATAAATACAATAATTCATTACTCAATTGTAGTACTAAAATACAGACAAATTGAATGTCCGAGGCATCATACATGACATTATGCTTAATTACAATGTATGATTACGAATTTAGGAATATAAGTTAAATATAGTAAACATACCTATAATTTTCATATGAATGGCAAGGCATTGGAGATCACTAAATTTAGATAGAAAGGGGCAACTGGTACAGTAAACATAACCTATAATTTCAACATATCTAAATATCCGTGCAGTGCAAATGAAAATTATTGAATCGTGCATAAATGAATGTACAAGAATTTCGCAATATTTAATCGAAATAAAGGCAGGTATTACACATACGAACAATGTTACATGGTCTGCCTTACGGCCTGTATTAGATCACGATGGCTGTGGCACAGTCTATTGTTCCTAGTACTCACAGTGCTCCAAGTGGCTAGCAACTATCACGAGATTAGCAAAAAATCATCCCAAGCTTCGTGAATGTATATAGTAGACAGTACTAATACTCTATATGCATTTTTAGATTCACCAATATGTGCTACATATCCTGCCCATCTCAAATATTTGGATTTAATGTTCCTAATTATGTCATGTAAAGAATACAATGCATGCAGTTCTGCGCTGTGTAACTTTCATCATTCTCCTGCAACTTCATCCCTCTTGACTCCATATAATTTCCTAAGCACTTTATTCTCGAACACCCTTAGCCTCTGTTTCTCTCTCACAACCAAGTTGTTCTCTGCTGTTTTATCGAAATGGATTATACTTTTTCATGAGTTTCACAACTATGCATTGAGATTGAAGAGTATCTGCTCTTCGAAACCATGCAACTGACTACTGCAATTAAAATTTCATTTTGTCAATAGAAACTTACATAGAGAGAAAGACATAGTTCTCTTATGAAGTTTTATTGATTGTTACACACTACTTTCTTTCTTGTCTAACAGTGAAGGGTGATTCAAACTCTAATGTTTTTTAAGACACATTTACAATGACAGAAACAGTCTTTCACATGAATTTTTGTAATTCTCAAACATACCGGAACGGCTTTGTTTTCTTCTGTTCATATTCCTCCCTGTTCTTTCTGCGCAGTTCCTCGTATGTTGCTGATCTGTGCTGAGTTCCTGGTGGAAGGCTGCTATCTTCTTCAAATGAGGGAGCTGCAATAGAATAAGAGAGTTGGTGAATGCAATCCATTCACTACAAAAGGTCTTTAAGGCACTTATCCACCCTTGGGAGAAACATTTGCAGTTTTTATCGAATTTTTAAAAGCTCTTTTCTCCCTGATTACTTGACACAACATTGAGGACTTTCACACAAAATAAACCCCTCAAATATTTTTGGGGGACAATTTTTGAAAGTGAAAGCTGAAATTTGTTGGTTTTAGTCCTTGGCTCATAGATTTTTGTTAGAACAAAATTTCTTTCACCGTCTTACTCCTAAAAGAACACAGAATATGCTGTGAAAACAGTTTTTTCTTTCTTATCCCATTAAAGAAAAATGTCATTTTACGTTTTGAAAATTTCAAACACAAAAATAAAAAAATTAAAATCTTATGGCCAGTTTTTCCAAGTAATGTTTAATTTGGCTTAACAAATGTTAAATTAACAGCTGGTTTATTTTTAACGTTTTGTTAAGATATTTTCCATTTTTCCAACATAATTTTGTTTAAAATAACCAACACTTAACTTTAACTGTCGTTAATACTATTCTAACTACTCTACAGCAGTTGGCAATGATTTTGCATATATAAGACAACTTCTTATTGGCTGATATTATTATTATTTAAATTCTGTACTATGGAGTAAGTCATGAAACATGTGTAAAATCGTAACCTATTACAGTAGCCATGATTCATACAGTACAAAGAATTGATAAATGAAAGTTGCATTGACTGCTATTGAATAATAATAATTATTATGTATGGTTACATTTTATAATGCTAAATATGAATTTCTGTTTAGAAAAATCTCAGCATTATGACCACCAGGTGACAATAATTACACGAATGTGTGTGTAGTCAACTGTACAGAAAACCCCGAGGAGAATTCCGTATCATATAAAATTCTCTAATTTAGGTTCATGCATAAATTATATGTAATTTCGTCCTAAAGAAGCAATTGCTGCTGAAACATTTTATTATTTACTCACTGAGTATTTTGAAGCACTATTGACATCGGCTATAGTTGAAGAGCTAGTAACATAGAATCTAGAGTTAATAGTAGCTAGTGAATTGAAACAAGTGGCCTATTTCAACTAGGTAACATACAACTGAGTTTTATTTTAAGACATGAAAGTGATTATTATAACTACATACCGGTACCTAAGAAATATTAGTAAATTAATACATAATGTGCATTCAAACATAACAAAACTTAATTGGTATATTAACTTTCATTTATTAGAATTATATTATAGCTAGCGATAAGATATGTTTGCACTGGCTTTAAAACAGAAGCGAAAGAGCTGGATTCTTGGAATTTATAATCGTTTTCTTTCCGATGGAAATTTAATTTTCCAGCAGGATAATCACCCCGCGCACACCGCCATAAATGTACAAAGACAGTTCATGGAAAAGCATGAAAAAGAGGATTGACAAATATCGAGACATCCCACCTCAAAATCCAGATCAATTCTGGGATCAAGTTCTGGTACCTGGGAAGATTTCGCTAAGGATCAGAACTATTTCCGCGATCTGGTGGACTCAATGCCCCAAAAATGCCAG
Organism: Periplaneta americana; assembly: GCF_040183065.1. NCBI lineage: Eukaryota > Metazoa > Arthropoda > Insecta > Blattodea > Blattidae > Periplaneta > Periplaneta americana. The sequence continues at coordinate 25,561,675 of NC_091130.1, forward strand.
ACAGTGATAGACGCCGATGGCATGTGGACAATGTATTAGATCCACATGTGTATTTCTTTTATTTTTCTTTAATTTGTTTATCTTCGTTTTATTTCGGGAAGAAAATTGATCTCCCAAGAGTTTTTTTAAATTTTCCTAATGGAACCAGAGTTGCGAAATAATAAGTTCTACTACACAAAATTATAAAAATGAAGAAAGGTAACATGTATAAAAATTAGTTACGTTAAAAAAAAAAGTTATCGCCGAGAACCGAACACGGGCCCCTGGGGTGGCAAGCCAACACGCTACTGACTACTCCATCTGGGTACCATGACGTAACCAGCGCGACGAGGCACATATAGCTGCTAGGCTTGAAGTCTACGGACACAGCTCACATACAAACGTAATCATGTAAATATTTCAATGTTCAGTACTAGTTAATGTTTCATTTGGACTGATTTACTGAAGCTTGGTGACACCGTCCCTTACTCTAAACATTCCTCAAAGAGAAACATAACATGTTACTTTCACAACTTTTGTCTGAACAGCTGTGGTGTTATCCGCCATGTTTAACTGTTTGTTAAATGAGTTAACGGCCTGAAATCCTACATTTAAAGTTAACAAACGGTTAAGAATCTGTTAAGCCAAACTGGTGTTGAACAAATGGAAAAACTGTATTTAACAAACTGTTGAAGGTTTAACAGTCGTTAAGTCTTCTAACAATACTTGGACAAACCGGCCATTAGAGTTTTAAATTAACGTTTTTAAGCAGTAAGACACTGTTTGTATAGTCACAACGCTGTTATTCCCGGCGTGACTCCTTCTCTTTGCTTACGTCTTAGGAAGTCAAGGCTCTATAAAGTCTAGGTAGGTAGTATCGTTCGCCATTTTTGTTCTTTCGTTGCCGAGCTACCACACTTGCCACACCGTTAAACATTATTATGTCGTAGCTCCTATGATAATAAATCAAACGCACTGTAATTGAGCAAATAATTGAGCGGCAAATAACGTCTTCGCGTGCTTTCTGCGAACGCCAACGAAAGAGCCAAAATGGCGGGCCTTTATATTAAGTATTTATCGAGCCTTAAGAAATGAATAACGTCTTCATCAGCAAATCACAAGACGCACACATTTAAATGTAGCCGACCTGCAACGTGATTGGCTGCCAGAAATTAGAGCGACTGGACTATAGTTTGGCATACAGCTACATTAATCAGCTTCATTTTGGTGCAAGGATGATGAAAACATCTCAATTCTAAGTGCACTTAGTGTTAACATTAGTTTTGTAAAATTCTGTAAAACTGAACATGGAGAAAAATCATCTACTGTACATCTTGAGGGTATGAAAAATTGTAAAACCAAATACAAGCTTCCTGACTATATGAAGAATAATACAGTCAAACTCTAACGCCAAATTCGAATTATTATTAAACAAATAATATAAAAAACTGACAGAATATGACTTAGTTAACTTTATTAATGCATAAAAGTATTGTTAGTCCTATACTCCCCTTGCCTAAGTGGACTCGTCCAGTAACCATTATAAATAGTGTGATGTCACTCCTCACTCGTCATTCTTAAGTAATGAGAACAAGTGACATCAGATGTTCAAGGTTTTAATAATAATTATTATTATTAATATATAATTTAAAATCAATAGCAGATAGGTATTCAATGGAAATTTCTAGACAAGTCTAAAGTTATGGCTTTTACGGAAAAGAACCAATACCAAGCAAAATTTGTATAAGTAATCTTGAATTATTAATAGAAGAGGGATATCATCCTCAGAGTGGACCAATGCCATAAAGATGTCCACAAACATCGCAGCAGTACGATCGGTGCCAGGTCGTTCCTTTCAAGATGAAAACTGTCGTCATCCAGGATGCAGCGAAGTAGAAACCCTTGGGCATGTTTTGGGTTAATGCCATAAAGGAGAACTACTGAGGAACAATCGCCACCATAAAGTGAGAAGCTCCATCGTAACCACTCTTCGGAAGGCAAAGTGGGAGGTTTGCGAAGAAGTGCACTGCTTGGCTAAGAATGGGTCAACGAGAAGAGCAGACATTGTAGCCATCGATCGCCGGAATCAAAGAAGCCTCGTTCTTGACCCCACTGTCCGTTTTGAGAAGGATTATCAACAAGCCAATAACATTAACGATAAAAAGAAGTCTATTTACAACCCATGTATTCCTCACTTCAGTGAGATACAGAATGAATATTAATACATGGGAAGTGAAAGGACTTCTTTTTGGCGCTAGGGGAACTTCATTTAAGTTAACCAAAACCATTCTCCTTTCTCTTAAATTTTCTAATGAGGACAGTAACAAAATTTGTCTAATGGTATTGAGAGATTCATTATCCATTTTACACAATCACTTGTATAATACTATGTAATTTTTTTTTTTACTTCATTTCATTACTCTTCAATGTATTTTCATCTCATGTTTCTCCGAAATCAAATTGTACTTTATTTTTAAATTTATCATTGTTCTGTATTCTCTCCGCAATCATATTGTATTTTTAATTTAACCTCTGCTTTGTATTCTGGATCCTAGTGGTCAGCCATAGATTTCGGTCAGATGTCCCAAATTGTGGAATTTGTGTGTGTGTAGAAGGAGTGAATGAATTCAGTTCTCTTGGTTATAAAATATCATTTATGGCAGAATCAGATATAGCAGACAAAATTCTTAAATTTAATAAAACTATGGGTATCTTCAACAACATTATGAAACCATCCTTAGTCCAAAGACATACACGCCTCCGCCTCTATAAAACCTTGGCGAGACCTGTTCTATGTTATGGGCAGTGAGGCTTGGACTCTTTGAAGATGTGATGAAAATCACATTACTGCCAGTGAAATGAACTTCATGTGCCATACAGCAGGTTATACGAAATGGAACGGGAAAAGAAATGAAGATATCTTGAACGAGCTCCAAATGATACCTGTTCTGGATCACATACATCAATACGAAAGCAATTGGCTCCAACATGTAAATCGAATATCAAACAGTGGAATACCAAAAGCAATCCTGGATTATAATCCAATAGGAAGTCCTCAAAAACAATGGAAAGAAAATTTTGGTAGACCGTAACAGTTCTTCAAAGGACTACAACCTGTGAGAATGAAGATGATGATAATTAATATACTTCTGTTTTTTCTGTGGATCGTACTAGTGCAGATGGTGATGTCACAGTATTAATAGAAAGTGTGACCAGGGGCCTATTCCGCCACTTACTAACTATACAGGGTTATTCATAAGTCCGTGAGACATTTTGAAGTTTAATAAAGAATAAAGTATGCAACATATCACGGTAATTGACATGCCGATAAACGTAAAGGTAAAAGTTATCCCCGTCACATGCCATGAAGGCACTTGGGGGGCATGGAGGTAGAGCCCCATGCTTTCCACGACCTCGGCACTAGAATGAGGTGGTGTGGTCGGCACCACGCTCTGACCGCCTTTTACCCCCGGGAAAGACCCGGTACTCAATTTTATAGAAGGCTGAGTGAACTTCGGGCCGTTCTGAAAGTTGGGCAATGAGAAAAAATTCTGTCACCACCTGGGAAATTGACATGCCGATAGAGAGAGAAACTCTCCAAGTTTTTTTAATAAGAAAAGTCTGCTCTTAGTTGCCATGATTTATTGCTCGGTGGCAACAGTTATAATAATGGCAAAATGACGTTTGCTAAACGTGAGCAATCATTTTGTATGTTGGAATATGCAAGGACCTCGTCAAAGATTTGAAGTAGACGGTTTCGCTGACTTGTTCATCACGACAAAGCAACTTTTCATCTCTCCAGAAAAGTGAATCGGTACAATGTGCGCATATGGGGAACTGAAATTTCCCGCGCAGTCATTGAGCCTGTGCGAGACTCACCTTAGGTGAATGTCTTCTGTGTGATTTCGAAAGAGAAGGTGTATGAGCCATTTTTCATTGTAGAGCCCATTGTCACTGTTGGACATGTTACAAAACTGGCTGATGTCTCAGCTGAATGAAGACAGCAATGATTACATCTCTCAGGAAGATGGATCTCCCTGTCACTATCACAACAACGTGCGAGAGTATCTTAATCAAAATTTGCCAAAGAGATGGATCGAACACACAGGACGAGAAGATGACGCGTTAATAAAGTGGCCACCACGATCACCGGATTTAACTCCATGTGACTTTTTCTTGTGGGAGTTTATGAAGAATACTGTCTATGTACCTCCTCTCACCGCTGATCTCCAGGAACTTCGCCACCAGATTACAGCTGCCATGGCTCTACTGTCTTCGCGCTACGAGTTGGCGCGGGGAGTAGATAGGCGGGACGGGGGAACTTTACGCTACACTCTGACCTGAAAACTTCGCCCACTTACTTGGCTACACAGGAACGGAGTCAGACATAAAAGATTCCGCATCTTCGGTGCTGTCGCTATGACTATCATCATCACATTTTTCAAAATTTCTGGAGTATGATCTGTCCATGATAATCGTCTGTTTATGTTCCAGCCGTGTATATTAATTCGAATCTCTCAACAAAGCCATTAGGCCCACCGCCCCCATCCTGATGGACAACAATGAGTGTTCTGGACACATTTGCGGTAGTCAAAACTCCCGTAACATTTTTATCGTGCCAGAACTTGGGAAACGTTAAATTGGTAGGCCTATCTATCCGCATTTCGTCCAGATACAAAATCGGTTTTTCCTCTTTCCTAAGCTTTCTTATTTGCTGTAGATATCTTCACGTATTCTAATTTACAGTGCTTTCCTCAATTTTTTTTGCTGCACACTTCTTCCACCTGAAATCCTTTTTCTTTAGTATTCGTCTTAATGTTGTCTTTCATTTCAAATCAATTTTCTCTTGTAAAAGGGTAGACGTTTGTTGCAGCTTGGTACTATTTTTTTACTTTTTATTTAACGACACTGTAATAACTACTAGCTTCTTCAGTGTCGATTGAATTGATGATGGCGAGATGGTATTTGGCGAAATGAAACCAAAGATTCGCCATAGATTACCTGACATTCGCCTTCCGCTTGGCAAAACCTCGGAAAAAACCCAACCAGGTAGTCAGCGCAAACGGGAATCGAACTCACTCCCGAGCACAACTGCAGATCAGCAGGCAAACGCGCTACCTCCTGAGCTACGCCGGTGGCCCTCTTTCTTTTTCAAATAAAAATTCTCAATTATATCTTTTTTGTCAATCTCCCGTCGAAGTCATCTACATTTGCGTTTCGGTAGTCTGGACGATTACATTTTTTTTCTCCCTCAGGTGTCGACAACGCACTTTCTTCTGTGCAGTCTTTCATTTCATTCCTTATACGCTGTATTGTTCTTGTGGATAGATTAGAGTACTTTTCTACCTTTGCTGTAGGTTTCGTAAGAGGAATGCAAAGGCACTGTTGTTGTTTTTCTTCATCAGAGAATTATTTTGCACTTCTAATAATATTCCTTTCTTCGCTATAGATTGTCAATCCTTGTTTCCTCTTTGTCGACATATTTACAATAAACAAAAAACTGCTATAAACCTAAATAACAGTATACAATAACATAAATTCTATTAACTATATTATTATCAGCACTATTAACATGAAAAGCAAAGGATAACTAAAGCAATACAAGATTTGTGGTATACTGAAAACAATTGTCTTGTTGAAACTAATAAAACACTACAGTAAAAACCCCACTATTATTTTCACAAAGTCGCAAAGACTCATAGACACGTGCAGTAGATGTTTGTGAAACAGGAATATTGCAGTGAACAGCGCGGTGCGCATGCGCGACTGTTTCCCCTCCGCCCCGTCTAAGTACTTCAGCCGCCTTCTCCTGGCATGACAACAGTAGTTAACTGTGACATGCTGGAGCATGTATGAGGCAAGATGGATTACCGCATGAATGTATGCCGTATTAGCAAAGGTGGACACATTGAGCATCTGTGAAGTATGTAACAAAACTTGGAGAGTTTCTTTTTATTGTAGTGTAAAGTAATTTGTTATTCATTGTGTAGTTTAGAAGTTATGAATTGTTTTAATGTTTCACGGACTTATGAATAGCCCTGTATTTAGTTTCTATCATCCACAATAATCGAGACAAAAACTCACAATCCAAGGTTGGGCGATGAGAATCATCCAGTCCCTCGTTGTATGGTCGGTCCGTATCTAGATCATGATGGGGGCCAACGTCTGAGTAAGTTTCGGTTTCAGCAAATGAAGGCATGGGGAATCCTGGGTCCATCGTAATTCTGAGAGCAGAAATACAATAATGAGGTTAACTAACACTGCTACAACAAGCTTGTCTATCTCAGTAATCAATCCATTAAACAAGAAGGACCTCGAAAATCTGACGTGGCAAAATTCAGTCCCTCACTTAGCATGATTACGTTAACATTGATGCCAGAAACATATTCTGATTTTAAGAATCTAACACTGCGAATTAAATAGTTTTGTGCGAGATCATACGTATTTGCTTGCTTTCCGCACACAACCAATACGCGGTAAGTGTGAAATACCACATTCAGTATTCCCAACGTAACACACATAACAATTTCCCTATTCTTACTGCTTAAGCGTCGTATTCATTTTATTGCTTTGGGTTTTTAACATATTATTTTTAAAGACGTTCAATATAGTAATAAATATAAATTGGAAATTTTACCACTCCAATTTCACCTAAATTGCACTGTTAATTATTGTTTTTAAATATTTGCAAAAATTAAGTAAACTCTACAACACCACAAAAGTTACTGCATTTGTAATGCAAGTAACATTAAGGAAGCCGTGAACAAATCAACAAGATTCCAGACTCAACATAGACTGGGGGAAAAAAAAGACAGACGTATATCACGGCCTGCTGCAGTATAGTAAACACAGAAAACATTTTATAGGAACAATGTTGAAGATAGATATATTTGTTTTCCAAAGTTGCCGTCATTGAACAGAAACCAAGATAGAAATTTCATTCATTGCAACTAATTAGAAATTCCTCTTTCAGGTATGTAATAAACGATCTTCGCACAAAATAATGTACGATACACGAGCGGTATGTTTGTTTTCATGTTCTCGGAAATTAAAAAAACTCAACTACGTTTCGCTTTTTCAGTCTTTTCCTCGAACATGAAAACGTCAACATACCGCTCTTGTAACGCATATTACTATTGTGAAATGTGCCCTATGGAAAAAAATTATAAATGCAAAATAATCACTTTTCTGGAGTCTTTTATAGTACTGCTACAGGCCAATTTATTTTGTGCGAGATCGTGCATATTTGCTTGTTTTCCGCACAGAACCAATACGCGGTAAGTGTGAAATACCACATTCAGTATTCCCAACGTAACACACATAATAATTTCCCTCTTCTTACCGCTTAAGCGCGACATTCATTTTACTGCTTTAGGCTTTTAACATATTATTTTTAGAGACGTTTAACATAGTAATAATTATAAATTGGAAACTTACCACTGCAATTTCACCTAAATTGCAATATTAATTTTTGTTTTTAAATATTTGCAAAAATTAAGTAAAGTCTACTACTCCACAAAACTTATTGCATTCCTGATACAAGTAACATTAAGGAAGCCGTGAAAAAATCAACAAGATTCCAGATGCCGATGTTATTACTGCAATATGTTATATAAATAATATTGTTAAAAATAATATTAAAATGAAAAATAAATCATTACATAACCTTACCGTTTGTTTTAAGTTCGCATTTATAGACTTGGGGAAAAAAAAAAAGACAGAAGTATATCACAGCCTGCTGGAGTATAGTAAACACAGAAAACATTTTATAGCAACAATGTTGAAGAAAGATATTTTGGTTTTCCGAAGTTGCCGTCATTAAACAGAAACCAACATGGAGATTTCATTGCAACTAATTAGAAATTCGTCTTTCAGGTATGTAATAAACTATCTTCGCACAAAATAATGTACGATACACGAGCAGTATGTTTGTTTTCATGTTCTTGGAAATTAAAAAAGCTCAACTACGTTTCGCTTTTTCAATCTTTTCCTCGAACATGAAAACGTTAACATACCGCTCTTGTAATGCATATTACTATTACCGTAAAATAGGGTTCCCATTTAAAACAAATGAAACATTTCTAATTCAAAACTATGACGTGACAGTGCAGCATCATTAATGTGATGCAACTTATACTCACGACTCCTGGAATCCACCTTGACGCTTCCTTTGACGAAGCATTTCTGCCAGTTTGCTGTTCGGCAGCTGCATTATCATTTCTGTGCATTTCGACTGGTAAGAAAATTTACCTAAGAAGTAGCCAACAATGACTGCAACAGTGACTTTGGGAGCTGCGCCCCATCGAGCATGTGGCTTCAAGTACCCTACAAAAAAAAAAAACACACAAAACTAATTCAACTGAAAATAAAAATCGATTTCGGTGCGATATTTACAGGATGACCCATAAGTAATGTCATTAATTTCAGGGGGTTATTCTTTGAGAAATTTCAAACAAAAAAGTTCAATACAATTTTTGCTCATTTTAGCTTTCTTTTCGAGATAAAAAAATGTTTTATCTGAAACATTTCGTAGCATGTTTCAGGAAAGCATTGGTTGAATTCCCAATTTTCTCAGTCAATTTAAGACAGCAGAGTATTATGATGATAAATAATTTAAATAATTTTAATTTTGTCCTTTAAATGTGCAAATATTTGACTCAAACAAATGTAACATTTTAAAATTCCTTTTTGGAACAAAAAGTTACATTTGTTCAGATCAAATCTCTGCACCTTTAAAGAACAAAACTAAAATTCTTTCAGTCATTTAGAGCTATTATCATAATACATTACTCTCTTAAACTGACCGAGAAAACTGGGAATTAATTCAGTAGCTTTCTCAAAAAACGAGCTATGAATATTTGATATAAAATAATTTTTTTCTCGAAAAGGAAACAAAAATCAGCACAATTGCATTACACTTTTTTGTTTGAAATATCTCAAAGAATAACCCCCTGAAATTAATGACATTACTTACGATTCACCCTGTATAATTTGCATTATACGTGTAGTCTCTGTCATGTTTGTGAATCCTTGTTATTGTCACAGTCTAGTATATACAGTCGCGAAGCTCAATATGTAGTAAATATGCAGACATTAGTTGCTCACCACTAGGATCGCTAATATCGCCTCATTACAGGCAATGCAAAATAGTACCGTCACAGTCTATTGTTTCAAGCACCCTCAAAACTCAAGCTTCGTAACTGTATATGTGTTACTGTGTTAAAACTCTTTTTGTGAACATGGCAAACCCAGAAGTATATATTTTTTGTAATGTTAGATGTAATTTTATTTAATATTATTATATCTAAACAGATTTTATTTATTCTATACGGTTATTAGTTGCAAGTTAAATCATTTCTATTAAAATCATTGTTATTTTAAGGTAAAGATTTTGTTATTTAATCCATTTTGAATCTTGCGTACACTACTTTTAACACTTGAATATAAGTAATTGCTTAACTAGTGGACTTACTCGTGTTAATTATGTAAGTCTGTAGGCTCTGAGGATGGTGTGATGAAGTACCGAAACAGCTGTAAGCCACACAGACTTACATAATTAACACAAGTCCGCTAGTTAATCAATTACTTGTTATTTAAATTGTACAAAAGCACCCTTATTCCATCCAAGCTACCTATATATGATTACCTATTTGCTAGAAATCCAATACAGAAGTAGAAAATCCCGCTATATTACAGCCAGCCAGAGCAACTTGGTCATATCCCCTCATCTAACCTTACTCAACTTCCAACTGGCAGTGATAAACTACCATAGCATGGATATAAAAGGAAATACCGAAAATCTAATATATTTATTCATTTTCTTAGGTATAGTTTGGTTAAATTTAAATTATATTACTCAACTTGTGATAGGGTAGAATAGGATAGGATGGAATAGGTTAGAGTAGGGTAAGGTTCGGTTTGCTTAGGTTAGTTCAATGGAAATAGTTTTATCTTTGTTACATTAAACTTCCAATGAAGTCACAAACTCCGTGAATGTTATCTTACCCACCTGAATGAACGCCATAATAAGTCCCAATACCCAAAATGCTTGCTATCGGGATGCAACGCTGGAAAAAACTATCTCGGTTGCATTGTCTCAATACCCGTAGCTCTTCATTTGAAAAGCGATATTGCTGAAACAAGCAAAGCAGCAATAAATATAGGCTACTCACATATACACAGTTTATAGAACTATCTTCACGTTTCTATCGCCTGTTTGACTTTATCTCCCAACAGTATTCAAAAGCCTGCTAATTCTTTCCCTTCTATCTTCTTTCTAATTAGAACTAGCTTTATTACATAATTATATTAAGTTTTGTTGTATGAAAGCCAAGTATAGGGATGAGTAAGGACAGCAATAGGTTAGAGGTTGCTTGATTAGAATTTCTAAGGAAAGATTATTTTATATTGTAATGAATAGGCTTTATTTGTTATTAATAACTGAAATCTAAACTATTAGATTAGATCTGTTTAGAAAAGGTCGAGTTACGATTATGTAAACGAGATTGCTTAAGCTTACTTAAAAAAGGTTAGGTTATGTTATGCTTATTTAGTAAAGGTTAGGTTATGCTTAAGAAAAATTAGATTATGCTTGCTCAGAAAAGGTTAGGTTATGCTTCTTCAGGAAAGTTTACATCATGCTTTCTTAGGAAAGGTCAGATTATGCTTGCTTACTAAAGGTTAGTTTTTTTTTTTTTTAATTTATTGAGTTCGCCTGAACAAGTATAACTCATTTATGTAGCAGCTATACAAGAACACATACATATGTTGTATAATATAATTTTAAAAAGTAATGAAATTGCACTCTGTGGAAAACATACAATATCTCAAGAATTAAAGAAAGAAAGCAAATAAGAGCAAAGAGTAAAGTAACAAAGTTTTGAGCAGAAAAAAGAAAAAATTTGAAACCATGAAATAAATAAATCAACTGAGACTTGAAATAAATATTCTTCCCAAAAACGTTTTTTCAAACAATTCTTAAAACACAAGAAATTTGGTAAAACTCTGTATTTTAAAGAAAGTTGGTTAAAATTTATTAAAAATGCTTAATCCCTTTTGTTTCATAAGTTACTGAGCCATGCTAAGAAAAAAATATTTTTTTTTTTCTTTTTGTCTTGTTACATAAGTATGTATGCATACATTTATTAAACTGAAATATAATATTGCTATGTATTAAATTGTTAATAACTTTGTACCTACATGAAAATAGCAGCACCTAATTTGATAATTAATTCAAGGTAATTTCATAGAAGACGGGCACTTGGTTGAATGTAGTAAGTATTACCAACGTCTTTATTTCAGAGTTAAATGTTAGTGATCTTTTAGTGACTTTTACATGTTAGTTCTAGGTTTTTGTACTAGGTGTCGCCGTGATTTTCTTTTAATTTTATTGGTTATAGTTGTCATTTGTTCTAGAATTTTCGTTAATTTTGAATGGATAATGACGTTATCAGTTGTTCTTGGTTGTTTGACGTGAGTGGTGTTATGTTGTGTCTGATGGCTAAAGCTATTGAAAGTTTCTCATTTTATGATTTTTGTTATTTTCTTTCGATTTGATTGGTTATAGTTATCATTTATTCTAGAATTTTCATTAATTTTTCATGGATAATGACGTTGTCCTGTTGTTCTTGGTTGTTTGACGTGAGTGGTGTTACATTGTAGATTTGTCTGCATTTGTCGAATGCGCATCATCATGCTTACGAAAAGCCACTTTTCAGTGCCAATAATTTATTTTGTGTGCACAAGGTTGGAATTTTGAAGTAAGAGGGAAAGGAAGGAATCCGTGTTCTGAAATTTATTAAATTTTGTGTCTATTTTGGTTTAGTTCTTTCGCTGGTGAAGAAGGATTGTGTTGAATGTTGAGAAGAAAACTGTTTTTCTGTGGTTTAAAGGAATTATTTACTGAATTTTCTGTAGAAGTTAAGATGTAATAAGTGTTCGAAAAGAATTTCATTTAGTGTAAACACGTGGTTTATTTATGCAAAGTTGACTGTACGACAAAGTGTTGGTTTAGTTCTTTGTTGCCTGCATGGTTTAAGTTTAGATTGCCTTAAAGCCTGTGTCATTTATACTGGAAGTGAAGAGGTTGTAGTTGAAGACGTCGATGAGAATTGAATTTTATTTCATAAGATGATAAACTATTATGTTTTGTTTTGTGTTTTAGTGATTTTTGGGGGTGAAGTGCGGACGAAAACTGCCAGAAAAGTACTACCAACTATGAAGTTCGAATGCCACCAAACGCCAAAAAAATCAAAGGCGAAAAATTAAATATATTTTCATTTTTTTGGAGGGCTTGTTCTTCTTTAAAAATATGAATATATATTTGATTTTTCATCTTTGATTTTGCGATGTTTGGTGACATTTGGACTTCGTAGTTGGCAGAACGTTTTTGGTAGTTTTCGTCAGCCATGTTGGATTTTGCCCGTCTTCTAGGAAATTACCTAATTCAAGTGGTAGAACGAAAGAAAATTTATATAGATAGGGCCTATTTAACTGGAGTCAAATGATGAAAACCTAATAGATTTCTTAAAGCTTTATTTTGAATAATTTGTAAAGGTTATGTTTCTTTAGGAAAGTTTAGATTATGCTTGCTTAGAGAAGGTCAGATTATGTTTATAATGAAGGATGTATAGAATAGAGAAAAATTCTCTTTGGCACCGGTACTCAAACTCGGGTTTTCAGCTCTACATGCTGATGCTTTATCCACTAAGCCACACCAGATTCCAGTTTCAATGCCGGATCGGATCCCCTCAGTTTAAGTTCTACCTCTCAGTTTTCCCTTTGGTGGCCTACCCTCATGTACTGTGTCACAGAATATGTGACATTGGCACAATGTCCAACACACTATGTACAGAGGTGCACTCAGAATTCCTGCACTGAAATACCGTAAAATGGGGTGAATAGGATCAGTGGGGGTGAATAGGATCAAAACTTTATTCTTGGCAATTGAGCGGGAAGACAGTCATTGCTTACTAGAACAATAATAGTAACCAATGACTGTGATCCCGCTCAAGTACAGTTTATAACAAACTTTATAACCAAGAATAAAGTTTTGATCCTATTCGCCCCCACTGATCCTATTCACCCCGTTTTACGGTACCATATGTATTTCGGTACATCATAATAATGCGATATGCGTAAGTAACCACTTAGTGATTCAACATGGCACTCATCCCGTCGGATCCTGGCCAGTTAATCACTTGTAATGAATGCACCTCTGTACACAGTGCATTAGTTTGAAGGCTGGAGGGAAAAAGATCTATGGGGAGGCCGAGATGTAGATGGGAGGATATTAAAATGGATTTTAAGGGAGGTGGGATATGATGGTAGGGAGTGGATTAATCTTGCTCAGGATGGGGACCAATGGCGGGCTTATGTGAGGGCAGCAATGAATCTCCGGGTTCTCTAAAAGCCATAAGTAAATATTTCTTTCTGTCCGGGTTAAATCTTATGTAGCATAGTTTGAAAGACGTTTTCAGATACAAGTTAACTGCAACCACCTATAAATTATACCACTAGTAATAGGTTTCTTTAAGAAATTTTTGGTAGAGTTTTCGTAAGAAAAGTTTGGGTGTATTAGGTTAGATTTAATAAGGGTAACTTATTAAGAAGGGCCTGAAGTGAAGTACCGGCAATGACACAAGGACCCCATGGCCTGACATAAGTAGGCCCTAAATGTTTTCTATTGCTAAAAAAGGTTACAAATATAACAGAAATACTGAAACATGTCAGGAGACAGCCGAAAGTCATGAAATCACCTATAATTCTATGTGTAGGTGATGTCACAAGACGAATGTCTTGATTTGAAGACATCTATAGGAACATCAATTTGCTCCTGAGACCTGAGAATTTGAGGAGGATTAAACAAATTTATACTCGTCTCTTGATTACGTAATTAATATCTGTGAATAAGGCATACTCTGGGCTAAAAAATAAACAAAAGAGATTTAGATCATTTTAGATTGTGGAAGAAGAAGAAGAAGAAGAAGAAGAAGAAGGAGGAGGAGGAGGAGGAGGAGGAGGAGGAATAGAGAAGAAAGTGAAAACAGTTAATTTTTTTTTAATTCGTGATATGAATCATTAAACTTCACACACATTACACACGGGAGAAAAAACGCACTTAAATCATTGAAACCTTGTCACATTTCTCGCCTTCACGTCACTTAGATATTCCCTCAACTAACCCATGAACATTGTTACATACCTCGGCCTCATATCACTTAACTATCCTCTAGTTTACCCCATCTAACCCATAACGAAATGTGTAACTTAGTGTTGGGAGATGTCGAAAATTGGCCTTTAATATTGAAAGTGGAAGAAAGCATCATAAGCAGCTAGTTCCAGTAAAAATGTATTTCTTGGGAACTATAGAACTATAGAGACTATTCCTGTTTTTAGGTTATTCTTACGTATAACCAATTTATAACGCTTTCAAACATTGCATAAGTGATAAATTTATTGCAACATCTATAGTATCATTTATACATTGTAGTGTACATAATGAAATGGTAATAAATAAAGTCTTGCCGTTGTAAATAAGTATAATATTCATAGATTGAAGTGAAAAATGAATTTAAAATTATGCAACTTCCTTACATCCTTAGGAGAACATTCCCTGTGCCTTCCCATTCCTGTTGATATCGCTATCCACTTCACTTATCTATTTGCGTTTAATGAATATTTACCTAGCCTTAACCTGACATCGTGAAATTCGTTATTACTTTAGGTTCTATTTTCTACCGTTGGTGATGGATGCTGCTGTCCGTAATGAGGTGGTTGTGTCGGCGTTCCACGACCTGAAGGCTCTGGTCCTGGATTACTGTCCATTATTGAAACAAATATTAAATTTTTAAAACATTAACCTGAAAATTTTAATACCAAGGGAGCCATCACGATAATTTATCGCAATATAGAAATCGAAAATCGTCCAAATCGATTTTGTGCCATTGTGTACATGTTTTTCACTAGATGGCAGTATCATATAATGTTATTTACCGATCCTTCTGGCAAATATTTGAATTACTCGTATTTCATTGTCTCAGGCTACGAATAAATAAATATCACCTGTATCATACACAATTTGCTTGTATACTTCAAATAATATTGTAATAATACTGGTGTAAACTTCGAACCGAATATTAATATAAAAAATAATGCATGAATGATACAACAGTCATTCATCTTAATTTTATGTGAACATTGCAAGGCCAAACATAAGCAAATATTTTTAGTTCGTGAGATTTTGCCTGATGGATAAACATAACAATGCGAAAAAATACTCAAATGACTTGAATGATTATTTTCAGTAATACTTTCCTGCTAGTATTTAGTGAAAATGATTATAATTATTATATTATATTCTAAATTATAATTATTATAAACATATTGTGTTGGTAAATAAATAATTGAGATTGGCAATTAATTCGCGAGTACTTTAATGACATTCGAATTCTGCGGAAAGCAAGAACAAGAAACAAACAAGATACACTTATTAGGATCAATAGGTCGTATACTGCTAAGCTAAAGTGCGTTTCATGGAAAGAGAGGGATTATACCAAATTAGAAATCTGAGATCTTGTTTGTGTCATAGAACCATACAGTCCTTTAATTATGCTGAAGTAGAATCGAGATTATCATATGGCATATGCTTCTGAGAGTCAAGTTCGAAGATAAGCGATGTTTTTATTGCTCAGAAGCATATTGTGAGATGCATGATAGGTGTTGGTAATCGTACATTTGTAGGGAATATTTTAAGAGTTTTAATATTTTAACAATTTATGCTTTATATATTTTTAAGCTTATGGAATTAATAGATTCTAATAAGAACAATTTTTATCGAAATTGTGATTTTCATTATTACAACACTCGTTTTAAGGAACATTTTAATATTCCAGCACATCGATTGACAAGTTTCAACAAAAAGTACAGGGACATCATTTTATTTTTACTTCAATTTTTATTGTACCTGAGTTTTTGAATGTACTTCACACCCACCCCTTCTACGAATGAAGTTCAACCGTCTTCCACACAGATCGAAGTCACAGTAGCCTTACCGTCACAGTACGTTCCAAAAATATGTTCGCGTTTTCCAATGACGAAAGAGCTTTCAATATTGCATCATTTTCGCAAAGGTACTGTCGTCCATTTGCCTACGTCGCATTCCGGTTTTCCCCACCAGCTTCTATTCGCCTCTCGGTAAAGGCTAGTGGCTGGACTGTTTTAGCTCTTTTCTGAGAACATTAATTTCTGTTAGGAATTGGACATATACGTAATATTATACCCATACAACTGTTTAAAATAACTTAAATAACAGGCCTCGTTAAATAATTAACTGTCACGTGATTTCAATCCTTTCTACGATCCTGCGACATTATCACTTGGACGGACAGTAGATAGAATGTCTGAGTAATTTTATCTTTTCGGATCGAGCAGAAGTGAAGATTTAATTTACAGTACGTAAGGTACTCTTTTATAGCGTAGGTACATAATTATTTCAACATGAGTTAGGCCTACTAGTACGAAGGACGAAACTGGTAATTGGAATTACATACATTAATCGAAATGAACCGTCACCATTTTGAAAAATGTGTTTAAATATCCATATTATGATTATTTTTCAATTTAACTTCATTCTCTATAGTGTACGCTAATGTGCTATAGACACTCTAATATACACTGCATAATGAATACGTCCGCATGGATAGCTCAGTTCGTGAGTAAAAACACTCATTGTTAATACTGTACTGTATTTTGATTAAACAAAAACCTAATGAAAATTATCAAACTCAAAAGCTTGATATTTCCTAGTTTACGTAAATGGATGAATTACTTTTCTTCCCTCCTATACCTAGTAAAGTGATTTGTTTGTATATTACGCCATCGAACTCCAGTCATGGAAGGGGTTAGCAACCGTTGATTCAAAGGTATAGGCAGGTTAATATCAGAAATGTTAGTAAAAATAAAATGATGTCCCTGTATATGGTCTATGGCTTAAAAATATATAATGGTTTGCCTCATGAAATTAAAAATACGAATGATTTAAGATATTTTAAAAGTTACATCAAAAGAATTTTAACAAAATTCTGTCCCTACCCCCGAAAGAAAACAACAGTCACAATGGATGCACTCAAACTCGCCAAACAAACCTTCAACAACAGGAAGATTATGGCTGCCGTGTTTTGGGAACAAAAAGGTGCGTTGCTTATTGAGTTTATGGAACCAGGAACTACGATCAATGCAGCTGTTTACTGTCAAGCATGCCGACTTGTAGAATTCTTCTGATTTATGACAACGATCGCTCTCACAGTGCTACTGTAACCCAACAGCTTCTTCAGCAATTTCGATGGGAAGTGTTTGAACACCCAGCGTATAGCCCCGACTTAGCGCTGAGCAACTTCCATCTCTTCCCTGAACTGAAAAAGTGGCTATAAGGGCAGAGGTTCCAGACTAAACAGGAGCTTCAAAACAACGTTAAGGCCCATCTCAAATCACTGGTGGCAATATTCTATGGAGAGCGGACTGGAAAGCTCGTCCATAGAGATGACAAATGCCTCAATCTTCACGGTGATTATGTCGAAAAGTAACTAGGTTTGAACAGCACATAGCGTTTGGTAATAAATTTATTTTGTTATTTACACTTGTCTTTTTTTAATGGACCATCAAAGGTTGAAAAAAAACACACCTCGTATTTATTTAATTGAAATTAAATAGTTATTTAGATTGTGAAGTTTTGAAATGAAAGGCGGTATAAAGTTTTTCTTTTGAATCGCCCATACTATCACCCCTCAAAGTCTAGCCTGAATCACCATAATGTCTAGGTTATTTAAGTAGTACAATTGAGGCACTGACATGGGGAAGCATGTAAGTCACAAAAACGAAATTTTACAGGACAAGCAAAAATCGTTTGTGGGTCAAAGGAGATTACTTAACCCTAACGCCATCTTTGATGAGCTGCTGAAACTAAACGGATTCTGCTCGAGACATACTGGCTTTACCATGCCGCTGCACTGGTGTGGGTTCATACTACTTTATCCGTGGAAAAACGGATTTTCGATTTTTTGTGTCTTACATGCTTTCCCATGTCAATGCCTCAATTTATAAATTAAATCCAATGTTTAATTTTGTGGTTGCATAGAAAGTCTTCTGTGTATAATCCAGATCGAATATTTTTTTTATTCATCATGATTACACAACTTTTAACACTGTATCACTTCGGAATATGTATGGTAAGAACTTTCTTGTGTTAAATTTTAACGTATCTTGTTAACACGTTTCGACCTATTTTCGGTCATCTTCAGAACTGGTCGTTGTTGGTCTTGGCGCCTTTTGTTTCCTGTGTGGGTGTAGAGTCAAAGAGTGTATGTGTTTTGAAATTGAGTTGTGTGTTGAGAATATCGTTGGGGTGTGTTTTCGTGTGTCTGTATATTTCATATTGTTCTAATGTGTTGAGTTTCTGGCTTTCTGGTTGGATGTGCAGTATTTCCATGTCTCTGTAGGTGTGGTTGGCATTTGTGATGTGTTCTGCATATGTGGAGGTGTTTTGTAATTTTGTTATGGCTGTGATGTGTTCTTTGTAACGTGTTTGAAATGATCTGCCTGTCTGTCCTACGTAGAAGTTGTTGCAGGTGTTACATTTGAGTTTGTATACGCCTGTGTGGTTGTATTTGTTTGTGTGTTGAGATGTTTTTGTAGAGTGTTATTTGTTCTGTATGCGATGTTGTAATTTAATTTCTTGAATGAGGTTGCAATTTTATGTGTGTTTTTGTTTTCGTATGTTAGTGTGATGTATTTTTTGTGTTCTTGTGTTTGTGTTGTATTATTCTGTTTTTTTTTGTGGTTTTGTTTTGTCTTACGTATTATGTTGTCTATTATGTTGGGGTTGTATCCGTTTTCTTGTGCTATGTATTTGATTGTGTTTAGTTCTTCGTTGTCATCCTGTTGGTTCATTGGTATGTTGAGTAGTCTGTGTACCATTGTTCGGAATGCAGCTTGTTTGTGTTGTGTGGGGTGGTTGGATGTGTTTTGTATGCGTGTTGTTGTGGGTTTTCTGTATGCAGTGAAACCTCTCATTTACGGACATTGATGGGACGTAACAATCTGTCCGCATCTGGGAGGTGTCCTTTATTGGGAGGGAGGCTCCCCAATCTAACAGTAAATTTATAATATGCATTATGTATCCATTCACGCTATAAATGAAATGTATTACTGTAGTTTAATTCTAAATACATTATAATGTACTATAGTAAATTCTTTGCAACTTTGAACTACAGTAGATAAAACTGAAAAAGGAAAATACAGTACTGTGCCATGCAATTTTATTCTAGGTCTACAGTTATGCAGTACTGTAATTTACAGTTTTCAACTTAACCTTTAGGTTCAGGTCCCATGTCTCTGGAAACAGAACACTGATTGAAGTGAAGACAATAATCTGACTAACCCTATCATGTGTCGAATACAATTCCACGATCACCTTGCACCCATCGGACAGGTTAAATTTTATGACTGTTTATCCACGCGCTTCCAGCTAACAAGGGGCAGCCGGCTGGACTAGTGGTAGCCTACGACACACTTATTGTCTTCTTTCATGTTAAGGAATTTCTGTACAGTTCTCAAAACTAAATTTTCCATTTTTGTAACACATTAGGTCTTGAAAACCAAGTTCTGTCCGCAGTCAAGAGGTAAAGCAAGCTTTGGGGTTATGAAACAGCTGTCCGTGTCCGTGTCTGAGAGTGTCCGTAAACGAGAGTTAAATGTATTATTATTTCTATATTATTTCAGCTGGGACATAAAAATTGTCCGTATTTGAGGAGTGTCCGTATCTTGGGGGTGTCCGTAAGGAGAGGTTTCACTGTACTTTGAATGTGTGTTTGTTGTCTACTTTTGTTATTTGTTATTTTTTTATTTTGATGCAACAGATTTCATGAATGCGTAGCTCAAGGAAATGAACTATAAACGGTAATACCGATATCACTCGCAATATGATAAAGGAATTAGATTAGAGCTGAACGTGTGAAGGGTACAGTAGGGAAAGTACACATTCGTAATATCAATTTCTGTAAAAACGTCAAAATGTGAATAACTGTAGCAAGGCTGAGTATTTTGAATACAGCGAACTTCCCTTAACCCTTCATTATATGATAAGTAATTTACATGACACCGTTTATTTACTAAACCTGATGAAAGAACTAAACCTTCACCGCTTCGTTCCTGTTGGGTCTCCATGACTTTCATGACGAACTTTGTAAATCATCGCTCTTTGTTCCGCTTTTCAGCGGACGTCCAGTTCCAGAGAGTTATTTACAGTCACAGACGGCAGGCGGTGCACAAAAAGGGTATAATGTTACGGAGGATTCTCCCAGAGAAGATCTGTCAGATATTTGTCTTGCAGGACGAGACGTGCTCCTCCTTACGCGGGGAACTGGAGGCGCAACAATGAAATGTAGGAGTTTTGTAGCTGCTTCAAGGTCCATTGCATTTCCGTTTCTGGATGTATCAAGAGATTAACGTTTAAATGAATGAATGAATGAATGAATGAATGAATAAATAAATAAATAAATAAATAAATAAATAAATAAATAAATAAATAAACAAATAAATAAATACATAATTAAATAAATAAATATATAAATAAATAAGTACATAAATAAATAAGTAAATAAGTAGGCCTAAGTAAGTAAGTAAGTTAGTAAGTGAGTAAGGGAGTGAGTGAATGAATGAATGAATGAATGAATGAATGAATGAATGAATGAATGAATAAATAAATAAGTACATAAATAAGTAAATAAGTAGGCCTAAGTAAGTAAATAAGTGAGTAAATAAATGAGTAAGTAAGTCAGTAAGTGAGTAAGTAAGTGAGTGAGTGAGCGAATAAATAAATAAATAAATAAATAAATAAATAAATAAATAAATAAATAAATAAATAAATAAATAAATAAATAAATAAATAAATAAATAAATAAATAAATAAATAAATAAATACGTAGATAGATACATAGGTAGATAGATAGGTCGATAGACAGATAGATAGATAGATAGATAGATAGATAGATAGATAGATAGATAGATAGATAGATAGATAGATAGATAGATAGATAGATAGATAGATAGATAGATAGATAGATAGATAAATAGATAGATAGATAGATAATGAATAAATAAATAAATCAGTAAATAAACAAATAAGTAAATAAGTAAGTAAATAAATAAATAGATAAATAAATAAATAAATAAATAAATAAATAAATAAATCAGCAAATAAACAAATAAGTAAATAAATAAGTACATAAATAAATAGGTACATAAATAAATAAAGATATAAATAAATAAGTGCATAAATAAATAAGTAAATAAGTAGGCCTAAGTAAGTAAGTTAGTAAGTGAGTAAGTGAGTGAGTGAATAATGAATGAATAAATAAGTAAATAAGTACATAAATAAATAAGTAAATAAGTAGGCCTAAGTAAGTAAGTGAGTAAAGAAATAAGTGAGTAAGTAAGTAAGTCAGTGAGTAAGTGAGTAAGTAAGTGAGTGAGTGAATAAATAAATAAATAAATAAATAAATAAATAAATAAATATATATATACATACATAGGTAGATAGATAGATAGATAGATAGATAGATAGATAGATAGATAGATAGATAGATAGATAGATAGATAGATAGATAGATAGATAGATAGATAGATAGATAGATAGATAGATAGATAGATAGATAGATAATGAATAAATAAATAAATCAGTAAATAAACAAATAAGTAAATAAGTAAGTAAATAAATAGCTAAATAAATAAATAAATAAGTAAATAAATAAATATATTAGCAAATAACTAAATAAATAAGTAAATAAATAAATAAATCAGCAAATAAATAAATATATCAGCAAATAAACAAATAAGTAAATAAATAAATATATTAGCAAATAACTAAATAAATAAATAAATAAATAAATAAATAAATAAATAAATAAATAAATAAATAAATAAATAAATAAATAAATAAATAAATAAATAAATAAAGTAGCCATTGGAAGAAAAAAACAAAAACAATGAATTAAGGACCGAGCGAGTTGGCTCATACAATAGCGTTGAGACTCGCATTCGGGAGGTCCCCGGTTCAACTCCCGTAGCCGGCCAATCTGACTGGGGTTTTTCATGTTTTTCTCAGTCATGAAGGCAAATGCCGGACTGGAAATTTACATGCCATGATTCATCACCGCCTCAGTCACTAATATCATAAACATTAATCAAAATCTAAAATCAGTTACATGGAAACAAGCTATCTATAACACACAATGGAAACAGGAACTCAACAATAGTAATAACAGCCTACAGATATACCTACAGTTTCTAAACACGCGATATGACACAGATGTTAAAAAGTGTGTAAATAAATTTACTGGCATGTAAAAGAACTCCTGCGGGACAAAATTCCGGCACAACGGCGACGTTGATATAACCTCGGCAGTTGCGAGCGTCGTTAAATAAAACATATTATTAACATCATTCATGTTACAGTCTTCGTATAGAGGTGATTATAAACAGTGGTAAAATCATAACATATATTCAAAATTTTCTTTTTAATTCAAGTAGGCCTACTTAGCTTTTTAAGATCAAGAAATTTAGCAAGTCCCATTTTCGTGACATCAGTAGGCCTATTTTAGAATGAAATCTTGACATTCCTTGTGTAACGTGAAAGTGACGTTAAGTAAGGAGTTATGCTTACTAATTGAAGCCAGGAAATTTGTAGTGATTCAAACAATTTTGTACGCATTTTCACTTCTCTTTCTTCTTCTTGTTCTTCTTTATAGAAATATGTAATGTAATACAACATAAAACAAATTTTAATGTGTACGTAAATCTGCATTTTCGTAGGGTAATAGATTCGAGATAAAGCCTTTTAGTATTAAAAGCACCAAATTTCGTGGTACCTCCTTAAAATTGGTAAACCGCGCATGTTCCATGACGCATGGAGTGTTTCACAAAGTTGGCAGCCTCTACGTTAGGTTGATCAGCCTGGAGGCATTGCCTGAGTGACAGACTGTCAGCCGCCATGACAACAAGAAAAAAATATGACGAACGTATCTCACGTAGTCAGAAATGCATGACGGCAATGAAAAACAAGTGAGCACCGGAATGTACCTCAGATCGCCATTTTATTCCAATGCAGTCTTGGTTAATTTATTGTTCTTTTAAAAATGTAGATTTATAAAATGAATTCACATATAAGCACTGAAAAACTATTTATTCTCATGTTCATGTTCGTAGTATTTAGTAGTATTTATTTATTTAACCTGGTAGAGATAAGGCCGTCAGGCCTTCTCTGCCCCTCTACCAGGGGATTACAACTATAACATGAACAATAACATTACAATTAATATTAAATTTACAATTACAATTACAATAAAAATTAAAGTACGACAAGAATACCTGATTAATGAAAGCTAGACATTTTATCATAGAAGTTAAGAACAAAGAATATTTTTGTATTTACTAAATTACGAATTAAACCTACAATAACAAAATTCTATAGTGATGAAATTGCCGGATATTGAAATATTTTGTGATAGATTAAGAGAACTATTTACATTTCATGTTCGTAGGCCTATGTAAAGAACTTAATACTATTTACTACTTAAGGGGACATTTCTGTGAGTTTTAAAACTTCTACAATTTTCATCCAAAATTTATGAATTTTAAACTACATAAATATACCTAAAATACTATCATCTGTACAAAATTTTGTGCCATTAGGGCTAATAGTTTCGAAATGATATTTTTTTAAATGTATTTTATATTGACGTCACTAAAAAGGCTCTTGCGTCACAATTTTCATAATTTTTAATTCATATTAGCTCAAGAGCTTGAAAATAGTCATGGGAACATAAATTAATTAGCTTTTTGAGCTCGGTCTAAATAGAGAGCCACAATAAATTTTTAAAACGATTTTCTTAATTTTTCACTATTATTTCACCATAGTGTTCCCTTAAATCAACTGTTCCATACGATATAACAAAATATTAAGAATGTTTTGCATTACTTTCATTTCAAGTGAAGTTATATTTTTTGTGTGGTATTGCGTATTATGCAACAATAATTTTAAATATTGTGTTAACATTTTCATGTCATTAAAGAGTTTTCGCTACACTGTTTTTCGTTTACGGTAAACTGTAAAATGAGGCGTTCAGAAGTCAACATGATTAACTCCACTTTTGGTTATTCCAGATTTTATAAGTTGACCATATTTTCAGTGGTCAATGTGATTAACTCCATATTTCAGTAAAAAGCCCACAGAATGCAGTACTGTTCTTGACTACATCGCATAATTAATTGTGTGTATTTAACTTTAACCTTGAATATCTCAAAATCTTTGGAAAAGGAGTTAATCACGTTGACTTCTAAACGCCTCCAATCACATGATCGATGTTCTACGCATGCGTAACATTATCGTTACCAGAAATCGTAGTACAGTGATACCACAGTCTAGTATATACAGTTACGAAGCTTGAGTTGTTGAGGGTACTAGGAACAATAGACTGTGCCGGTACTATTTCGCATTGTCTGAGATGAAGCGATAGTAGCGATCCTAGTGGTTAGCAACTATCTATGGATGCATATTCCCTACGTATTGAGCTTCGTCACTGTATATACTAGACTGTGGTGATACGACAATCCCATTCGTTCATCGCGAAGCTTTGTCGAGAACAGAATGGAGCAGGAAAGGCTATGTTTCAACATTAATGATTACTTAATATTAATGCGTGAAGTAATTGCAACTAATCCATATGAAAACTTGAATCTGTGGAAAGATATTCATGAGAAAACAGTGACTGCAATTGGAAAATATTTCTCCCTGCGAGCCACAAAACAGCATACGTATCATCTTATGAAATTATGACGGAAATCTGACACTGCAAATATACGAAAGTATAAATGTAAAATATAACTCGGAATATAACATTTATATTGCTTTCACGTGTTAAATACTAGATTACGGTGCCTTGTTGACTAGTTTCAGCCTGTGGGCTAACCTAGTATGTAACACGTGAAAGCAATATAAACTTTATATTCCGAGTGATATAATGTTAAAAGTTGTGTAATCAAGATGTAAAATATAAAATCAAAATATTTTCTTCATTAAAGATAAAATTAATGTAACGTAGAAAGCAACTTCAAATCAATTCAACAATAGTCTTAGCTTATCACAGTCTATTACAAGGATGCAGAACTAGGGAACAGAGGAGTGGAAGCATGGGGAAAGAGTTTGTTCCCCGTCCACAATCCCCTGATCTTGAATTACGTATCTGTGACGTCCGCAAGCACAATGAATACATATTTCCTCTCCCCCCACTATATCCAATGACGTGTGGGGGTGAAAGGAAGGGATGAGTCACGTGTTCCGGCTTGTAACGTGTGCCACAATTGTAGCACAGTTTTGCATCCCTGGTCTATTAGGTGTAATATAATTATGACATGAATAAACATGCATAATTATTAGAGATGGTAGATTTTCGCAACCACGATAAATGCGAAGTGTGCCCGAATGCTGCCAAAGTAAATTTATACTGGTGACAGACTACAGTCACTAATAGCGATTATCGACCTAATCGCAATCGGGTTTGTAGTATGTCACGGTCCCGATCGCGATCAGGAGCTAAATCCTGTATCCAGAACAAGATAATCGCGCTGATGCACGGCCCAGTGGACGAAAGTAACATTTTAGTAATCTTTGGTTTCGAATCACCTTGATTTATATTATTTAGGACGTCGTGACAGTTTCTGCTGTGGAATTTTGTTACCCCTTCCATTGTATTATATGAAATAGAAACGAAAATGAGAGGCTAGCAAATGAATTTGGCTACTATTAGACGTAGTGGAGAAATTTAATGCAGATGTGAGAAAAGTAAAAATAAATGTAGGCCTATTAACAAATGAATTATATATATATATATATATATATATATATATATATATATATATATATATATATATATATATATATACAGACAGACAGAGAGAGAGAGAGAGCAATAGAAGGCTGTTGAAAGATGTTTCATTTCAATAAATAATGGATTACAAACTGGAACTGGTTTCTTTTTCAGATTTGCAATTTCAGTCTCCATTACGACGCTATCGTTGAGGTTAGGGTTGATTTTAAAAATATGTTTTATTACAGAAGAATATAAATTTCTGGCAATATGATATAAATTTTATAGTTTATAAAATCTCTTTTCAAAATAATATAAATAGTAATGATATAAATTGTATCAGTTTACATTGTAAAGCATATAACAATTTTAACAAATAAATTCCCATATCAAGCTGCAAGAAACAACAACAAAAACAGAAAAAAGAAAAAAGAAACAATGAACAAACATCAAAAGAAAGTATGAACTTTAGGTGTTGTCCAGGAGGGAAACAAACATATACGTATGTACATAGAGAAAATTGTTTCCTCTATGGTAATTCAGCTGTTGACCAGACGGGACCTAGTGTGTCACCGCATTTTCGGTAATCGCGATCGGACCTGCCAATCGCGATTAGTACTGTAGTCTGTTACCAGTATAATTTGATGTTTAAAAGCATGTTAAGTTTTTTACTGTAGTTTTTAATCCGCGATAAATTAACGCATAAATAAATAAATAAATAAATAAATAAATAAATAAATAAATAAATAAATAAATAAATAAATAAATAAATAAATAAATAAATAAATAAATAAATAAATAAATAAATAAATAAATAAATAAATAAATAAATAAATAGTTCATGTTGTTGTAGTAGGTACTCGTATATTGCTAACTTAATATCTGATTACTTGATAAATACATCTTAGTAATAGCGGTCCACACCTGTGGAGTAACGGTCAGCGCGTCTGGCCGCGAAACCAGGTGACCCGGGTTCGAATCCCGGTCGGGGCAAGTTACCTGGTTGAGGTTTTTTCTGGGGTTTTCCCTCAACCCAATACGAGCAAATGCTGGGTAACTTTCGGTGCTGGACCCCGGACTCATTTCACCGGCATTATCACCTTCATTTCATTCAGACGCTAAATAACCTAGATGTTGATAAAGCGTCGTAAAATAACCCAATAAAAAAAAGTAATAGCGTAATGGATCACAACTTTAATAAAATGCTCTAAAAATTGAATAACGCTTTGATTTTTACAGTTCTTTTACCGGAAAAGCGAAACAACAGAATCACCAAGTGCGAAACAATTGCCTGCGATAGCAGCGCTTCTGTTTGCAGAGGGTGCCACCGTACGTGAAGATATTTGAACGGGGTCGCGCGATTAGTATTCCGGGCCGCGAGGGATGATCCAAGCGACCGTGCATTATTCAGTGCCCGCCATCGCTCTTTTGACGCCGGGCCAAGCCGTGAGTCAGCGGGGTCAACAACTCATGTCCCACACCTGACGGACATGACATGATGTCCAACGGTTCACGGTGTAACATAATTAAATACATTGTCCTTGTCAATATCGTCGGTCCTTTACAAGGCCTCCGGGTACAACATATGAGCCATTGTTGTCACGTATGAATTGAGTGCATTGGAAAACAATACACAAACGTCTAAAATCACACGGGAATAGAAACAAAAATAACGTTTTACGAAATAATTATTGCAGGACGAGAATTCACACAGTCTACAGTATATACAGTCACGAAACTTGAGTTGTGAGGGTGCTAGGAACAATAGACTGTGCCGGTACTATTTCGCATTGTCTGTAATGAGGCGATATTAGCGATCCTAGTTGTTAGCAACTATCTATGTATGCATATTTACTACGTATTGAGCTTCGTGACTGTATATACTAGACTGTGAATTCACTTTGGAATGCAAGCTGAAATAAAACAGAATCTACTTTGAGGATTTACTGAAGAACTATTTTCAGAACAAGGAAATGGCGATAGTAGGAGGAAGAAGAACAAAGTACGTAAGACGTAAGATTTACTGATTGGCGTTGTTATTAGAAGGGAAGATGATACTAAGGGATATGCTACTGGAGCTAAATGACAGCTGTGAGCAGTATGGGATGAAGATAAATGCAAATAAGAGGAAGACCATGGTTATCGGAAAAAAAATAAAGGTAAAATGCGAATTCTAAATGAGGCAGCAGAACAAGTGGACAGCTACAAATACTTTGGGGAGTACTATAAGCAGTAACATGAGCTGCTGTCAAGAAGTGAAAAGGAGGAAAGCAATGGCCAAGGAAGTTTTTAATAGAAAAAGGAGCATCTTCTGCGGACCTCCGAATAAAGAACTAAGACAGATGGCGAAGTGCATCAACATCGGTTAAAAACGCAGTAATCGTAGATTACGAAACGACGGTTAAACAGTAACGGTGGTTAAAATGTAATTTCTGTGCATCATTCATAATCACCGATTACTTAAACATGGTTAACTGACACCTCATTTAACCAGAGTAAAGTCTATGATGGTACACTGTTTCTACAAAATGACAAAAGGAAAGCATCCATACCGCTGCAAAGATAATAGTCAACGTCTAAAAACGACTGCGCTCACTCCGTTCTACATCGAAATGAACATGTCCTACATTTTCGCATTGCATTTGTTTGCCTTTGGGCGCTGTTATATTTGCGAGTTGCATTTCTTTGTTTTTCAGTGCTGTTAGGTTAAAATCGTACAAAATAGAAAATTGAATGCAAAAATGATTATATTCCAATATGAGGTTAAAGTATCGATAGACTTACTT